>NW_005054299.1:2392567-2422735 GCF_000277835.1 Geospiza fortis
TGCAATCAAAATGTTGTTGCTGGACATGAGTAATACAGTATGTGATCATTTCTGAACATTAAATCTAACCTGGATTGGCTTCAGCTCTGCTACGTGATACCATGTTGCCTCACATGGCACTGTTCTGCCCCTTTGGTCCTGGAAGATATGGGACAGCAATTAGCAAGTACCTCATTTAATTGGCAGGAGTTCATAGAGTATCAGCCCCTGTGCCCTCATGATGCTTGCGTACATAAGTGTTTCTATTTCTGTGGACAGTAGGCATTTGGGGTTTTTTTTAAACAATATAACTGCCTGGGCTTAGTGTTACAAATCATGAAACATTTTGTTTATGCATTATAAATAGTCATATCTATTTATAAATCAAAGGCACTGTGTTCTCGCTGTATTCCTAGGAGGCCTTTGGTTGTGTTAGCATTACCCACACACGTGCTTCCATTTTGTTGCCCAGGAAGCTAAATAGAAATATATGACTCTTAGCTGGCCTCATTAATGAAACAATAGATACGGGTTGGGTGCAGAATCTGAAGGAGCCACTGAGAAACATAATAAGCAGGAAGGGGAAAAAAGAAACCCCAACAAACTGAACATATTTTGAATTATTAAAAACTGTTATTCATGGGAAGCAATGCAAGGTTTTATTTAGGGAGGTAGAAGGAAAACCCTGAGGTGGTAGAGGATTCCTAAAGGGTGGAGAGCAGTTTATCTTTATACCACATAGTCAGATGGGGACAATTTATTCTCATCTTTGAGGAACAGGAAATATTTTAAAGTTAATAATGTTTCTGCCACCTTTCTCTCCCCTCCTATCATGCTTACAGTCAAAGGTGAAAGCCTGCCCTGCATCCCCTATGACTGGTACAGAATCTACATCAGAAGCAAAGAGATGAGGGAAAGAAGAGTGGAATGAGATCAGCTCTGTGGTTTGTGACAGCCTGTAAAACTAGAACAGCCTTTACAAAAACTGGAGCTGAGTAGAAGGCATAAAAAGGCAGTAATCACCTCTAAACATGGGCCAGTTGGCAATCCTATGCTGTGGTTGCCATTACAATAGAATATCTTGCTGCAAATCAACAGATCATGTTCTAATAGTCGTACATACAGGACAGAAACATTTGTTGCTGTTTCTTTCAAGCCCCGTGGATGGGATTTATTGCTGTATGACAATCCCTGGACTACTGATCTTACAGTTTGAAAGAAAGTGCAGATTCCAGTGCAAAGAAGTTGCTGGAGTAACCGGTACTGGTGGGTGTTTTGCTGTGCTCCCCCCTCGTTGAAGCCTGGGAAACATCTCTTCAGCTCGGCTGGTACTTTGCTCCTCTGGGTAACGTATTAGCCCTGATACTGAATTGGAGCAAGAACTTCCCCATGGTAGTTAATAGCAAGAAAAATGATGTAGTGAGGTGTTACTGCTCTGGCTTTTTGTGTTCTGGCCCTGTTGGTGAGCCCACCGTTTAGGAGGGGTTTTCTGCACAGCCTCTCCCTGCTGGCATGGCAAAGACAGTGCAGCGAGGGCGTGTGCAATTCCCAGCACAGCTGTAGGGATAAGCTACTGCAGACACCTTGGATGCACTCCTGCCACAGCAGAGCTGCTGACCCAGGGCCCTGCTCTGCTCTCAGTGCTCTGGCTGGGGTGAAGTGCTGTTTGCTGCCCATGTAAATGTGTACATGCCCATTCCCCCTCCCCGTGTCAGACGCTGCAGAGACCCTGCCTTTAATAGGCAAGGTTAGAAGGATAGAGGTGGCACATGGGCCCAGTCTTCCTTTTTAGAAATCAGTAACAATGGGGTGTTGACAGGCCTTGAAGCCTAGACAGGCTTTGGGGGTCATCACGATAAGGAAGGATTAGTGTATATAATTTGCCAAATATGGCACCAGCCACCAGCTGGGTTTTTCTGCACATGGCGGATTATCTACAGGAGCTTCGTGGCTTTCACCTTAGCTGCTGGCTGTGTTTATTAGCAAATGTAGTGCTCTTTCCAGTTTAAGGACTATGTGCTAAACAGGGAATGCATGCAAATAAGATGAAAGAAGTAGTGGTTTAAATTTTGACTGAGGACAAAAAAATAGTGTGTGCTGTAGAGTCTTTAAGTATAAATACTTTTCAGTGTACCGTATCTGTTTTTCCCCTAAGATTTTCACTTGAGGGATTTTGTGTGCATCTTCATTCTTTGTAAATAAAGCTGTTTCTAACTTAATTCCCTGGAGGATATAGTTATCCTGCCCTAAGATCAATGGTCAACAGAAAATATAAAGAGGCCCTAGATCAGATCTTTGACTGCTTTGTGGTAGATAGCTAAACTGCCCACCTTAAAACGTTAAGAGAACGATAAATGCTGTAAATTCTTGGCTGTGGTGAAGAAGAACTTGTTAACCCCAGAGTTACTGGAAATAAGATATGGTCAAATTCTAACAGCATTGCTGTGTTGTAAACTGTATTTATTCCTTAAAAGAAAAGCAAGAACAGAGAGATTTAGTCAATGCTTGCAAGTATTCTCCAAATTAGATTTTTGCTGACTCTGTTAATTTGCAGTTTCAGGTAGAGTTCATACTTTTGATCTTCCAGATTATACTATGCGAATTTATGGTAATTTTTCCAAATGCTTAAAAATTAATACACATGCAATTACTTTTTTATTTTTGTTTACTTGAAGGTTTTATTTATTAGTATGCCAGTTTCTTTAAGATGCTGCAGTCCCTTTGTGTCTCCTTCCTCAGTACCTGGATAAGCTTGCCCATAAAACAAAAGACCCAGTGTAAATAAAATTTTGCAAGTCATTCAAGGATGCAACAAAAGACATAATTGACTTTTTGGACCATTTTTAGAACAAACTCTCTCAAGGCCTTTTTTCCCCCTCACAGCAACACTTCCCACTGCACTAGATCTGACAAGACTGTATGCATTACTTTATTTTGATACTGACATTTAAACAATAAAATAAAGCCATTTAAAACAAATAGTGGTGCTTCAAGTGTCTGAGCTGTCAAGATATCAAATTATATAACTTGGAAAAATCAGAATTCATTGTTAATGGTATGCACTTAACACAAAGGGTCGCTGGAGTACTAACCAGATATATATTCAGCTACCATGTTGGAGCTAACAGGCTGTATTCCTTTAGATAGAATTGACTATATTCACTTAAATGGACTTGACTCCAGTACAATCACTGTATTCAAATGTCAAAAAAAAGAGAAAGAGGATGTCACGTAGGGTCACAAATTATGTTGGATTTTGACAGATTGTAGCCTTGCTTTACAAGAGCAGTAACATCTCATTTGTCACCGTTTGATCTGTAAGTGCGGGAATGAGAGCGGAAGGCCCTCCATCTCCAGCGCAATTTAATCGCTCTGAGGCCGGCGGTGGCAGCTAAAGCCACCTGCCCATGCACTGTACTGCTGATCTGTTTTAATTTAATCGTCCGTCAGCTGGGATGAAAGCATAAATCGTCTCCCTTTGATCTGCAAACGGTGTGGCTCTTTTGTAAAGCCTGGTGCAGAATCAGGGAGACAGTTTTCACATTTAGCGCAACAGAGACAACATGGGCTTGAAAAGCTTGTAATTGATATTTCGCTGTAGTAGTAAGGCAAGAAGTTGTTCTTTTTCTAAATTTATACAAAACAGTACGGGGTTGGTTTTTTTTTTTTAGAAAAGATCATAGAGGAGGTTATTAATTTAATAATGTGTTAATTATTCAAGTTTGAAAAGCCAGCTTCTACTCTTAAATAACTCAAACATCTTTAAAACACTGAACACCCTTAAGTCACCTAATTTACAAAACATGGGATAGGAAAAATTATTTGGTGATAGCACAATAATTTTGTGAATTGTCAGCTATATACTGGCTATGTTATTTTAGTTACATTATTGCGTGTAAATGGATAAAGGAAGATCTTTAAATAACAAACAAACAAAAAATCCGCCTTCTCCAGTGGAAAATCTTGCCTTTTGCTGGAATTGTTGGAAGTTTTGTTGAAGGCTAGAATGTTATGTACACATCAAATATGTGTGGTAGGCCAGACCTTGTTTTGGGACATACAGTCTTTCATAGAAGGAGCCAGCATGAACACAACTGAAACTAAAATGGTAAAATTTGTACAAAATCTTTCTTTGTTGTTTTTTTTCAGAGTAGTTACTGAGGGTTAAAAAAGGATTTGTACATTTTTCTTCTCCCTCTCATTCCCTTCTCCCAACCCTTTACAGCTTCCTTTTCCAGGCTTGTGTCTTAGTTTTTGCACTTGGCCTCTCACATGAGGTACAGTATTCATGATTTTGATGCTGTACATTTGTACAGCACCTCCCTGAGCTCCTTGTCAATCCAAGGTGGTCCTTCCATTTGAAGACTGAAGGTCTTTAAATCTGAAGCAGGACAGCAGTAGGAAGTTCACCACTCAACTGTGAGAATTTAGACTGACCCCATAAGCTTTGAAATGCACCATCTTTTCTCCCTTTCTTATGAAAGCTTCAGGGACTGTACTCCCGGGTCAAATTCCCATTTGCCAAAATCAAAATTAAAATCTCAAACCCTCCCCAAAATTCATACGACCCTGAAGAGTTGCATATATTCTCTGCAATGACATTTTTCTGATTGGGATTGAAGGTGTGAACTGCCCAGTGAGGTTTATGAATATGTTTCCATTAGTGCTGATACTATACTGTGATTTCCCTTTTGGGAGAAGGGCTTTTTTTGCCATCGCACGTCAAAACTGGGATGTTCCTTTCCTAATAAAAAACACAGTGTATTTTCTTGACCTCTCAGAGAGCAAAGAACACAAACCAAAGTTTGTAAGAATTCCTCCTCTTTGAGTGACTAAACACATTTTATTTACCAATCTTGGCAACATTTTACTTGATAAGGTTTTCTATCTCCAATATTTGTTGCAGGATTTTATTATTTGGCAAAAGACTCTGTCTCAGGATAAAGATATGTTTTTCTTTCTCTTGTAAAATTCCGGTCAGCATATGCTGGAATACAAATAGTGAAAAATTGTCTTTGTTCTTCTTTTGCTTTCATTCCTCATGAAAATTTTGTCAGGCTGACAATATAATAAATAATTATGGAGTTGCTGTGGCCCTGGAGTGGGGAAGGACAGAGAACCATGCAACTGTCTCCCAGTACAGATTCAGCTTATGGTGCAACCAGGCCCTGACTGCTTTGAGAGCCCTGGTTTGGTCTAAAACAAATAAACACATTTTCTTGGGGAAAGAAGAAAAAGAACACAGAAAAACCTTATTCTTGTCCCCAAAGTTGACCTCTGAGATTGACCCAGATCCCTGGGTCATAAGCTCACTCAGCAGGGGACCGGGGGAAGACAAATGGGTCAGACTATTCCTAGCCCTGCTAAGTGACCCCTTCTCATCCTGAGTTTTCTGTTACAAGTTGAGGTGGGCAGGAATCCTCCAGTAACACTCAGTGCTGCAGTTCTGAAATTTAAGTGTTAAGAGATTGCTGGCAAAGCACACGAAACAGAAAGACTTTTGTGCTTGCAAATACTGCAAATTGTTGTGTCTTCCTCAGCTTCAAATATATAGCTGGAATGTTGTATGTGTTCAGGCTAGTAACATCATACAGAAAAGGATATTAATTTGCAAAGTTCAGCATTATTTGCCTAATTTCCTGTATCAAGTCTGTTGCAAAAAAAAGCAGAAATTAAGGCTGGATGAACTATTGTCAGTCCTGATGTTTTGTAGCTTCTGACTTTTTTCCTTTGTGGACCAAACCTGGGGATGGCTGTGCAGTGTTTGTAACTGCAAGGGGTTTTAGATAGAATAATGAAGTACATGGATGTGTGCACCCTGCATAGTGTAAATTATGGTGATATTTATCTTAAGTCGTGTGTAGGTAATGATAACACAAATAGCAATAAATGTCATATAGCCTTATACTGAACCATCATCTAACCAGTCCTAGGAAGGTTTATTTAAATGTATTTAAATAAAAGCAATCTAAAGTAGCAAAAGAGGACAAATTAATTTTCATGCTAAATTTTTATCTGAGATAAAATTACTTTGCAAGTCTGAACAGCTTGTTTTCCCTAAAGAGAAAAGATTTCTACCAAAATTTAGTCCTCACAATGATGTTTCATGTGCATGGGGCATTGCTCCACTGAATTTTTAATTGAGATGATAAATTAGCTCTTCATTTTTGACTACTGATTAACAAAAGACCTGTTTTCTAATCCCATTGTAGTAACTGGCATTACTGTCACTGAGCTACTGGATACAGGGTGGACTTCATAGTACTTAATCATAACATCCTGAAAGATATTTCCAACAAGACTGTCTTTTTATTCCAGCTTTGCATAAGATGATGTCAGTCTAGTTTTGTATACCCTTCACATATCCAGTCCTTTCCCCTCTTGCTATTTTGGGTGTTTTTTATTAGCTTTTCTCTTGGAATTCTGAACTCCATTACGCTGCAGTCAGATAAGTGCACATACAAACCACACCATGCTGCTATCAATACAGTCCTCTCTTAAAACTCCAGCGCACACAACAAATACAGATAACTCCCTCCTGATAAAGTCCTTGTATCTACTTAGACTAAGTAGTGTAATGAAAGTGAAGGCAAAGACAGTAATGTTTCACAACATATGATACGTTTGTGGAAAGTACAGTAAGAACTAATGAGTTGAGGGAAAATCATTCAAGATTATTGCAGTTATTTATGGGCTCTTAAGAGTCCATTCATCTGCTTTGCATTTGTGATATTTGTATTGGTTTTGCCCGTGTCCTTGCATTCATTCATGCTGTCCATTCTTCTGTGTTGATGTCACTTTTGACAGCAGTCACCAGGAATTCCCTCTTGTTGCAAAAAGCAAAAGCAATAGTAGGAGGATGTGGCCGCGATCCCCTGTAGCAGTAAGGTGCTAAGGTATAATTAGCACTTCTGCCTTTGGTTGTCTTCGTGTATTTTGATGTTCTGTTTACAGCTTGAGGTGTATTGCTTATATCCATTTCCATAGTCTTCCTCACAGTGCGTGTGGCTCCGTGTACATGGTGGGGGGTGGTGGCACCATTGTGTGCTGAGTTCTGTCTGTATACGTGCACACTCAGGTGGGAGCCCCTGCTCTCTCCTCGTGACACACTTACAGGTGTAGCTCTTTGTCTTATTTTATGTAGTATTTGGAAATCTGTTTGGTTCCTTCAGCCAGGTATTTATAGTTTCTTACCATTAAGGGGAACAGGATTCAATGCCTACAGTAACTCAATTCTACATATAAAAGGCCAGTTGTTTTATAACTGGAAAATGGAGAAACTCTTAACTTCTTTACTACTCCTTTTCTCCCTGGTTTGTAAAGTTGACACAGACACATTTGCCTGTTCTGTCACAGATTATTGTGAATTACACATTCAGAAGGTCTCCATGATCTAAATGGCATTATTAAATATTCACCTTAACTGTACCGACCATGGCAGCCAGAAATTGGTTGTGGGTACAAATAATTTTTCAGCCTGTCTGTTCTTAAGACAAAAGCAATAAAGCAAGCTATTATTTAAATTGATAAAAGATGCAAACACAGCTTCCCTGGGTTTCTAGATTTATAGTAAAAGAATAAATATTTCATTGGTGATACTAATTAAAGATTGGTCAGAGATTTATCCATGTCTTTTACTTCCAATATCCATCAGACCTGATTAGGGAAAGTAACATTTGTAGTACTGTCTACTAGCTGAAAGAAAAAAAAAGTTCCATGAAGCCCACTTTACCAGATAATTATTGTTATATTAGCCTTTGTTTAGTGAGGTGGTAGCGAAGAATTCAAGAAACTAGTTTCTGGTAGGAAAAAATATGAGTAAGAATTAATTTTTTAAAAATTCAGATCTTTACTGTGGCAAATATTGTATCAGGGGAAAACTGCTAGAAAACTACCATTTTCCTAATTAATTTCCATGTGGGTAATGGATATACACTGAGGAATGGAAATAGATAAAGATCTCAACAACATAGGCAAAAATAAAGTAAAGCCTAATGGTAACATCCTACCCCATTTTTTATAACATCCAATTAAAAAAAGGACCTAGAAATACATTTTTATAGTGACACCTTCTAAATTAGAAACTTGGGGTTTCCCTTATTTGATCAGAGTTAAAATGTGTCATTCTGATATGTTGTCTCCCATTGGAGGTTGAATAACTGTTTCTTTCAAGACAAAGCATACAAGTAATTAACATCCTTATGCAGTTAATGTTTGGAGAGTGAGGGAATATTTTTTCCAAATATCCTTTAATTGTCTGTCAAGTTAATAATGCATATTCTGCTGGTTTACCTAACTAGTCTTAATTCTGGTCCTTTCTTCTGCAAATGCTAAATCTATCAGTCCACTTGACTGCAGGATTTGGCCCAAAAAGTATTGAGGTCAGATAGTAGCTTGGAAAAAAGCTTCCAGTGCTTTTCTGTCTTGTGTTATGTATCTGGGAAACTTTTGTGGGTCTTTTTCTGTCTCCAATGTAAGATTTTTGTTTATATGAGCTTTAATTGGATTTTTTATTTCAGAATTAATACAATAAATGCAATGACTAAAGATATTTGTAGATGTGAGAATGTGTTTTGTTTTCAATTTTTTTTCTTTTTTCCATATTTGTAAAAATTCTTTAGATTTAATAAGTTCAATACAGTTACAATCTGGTTGATACATTAGAACTTAGTTCTGGAAATTTTTTCAAAAGACCCAACTAGATAAACTGATCAATCCTGGAATTTATTTAAAAAGCAATTACTCCTCTCTGTTCCAGGGAAGAAAGTTCAGAAGTAACATAAAGCCTCTTCTTCTAGAAATGGTTTATTCAGAGTATTCTTACTTTATATTGTTTTCAGTAATGAAAATACTGAGTAACTGTTAGTTTAAACCATGTCTTTAGTGACCTCGACAAACTGGGTTCCTGCATGTGTTCACCATAAATTCATATTTAAATTTCAAATGAGCTAAATAAACAGTTTCATTCAGATAAACAGCTGATTTTATTCCTCTCATGTTATATTAATATTAGTATTATGGAGTCTTCTGTACCCTTGCTTTACTTCCTGACTAGCTGATAATTGGGTTGGCAGAGTATACCTGGGGTCATCTTGTTTGGCTTATCTGCACAAGAGAAAGAGTGGCGAATACTAAGGGAAAGCAGCAATAAAATAGTGGAAAAAATGAAAGGAAGATTTAATCTTTGACCAATTTGAAACATATCCTGGAGAATCCATGGAGAAAAAGATAAAGTGTGACTATGAGTAAGTTAACTAAACACATTACAGTGTGTGAGAGCAAATGGAGTTAGTCCATTGTACACGTTTAATTTCCTATTAGTCTCTGGCGTTTACTACTCCAGTCTGAGTTGGGGCATCTGTAAATTCAGTTAAATACAGTGCATTGTCTAAACATATCACAGCTCCAATCAGTCACCCGGGCTGCTGATAAGAAGCCTCTTGTATTATTGAATCTACAATAGAGAGGCTCTGCAGGCACAAAGATAACAGCTAGGTATTTCACTTTAAGTATGAGAAAAAGCAGCGACTCGCCTTTGCTGCTGCAGCTCTGACATTTATTACTACTCCCTGATTTGTTTTATACTACTGATGTGAATTTGGTTTCAAGTGCTTTGTATCCCCTCTTATTCCTAACTTAGACCTCTATCTGGAAACAGCAAGGAAAAACAAGCAAACCAAAATCAACTTTCATGATATTGCATAGATAGCAACAACTTGAGCACTTCCTAGTACTTTAGGAATGTCTTGCTGCTTTCATGCCTAAAAGAAGAAACAGAGGCTTTTGCTTGTTCTTGAACCATTTTGCTCCTTTTGAATTAAAGGAATTTCAGTGATGTTGCTTTAGAAATGAAGCTGCTGAAGAGGAAGTGTGAATCTGGCCGTCATGGTTGGGTATTTAGACTTTTCAAGTGTTTCAGTTGTTCTTTCCTTAGAGTCCTTGAGTTGGAAATAAAATAATAAACAAGTCCTATCAGTAGATGTTGATGCAGATAGAAGTACTCTGGTGACATGTGCAGACTGTGTTAGATACAGAAGGAAACTGTGGATAAATACGGGATTGATGGTAACCATCTTTCAGGGTCCTTTATGTTCCTCTCTTTAACAATGTCTTTGTAGTCATAAATTTTTGGCAGACTTCAGGTGTTTATGATAAAGTTTCTTCTGCCCAAATATACACTTGTATGCCTTATTTTCTGTAACATAGGTATGTATTAACAATTGTATATTATTACTGTTAATATATCACTATTAATGCACCAAGGATATATGTACACACAGCAGGTCTGTGTATAACCTAGAGTATTGGTATGCATCATATCATAGATAATGGAACATTTATATTCTATTTATTTATCCATAAGCTACATTATATTTAAAAATCAGGAATTCTAATCCTGAAATGTCATGCCAGATTGTTTCCAATTGTTTCTGCCCTCTAGAAAGATGCCTATTTTATACTATTGTTAATATATTTAGTTTTCTTAACTAATTGATGATTTTGTAGGCTTTCTTTCTGGCTTGATAAATGTATGTGGAACCAGACATAGTTTTTTCAGTGACTTTGCAATAGAAAGCTTGTAGCTTCTCAAATATTAATTATTCATTTTCTAAAGCTTCTTTGGTTGTACATGTATGTTGAATTACAGCTGTATTTCTTGATGTAGTTTACATCAGTTTGTTTTGCCTAAGCCTTCAGTTATATCTGTTTTCCTATAGTAAGTTTTATTTCTTCTGCCATCTGAGAGATAACTGCATAGAGTTCAGTTTACTAGTTGATGCTATGAAAGTAAAATTTCTAAAGGATATGCCCCAAGGATAAAATAACCTCATCAAACCCCCCAGCAAGATCCCTAGAAGGCACAAAATCAAAACACGATGATTTGCTTCCATCCTTTGAACCAAGACATTGGGAGAATGTTACATAGATGCAAATTCCGAAGCAAGTTAATGCTCTTGCACTGCTGGGTAAAAAACAGGTCTGATGAAGCATCCAGCCTCTTGTCTCTTTGATTGCTTCTAGCAGAGTTCCTGGTAGCAAATACATTCTGGCTCTCTATGGAGCTAAGATTCAGCAAAATCGGCTGGTTTTAACTTTTTGCATGAGCTTACATCCTTTCTGTGATCCATCAAACACAATTAAAAGACATTCTTGAGTTGGTCTGTATGTTCAGAAGTGTCCACTGAAGGGCTTCTGAGGGAATTCCTTGTGGTCAGCCCCTGTAGAGGGGCAGTCACAGTAATACACGTTCTGGAGGACAGAAGGGATGTGCAGGACTTACTTGTAATAAGGAACAAAAAAGATGAAAAGCCTTTTCTTGGGCATTTAAAAAATAGTATGTAGTATTGCAGCGTTTTCCCCTCTTTACTTTCAAATAAAGCACTTGCAATTATTACAAGATTTTTGTTTTGTACGACGGATTATTTGCAAAGCTGGTGTTCATTCGTGTTTGTAAGCTCACAGAGCTGGGCTTTATTGTTTCTGATACAGTGAGCATCCAAGGTATGGCTAACGTGGCAGGCCAGCACATTGCTCACAGCCTTAAATGTGAGAGTGAGGCTTCGTGCAGCCAAACATAGACACAAGAAGAAGAAAGCAGCTAAAGGAGGTGGCAGGTAGGAAAATTGCAAAGGGGAAAGTGCTACCAGTTGATGATAAAAGCAAAGTCAAGGGTGGCAATTAGGCTGCAAAAAACAGTAAGTGCATTCATGCTGGAATATAAAATTGCTCCCAGGAGACAAAAAATTCGAGCTGTTGCCGTGCCTTTAGAAAAACCTCTTAATTTTGCAGAATAAAATGTCAATCACTTCTATCCACAGATACAGCCCCAAGTGCACACCAGCAGTGATAGGCAGGGATCTCTCTAGTGAGATCTGTGGGGACCAAGGAAAGATTGCACTTACTCTAGTCAAAGGTTGAAATTACCAGGAAAGCTATGGAGGATATTCATTTAGTAAGAATTCACCAAAGCCAGAATTCTGAATGGTCAGAATTTGATGGGGTAGGAGGAATCATGAATTGAGAGTGATCAGATATGAAATACTCTGATCTAGCAAAGCCAAAGTTGATTAGAACACAGTTTTATGCAAAAGCATAATAATTTCCAACTTCTCAGTGAGAATTAGTAGTATTGAAATATATGTTTCCTCACAGTTTTCTTACATTTAGATAAGAGAGCTACCAGAACAATTGTAGAGATCGTAGGAGAAATACTTCAGCAAAGTGTCATCAGTGTAAATACTCAGTTTTGTAATGGCAGTGCTTGTTTTGGTGTGTTTTCAGCTTAACTGTTGTTACTCATTTAACCTCAGTCTTTGTGTTGGAAGAGACTAGTTACATTCCAGGTTAATTTGGTGTTGTGTTAAGTGGAAAACTAGCATCAGCAGAGGTTTACCTAATGGAAATGAGCTATTGCAGTTGTTGCCCAGTCCATTTGGAGTCTGTCAACATTGCCAAACCAGCAGCCAGATTGGCATACCTCGAAACACTGGCATCATCTGTGCCAGGATTTCATTATCCACTGTGTTACAGGTTGGTTACAAACGTATGAAAGGATTGTTTGGAAAGCTTGTGAAATGTCTGTCTGGAGTGGCCTCCAGTTTCTCCCATCAGGTAACTCCTAAATTTTCACAAACATCTATGTATTTGGCCTTGCTGCTGGACTTGTCCTTGGCTCAGAGCAATAGAATGGGACAGTCTGTTTCCTGAGAGTCAGAAATCCAAGAGACATCTGTGTCACACAGATATTGAGGCTCGATCCACAAAAAGCCCCCTCACTGCTCTACGACTCACTTCTGTCTGGTTACTCCATACAGTTACAAAGGTGACTGTGAAACAACCTCAGTGCAAGCGTTGGACCTCCATTAAAGTCAGCCTGGGAAGCAGAAGCTTTTCCAGTGTCTTCCTTATCATGGTGAAGTGGAATAGTGTCAGTCTCCATGCTTTGGCCCAGCTCCAGGATGAATGTGTTGCAATTTTTCATTGAAGATTGCATATGACATCAGTAAATTTGTAATTAAAAGTTAATGTTACTCATTTATCAATATAAGTGGTGAATACTCTTAACTAGTTGATAAATACTATAACCTAAAAAATACAAGGAATAATCACAATCTTTAAAATAGGTTTTTGTGAGAACAAAGTTAATTGTAGGGGATACAAGACAGAAGGAGAAATAAAACATTGTGTTTCCTTTTGTAAGCAAATCAAGGGCCAAGTAGATTGGATCTCTCCTCTGTTAAAAGGCAGTATATAGGATCTGAAGAACTGATTTTTCTTCAGGTAATTCAGCTGATTTTTAAAAATTCTTTTTAAAAAGTCCCAAGATCTTTCTCTTCCCTAGTAGAAGGCCTCTACCTAGGTATTAGCAGTTTGAGGAAGGTTAAATTGCTGTTTCATAGATTAGGATTTGTTAACAGATGTGGTTATTGGTACTGTGTGCTTTCCTAATCCCTCTTCAGTATTGGTGCATCTCCAACCCTACCAGTTTAATTAACATTGAAATTCTCATATTATTTTGGTGTACTGATTACAGGCAAAGACTAAGTGGAAGTCAGTTTGGTATCCCAAGAGACTTCAGTGTTAACAATGCAGAAAGATTTTTTTTTCCATTTCTCCCCCTTCCTGAACTCCAGATAAGCAGTAGGCCCCAGTAAGATTTCATTACTATCACGCACTCTTCATGGTCATCTTTTAATACTTGAAAGGATCATTTGTTAACTGGAAATGGTCAATTTTTTTTTCTTTGGCTTTTGAAATATAATTTTCAATTTTTAATTTGATTCATTTAGATGAAATCATTAATCAGGGTTGAAACTGAGTTAATTTTCTGGAAAATAAATGAGGTTGTTAGAGTGAATGTTATTAAGTGGGCTCTTTGCTCGAAAGGGATAATAGCTGAAAATATGGAAGACTTTGAGAACTATAGCAGTTGAGCGATGAAAAACAGAAAGGGTTTTTTCTTCTAGCTAAGTGCAGTAATTTTTTAAAGGAAACTAGGCATATGAGCAAGATTTCAGAACTATCATCATTAAAGTAGGCATTACAGAGTAAATAACATATATATATATATATGAGTTAAAATCCTACAGAGGCAGGGTATAGATGGTGATTTTAAAAAATGTTCTGTTTTTATGGAACATTGTGTTCCTTCTAAATCTAAATTTGCTATTCCAAGCAATGCCCACTTGATTTTTGAGACAGAGAAACATTATTATCAGTAGTTCAGCAGAGTTACAGCCATCCAGATAGAAAGCAAGCTTTGGTAGACAGGGAGTACAGGCCAGTAAATCATTTTTTTCAGTCTGACCCAAATTCAGCTCCTGGCCTTGAGAAGGTTCTGTTTGCTTGTTCTCTGGAGTTTACTGCATGATACAAAGTGATTAAGATAGCCAGCAAAATCTCTTATAAACACAAACCAAAGAGCAAGGGATTGGACTAGACAGGCAACATCCTAGAGTTACCATTCGAGCTTACTTCAGTTAACTACAACATTTGTTTTGCATTGTTTCCTAGTGCCATCTACTTTCTGCTAATCTTCGAGTTAAAACCATGGTTTGTTGGTTTTGGGGTTTTTTTCTCCCCTAGAAGATAGGGCTGCCTCCTCTGTTCTGATAGGAAAGAATTTCTTCCCTTCAAGTGCTTCAGTCTTTGCTTAAGAGCTATCATAACACTAAGCACTTAGTGGCCCTAGGTCAAAATTTTTGATGGAATATTACAAATCTGTTTAGGTCTTTTCCTTAATGCCTGTGTGCTCATTAAGGACCATTTCCAAGTCTGTTGCTGGGGATGAGTGATAAAATCTGTAGGTGCCTTAGTCAACAAGGTGTTCCCTTGTAGGTCTTTTTTAATTGCCCTATCCAACAGGATATTAAATGCTGCAGAGCGAAAAAGGAGTACATGCCACATCAAAAAGAAACTTCTCAAATAGAGAAGGGTGGAAAAGTTTCTGCAGTAGAGCAGAAAGTCACATGGAAGTGAAAATTATTCTGGAATGCAGTTATTTTACTTTTGTGATGTTCCTTTCCGTGATGAAAGAAGAGAGACAGTAATAATAATCTAACTTGGTGTGAGCTTGAAATAGTCTTCTTTTAAAAATGTAAATCTCAGTACGAGTTCACTTTTCCTTTCTCCTTAAAAGGGGACAAACACCAGCAAACAAATCTGAATCCTGGCAGACAGGGAAGCTGAGTTTGTATATCCCCTCTGCTAACAAATTTGACTACAGAGAGGATAACTGCAGGCCTCTAAATGTCTAAGATAGTATATGAAAGACAGTTATTTTATGACTGAGCAGAACAAATGTTGATTTACCATTTCATTTTAGGTCACATCATCATGATGTAATGAATCACAGTGATGTAACAACCTCAAGGGAACAGAGTGTAGCATGTTAAGCCAAAACATCATTTGTGTGCTGTAAATGTTCTTGGGCAATGGTAACTGATTTTGAGCTGCAGGAAGTACCTCTCTTCTGGAATCAGAGAAGGTCCTGAAGTCCCTACACATGATTAAGATCAGTCACTTAGCATCAATTAGTCAATTGCAATTAGTTACTACTAATGGGTTTTGTATCCAGCCTTCATTGTAGACCCTACCTGCTAATAAGAACAGATTAGTGGCGCAGCCAGGGAGGCCAGAGGCCCCAGTTCATAATAATATAATTTATAATTAAGAATAGTAGGTTTATGGTAGTGTTATGGAGATGCTACAATAGTACAAAGGGGGCTGGTTAAATCTCAGTAACTTAGTTCTGTACCTTCAAAGTCAAAAAGCCGCTCTAAGTTACAGAAGCAAGGTCATGCCTATACTGTGCCAAGAACTTCCTTTCAAATCTACCATGCATACACACCTTCAGGCTTAATTGTCTTGTTTTCAATATGTCGTTTATTTTGGGATGCAGAGGCTATTTTTATAGGATATATTGACAGAACAACTTAAAATCATTCCAATTTTAAGTCAGGTTTTGAGATGTTCATATTGAGAATACATTTGTTGTTTCTTCATGACTTGTAGTTTTGCTTCTTGATTTGGTTATAATACTGTCTGCTTATCTCACAATTCTACAAAATGTCCAAAGTCTATCATGAGCCATGTCAGACACTCAAACTCATAAGTGAGTAAGGCTGGCATAAAGATGTCCCAGCACAGTAACCAAGGCTGTGACTTCTGCAGGACTTTGCTGCATTTGGTACTCATGGATATAAAACAGCTTGTGGTGGGGAAGGCAGGAGGGAGCATGAAGCTGGGATCAGGGCAGAAAGCTGGCAGGCAGTGTCACAGGGCTGGTGTGTAGAGCAGGACACACTGGTCAGGCTGAGCGTGGAGGGATGCCATGGGTATTAAACAGTGCTGGGCAGCTTGCTTGGAGGCAGCTTCTGATGGGTGGCTTTGCTACTGCCTGTGATTTCAGAAGCTGAGTCTGTGAAGGCAAATCAGACCATCTCCCAACTCCCCTTTTTTTCTTCTGTGATGTAGTCCAGCTTTCTCTTTGTTTTCTTTGGTGTTCAGTCCCAGACAGCTTTATATTTTCTTGTATTGTTTGGTGGTATCTTTGGACACGGCTATTTCTAATCCTTTCTTTCATCAAGAAGTTTCTTAAAGGGAAAGTTACGTTGCATTTCTTATTTAGAAATATAATAACAGAGAATTGCTTTTATTTTGAATACTCTGCCCTCCAATGATCATTTGCAGTTTCTGGATAACCTTTAGTGTTTATCTTAGGATGGTGTTAAAAGAGTCAATTTCATTACATGCTTACTTACCTTAGAAGTCTTTCCAGTCGGGAAAGGCTGCTTTGCTTCCCTCTGCTGTGTTATTGACTCTGTTTTCAAACTGTGCCATTACTTCTCTTTAACAATGAGAAATTTGCTATCTAAAACTGCCCCAAACTTAGGAGGGACAGCAGTGAATTGGCAGCATTGGCCCTCTGAACATCCATCCAGAAATAGCAATAGCAGTGGCAGTAAGGTTACCACCAGGGTAAACATTGGAAATTGTCTGAAAGAGTGACACCATTCAGAGAGCACCCTGAGGGAAATCTCCATATCTAAAACTCTTCAAGAATTTTTGCTGAATGATCTCTCCTTGCTCCCACATATCTTCCTTTTCTGATAAGTTTTAGCTGCAGACATCTATATTAGTTGGGTCTTCATGAGCTAAATGAGATATTCTGCTTCTTCAGTACATTCCTGATGTGGACACGCTAGGAATATAAGACCAGCAAATAATTTTTGATCAAATGGATTTTGAGCCAGATGTTAGGTGGAAGGAATACATGTGCCCTGAGCCATTGCTTACTTGGTTCTCCACCTGGCCAGCTACACCTGATGCAGAAGCACAGCATTTTAGGAGATGGACAGTTAATTGCTTTGTTCCTAAGGATATGTTTTATATAAGCTTTAAAAAATATAACAGATTTTTGTATCCACTACACAGTAGTAGCTATCTCTTGAAATGAATTTCATCTATTAAATCCAACAACAGAGGAAGTATTTGTTAAAGTTTGTTTTTCTTTCATGTCTCCTTATTGTGCATCAAGCAGTGCCAGGAATTGGACATTCACAAAATAGTTAGGATGTCACTGAAAGGAACATATCTATTCAGGTTTGGCCCAAGTCATTCTGTGCACAGATGCAAACATATGCCACTGATTGCAAAAAAAATTTTAATTTATTTGCTGTTTGGATAAGGAAGCTGAAGCTGTGATTCACATGTTTCTGAACTGAGTGCACTGGGTTGGGATAACCATCTGTCCTGAAAGGGAGATGCTTGGCTATATGTGCCTACTGATGATAACGCGGGGTACTGGCTAGCAGTCTTATCGAAGCAGTTGCCAGAAGTTTAATAGTACACAAATAAAAATGAGTTAAAGTGACCATTTTTAAAGGGCTTCTGAAGCTTTTAAAGAAAAAGCAGTGTTTGTGAGTGCAGTAGTCCTGCTTCAAGTTCCTTATTTCAAGCTAAGCTTACCAATTTAATTTTAATCCCTTTCAAACGCCTTGGTCATGCTTTGAAGATAGCAAACCGCCCCCTCAAGCTCTGAAGCTGAGCACTGGCCCTTTTTGTTTCCACAAGCCGAAAATAAAGTGTTCACATGAGCTCATTTACAGAGAGTAGAGTTGGCAGCCTTATCAGGAGAGGAGAAAAGAGCTCTGAAGATGAAAAGCTATCGCTGTGACAGAAGTCTTTATTAGGTTGGGCAGTAACGGAGCATAGTGTACACGGGATAAAGTGGTGGCTACCTAGAGCATTTAGGGGAAACCAGAAGAGTAATAATGTTTTATGTTGTTCTTAGACTGGCTTCTTTGGTGATCCTTCTGGCCTAGGGATGTTTGGACTGAAAAAGGGGACTATGTAAACAGAATGCTGTCTGTGCAATCTGCAGCCTCTGCTGGTCACAAAAAAGAGCGAGTCAGAAAAAGGAAAAGTAAAGATGAGCCATTATATACTTGCATAATTAGTCAGCATTCCCTGTTGTGGCAACCCTCTGCTGTAGAGTTTGCTAGGAGACAGATTTTGATTGAAAAGCCCTTTATCCAGTTTCACACATATGTCAAATCCCATTTATAACAAATATTTCTGTGTTGAAATTCACGTATTTTAGGACAATATTTTATATGAGACAGATATGCAAGGTCAACTCTATAATGATAATAAAGTTTTAATCCAGTAATCTTCCTCCAGTCATTGACAACTTCTATGGCTTGTTGTTGTTTTTACTTCAGAATTTTTCTTGTTAATTTGTTAGATTTTCTTCTGTGTTAAAAATTGTGTTCTCTTGCTAACCCAGGATTAAAGCCATGGTGACATTTTGTAGGTAACATCTTCACAGCCTAAACCCATTAGAATCTGTAGAATGTTAACTAAAAGAAAAAAAATTGATAAGTACTTGATTCTGTGACTCTTATAAATTTCACAGCTGCTGTGAAATTCAAATAGAGACCTGTACTGCTTTTATGGGTATCTCTGTCCCCAAGTAAAAGCAAAAAACCCCTTTACTTGAAGTTTAGAATTGCCTTCTTTAATGCCTTTAAACAATAGACCCATTTCTTCATTTAATTAAAACAGTAAAAGTTGTGGCTCAACCATACAGATTGACAGAGGACTGTAATTGATTTCGCTCATTTCTTTTTTTTTAATCACAATTAACAATAAAACACAGTGCATTTTGATGGAGAAGCAACTGAGTAAAAAACAATGAAAAAGAAAGATAAATGGCACTAATACTGCTTGCATTAATTAGGTGGGTATGCTGGATATTATGCTGGAAAAAGTCTGCAGTGGGGCTTTTAGTGGCATGGAAGTTAGAGTTGCAGTTTTCTCTGAGTAAGGACTGCAGGCATTTGTTGACAAGAAAACTGTGTAAAATTGCCAGATCCTAATAACAGATCTTTGAGCAGTGGAACATGGCAGTGATCTCTTAAGTGTGTCCTCAGGTAAACTGCTCCATAATAAAGAATAAAGTGTGATGGAAAACCTTCCCTTGAATGACAGACTTAGCAATTTTTTCCTGGATTGTGTCAAGTTCCCATATTTGAGTGGAAAAAAAGCATCAATATTTATTGGTCCTACCTCCAAATTAAATTTTTAAACAATTTTCAACAACTGTACATCAAAACTGAAAAGGAGGGAGAACATATCCACAATCCAACTGCCTTTTTATACTGGGTTCTTGTACCTTTACAATAGTTTTGGTCCTTCACTGTGCTTACTTTGTTGCTAATCAGTATTTAGTCTGCTTCCTCACATTAATAATGTAAGTTGAAACTAGCACTAAATAACCCACTTTTTTTTTTCATGGTATCTATTGATGAATGAAAAGGACATGAAGGAATTCTTTGTCTCGCCCTAGCTATTCTCAGTGGAGGAATTACTAGTCTAGCCATTGATCTTTGCCATTGGCAGGATTGACTGTGTTGCAATTGCATGTAATAAGATACGTTTTCTGTCTTCATTTCCAAACTGATGTCGTTTTACACTTCTTAAAATCAAATAATATGCATTAACCAGTTTGGCATTGTACTTTTCTGAATCATCCTCCCTTTCGGGATTCATGACATGTGAGAAGTATCTAGAAAGTGTTTGATTATGGCCCAGTTCAGCAGCAATAGTCCGAGGTGAGCAGGTAAATCTCTCTCACTGTGAGTAGCTTTGGTTCGTGCAACTGCCAGCACCGGCAGAATTCTCCACTGATGCTTCAGACCTCGTGTGCATAACAGTTGACCTGCTTGTTTGTTTATTTGTTACTGTTGTGAAGTATGTTCGTGGTAGAAACTTTTATTTTCAATTCCCTTTTAAAGCTCAGCACGTTGAGCCTCCCTTTCTTATGCACATGCTGCCAAGGAGGATTGTCTCCAGATAAATTATGCCCTCTCTTTCTTAAACAAGATTAAAGAGCTTCTCCGGCTGTTAAGTATCCAGCACTTGAAATCCCAGTCTGTTTAGTTCACTGTGGCATTTCCCAACTGTGTGGAGTTTTGATGAGTTTTTTTATACCTTAGTGGTACAATGTACAACATGGTTTAAGAAATGTAAAGTGTAGAGAGCATTTTTTGACGTTTAGCACAAAGATGAAAATCCATTCCTCAGAATAGAATTGATAGACTGGGACAAATAAAAAACAAGCCTATGAAAAGCTTTTTTATTCTGTCTCACATATTTATGTAACTATAAGGAGAATTTCCTCATCTTTTAATTAGATAGGTTTAAAAATGAAAAAGCCCATGCAGAGGATTTAAAACTTATTTTGATGCTGTTTTGTGGAAATGATTTTGAATAAAAAATGAGCTACACTGTTTCAGATGTAGGGAAGATGCCAATCAAAATCACAGAATTCTGGCTATGAATTTATTTTAGGTTTAGGATTTTTTTTTGATGTGGAATTAGTCATGTTTGTTCATCTTTGGAAGTTATACAAAAAATTTACTCTGAATGTAAATAGGTTGTCAATATAAATTTTGCAGTGCATTCTCTCCTTTTTTTTTTGTGGGCTCATAGTCTTAATTTAAAAGTCCAGTTAAAACTGAAATTCTGTTGGGTTGATGGATTTAGGATATATGGCCAGTTTCCTATTGCTCTAACAGCAAGTTAACCTATTTTCAAGAAATATGCAAATATCGTCACTGAGAGAGCAGTAGTCCCCACAAAAATTTGGCACAAAGTAGAGATGTTTATTACACTTCCACTCTTTGTGGATAGCTGCAGAGAAGATCACAGAGCAATCTAAAACGAAAGCCACAGGCTGGAGAGAATAATAAAGACATATCAATCCACCACACCACACCATCTCTGACACAATGGCATGACAAGTGGAAAATAACTTAACTCTGTAAAATAGGGAAAAGGCAGTAAAAAATGAATTGTGTTACAGTTTCTAAAACCTGCCTCAATTCAAGAAACAAATGCTCCTGAGCAGTGCAAAGGTGTACGATTTTCACATAAATCTCACATGTCAGCAAATGGGAAACGTGTAAAACCCTAAGAAACAGTGTCAGAAAATATGAGATTTGTTAAGACCATTGAGATCACTGATTTAAGAAGGTCCCATCACCAATCCCAAAGGCCTTCCTCACAGGATCCATCCTCAGTGCTATGTGTTTTGATTTTCTCCAATAAACAATATTCCCAGAAAACATAGTGATATTTCCTATAGCTGATGCATCATTTTGCTGCATATAAACATAATTAGAGGTATTTTCTTCAGTGGTCAGTTCCTTCCTTTTCTCCAGGTTTAACTAAGTTAAGGCTTCAAGGAGGAACATTTGAATGAGTTCCCTCTGAAAATACAGGCAAGATCTTATTCCTGTTATGTCACTTTAGAGTAATGCAATAAAATGTGCTTGTGCTTGTTCAGATTTATCTGCATGTTTTTGTACCATCCTTCTGAATATATCTAGTGCAGATTAAAATTAGTAGAAAAAAACTTGAACATCTGAAAATGGATCCAAATTTGAGCTCAGGATCAAAATACTTTCTGGAACAAATGAACACATTGCAGAAGGAAGTTCTCATCCGAAGTAAAGGTTCTAAGGTCAAGAAGAGGGAAAGAAGACAGGGAGAAACAGGTTTGTTTTGTTTAAATAACAGTCCTAGGTACAATTTTGGATCTTGAGTAATGTGGAGATGCAGTGATGGGCAGAATCTAAATGTGGAAAACTGAACCACATAGAGATTTTATTTGCTAACAGCTCTCCAGACCTTCACTTGTTATGTATTTATATTCATGGATTGCCCATGTAGGGCAGGATAAAGAGTGAGTAAGGAATTTTGACTCTGAGCTTGTATTAGCCATTAAGCAATGCAGTGTCATTGTTTTGCATTACACTTTGCTGTGCAGAGCACACACAGCCTTTAGTGATCATTCTCTGAAGAGTTCCTGCTGGAGAAAGAAAAGTGTACTCACTGCAGGCCATCATAGATCTTGTCATCTCCTTTTCCTTTAAACCTGTGTCTGTTTTCCTGATCACAGAGTGACAACAATGACATTGTTTTCATAAGCAATTCACAGAACCCAGGAACTGAATTGTACGAACTGTACACTCACTTCCTGGTCAAGTTGCTCAAAACCTGTCCTAGGAAGAGTATTACATACATTTGTTCATTTTGAGGGTGCTACTTATAAATATCTTGAAGTACTCTTCTAGGTTTCTGGCCTTGTTTCATTAAGTTATTTTATACATAGCCTGTCACCTTTTTACTCAGTAAATTCTGCTCTTGAGACTTAGTGTCTTTTAAATTGGGTGTCACATTCTCTAGGAATGTATAGTGATATGTTTAAAAGAGTGAATGAGTTCCATGTATGTGTTTTAATGGAAGGAAGACAACTTTGGGACATAAAGCAGAAAACTTTGAAAGGAACACAGCATTTGGAAAAAAATATAAAGTCAGCGAAACTCTTTGCTCTTCTCACCCTGAGAAGCAGCTCTGGAGAAATGTGCAGGCTTCAGTAGAGCTATAATAGGTTTGCAATGCATTGAGTGAGAAGACTTGGTCTCCTCTTTGGTAAATATTCTTTTCATGGCTCCTAGGAAAACAAAATATGTGCGTGTTTAGCATTGCCCATGGTGAATATTCCCATTGACATCTGCATTCAGAAGGAGGGTAGGTATGTATCAATTTAAATAGACTGTGCTTGTCAGGAATTACTGACTTAGAACTATTATAATTTTTTTAAATTCTGCATCTGTTAAAGTTCTACGTAAAAATAATTCATGAGGAAATTTTATGCTTTATTTCCTCTTTTAAATAATGCTCATGTAATTATGTCGCCCAATTACTTGTATTAACATACCCTTGTACACTGTATGGGTTTTCTTCATAGCAGTTGCCATTACAATTTAAAGAAAAATATTCTCCTTAGACAAGCCTCTTTTATATAAAGGCATTTTTAACAGGGACAAATTGTTTCTTGTGTAAAAGAATAATTCTTGTGACAAAAATTTTTGACCTTTTTTCTCTTTCTTTTTGTTTTGTTCATTTAGGCCGGCTAAAATTACATACATATTCATGTATTTTAATAAGAACAAAGCATTACTCTTGGATATTTTCCATAAATTTGTTCTCATAAGCAATTTGATAGACATCTACTATAAGTGTAATGGGGGAAGTTTACAGTAAATCAGTCTGCCTGGTTTAGAAAACTAGAATTTATTAACCCATTTCCCAAAGGCCCAGTGTTACCTATGAGATTAGAAGAAAATTGTCATCGTTTCTGTTGTAGAGCAGGGGTACTTTATAATAAGACTATATTGTCTAATTGTTTAAAAATGTATTGTGTTTTATTGAAGTGAAATCAATTTACTTCATACTATTAATTGTTTGTAAGATTAGAGGCAGTCAAAAAGTCTGGGGAATGCTGAGCACATTTGCAGTTCTGTTTTTCAGCTGAGATTTTCTGCATAGGCTCTGATCCATTTCTGTTGCTAACCACGAAAGAGCTGTCAATATGCTGGTTAACCAATATGCTTCTGCATGGAAAGCTTCCAGCAGAGGTATCAGTGAAGTGCTACCACTAATAAACCTTCCATTAATTGCTCAAGTAGTACCTGAGACAAGACTCAGAGGCCAGAAGCACGGTAACCTGTCACTCCAGGGTGTCAGGCAGAATGTCAGGTTGTGAGGCTGGCAAGGGTGTGTGAGTTGAGGTATAAATCACACTCAGGGCATGAATGAAGTGCTAAGCATGTTTGGGAGAATACTTGAAATTCTAAATGATGATTAGATGATTTTTTTTTCTCATTTATGGCCACAGAACCTTGCACCTGTTAACTCCCCATGTGTCATTTTCTTTTCCATTGCTTTATGAAGAAGAAACACATATATATACACTTGTTATAGGAATTGCAAAATAATTAATCTTGTGTTCTTTTCACACTTTCACTGATATCACCAGATATTGTGTTGATATTTTTGTATATATGTATAGCCCGTAATATCTCAATCCTTCTTGTTTTAAGGGGAAAAAGTGAACATTAGAAGATTAACAAAATAGTATGCATCTTTTCATCTTGCCATGTTCCACCACATCTGATAGTTTTATATATTTTATGTATCTACTCATGGAATTCAGTTGAAGGACTGGAGCCTTCTCTTGTAAAATTTAATAAATTTAAAAAATTTATTCCCAGTTTTTCTCCTCATTTCACCTCTAGCATCAGAACTTGATAAATTAATTTTGGTGGTTTTCTGCTCAGTTTCAGTTTCAGATTTTCATGTATGCACAATTCTTTGATAGAAGTATTCATGGAAGAACGGGGGAAATGTTACATACAAACAAAGGAAAAGACATAGTTTCAGTACTCTGAAAAATGTTGGGGCAAATGTTTGTACTGTGGATGGGATCGTGGTCCTCCATTAAAGGCCATTTTTAAAATCCCTTCCTGGCAAGGCCATTTGAAATGTTTTTATGTGCCATCTACAGAAACCATAATATATGTAGAGGACATATCTCCGTTTTTGTTTCCATCTTTGAAAGCAATGCTACAATACTAATAGGAAACAATTCCACCACATTGACATTTTACATAATTTTCTTTATTTTACTCTGGAGTGTCTCAAGTTGATGCCCCTCTATCCACTACGTTTTGAAGTTTTTATTGCTGAACAGTCATTTCTTTAACACACTGCAAATAATGAGGCAAAAAAACTTAATTTTTTTGTTCCATGTGAAGATTTTCAGGCAGAAGGAACACTGAACAAAAAGGTGCTGTGATGTGCTATGTCAGTGCCTTCCAGTCCAAACATATTAACCCATATAATTCATTTTTCCCCTACCTAAATAGCAGACAAACACTGTATTTTCTAAAATAGGCAGCTGCTCAGACAAATCAGAAAGGAAGTAGAAACCAGGAATTTCAGATATGCCCATCTGAACTATGTACCCATATAAGCCACTGTTGAACTTCCCTCTTGTAGCAGCCAGAATTGTAAGAAACAGAAAGTTGCAGTACATGGACAGGAAGTGCAAAGTACAGAAAAACCCTATCATTTGCCAAAGACATGTGAAGCTAGTAATATAAAATCTTTTATCTTGAGGTTGGAATTATCTTGTAGTTGTACTGGAAGATTACTCTGGGACTCCAAATGAAACACTGCTGTGTAACTCCTATCTAGTCTTGAAAAACATGTGCAAATAGAATAACAATGCAGAAGGCAAAATGCTCATGGCTGCAGAAAGCCAAAAAGTGAGAATATCTGCCACATTTTCCAAGTCAAACCCATATTTTCATATAAAGTCTGTGCATAGGTTTAAAAGTACCCTTTTTTTAGCATCAGATTGGTGTATATACTCATTAAATTACTTCAGATATTTTACATTTCCATTGCAGTCTTCCATATAAGTCAAATTGATATATACTTTAAAAGTTACACTTATAAATCACGATAAGATATAATTAATACTCCTAAAAATCTGTTAGCTGCAAACAGAAGCTGAGACATGGTGTAAGGTTCTTGGGCTGTTCTCATAGTGTGCCCCCTGCTCCAGATCCTGGGGAGCCATAAAATAGCATGCAGAAAGAAGACAGAGAGAAGTTCAGAATTCTGCTGTACCTTTTGAGGAAGCTTGAAGGATCAAGTCTGAAATGGATGCAGTTCCACATATCATTATGTTACTCTTTAAAAGAACAAAGAAAAAGTAGGGGAGAATTGCACAGTGTTTCACCAAAAAAATACAGCTCATAATTACTTAATACATAAATATGAGGAAGATTGAGGAGATAGGGTTATTATGGGTGTGCTAAGAGAAAAGACAATGTCAGAATGATGCTTTCATGAATAAGCCTTGGAGAAATCCAGAATTCTGTGAGAAAAATGCATATTTGCGCTGAGGCCAATTTAGGCTCAAGTGGCATTGTAAAGCCATCTGAGCTGTAAAGGTAAGTCTCAGTTAATTTGCCAGATGAGTGCAATTTGGAAAGTAAATTCTGCTTGTCTTATTCTTGTACAGGTCATCACAGAATGGCTGCCCCTTGAGGAAGACCAGAAAGATTTTGTTCCTAGGAAGGAAAAAAAAAAGTCTAATAAAACAGAAAATAACCCCAGAGTTAGGGATCATATTTGTTAGGGTAAAAAAACTTAATATTTCAGTGAATTTTGCATCTGTTTTAAAGCTCTAAAATGCGATGAGCTATCCTTTAGTTTTCTCTGATTCTGTTCCAGCAGAATGAAATCACTTCCTGTAGGTAGAAACCCAAATTTTAAGTGGAATATTTCCTGGTCCTAGTAGAACTGATATTATTTTGTATAACTGTTTCACCTCATGCTTTTAAGAACTTTCCTGTGATTTCTGGATCACAGATTAATTCCAGAATCCTCCAAGTCACTGACTGAAATATTGTGAAACTGCACATTATTGTATCTGAAAATGGTATTGAGATCTTGTTCATGCTGCTGGTACTTCACAGTCCGATTATTGTAACGCATTTCATTTCAATCTTCCCTTCTGTCTTGAGAGTTGCCAGCAAATGGTCCAGAACTTCAGTTAGACTTCTTTTCTATTAGAGTTGTCACCAGCATAGCTCCTGAATTCTTTATAAGCTCTAGTGATGTGATCTAGAATAAAGGCCTGCTTTTGACCTTCAGGCGTTGGCATGGCCTTGCTCAAATTTATTTTTTGACCTTTGTGTCTCCTGACGTTCTGTGCCCTCTCCTTGGATCACCAGCCAAGCTGCCTTTCCCAGGCTGGGCTTGTCACCTTTAAAGTAATGGTTGCAAGTGTATTGATGCAGTAATGACTGTACAGCCCAGCAAGCTCCACTTCATTAAATTGGTTGTAATTTGAACTCTGAAACAAGATAGCATCTTCTGTAATTATATTTAAATAAATTAAGGTTAGAACTGTGGTATTTAGTTAGTGATAGATTGCCTTTATTTATTCTTATACCTTGTCCCAGGACATTGTATGCATAATTAAAAAAATAAGGCATATACTCTCATATAGTATGGTTATGATATATAAGCACATTGACATGAAATTTAATGGTGCAATTAGCATCAGTATTTTCTGTGTTATTCATAAAAGCTGTTGCAGTATTTTACACTGCTTCCTAGTAATTAGTATATTAGTAATCCAGGTGATGGGGAGAGAAGTATTATGTAATGGTAACTGCTTCATTTCAGAAACACCAGGGCTTTATGTATAAAGGGCTTTATGTATATTCAGCCTTAGTTCTGCATTCCTTTTCCTTTGCAGTTTACAAATATGCACATCTTTCTGCAACGCAGGCTCTTCCTCACTTTGGAAATGGGAAGGAAAAGAAGTGGAAGCTGTATAACCTGTGTTTACTGGCCTAATTTCAGTCTCTTTTAAAAATCATCTTGAGTCTAGCATAATTCTACTGAAAATCTGGTAGTACAAAACTTGGAAAAGATCAATTTAGGCACTAGTAATGGAGTGCACAGAGTGTATCTCTTCCACAAGAGAGACAGATTTTTTTTCTAAGTTCTTAAGTGAAGTGTAAGAGATATTCTTTTGTAATATTTGAGAGCTAATCATTGGATAATGGGTGTTGCATGTTTAATGCAACAGTGTAGCTGTCATGTTTTTCTTTTCTTTTTTTTTTTATTCTTTCTTTCTGCACATTCACCTCTTCTTGAACAGAAATAAAAGGTTCAAGGCTTGTCAGCATCAGTTTATAGATAGCTGTTTAAAAATAATGAGGTATTGGGTATTGTAAGGCTCAGGGCTGTCTTGCCAGACTCATTTATTTCCATTCACCTTTTGTCAGAATTGCAGACAGAAGACATTCAATTAAAACTTGTCACCTGTTGCGTGTGACCTAATTTGTATTTGTGACTGTCACAGATTAGGATACATATGGAGCCATTTAAAAATGTAAAGGAACAATAGGATTCTTAAACATTTTATGTCACATTTTCTTCATGTGAACATCTTTGTTTATGGAACATTCTTCAAGGGAAATCACTTGGGCTGAGAAATAATAGAATTTATTTACACAAAGTCTCATTTACATGGGAAAACGAAGGGGATTTTATTAACGTTCTTTTGTAGTTTAATGCATAAATGGCAGTGCACAAAATTTCCACATGTAGATGATTAGTTCATGCAAAGTTAATGTTCCTTTCAAGAGAGGTTGAGTACTGAGTTGTGTAAGTAATGCATTTATCAGTTCTTTTGTCAAACTGAAAAAAACAAACCACTGGGCTTTAGCCTAAAAGATGCGTTTATCATTTCCTTTGCAAAAATCCAGCCTATCTCATCCCCTCCTCCCAGGACAAAAATGAAATTTCCAAAATACTGCTTACATTTAGTTGCCTTGAAACTTTGTTTAGTATTAAACATAGAGAAAATCTGAAATATTGGTTTGAAGCATTTGTTTTGCAAAAGCAGTATTACTCTCTTTTGTTTTTTCAACCTGAAACAATTCACTAAATATTTTAATTAGCCCGATTATTTGGGGTTTTTTAATAATAAACTGTTTTTTACAAATCGTTGCAGAGGAACAGATAAATTAAACAACTTCTAATCACAGATGAAGTTAGATATTAAAGTAATAAACACTGTTTTGTTTTTCAGTCAATTATATGGGTCAATTAATGAATTAATTGTTTTACAGGCATGTCTTGAGAATAGCCAATTCTATCCCACATTAACAAATACTTTTTGGTACTAGCTGAATGTAAAGTAGGAGGATGATTTTTAGACTTCCTATGCTACTCTAAATAATATGCTTAATTGTGGAGATGGCTATAGGAAGACAAAACACTGAAGCCTTCCCCTGGTAATTGTTAATTCAGCCACAGATCAGGAAAACTTTAATGTGAGTCATAGCTTCTATCTTCTTTGATGAATTAGGGCTCTGTTCACAAAATTCTTTCTGCCTAGTAGACACATATTTTACATCTCTAGCTGAATTTTTACCTGCATAAGGTATTATCCAAATACGTTGTAAACTGATTGCAGAAGCTCTTTGGCAGCTTTGTAATTCAGCACATAAAATAAGTATTCAGATCCAGAAAAAATGATAGCTGATATTATCTTATTTCTTCAGCTGTGTTACTTTTCTGCATGTTCCTGCTGTATTGAGAGAGGTCTTTCATGGTTTAAAGTATTTTTTCCGCTGCAAATCTCTCAGACTGCAGGGTTAATGCACTGGACTCCAACCCCAAATTATAGAGGTTGCTGAAGTGTCTAAAGAGTATCTAGATGAGTGTGCATTCTTAAATCTCAATACATTCTGTCTCTGTTCATGGTGGAAAATCAACTAGTTTTTCTGGCTTATGTAAATAAAAGCAAAATGGAGTTTATAATATTCACTGAAGTTTATTCAGCAATCTTAGAAATAATCACAGTAAGTTCAAGTGAACGGGAACACTCTATTAAGGCATTGTCCCAAAGGAGAACGACACTGGAACCTGCCATTAAAATGATATTTGTGCTTTCCAGTTTTGCTGTTAATCTGGGGTTTTTTACCTCTGCTACCAGTGTTCCTCTAGAGCTTGGCAAAGTGCAGTTATGTGGGTATTCATTTTTACCTGTCTCACTGTTGAAGACAATGCTGGGAGTCTTGCAGACATCTGTAGAAAATGGATTGTTAGCCAGTTACATATGTCAAAAAACGAGATAGGAATATTTTTCATACATATCAAATGCTGTGTTAGAGGTGGAGCTTGCCAGGGTGGCATTGATGTAGAACATACCCCCTTGCCATGAGACTGTTATGTAGGGAA
>NW_005054299.1:2422766-2458367 GCF_000277835.1 Geospiza fortis
GGGAAACAGGAAGGGAGCAGAATGTGAAATTCCTGAGGGAAGTAAAAATTGCACATTTCAGTCTGATTTCAAACCTGTTGTTTACTAATTAAGTAATTTTTTTTTTCCTCAAACAAAGAGCTCTGCAATTAAAGGTAGTGAACAATTTCTTACAGGCAAACCTGGTGTTGGTAGGGCTTGATTTGAAGGATTGGGCTAATGCCTTCCAGTGTAACTTGTGGGTATAGAACTCTGTGGAAATGACAAGAATGTTTGTGGGTCAGTTGAACAAATGAGCACTGGAAGCTTGTAGCCAAGGTGAGGAGGAGGGGATGGAGAAGAAAAACAGAGATGAGTGATAAAGGAGTAAATAGTGGTGGATCTTAAAAGGATTAAATAATATTCTTTTAATATGGCTTGGATCCGTATGGAAAATGAGATTACATGGTTAAATAGTATTTTCATAGTGAGGACCTGAATTGCAAAGTCAATAATCTATTGGGGTATGGGCAATCCTTTTGGTTATGTAGCATCATCACAGTGGGTATCTGTCCTGCATGAGGTCTTCAAGGCAGCATGAGGAAAGAACCACAGAATAGGAATAATAATTTACATTTATTGGCAAGGTAGAAACAGATGAGGAAATACAAAGAAAATGAGTTCAGGTTTACCTGTGTTGTTTAGATTTAGTAACCTGGTGTGTCGCTCATGTGGCACATCTGCTCTGGCCTTCAGTTGTTTCTGTGCAAGGCTGTGTGGACACATTTAGTGTAGAGTAGGTGCCCAGTGTGATTTTGTTGTGTGTTGTGTAGCATTTGATAGAAATCATGCAAAGATTATGTAAGGAACCAGGAGGCAGATGTTTTTGTAGAAGCTTATGTAGTGACTGTATAAAAGCATTTATTCCCTGAAGAATAGGTGGAGAATTTCTTATGTTGTATCAGTACATGTAATTTCTTTGGTTTAAAAAGTACCTATTTCACTGAGTTACACAGTTTCCATCTCTCCCTATATTACAGCTCTACAGCCCAACCCTCATCTTCTGAGATTTGTAAGTCATGTCTAAATCTCCTGAGCAAATGAGTTCATGAGTTCTGCTTGACCTGAGGTATAAAGTGAATGTGTTGCACTTTAACATTGAAAGTAACTGCTCCCTTAACTAGTGGCAAGCCTGTTCTTCCTATTTCCACCCTGTGGTCATCCCTATTTTTCCCATTAGGGCTCTTGGTGGTGTTTCTCTGTTGAAGGCTTTTCAAATGAGCATTAGGAAGTGTGAAGAATCACATTGTCTTGTCTGTCATGGAGCTGTGTTCAGTGACATGAATGTTTTGACCCCGAAGAACTGGAATTATAATACATATAGTGTAGTTCATTGGGAGATATTACATGATTTTTTATGGGTGGAGTATCTTTCTTTTCACTTCACGGTTGAGGAGGGCTTGGGTGAGTGAACTGAGATGCTGAAGATTTTGTGAAGCCACAATGTACAGCAGAGCTGAAGCAGAGATCTACCTAATTTCTCCAGATGTCACAATATCCTCCTTAATAATCTGAATACAGATTTTGTGGAATTCAAACAGTTACATCCGTGACTGATGTAAAGCTCCTCCTGTCCCAAATGAGGATTTTTGTGGACAAAATTACTTTTATTTCTTCCCTTTGTTATTCTAACAAAGGAGGCATCAGTTGCTACTGTTTTGAGAGCTACTGTCTTGATAAATAAAACTTTATGTAATAAATTCTCTCATACAAGCTGTAGGAGTTACAGAGGAACATCCACGGATATACTTTGGAACCTCTGGATTTCAGTTTGCTACCTGCTAAACCCCAAAGTTTTTATGGCATATCAGATGGGTATAGCTTGTTAAGCAGTGTCCTCCACTGTGTTTACTTCTATAAAGACCCTTGGGAAGTAAAATACCACATAGGGTGTGTTAGATTTTCAGAAATTAAATCCAAAGTATCTACTTTCTTAAAGGTACAGAAAAACATAGATATAGGATATCTTACAGATAAAGGAAATACTAGGAGCCAAAATGATGATAAACTCTATCAATTTTAATGGATGGGTTATAAAGCTGTAATTTATTGGTGTTACATTATCAAAACTATTTTCACATTAAAATTTGAATTAGTTCCATTATAGACTTAGGTAATTTTAAATTGTATGATTGCCCCCCCAGTTATCTAGAAGTTAGGGTTTTTTAAAAGAAAGCTTTATTTACAGATAAAGCAATGTATATTAGGTGAGGGCACGGATCTAAGTAAAATTTTGCTATAGTGACATTTTTCTGTATTTTCTTCCATTGAGTATGTGAATGGCTTGAGTGTGTATCTCATCTAATGCAAAGGAGGTAAAAAAAATTGTTCATCTTGGTAGATTTATATTATTTTAATTTAAGCTTCAGTTCCATTACTTTTTGATTAAACATACTTATGTCTGATGCTATCCATCTTTTATCACTATGAAATCTGTTCCCAAGCAGAAAGAAGGATGGCATCTGAATTATGCAGAAATCATTTTCTATCTATTTTTCTTCAAATGCTGGGCAGTCTTTTTCATAATCCCCCCAATATTGCATGTGGCTTGTTCTAATCCTCTGCCTATTTCTGAATATTCAACTATCAAACCTTGGTCTTCTGCTGTTTGTTTTTATGGCAATGTATTGTCCTGGATGTCATTTGCTTCAGCTGTAGCTCAAACTCCCAATCCCAGTGTGAAGAACAGTGAGTTATCATTAGTTCTGAAAGGTTCGAGCTATCAGTTTTTAAAGTGGTGGTCTTGTAGTTTGTGCATTTCTAAGTATAACTTTAAAAAATAAAAACAGAAATAACCATGCTCTGTTGATTGAATTAGCAAAAATTTTATCAAGCAGCATAGATCACAAATCAGTCACAAGTTACATAGTTAACTATCATATAAATAAGATTTCATTCATAGTTATGCACGAACCTCTTGGGGTATGTGGTTCATTTATGTTACTGTTTAAATCTTGTGATTCCCATGAATGCAACTGGAGACACACAGTGAGAAATGTACTTCTTGGGTTTGATGGACTGACATACACAGTCTTCTGCAGTAAGCCAGGTGAAATTTCACTGTTAATTAAGGGTGATCATTACCCGCTTTCCTGATGAGCAAAAGCTATTGACCACTGTTGGATACAACTCCCTGAATTATAGTTGCAGGTGTTTGTTGTGTCCTTAAAGCAAGCATCCCCTTTCTGTGTAAGTAACCCAGGAAATATAAGCAAAAAAAAAAAAAAAAGAAAAAAAGCAACACCACCCCAACAATAGTTGGCCTTGGATTTCTCGCTAGTTGGCAAAAGAGTTTTCCTTTACAAAACCCAGTCAATCCTTTTTGGTTTCTGGTTTCTGAGAAGGAAAGAAGACTGACAGATGTTTTCTGGTTACTAGGCTGTGCTGCCCGTGTGGGTTCAGAGGCAGCACATAAACTCTGTGCTGTGTTCTTCTTGCTGTGCACATGAACTGTAACTTCTTTGGTGGTGGCTTCCCTTGCTGTCCAGAAGCCAGTTCTTGTGGTATTTTGTGTGTAAGGGAGAGATCAGAGGGATGGGACATAGAAGAGTAGGGCACAATAATAGCAATAGAAAGTAGACATAGAGGGAGGAGAGCTAAAATAGACAATGAAAAGAAAAGTGAGAATGTGAGTTGCACTTTATTACATTGCTCACAGGGGCCATTGGTACTTAATGTGTCCTTCCATTCTTGTGTTATTAAATCCGTGTCATCAGGGACAGATTTTGCACTTGGTATTACTTGTCCTGTTGTCCCGCATATGTGCCAAGTTCTTCAACTTCCGTGTTATGTTATTGCTTGGTTTTAGTCACGTTCCTCCGGGCTGTCTGGAAATCTGCCACGGTGACTCAGAAAGAAATAAAAATATTTCCTTGTTTTGTAAGATCTACTGTCTTTGCACCCGTTCACCTTGTTTCATTTTGTCTATGAGGGCAGCTATAGCTTGTTTCAGGACAGTAAATTTCTATATATCCATACAAACCAGGCAGCAGAATGCTGTATTGAAGGAATGAACAATGTGGAGGTAGAACACAAATGTTAATTCATCATTGATGACGTCTGAATGCACAACTGTACAATTTCTTTCAAATCGTCATGAACAATTTCAGTCTTTAAGCCACATATATATTCTTATTTTTCTAGGGACACTTACTTTGTATCCTCTGGCCATGTTAATCCATCTTAATTCAGTTTTGACTATTAGACTGTATGCAGGACTCATTGTTTCTAAAGTTCAAATTCTCTGTACTTCTCTGCTCATAATGTTATGCTTCTATATCCATGGTGTTTATTACAGCCTTGAAATTCTGCTTCTGGCAAAGATGACTTAAGATTAGGCTCTTTCAAATGGAAGCTAAACTTGCTAGCTGTTTTTAATAATATGTAAAAATGAATGAATGGTTTTAAATGAACAGGAAATTATGTTGTATACTTAGTCTTGCATGTGTGGAACTCTAAACTGCTTGCAAATACTTATAATGCTGATTTCCCATGCTTTCTGAAATTAATCTTTTGAAATAAACATGCTTTTAATATAAATATTGGAAGGCAGGAAATAGAAGATTGCTACCTGAAAGGCATGCTCATAATGTATTTAATTACATGTTTGCTTGTGTTTCCAAACGTAGGTGTGCGCCTAGACCGAGTACGTGGGGGTCGCCAGAAGTACAAGCGCAGAATAGATGCAGAGAACAGCCCATACCTGAACCCTCAGCTAGTTCAGCCAGCAAAAAAGCCATGTGAGTACACCACATACACAGCATTTCTCTCTCAGTACAGGCTATTGACTCCTAGCCCTGTTTGCTGAGCTCCTTCTGGGTTGAACAAGGGTTTGGTCAGAAAATATTACCGTGAAGACTATATCGATTTGGCTGTTAACAGGTTTTGTTTTAAATATGCTCATCTTTCTCAAGTGGAGTTGAACAAAGAGTGTTTTTACAGGTGGAAGTGTATAAAAGCATGGTTTATGCAGTGCAAATTTTACATTTACAGGTTATCTTTATTTTCAGTGGTACATAAAATGGTTCATACTGTGATCATTAGCTCATTGAAGCTTCTACTTTCAGATTTCACAAGAAAGTGATTTTTGTAGTTTTCACTAACTAAATGAGTTTGACTGCTCAACCTCCCAATGAAAATACATTAAGAGCCTCATTAATTTATACCTATAGATTAATACACTACCTAGCATTACATTAAAACAGCAATATGCCACACTAATAACAAAGCAGAAAGTGGTAGTTTGGGCTCTAGTACCCTCATGGATTTTTTTTTTACTTTGTTTTGTTATGTTTTAATAATGTCCTTGATTGTATCTCTCCAGACTGAAATTAAGAGAGAAAGAGATGATCATCTCACTGCTAAAATGCAAGTTCCATCCTCTTTGCGATTAACTAAAAATAGTTAGGGGTTTTGCTTTGCAGCTTATATAAACTCAAGCAGTGACTGTACTAATTCCATGAAGTAAATTTAATAGCATTATAGCTGTAGTGCAAGAGGCTGGTGTATTACCCTGCAGAGACACACAGGCTCTGTATCAGGTGTTGTAAACTCTTCCAAATTCAAATGGGAATACACACATCCAGTTGCTCCTGCTGAGGAGGTTAATTTGCTCCTAATGTGGATAAATAAGCCAGTGAAATAAGGAGGGCAAATTCCTTCTTGTCTCCCATTTGCCTCTGCCTCTAAGCCTCTGACAACACACATGTCAGGTTTTAGCCCCTCGAAAATACCTGGCTGGATGGAAAATGGAATCTGTTTCTGATGGTGTTCCCCAGTAGGGGACAGTGCTGTGTACAATACGTTTGAGCATATGGGGATCTGGAGAGCAAATAAACAGTCTTTGAACTGTAAGTGAAAGGGCATTTTAGCTGTGTCAAAGAAAAAACAGCCAGTTTTACATAAAATTAAGGCTTAAGTGAACATATGGCATAGTTTCCTTTTGCCTTTCCAAAAAACATTATGCTGATTATATTCCTTCAATTGTCCAATCTGGCATCTTCTACTCAGCCTCCATAAGCTGTCCCACTGTTCTGTAAATACAATCTAGGGCTGCACTAAGCAGATTTTGCACATTATAATAAAAACTTTCTGATAATACAATAAAATTTAATAAACTCTAATGCTTAATTTCATTAGAGGTTTAGTTTTCCTGGGTGCACAGATTGTCAGTTTTTCATTTACTTGATATTGTCATTGAGTAGAAATGTTGATAGCCTAACATACCAAAAAAAGCCAAGACCAAACAGACAAAAAAACCAATCCAACCCAAAAGCCCCAGGCCCTTAAGATATGAGCAGAGGTTAATGCAGTTGTACTGAAATACAAGAATCTCTGTGTAAACCCAAGATTATTGCAATGTGGTGCATTACATTACCTATAAGGTGATAACTGCGCCGATTTCTGTAAGCTTCAGTTGTCTGAGATAAACTAACCTCCTCATAAATCATTACTCATTATCTGAGTGCCTCCCTCCGTTTTTCTTAGCTTATCCAAGTACAAACAATTTTGTCATAAACATTTTTAAAACTTAATTTTCAAATCCTGGCAGATAAGTGTCCAGACTTGAAACAGTTGAATCCGTTTTGTGTGGAAGTAGCCTGGGAGATTTTCTGGACCCTGACTGATAGTTTGTGTGTACCAAAGGCACAGGAATGAAAATTGGGTTCTATTGATTCTAATTAGGGAAACATTAAATAAGATTTACCTTGAAACAGTGCTCATGGCTATTCAATTTCCTGAGTGATGGAGTTTTCTGAGTACGTTCAGAATTTTTCTATGTTCTGTGCTAATGCATGTGCCAATACATGTAGCTTTTTCCCCCTGTAAGGAAAGAGCGGGTGTTTGGAGGATCTTTTCTACACCTACTTCTGATCTATGTTGTATTTTCCAGCTTTACCATAGAATTTAATGGCCTGGCTGTAGATTTCATTGACTGCAGAAATAAAAAGGATTTGAGGTTTTGCAAATCCTGAGTCAAAATAGTCAATATTCCTAAATCATCTATGCAATGTCATTGGTGAGGAGCCTCATACACAAATGAAAGTTGTTCTTTGGCTGTTTCTTCTGCTGCAGGAGAAAAAAACCCAGAACTTGGGGATGAGAGTGTTTCTTCATTCATTTATCATGGTTTAAAAACCCAAAAAGTAGAAGTCCTCAGCTGCATATGCTTGGATGTTAAGAAACTCTTTATTAATTTATCCTATTTTCCTAACCCATTAAAAATACTGGAATTTGGAAAGAAGTAATGCTGTCTTTTCTCACGTACATGTTTTCTGTGTGAAATTGAACAGGTTAGGAAAAGACTGTTAAAAAATTTAAAAAAAACCTGCTAAGGCTGTTTGCCAATATAAGTTTAAACTACCATCTGTCATTTGTAAATAAGAATAGAATTCCTCATTAATCAGTTTGATAATCAGTCAACTATTGAGATCAAAAATTACATCAGTTGGCATGGTTCCTACAGTTCATATAAAGCATGAATATGTCCCCTTGTAATAAAACAAGCTTGATGTGATGGTTTCCAGTTGGCTCTTGCACTTACTATATGAAGGACTAACATATATCACAACTTCTGGCACCCAAATTTGGAATAAGGCAAAAATTGTAGAGACAGTAGATCAGAGTCAAGGAGTCTGTGTCACTAAAGAGCAGTAAAGTATCAGAAATCTGAATCAAGTGAGCATTTTATGGAAAAATGTCATGGACTAGTAGGGATCCTTTCTGACACTGATGGCTTAGGTTTTAAGCTTCTATATTTTTCAGATTCTTTACTGCTTTAGTGTGTAGTTCTGAGCTTCATATTAAAGGATAGTGAGCTCTCTTCACAGACTATTTAGACAAAACAATTCATTTTCTAGCTTGGGACCAAGGTCAACTGATCCAAATTTCAGGCCCAAGAGCATGAAGAAGAGAGAAAAACAAAGATGAGACTTCATAACCTAAAGCTATAATTGGACAATTAACTGCAATATACTAATGGACCAGAACTTATGAAAATGTGTGAGACCTCAGGACAGGTCAACCATTTTGGGTCCATCTTGGGTGTAGCCCTGGCTGGGCTCTTGTGCTGCCGAAGATGTATCCATTGAGGCCTTTTAATAAATGCCTGCTTTATTCTTTAACTCTGCCTAGCCTGTGTTCTAGGTCAGCCTTGACAACACTGTTGGGCAAGTCACATCCCAGTCAGCTTCCATTGCAGGAGAACAGTGTGGTCTGTCCTGTGACGTACATGCAGATGGGGAAAATTGTACTAATTCTGGCAGCATTCTCTGCACTCAGAAAATACTTGGGGTCTCCTCACAGTGGAATCCCATTTACGTCAAGCCTTATAATGTTTTATCTCTCTGAAGGGAGCAGATTCATGTAAAATCACTAAAGGGTGCCATTTGGGCTTTAAATTCTGATGGTGCTTTTGAGGTCAAAAGATGTACTTACCAGGAAAAGTAAAATGTAAATATATTGGGAAGTATAGTAATGTACCCTGTATTAGGAGGCTTAATGAATTAGTCCTTTTCCCATTTTTCAGTTCTGCCTTCTCAGAGTAATAAATCAGGCCCCTGTATAGAGATAAAATATTTCCATTGTGCCTTCACATGGATATAGTGCTCATATTATGTGTATCCTACTTATAGAATAGCAACACTGTATTGTAAATCTTGTGGGCTCTTCTCTTTTTTTCTTCTCTGCATTTTTCCATATAACTTAATTGATTATTCCAAATAGATATCACAAGTCAACTGAATAAAAAAGTAAATATTTAACATGTGAATGAAAATGCTATATAGATAAAAATAAGCAGTGTGTGACTACGATAAATTATCATTCCATGCACAAAACTCTTTTTTCTCTTTGTTTTTAGTGTTTTTTCCTGTTTAGAAATCAGAAGGAGATGATTGGTCTGGGTTTGTGGATAGAGAATGGTAGTTCAGGTCACTGACAGAAGTTACAGGTTTCAGTGATTGACTAATTGCATGTGGTATTTACTCACTCAAAAATACCCCTGCCTTTAAGGGGTGGGGTGAGTTGCAGGTAAAAAATGAAGGCAAAACTTTTTATTTGAACAGTACAAAATGTCCTGTAATGCATTAATCTTTTCCTATAAAGTTTGTACTCCGATAATTAACAGGGATCATGTATTTCTATGTTCCATTGAATTTATTATCTAAGAACATACATGTCTGGCTTGATAAACACTGTTAATGGATCAGATTTGTTTGTGCTGTAACCACTTGTCGGAGGTCATGAAGTTACAATAAGGTGTAATTAAGTTCAGTGTCTTAAGACAAATTTTTGTGCACTTTGAAATCTGAGCCATCTGTTTGAAGTGTAGAATGATGCTGCTGGTGATCTTGTAATGTTCTGGACCATTTTTACAGATAACAAGATTGTCTCCCATTTGCTGGTGGCTGAACCAGAGAAGATCTATGCTATGCCTGACCCCACTGTTCCAGACAGTGACATCAAAGCACTTACCACTCTTTGTGACCTGGCAGACAGAGAACTGGTGGTGATCATTGGATGGGCTAAACATATTCCAGGTACATACAGTGTTTGTTGCAAATAGATAATGTACAGAAATCATTGCGTGGGTTATTCTGTGCTGGTAAAAAATACTACTTTTTTCTCTCCTTACAATGCATAAAGTTTTCCTAAGGCTCCAGAATATTCCCACAGAACACAGTTTAGATGGTCATGTATTTTACCTTGGAAGTAGTAGTGTTATTGCTGTGAGTCTTACTATGTTAGTAAGTTTCACATGCTGCTTAGAGAATTTTTTTTTCATGTATTGCTATTATTAAGATAAACTCCTCTTACTATCCAGAGCATTAAACTGGCATCAAGGGTCATACAAGTCCTCTCCTCTGCAGTCACCTGATTCAGCAGTATTTGAATATAAGTCTGGCTTCTCTGTTTGGTAAATGCAGCACTACTGACCACAGGAGGTGAAAAAATTCAGTTATGTTTTGGCAAGGCACAGAGGAATTGTTCTTTTCATTGACTGATCTAGTGTGAGAACTGAACTGTACCAGCAATTCAGTACAAAGAACTGAATTGTCCCGAAAAACCTCCCCTTACAACTTAGTATTTCCTTGGTCTGCATGGAATGGACTGCAGTCTGCATCACATAAATGCATTGATACTTACAAGCTGACTGGCAATCTTATTAGCAAGAAAAATGGGGGTCATCAAAAGCAGTTTCTCAGAGGATTAGCAATTCCTTTAGATAAGATTTCAGGTGTATTTTTGCCCCTCCCCAGTGCTGAGGTGTTTGTTCTTGCTCTGTGAGCTAGCAGACAAACTTACAGAAGTCTCCAGGGTTCTCAGTCTATCACCTTTCACAAAAATCACACAAAAAAAGGTCAGCTTTTTCTCTTGTTTCTTAAGGTATTTTTCTTGTCCAGCAGATGAGTGAGCATGTTGGTGTGTTTTCATCAGCTCATTAGTTTTCTAATTTTGATAGTGGAGCCTTATTAAGCATGAGAGTGGATAACCTTTCATTCCTCAGAGTAATAAGTCATTCTCATTTTAGATGTGATTTTGGGACAACTTAATAGTAGAATAAATATTCCAGTCAGTTGTTTGTTTATCGAAGATATTTTATTTGTAGTTTCAAAAGAAATTGTGAAGAAATATTCTTGCTGTTTGTTTCTTTTTCCCTTGTTCTTACCAGTTCTTCTGGGTCATCTTGGATAAATATAAACACAATATATGTACAAACACAATCAAAGAATAATAATAGTTTGTACCTTTATGAAATGTTGGGTTTTTTTTTTTACTTCAGAGGAAAGTCAACAGCCTACAGACTCTAAAATAGTCAGTTGATATTTAGTCATTCTCTGTGCCACAAACAGTGTATAAACAAGCTCTTGTATCACAAGCAATGTTTTTCTGGTACAGTTAACTTATTTCTGTCTCCTTAAACTAGTTTGTCTTTATGCTTTGAATGCTACAGTAATTTCTTTAATCAAATTGATGGAAGTCCCTTTCCCAGCCCACACTGAAACCAATTTATTGGTCATGATATGCCGGCTATGTTGCTAACAGTCGTAACGAACTGTCAGGCAATATCGCAGTGCAGCTAATTTGAAGTCATTAGGTGTGCAGCGTTCAGGCAACAATTTGTTACAGTGGTTAGGAACACAGCTGACATTTCTGAATGGCTTTGTTCAGAGCAGTTCTAGATGAGCCCAAGCAAATTGTAAACTAATTTAAACATCACTCTATATTATAGGAGCTACTTTGTCTTACACTGCTTGCTAATAAAGCACCCCAAATTAAGTCAGAATGAGTTAAGCAGGTGAGTTTGAGTTTCATCTTTGGAAGATACCTAGATCACCTTAACCAAAATAGAGTGGCTCTCAAAGAAGTCAGTCATGCGCCGTAGCAGCTGCAGGGGAACTTTGTCAGTCTGATTTGTGAATATGCTGGAGTGATGGGAAGAGCAGAGGGATGAGACTGAGCAGCCTTTAAAATGATGGCTTTGGTTAGTGTGGAAAAGTGTGGATGCCATAAACTGGCCCTGAAAATTTAAAATCTGAGCCACTTGAAGAGCTTACCTGCCACAAAATAGCATTTTAGTACAAAGTAAGCTCAAACTACACCTACAGTTGTTAACCCACCCTAGGTAAGTGCACTTACCTGATTTCATTTACAAATTAGAGTTTAAAAAAAAAACCCAGGCAATAAAGACAATCTTTTTATAAGCCTTCAGGTAACAGAGGACAGTGATAAGATCTGTGCTTGTTGTCTGGCATTTGATCACAAAAATCAAAATGCAAAAGGGCTGGACATGCTAGACAAATACAATGAGCTTTTGTAGCTTGGTTTTGAATGTTGGACTGATGAACTTGGACTGGCTACACTCAGCTGATGTCTGGCACAAAACAGCATCTGGAAGAGCCTGCATTGGTGCTGTCTGTTTGCAAAACTAACAAATGTTACTGTAGGCAGAAGCATAACAGGATGGGGAAAAGGATGAATTAGGAAAGGGGTGCAAATTGCCTAAAAGTTCACTGTAGCTTGGCAGACTAAGTAAACCCTTGGTGTAAATCTTGTAGAGTCGATTAATTACACCAGTAGTGAATTTGTGCCTAGCACAGCAAAGCAGCAATCAGCAAATCTTTCTTTACTATAGTGATTTCTTAAGGTTCAGTGTAATTAAAGGCCCTTATATATCAGGTGCTTAATAACTAATAAAGATCTCAACTCTAAAGCATTGCAATGTAAAATTTGTCTTCGTGGAGGAAACCAAAGCAATGTTTTTGCTCTTCTGAAAAAAAGCCTTTTAATAGGATTATCTACAAAAATGTAACAATGCAATATTCATTCTGCCCCGTCCAACCGTTCCCATTTCAGTCACAGACTAAAAAATGTTTTCAAATTATACAAAGTTCAAGTCCTTTCATAAAATCATTAGTATTTTTGTTGTATTGGAAATATTTCAATAGTTGCTGTTATTGAACAAAAAGTCTATACCATATACAAAAGGAAATATTGAAAGAAAAATATATATGGAAAGTCTTTATCAGTAAATAGAATTAGTCTCCTTGCATTTATAAATCAAATAAATGGAAAGTGTGTTGTTATGAAACATGACCATGTCTTATCTGAAGAAGAAAAAGATCACAATGGCATTAGGAAATGCTTGACTTTAGTTAGAGAGGCGTAAGGGCACAAGAACAGATGATGGTGCCCTAATAGCCCTTTTTAAGAATGACAGGGCCCCGCCATTAGCATCCTTTTATATCCTTGGAAATTGCTCATGCCTCGCTTTTATGGTTCCTATCTGCCTGACTCTTTTTTATTTCTCTTTCAATTTCATCCGCGCTCGGATAAGCGCATGCTAACACAATATGATTGAGCTGTAAAATGGAACGCTGTCGCCTCTAATCTCTTTTATGTAGATATGGAGGTACTTCCACACTCCACTTCATTCTGTCTCCATTGTTGGCCTTTTTAGAATGTGTTGCCGAGTAATGGAGGCTCAGTCAAATATTAGAGCTAGGTTTCACAGGGTGTGATAAGAAGATTATCAGGCCAGCAGTCAGATCTATTGTTGTTCTTTGTGTCAGATTAAAATATTCTGATGTACTGTAACTTCGTTAGTAAAATACTGAAGGTGCTTAGGGGGGGAGGCTGATGCTGATGAGACAAAACTCCTATTAACTGACCTAAATAAATTGTAAATATATTAGGAAGCCTCTGCAAGACATTTTATTTTATTTTATTTTATTGATCTATTTTAAAAATTTTATTTTAGCTATCTTTTAAATAAGGAAACCTTTCTTAATTCATCATTTTCTGGTAGTTGACTTTCCTACCCTTCACATTGTGTTTTGGGGAGTTTCCATTTCATTGGTTGCATTATGTTAATTAAGCTTTTGCTATATAGGGTAGTTTTCTGCTGATACCTACTCACAGTACCAGTACGGTTTAGGCTGGATTTTTGTAACTCTCTCATTGACATTCACCAAAATGTGCAACATTTTTTCATATTAAGTGGAAGCAGCAAATATTAAGCTCTTAAAAATGTGCATAACAGGAAGCTAAAGAAAAAATGTTCTCTACGAAATTTGCATGCATGAAAAAACATCAGCCAGACCATAGAAATCAAGTTTTTGCACTTAAGATGAAAAATTTGTTTGGAAACAGTAAATCAGACTAATACATCAAAAATAACTAGTTACATTATTTAGTAAAATAAGCCTGCTTGTCTTCAGCAGTTGTCCCTGTTTTGTTAGCAGGAACACTGTTCAAGGAAGGGAATAGTTAGAAATTGATACTGCCACTGGTGCTAGTATTAAAAAAAAATGCATGATTTTGATGTAACAAATAGAAGGATGTTTTGAATATTTTAGTGTTAATGTTTTATGAAACATTTTTGTTTCAGCATACTCTTTGTGGAGGACAGTATTTAAGCTTTCCTTTGCAAAGCAGCTCTCAGGGGTGTAGTTTGACATTATAATATTGAACAAGAACATGATTTGCTGCAGAGTTGTTGTTTCTAAAATGCCCTTTTCTCACCATGTGTTTCAGAAATACCACCCCATGTAGGTAAAAGCTGACCACAACCACTTGTGTAGATTGTTGTTGGGGCAGCCCATAGAGAATCTCAGCTCTGCAAGGGGGACAGGTCTTGCCTGTGCTTTATGTCTGTGCCGTGCTGCCTGCCGCTGTAAAATTTGTTTTTTGTGCTCAGCCTTCCCTAGTCCCTTGTGCTGCTAGCTGGATTTAGGGCCATTTCAGACACAGCCCTGCAGCTTCTGAGAGCACCCCATCACAGGGTGCCTGTCCTTCCACAGACAGCTGGGCATGTAAATGTGGTGCTCACTGTTCATGTGACATGGAACGGAGGATGAGTTGTGAGGTGCTAAGAGGTTGGCAGGAATAATAACTTGAGCCTCCCGGGGAATCAGGACATCCTGCCCTTTCTCAAAGTGCTAACTGGGACACTTTATCAAAAGCCTGGTATCTGCCCTTCTTTTAACTCCTTCTACAAACATGCTTTAAGTACAGAAACCAGACCTGCTCTTCCTGTGAGGGAAATGTTCTTGAACTCACAACTAGTGTGACATGTGATCTAAGGCAGGCCATTCCCTGGGCTTGAGGGTAGAGGTTTCTCAAAAACGAATGACTTCCTTGACCTCTGGCACTGAATTGTACAATATGGGAAATCAGCAATTGGCTGCCAGTTTTATTTTTGAGCATTAGTGTGGATGGACCACCCAGCACTGCCAGGGTTTAGATCATCATGTTGATTCAGGTTTCTCCAAGCAGAATGGGACAGCAGCGTGCCTAAAATGCCAGCAGTTCATCCATCCTGGTATTTGAAGTGCTGGGAATGGTGGCAGTTTTTAGTTTTTCATATTTTGAAAACAGTATCACAGAGAAGGGTTAAGTGATCTTGCAAGGTAGGGAGGAAGAGGAAGGATGATGCATGAATTAACATGTCCACAAGTCTCCCAGCATTTTCAAAACAAAACAAAGGTCTGTATTGTGGCAAAAGGTAGTAACCAAAGGATCTGTTCAGGTTTTTAAAAACTTTCAACATACCCAGCTGAGATACAGTGTTGGGCTATTCTTGATGAATCTGTTGCAGAATTCAGTGGCAAAATTTCAGCAGATTTCAGTACAAAAGAGTAGTAGGCTTTGTGTGCAGCTAGAGATGCACACACTCTGTGTGTGTCTGCTAGTTCCAGTTCAGAACTGAGAGAGACAGCACTGGAGAGGTGAGAAGGTTTCTAATAATGCTAGACATAGATGTCCTGGGGTAAAAAAAGCACTTTAGTTTCCAGGTTAGTCACTTCTGGCATTTTTTTACTTGCATTAAATTAACTGAGGGGGGGAAAAATAATCTCAAACATATAAACATCTCATCACCTGCAAATTAAACATAAATATAAAATAAATGTGCAGTAAAACTTAAAAAGGCACTTGAAACTCTTGCTAGTTATGACTTCAAAATCTGTACCTATTCTTGGAAAAGCTTATTTAAGAGTAATCATCACCAAAAGCATAATAAAATAAAAAAATGGAATTAACAGGTGACAAAAGAACTTGGCTTAATTATTATCTTTTGACATTGTGGGGGGTTTAGGGAAAAAAATCCCTTATTTAAAATGCTCTTGTCTCAAGATCAGAATTAAATAGTGACTTTGTGTCTCTATTAAGTTCACCTTTTATTCCTTTACAAGTACTTGCTTTTTCCTTCTGAGTGACTGTCTCCTTTTCTTGTTTTGTTGCTTTTTTTTTTTTTTTTTTTAATCAGTCCTCTCCCTCCGCCCATGCCCCCAACATTCACACTACACTGTCTGGCTGTTGCACTTTTTTTTTCCCAGTGTCCCCCTTTATCTGCCTCAACCAATCTCCAAATGAATGCATGTCTATCATGGCCTTAGCTTTGACACTCTGGATATATTGATTAATAGTTGCCCTAAGCTCCTTTTAGCAAATCAAATTTTCACTTTTAGCAAGGATTTCGCCTCTGATTTATTCAGCAAAGTGAAATGCACTAAATTGACTTTGACATTCAGGGAAAATGGCTGAAAAACAAAGAGGGGAGGAAAGAGATATAAATTGTGTGGCAGCTGGAGACTTCAAGCATAAAAGAGGCCGTTTTCTATAGAATATCACTGGTTAATTTGGAAACATGCATTTAAACAGGAGTATAAATTATTTTCTTAAAATTAGATGGTTTTTTAGACTGAGGGTTTGGGATATAGTAAGGTTTACTTAGCAAAATGCAATATATTCAACCCAGATTCATCACTTGCTAATCATGGTGCAAGTGTGGGACCCACTTTTGTTGCCACTAATAATTATTATGTTAAACAAGAGACAAAGAGGTTTCTGAGTAGTTTTATAATGAGGTGCTAAATTGGTAAATATCTTCCTACCATTGCATTATGTTGTTCACTCCTGTGGCCCTTTAAAAATAAGAAATGATTAATAAAAAGAGAGCAAATCAACAGTAATGAATGCCAGTGCTTTTCATTTTCTTTCTGTAAACAAAAATGGCTAGTTTCTGAGTCTTAAATGCAAAAGTACAAAATGATACAGCAGCCATTTGCTATTATTCTTCCAGCAAAATCAAGAGTGTTGTATTACCCTGGGTGTCTTGTAGACTGCATTAGAGATGTTGTATGCTCACAGATGTTGCATGACTGAAGTACCAGGAGGCTGAAAATGCCCCCTTTCATATTTGCAAGTGTTTGACTGGACTGCTAAATGGAATAAAGGAGAGGGGAAAAGATGGAGAAAAATTATTATTCTGTTCTATGAGCAGAGCTGGATGTTTTTGAGAGGGGTGTACAAATATGCAAACTAAAACTGCAGGAAATGGTTTGGGCTTGTTCCGTGATCAGATTCTGCAGCAAAAATTACAAAGAAATCCAGCTGGTAGTTTGCTCAGTTAATCTGTAGAGACAGACCAGGAGCCTTCGGTGGGATCAGTTGTCATGGGTGTACAAGTCAAATGTGCTGTGCCAGCCTCTGTTGTTCAAGGATCTGGCCCTGAAGGGATAAATCCCCATCAGTAGTCAGTGTACCAGTGGGAGCTGAGAGTTTCCTTTGTCCCCTGTGTGTACTCAGCACCTCAGGACTCTGCAGCACTGTGTAGAATCAAGGTTTAAGCAAGTATTTCCACTCAGGGGACAACAATACTCACCTTTGTACCCACTTCTTGTGTGACAAACGGGTTTACTAGATTAGGTCTGTGTAAATTGCAGATGACTCAGTAGCAGTTTTCCTTCTTCTAAGCCAACAAGGAATTAATCTTATTACCAGAAGGTAAGAGGTCTAAACGTATCTTAACCTTTTTAATTTTACTGTAATCTCCACTCTTCTTTTTTTTTTGGAAGCAAGCTGGATGTGAGGCTTCAATAGTAATGGCCTTTTGCAAGTGGAACAAACATCCAGAGTGCCCATACCCAAGATAGCCTGGCACATTAGATTTTCAGGGCTGTGACTATTCCATTGCCACCCCCCATAATTTAGCTTAACTTTATTAAAAGACCACTGGTTAAGAATACACTGTATGAAAGAACTGAAACTTCTGAAATAGTCTTTGAGGGGTGTCCTTTCCCAAACTTCCCCACTTCCCCAAATTGTGCAGCTCATACCTCAGGGGTGGCCAGCTTCTTACAAATACTGCATGGCTGCAAGGCAGGAAGATGCCTTGCTCAGAAACACTGGAAGAAAGTTGGAACAAATCTTGGCATTATTCCTTAAGTGAGGAATTTGCAGAAGAGGTAAATGCAGCAGAACTGAGCCTGTCATTCATGTTCAGCAAGTATCACTTCTGTATTTACAGGACTCCTCTCCTCTATAAGAATTAAGGTGTTTTTTTCAACCAGATTCACTGTTTAAAGAACATCCAAACAGTGTTTTTTTCAGTTTTAAAATTCCTGAAGGCTTTGCTGGAGATAAGATGATCAATTTTATATGTCATTTAAATTGACCTCTGAAAGGATCATAGCAGACCCTGAGAATGCAGAAGTAAACTTAACAGCAACATAGCCCTCTTATGGTAACTATTTAGGCTGTTTTAAACTAAACATTTGACTTAGTCATCTAACTAAGCCTCCAACAAAAATACGTTTACTTTGTTCTGGGTGGGGAAGAAAAGAACACCTTCTCAGGCATACATGTTGACACTGTAAATCCAGGATGGAAGGAGGGAGGGGGGAAAGAGCCAGTTACTTAGACTGGATTTGGAGCAGACAGGTCTCCACCTGTATGACTGGGTCAGAGACACAGGATGGTCTAGTTTCCTAAAGTCAGCTGAGACCAGTTAAATACTGTAATTCTAAGAATGCCTCTACTTTCTCTCCGGATAAGTTCAGCTTCACACCTGCTTAACCTACATTAGAATAGGATTAATTACCTGAATTGCAACACCCCCTTAGCCAGTCAGCACGTTTCTGGCAGGGCACATGGTGACCTGGGTCTGGTTATATATAGTGTAAGGATAACAGGGGAGCACCTGGGTTGCAATGGCAGGGCTCAGTCCAGCCTGATACAAGAATCAGCAGTTTTAAAAAAAATGAGTCTGCAGTAATCACCTTGTGCAGCAGCTGGATCATACAAGGGCTTTATGAACTCATGTCTTCCTTGTAGTAATTTTTTTGTTGGGCAATGCTCAATTTATGCACCCACATATAAATATATAGGCGTGTGTGTGTGCAGAAAGAATCCCAAGAAGCGCAGAATCCAAAGAGTGCAGATACTGAATGCCCCCTTATTTAATTACTTAGATGGAGCAGTTGCTTGACTGTAACTTTTGACTAGGTGTTCAGTGTTACTTTAATTCATCATCCCTAAGTTTAATACTGCATAGCAGGCAGTATTAAAATATTTTGGTGATTCTTCATGCAAGACAACACACAACCTTCCTTTAATTTGAAAACATATTCTGGAAAGTTCTCTGAGAATCTATTGGTCTGGCCAAGGTATTTTCCACACCAAACTCTTGATGTACATATTATAGACAAGTGGAAATTTCACAGCATTTGACCCTTCTCCCCAGTATGTTTTCATCTGCCATGTTGTGCACCATCAGTTTCAATCAGCTGCATTAACAGCTGAGGTGAAATCAAATACTGAAATGAGACACAACTACACTTGCAGAAGGCTCCAAGTTCAGTGGAAGTGGTGCTTGCAGAGTCGAGTCAGCTCACTTAGCAAGTCCTGACATGTTATGCATGAGAACACTGGAGCAAAGAGTTGTGGTGAGGGTGGAGAAGAGGCAGGGGCAAATCTGCAGTTTTCGTGCATCCAGCTGCTGGAGAGATTAAGGGGGAACAGTTTAGCACATAGTGACTGCTGCTCATACATTTGTTCAAAGAAGTTGCACTTCTGGCATAAATATATCATGACAGTGGCAGGCTGCAGGGTGTATTTTTAGCCAGAGATTCTTCTGGCTATGCTTTAGCATCAGGCCTGCCCTGCTGAACAGGCATTAGACTCCAAACTTGGTACAATTCAAGCTATATCTGGTAACATATAAAACTTTCTGTGACCCTTGTGTCTCCCATTAATTAACTCTGCTTGCAGTGAGAAGAATTTAAGAGTCCTTCCCCATATCAGTCTCTTGTAGAAAGCCATTCTGCTCTGTGATCCATCCTTCACTTTACTACTTTGAAGTTTCCCAGAGATAAAGTTAACTGTTGGGTGGATTCAGGAGCAGGTTGCTTAATGTCAGTGAATCTTCAGCTACAGATATAACATGCAAAATGCATTGTGAATTCCAGGTTATCTTCATTCAGTGAGATTATAGGAGTAAATTTTGAAAAGTTTCTTTGTGTTTTGAATTACATTAATGTTTTCTGGACCCCATCAATGAACTGTGCTGAATGCTTTGCTGAATATCTTCAACACAAATTTGGAGTTTGCAGGATTGTGCCTTGCACATCAGTGGTGATGAGTAATTTTCTGTGTTCTGTAATCCTCATACATGAAGCACACCATGGGCTCTGTAATCAAGATACCACAGGGGAACAGGGTGCCCCAGACAGGCAGTGCAGGTAGGACTGGGGACAAGCTATGCACCTGCTGTGCAGGGTTATTCCTGCTTCCTCTGTACCCTAAACCTACAGAGGGCAGTGTCTGACAAGAGGCTTAGGTGGGCATTTCAGGAGATACAGTGAAGAAAACAGGCTGTTGACAAGGAACATTTGCATGCTTATAACCAGCAGCATCATAATCAGCCAGCATCAATGACAATCATAAAACCTTTCAGAGAACCTGCTAGGAGGGAGAAAAACTAGAGCTAAAACTAGCTTGCAACAGGGTGATGGCAGCATGGGCTGCCATGGGTCTCCTGAGTTCCAGTGCTGCAGCCAACACAGATGAACTCCCATTTGCCATTGATGGCTGCACGGACAAGTGTACTGTCTCCGTGGTAGAAAGTGGTAGCTATTTGTATACTGAATGGCAATACTAAACAATTTAGGAGAAGCAGTGAAGTGTGTCCTATCCAATTAAAAATGCAGTGAGAATTTTAGGTAGGCAAAATGTAATTATTTAATTGGAATTTGACCAGGATGCTTTTCCAATGTTAAAATAAGTATAAATTACATGAGCTATAAAACTTTAAATTATGAAAATATTTTGAGGTCTTTGAGCATGGTAATTGGGGCTATATATTCAACTTTGTTTTTAGCTTGACACTTCATAATGGCTGTTCCCTAAAGCAAGTTTTTTTTTACCTTATCGAATATCCCTTAGTGAAGCAAATTAGCAATCAGTCTGGAAAATATTTAAGTAGTAAAGTCACATTATTTACACAGGCACTTCCATTGTGCAGCGTTCTCTGTGTTCCCAAATATATGTAGGATCACTTCTTCAGCTGTCAACATTCACACTCGAACCTCCTTCTTTAGTAAAGCTTTATATGAAAATCCATTTAGGCCAATAGAAAGACTTGCCTTGTTTTCACTGCTTTGGATCAATCCCTAAATATGCAGGTCACAATCTGTAACCTGTATGGACCTCAGAGCTTTATTATTTGCCTTCTGCTTGAATTACCACTTTTGTGTAAATGGTGGGGGACTTTGTGCAATTCCTTGCACAAAGCTTTTTTTTCTTTTAATACTTATTTTTATTATTATTAACGAGAAAGAGAATCCTACTGTGGAGAATTAGGGTCATTTACTTCAAGCTGAATAAGAGTCTGCTCTTATCTAGAACCATATTTCAGTGCTTACAGGAACATCAGCATCTGGCCAGAATGATAGAATGTTTGCTGTGACAGAAACCCTGCATTTAGTATTTGGAAAAATTTTAAAACAGCATCCAGCATACCCCTGGAAATAGGTTCTCTGCTGCTGTGGCCACAGTCAGTGATTCCAGTTGTTTGAATCATGTTGTCCAAAATACGTTCTCCAATTAGCTTCCTATCAGGTTAAGGAATTCCAGGTATTTATTCTGTAAATTTTGTGCTTGTGGCGACTGTTCTCCTGGGGTTCCCTGAATTAGAACCACTTCTTTTTTTTTTAATGCAGTCCCCCCCCCCCATTTAGTAAAGGGTTTTAGGGTTTTTTTGCAATAGAGTTTTGCTGTTTGGGTTTTTGCTTGCTGCTTTTTAAGAACTGAAGGCACCATGGATCCTCTCCTGGTACTCCCATTGACACATTTGTGTAGTGCTGAGGTACAGGCTCCATGTTACATCCATACTTGGCTCGTTATCCTCTTATCAAGCTCTTTGCATCCCTTTGTTTATTTGAGGAGACAGGAAGACTGTGTGAAGGCTGCTTAGTCAGGGATATCAGCGTTGTTGGCAGGGGAGTGATTGCCAGTTGAAAAACAAGGCATTATTGCTCATTTTTTCCCTCTTATTAGTTTGATTACATTTGCAAATCAAATCAATCCATCAGACATGATCAGGCCTCGTCCGCATTTTAAGGAATAGTAATCTCCGTCTAATAAGATGCAAATGTGTCACATCGGTAAGTAACCAATAAATCATCGTCTTGTCTTTGGCAATCATTAAATATCAGAACCAACAGTCAATTTTTAGTATTTTCAATTTGCGATATGCCGCTGGAATATAAAGATAGATGGACGTAATTACACAAACCAAACACTATTTCAGTTCATTCCAGACAGCAAATTTAGTGGAAGGTATAACTGGCTTGTCATCACACTACATTATTCCTGGCGGTTCATGCAAAGTTCACAGACAAGCTTCAAATGGACATTGCTTTTTTTACTCTCCTTAACAACATTCCCACTACCACCACCAAACTTCAATAAATGACTTGAAATGCTGTAGGACATCACTTCCATCAGTGCACAAAAAGACACAGGAAGAGAAACATTGCCCCTTTTCTTAGTTGCGGGCACCTTGTGCACGTGTAAGACTGAAGGCCAGAAGTTCCCTAATACCTGCTGCATTCTTTCTCTCTCTTTCTCTTTGTTTTTAGATGTTTTAATCTGAAATCTCAGTATTTCCTCAGAGTAACTTTTCACAATTTTTTCAAGTTACCTCAGGTTTAGTAATTACAAAGCAAGCAAAGACAGGCAGGGAGAAGGATTGGCACACCAGCTGCACTCCCTCTCTCTTCTCATCCCCATCTTTTAGAGGACTGAAAATTCAAATTGTTTTTCTTTATCCTTTTTTTTTTTTAATTGATTTGGGATTTGGGAAAATTGATTGCCTCATGTGCATCCCAGGCATTAATTGATACATTTATTGTCTGATTCGCGATGTCTTGCTTTCCATTAATGACTGTATTTGTGTACAACAATTTACATGCTTTTCAAGAAAGAAAGAGGCATAAGATTACACCCTGGCAGCAGGAGTGGCAAAATAAACCAAAGCCTCGTCTTAAGCAGCACAGCTTTTACCTGGATATTTTTGACTGATTTATTATTGTAGGGTACAGGCCCTAAAATTGCATACCTGCAGGGAGACTGCTAATTTCAACAGGAATTTAGGCCTGTTGGAAATGATATTATTGGTCCTTCTTACAGTGATGAGTGACATGAGAGAGAGAGAGTGTGCAAAATACTGTCTCTCTGCTCCAACAGAAGCAGCTCTGCGGAAATAAGAAAAGAGGATTTTGTAGGCTTGTGCTGACTTAATGTAGGTCTCCAGCACACCAAAGCCAGACAGTGGGCTTACTGTGCTTGACCTTAAGAAACTTCTTGCCCTGAGCTGTGTGCCCTGGGTGGACCTGCTGCTGCAGCATCCTGTTAGTTGTGTTTGTTTCAGCTAGCTTGCTTTGGGAAGCTGAACTTCAAGTGCTTTGGAGTGATCTGTGGAGAGATCCTTTAGTCCCCTCTGTGAGAAGATAGTTTTCACAGTAGCAGTTTGATTTAATTCGGTAAATGAATTAAATGGAAATTAGTGAAGAGGCTTTCTAGTGAGCACATCTACTTGCTTTGGGTTCCCCATCATGTTGAGCAAAGGGGTGGGGAGAGTGGTTGTAAAAATGTGAACATGTAAGTCTTGGGTAGACACTGCGTTACTCATTGTTGGTATCAAAACTCATGCTCTTTAATGAGAGGAGATTGCAAAGAAATAGTTGTAAGCTGCAAACAGTGTTGATTCCACATGCCAGAGATTTAAACTTAAAAGTACCATCAATTAACAAAAATCTCTTGTTATTTTGAAAAGAAAGATGTTATTACCTGTATATATATATTTTTATATCCTCAAACTGGTGTCAGTCTCTAGCAGCTTTGTGAATACGAGAGGTTTTATGCCAGACCTAAATGAAGCAACTAAGTAGTTGTAGCTCTGGTCTCAACAAAGTTTGAGCTTCCTGGCATTTTACATGAGTGTGTTCCTGGATGCTCCATACCTAAGTTGTTAGACTGGTGCTTTCAAATTGTCTTCCAAGTCTCTCATTTTTGTAGTCTCCAGAGACAGGTGAGGAAAAGCTGCACACAGAGGTAATGTGCCTAAGAAGCTCAGCACCAGAACCTTATGTTCTGTCTAACCATTTTACATACTACCATGGTATGTTTAATTTGCTTCTTCATCAAATCAATAATGGGTCTAATTGAAAAAACTGGCAGAACTACAGTTCTACAGTTCAGCCTGACTACCAGCGTGAGTGTTTTCAGGAAATCAGAGATGTTGCACAACTACACAAGTGACACCTGTGTTAGTGCTGCACCTTTGCTACCAATGTGTACAGAAACAAACATTACTCAGGTGCAGCACCTGTACCAATTGATCACTATGCTATCAGAATTAATCACCTGGTGTTCAGCTCAGAGAATAAAATTTACATCTTAATGTGTGACACTTATTCCACACACATGCACTGCTAAAAATGATACTATTCACTCCTGTTGGAAAGTGTGCATCGATTTTTGTAGGCCTGGCAGGTCTTGTTCTTAATATTAATTCCCAAATATTTGGGGTAGGTGCTACATCCTTTTGAATAGAAACTGATACAGGACTGTGTAATAAAATACATTGTGGTCCTGGAGTTGCATGTCTCATATCCTGGCCGCACTCTCACAAGAAAAAGAGAGTTTTGAGGATATTTAGTGCTTTGCAGAAAATAACCCATGTGAGGAGAAATAAATAAGTAAAGGTTGGCATTGTACAAGATTGGATGGCCCAGCAATGGTGCAGGTGCATTGGCTGACAGTGTGGAGGAGCTTGTGTGAGAACAGAACAAACTCCTACTGACAGGAGTGTTCAGTTATGCAAAGTCTGGTCAGCATCCGTGGGGCTGGCAAAAAGACCCAAGCCAGGTGCGCCAACTGCAAGGTGAGGATTCCAAAACACTAATTCTAAAAGGAAGAAATGTGGGTTTCAGGTTTACATTTTTTATAATTGCAGAGCTAGTGGGGTTTTGAAATATGGCAAAGCCTTAGTCATTAGCATAGGGTAATCACCTTTGCTGTTTAAAGAAAAATAATAACAATAGAAAAGGTATTGTACATTGACACATGGAAATATAATGCTTTTCAGAGAAATTTTGTGGGGATTTTTTATTATGTGGCTAATTACATATTTACATGTAATGGCACTAGCAAAGCAATTACAGTCCATTGGGTAAATAATATGCATTTTAAAAACCATTTATAAATATGTATTTATTTGATGGACCAGAACGGGTTTTTGAAGTCATTCCCATCTACTGAGTAAATAATATATGGACTGCTTTTAAAAATAAATATGTATTTCTTCAATAGACATTTCAGGCAATTGGGTAAATAATATGCATTTTTCATATATTAAAAGAAATACATACAAATGTATAGAAATCTGGCCTAAATATGTATCTTACTGAGCAAAATGAGTCGAAAGGTGTCAGGCTTAGCTTTGAAATTTCTGTTGAGAATTGTCAGTTTGTATCACAGCCCAGAGTTAATTAAATGTATTTTATGCATTTTCATGCATACAGTATAATATTTATGTTTACAGTTTTACAACACTGGTGCACTTGACCCTCTCACTCAGGGCTGTAAAGTCAGCACTACATGGTCAAGGTCCTAGTTTTACTTTGTGTTTTTCCTAATGCAATGCTAGACACATTCATTTTGTGGGCATAGTCTGCATCCATAGAAATACATGGGGAAAAATGGTCAGCTTAGTAGGAGCCATTTCAAACTCTCTTGTATTGCTCAGTTTTAGCCAAGAAAAGGTCTACAAAGTATATTCAAAATTTCTGAAAAGTATATGAAGGGGGTAAAGGGATAAATGGGCTAAACTACTTAGAAGAGGGGCTTCATGTTTTCTCATATTTTACCCATAGCCAACAGTGAGCAATAGACCAAAAGAGCATGAAGAGGAAGTGTTGAAGTTGAACTCCATAATTTTCTAAATATTTTAGCCAGTTTGGCTCTTCATATATTTCACATATTTTATAGAAATGTTGAATATACTTTGTAGACCTTTTTTGGTTAAAATATTTGTTGTTGTTTTCAGACATTAAATGAATGAAACAGCATAACAGCCCTGTTAATTTATTTATATGTATTGTATCCGTAGTTGGCACAGAAAGATCGTGAGAAAGAGAAGGATTTTGTGACTCCCGCAGAATTACAGAGACAGTGGAAGATTTGGGAGGCCAAATTCTTCCTCATATTTTTCCTGTATAAATGTATCTCATGCTACATCTATGCTTCTGACATCACCTATGATACAGTCCTGAAAACTGCTGATGTTAGTAAGTTAGTTAGCTCTTTGACAGGGGTGTATTTGGCAAGTGCCAGGTATAAATGACTTGTGCCCTGTGCAGTCAAGATAGCTAAGCGGGGTTTTGACAGAATAGATGAGAGAATTCTCACCCCTTTCCTTCTCAGATCACTGATAGGGCACTTGACATCCATAAGGGAAGGTACAGTAAATGTCTGGTGACCATAAAGAAAGGATCAGCAAGAAACACATTTGAAAGCAGATGTCTGGGTCAAGGAGAAAGCCAAAGAAACAAGAGATGATCCAGCAGTATTGGCATGTGAAAATTTTGATTTAGACCCCTCTCAAATGGCGCATCCTCACAAAACACACCTGTGCTTTCTGTGTAATCTCTAAAATTACTGGTGAATGTGTCCAAATACCTGATAGTAGAGCCAGTTTGAGGTACTTGGGCCCATCAGAACACTTGGTGGGTGCAAGAACGTAGAAATAAGGTAAGGATTGCAAAATGAAACCCAGCTCTAAGCTTTTGAGAGCACTGAGAGCTGCATAGTAAAAAAAAAAAAGTGTAGGTAAATTAGTGTGGACCAATTAAAGAGATGGTATTTCTCGTGTCACTATAAATTGACATACTGGTGCCCAGAAGGAGTAAGAGGGTCTGATAGCAGAAGAATGCAAAGAAAAGGAGGAAGGCTGAAAGCAGCAGTGAGGGAAACGTGGTTACATGAGGTATCTCTGGGCATACCTAACACTTCTCTGTGAAGCACAAGAGCAGCTGAGATACTCTGGAGTGCTTGCCTGGTCATCATCAGTCGTCGCTGTGCTGAGACACGGTTGCTGGAGTATGTCACCATGCTGATCATGAAGAGAGAGAAGGAAGGTGGTGATACTAAAGATCATCTAGGGAAGGGAGTCTGTGCCTTAAAAGATGGGAGACATGAAATAAAATGTGAAGGAGCAGAGGGATAAGGTGGCACAACTGCAAAAGAAAGAGTTTGTATCTCAGTCACTCTGTGGCCATATTGAATATGATTGTTAAATTCTTTGTATAATTAAAAGAGATAGGAGCGTTCATACATTTTGTTGCAAATTGATATGATCTTTTTTGCCAGTGATCTGAATAAGATTGTACTATAGTTTTTAATTTAGCAGATTAAGAAGCACAATTAAAATATCATGAAAAAGATCGTAATCTAAACCTCTGGGGGTTTTTTGCTTATCCCTGCCAAGTTGATAACAAGAGCCGGTGTATGTAACAATTACCTCCACTACTGTGAATTTACTCTAGTTTGTGGGCTGAAGTGTTAATAAATACCTTGCAGTATTCCAGAGGGAGAAGCTTTCCATCTAATTAATAAAACTGGGAAGAATACCCAGGACACTGAACCATATCTTTCTTATTAGTGTTGGCTTCTACAAAGGAGAATCCCTCAATCTCAACACATTAGTAAATGTCATACTCCTGGGTTGCACAGAGACCTCTTGAAAAACTGCTGATTTGCTGTGGAAAAAAAATCACCATAGACTTCAGAAACAATTCAGCTAGGGAATACCAAGTGTAGAAAATCAGTGTAAAGCATGGCATGCATTATAGCAGCTACAATTTGTGCCCCATTTGGTGAATATTCAAAGAGGAAACATACAATTATACCCACATATCCCTTCCTTTTGTGATCTGTCCTAATGTGTCTGTCCTTTTTCTGTGTCTGAATGTGGCTTTACTGCAGTCAGGGCTTTTTTGAGACTTTGCAAAACCTCTTGTTCATGTGTTCTCTAAAGCAGTTTCCTAAAAACACTTCCTACTCATATGTAACATACATGCAGCTGCTCATTAAAAAAACCCAAAAATCACTTGAAGAAGAAAAATGTTTTAAACCCAATACTGAAAAGAAAGTCTTTCCCAAAATACATAAAGCTGATTACCTTTTCCTTTGCAGTAATTTATATTTGGCAAAAATAAACTCTAACTATGCCTCAGCTAGTTCTGTTTCAAGGTAGTTTGCAACTAAACTGCAAATTAACTTTCTGACATGCTCAAAATTCCTTGCTGTACTTTACTAAAATGTTACAGTAATCTTAAATTATGGAATATTGATAGGCATTGTCTAACAGACTAGACAGTTACTATAGAGATTAAAACTTCATGCATTTCATTCGTAAAATAAAAAATTACAAGGTGGCATTTATGTGTTTTCTCACATTATCATCATTATCTTTATGAGATCAGTGTAGCAAACTAGTATTACTGCCTCAGATAGAAATAGAAATAACATCTTTGCATTTACTTCCTACTTGAAGTTCTTGCTCTTAAAAATTGTCCTGCTGTGTGTATTTGTAGCTGCTTTTTACTCTACTGATATGAATGATGGGGAGGATAAAAAAAGGTAAAGCCACAGAGTTTATCTGTGAGGTTGATGCTAATTTGGCTAAATGAGTCCACCTGATGGAAAGCAGAGAAGGTAAAAGATCTGCCAGTTTCTTTGTCTACATCCATTCTTCTCAGTTTTCCTAGTGCATTTTTAAACAGAGGTCTTCACCAAATTCTGGTAAATTCTAAAAGTATTAGAAGGCAATTTAAAGTCCTGTCCAGGAATTACAGCCCGGTGGTGTTTGTATAGTCTAGTATGTAAATGCTGGGTTATTTTCCCCATTAAGGATGTTTATGATGCTTCCACGTGCACTGCAGGAGGCAGATCAGTTCACACCATGTACAGTGAATATTCACCATATGTGCAGTTTCAGTAAAGCATGTTAAAAGAAGATACTGGTCCTTAAAGACCGTATATCAAGCATTCTCAGCATTAGGACAGAGGAACCTGAATCATGCATTCCCTTGCCTGTCTTCAGGTGCAGCTTTGTTGACCAGTGACCCTTTGTGACTCTGTTCCCCGTTTCAGAAAATACTTCTTTGATCTGACCTGGGTGATGACATTATTCTTTTGTCCTTCAGCAAAGACAGTTTTTTATATTAGAAGAAAGGACATATTTAATAAGCAAAGAATACAAGTTAATGAGCAGGTGATCTTTATTCATTTCCGTAGCTCTTGGAATACCCTGGGTTTGCTCAGTACAAATGCGTGCGTACACAGGCTTATGCAAACACACACTAATGCATGCACCTGCCTGCTTTTGTGGCTATGATAACACCATGGATCTTCCGTATCCATTATTTTCGTCTTTCCACAGTAGCAGTGCAGCGAGAGCTCAGTTGCTGTGATTTTGAAATTCTTACCCTGGGGCACATCTCTTCTGTTCTGAGCTACACTTCTTAGGAGTAGGTTCGAAACACCTCAAAGAAAGGCAGCCCAAATTCCGAGGCTTCAGTTTTTAGGAAACTATGAACTGAATGCTATAGGTCATGGGCACACACTTTGCTGCCTTCAGCAGTGATGAGTCTCAGGGGAGGGGACATGAACCCCATAGTAGGCAGAAGCCTCAGGAAAACTATTTTGAATTCCTTATGCTTAGAGATTAGGTGAAGTAAGGAGGAAAAATATCCTTGTCCTCTTAATTTGGATTTGGAGTATTAATACCTGGAGCTATTCTGGCTGTCCATGTAAGCATCAGCTCCCTCTCTGAGTTCTTGGCTTCAATGACATCCTTTGGCAAGAAGTTCTCCAGTCCAGGTACTCTGTGAATGAAGAATTTCTCTTTGTCTTCCATTTTGAATTTCCTGCATTTTACTATAGTGGTGCTTGGTCTGTGTTTTGAGATAGACAGAATAAAAGCTTTAGAACTACTTTTTATATCATTAATTTACGTACACTTCTACTGCATTCTCTCATACATCACTATTTTGAGGAAGACAATTCCTGCCTTCTGAGTCTCTTTTCATAAGAGTTTTCTTAGGTACTGCTTTACCTCTGAACCTCCTCTAAATCTGTCATGTTTTCTTTAGAAAGGGCCAAGCCATTCTGTTAATCTATTAAAAATGAGAGACTACAGGTGATTCTTTTATTTTAACTTTTCTTGCCTTCTGAAGTGCTTTTAGCTTCAGCCATGAGTATGGCATCAGCCTCACGACTGACCGTGGGCTACTGGAATGGGTACTAATAGATGCAGTTTCCAAGCTAATGTTTTCACACTCTTCCCTGGACTCTTTCAGAATTGGTCAGGAGCTGCAGCTCTCCATTTCTTTTTCTCACCTAGAGATCATTTAGTCAGCCTTGTCTCACTCTGGTGGGACTAACACTGCATACTCAGAAGGCCTCCTGTCTTAAATTAAAGAGGGCATTGATGGAGGTCACCTCCATAACTAGGACATAAACTGCATTCTGGTGTTGCAGGTACCAAGAGCATATATAATCCTCTTGTTTCTTTAACTTGCTCTGAATTTTAGAAGTATTTTCATTTTCACACTGAAAATAAAATAATGTCGGACAATGTTGCATGAAATTGCATCTCTGGTGCTGCCTCCAGTGAAAGCCTATCATCTGACTTCACCTCTGTGCATCTGCTCATGATAATGCATTTAGAAATCAGGGATGGTTGCTTTTTTCAGTCTCAGAAGCAAGTGACCTGGATTCACTTTTAAAAATATGATTTGCAAACTTGTTGGCTGGGATTCTTCTTTTGGAGGATAACTTGATTTGTCCACATAAGTCCCCTGTGTCAAATTTAATAGATGGATCAAGTGACCCTTTGACTTCCATATAAAAATTCACAGTTTTTAAAAATAAGTAATTTTGTGAGGGAAAGTGTTAAGGGGTTTTGCATCTTTAAGAAACCAAACAAATTCCAAACTGAATAACAGAGACAGAGAGAGAAGGTTGCCTTTCTGCAAGCCGCCAGCTTTCCCAAGTGTCTCATCCTCTCCCCTCTGTCATCCTGAGGCAATGTGCCTGCATTTGTGTGTAGATTTATAGTTTATCTTTATCTATGGCTTCATCTGTAGGTAGCTATTATAGCCGCCTTGCCTGGATATTGTTTGGGCCTGATAGATCTGTCTGTAGTTCATCAAAGGGGAGCTGAGTGGCTGAAAGCCATTGGGTCCAGCTGAGGATGAAATACGAGCCATCAGCCTTGGTAATGGCTGTAAAATTTCATAATTACACGGCCTTTATTACATTGCATAATGATCCTGAAGCAGTATGGAACAATTAATTAAGATTTTCAACCGTGGCTCTTTCAGAAATTAAAAGGTGCTAGTGGCTGAGAAATGGGGAAGTGTCTTGTCCTAAAAGCATTAGGGATGCTTAAGAAGTACTTCCTGGGTACTTAAAAAAAAAGGGGGGGGGGGGGATGAAAAAGAAGTGAGGGAAAAAGACAAGAGAAAGAAGATAACTAGTTAAGCAGCTAATGTCAGAGTAAAATTTTTGTACTTGACTGCTAATTCTTAATGTCAAAGCTGGATCTAAAATTCCTGCAATAGTCACTGCCATAAAGTTCTTCCTTTTTTTGTTCTGTAAAAATATTCATGCCTTTTTTCCCCCCCTTCGGGTCTAGCCATTTGTCACATTTATAGAAGTTGAGCTCCGCACATTATTAAATAAATGCATGCCGTGACTCAGGAGGAGGGTCACTTAGCTGTGTATTGGGTGTACTGACCAAGGATTTACTCTTACCCACTTTCTCATGTCTGAGGCCATTGAAATTCTTTGAAGATCTCTGCAGTTTGACAGACATCCCCAAGGAAGATTTTTTTTTCTTTACTGTTTTGGTATTTTTCTTCTTTCCTTTTCATCTTGTAAATGCAGCATGTCAGATGTGATATAATATTTTCCATGAGATTGACCTCAGACCTGATCAGAAGTAATTAGATTTCTAAGGTGCTGCAAAGGTGTCTCACGGATTTCTGATGTACATACTGAAAGAAGAAATGTTTATACATGTGCAGAGAACAGGCAGGAAGAAACAAGAGCCCTGAAGCTGTGCGTGTGCACATTACCTGTTGTGATCACCTGCTGGGTACAATTCTGAACACCAGCAAATTGTGACCCAGGTGGGATGTGGAGTACTCACTGTGCCAATGGCAGTAAAAGTGGTGAAGACAGCAAGAATAACACTGGTGATCTCCATGCACCAAGGCTTTCAGGTGCCTTTCAGGGGAAGGAATCTCCTTTTCACTGTCTTCCTGTCTCCCTCAAAATTATTTTGATTCACGCAAACTCTCAGTGTAACTCCTAGCATTAAAGGTTACTGTTTTTAAATTGACCAGTCATCATGTAAGGTCCTATCATTCTAAATATTTGATGAGAAGCTAAGGTCTCTCCAAGGTACCTCTAATCATAAACTTCCTGCAGGAAATTTAGAAAGGATTATGTGTTTCAAGGAGGAGCTGGCTGCTTAAAGTAAATTCTCTTGTTGAGTCATTTATTCCCTTAATAGGAATTTTCTGATCTGCTGTCATTCTTGTTCACACACTGGGTGTCACTGCCTCTAAAACACTTGTCATTCTTTAATGGAAACAAAATAGTCATTGCAGTCAGAGCCGCAATGTCATTCCACTACCCCTTGCTGCGTCGGCAATAGTGAAAATGACAGAGCGGCTCTCAGTAGGGGTAATTAAAATGTAAATATTGATATTTTATTATTTGAAATTACTTTCCAGTGCGGCATTTAATATCTCTCCATCTGTGCGGCTCTGTTTAGCGGTCACTTTAGTGCAGCTCTGGGATGCCAAGCGGCGGCTTGATCCCCGTTATGTCAAAATGCTTGTTGCTGCTTAATTTTGATATCTAATTAAGTGGAAAAGTACAGTCCACACTGTAATCCATGGCATCTTAACCAGCTGCTTGGGTATATTTAGAATTAATCTCCACTATGGAATCATCCTAATGTATGCAATTAAGAGTCTGCCGATGGCTAATTAGGTGTATTAGAATCAGGCAGCTTCCTTTTTTTTTTTCTTTTCTTTTTTCTGTCTTTTTTTTTCCCTGTGTGTGGACTGTTGCAGACTTAAGACACAGCCTCCAGAGATGATCTTAATGGTACATGCACACTCAACTAAGTAAACTAGAAATTTCACATTCTATGTCTCTCTTCCCCAAACCAGGGAGACTGTAAACATCATTTGAATTTTTTGGCATCTGCAGCACATTAAGAAAATCAACTAACCAGCAGAAAAGTTTTAAAAATTAGGAAGAGGATGGAAGATGTGTAGGACAGTGGTCTGAGCTATTATTTTCCTGCCACAGGGCGAGAGGGGATATTTACCCAAAATTTTGCAACCTGAAGATTTTGCTTTGGCAATGGAAAGAGATTTTAGGTAGCTCAGCACACACAGGGTTAACAGAGATCCGTTGATTGGATCGCAAGCATGGTTGTCTCCGTATGCTAATACGTTCCTGTATTGGATTCATATTATTCACATGATTGGGGAATTCCTGGAAACCTGACTTTGCCTGATGGAAAGATGGAGGGAGCAGGGATTGCCACAGCTCTCGGGGAGGAAATGACTGGTGGCTTCCCCAGGGGAGCAAAAGGCAAACAGCGGTGACCCAGCACTCCTGGAGGAAAAGCACTCTCAAAGCAGACTCATAGAGGTTACAAATAAAAGGCAACAAGTATTAAATGCACAAGAAATCCCTCCTTTCTGTGGAAAAAAAAAAACCCAGAAGTGATACTTTACAATCCAGCAAACTTGATTTTGAAGACTAATGTGCTGAAGAAACCTGAACTCTAAATTTCTTGATATGCCCAGTCAATATATGCAATTGTTGGGAGGCTGATGCATACAAAGGTTGAAGCAAGCAGAACCTTGAACTAACACTGATTGTTGTTACTAGTTTAGCAAGCTTCCTCTGTCAAGGTTGTCCCTTTTTTCCCTTTTTTTCTTTTTAGTTTTGTTTAGCTGAGTAAAAATTAAAAAGGAGGAAAAAGGGTCAATATTTTTTGTTTAATAATGTGTGACTGTAGTTTCTTTTCTGCTAGCTGACCTCATTGAAGGATCTAAGTAAGCCATACCACACACAGGATATGAAGATATTATGCTGGCTGTTTTAAGCTGAACTGTATTCTGTTCTCTAGAATGGATTTAGGAAGAAATTCAGCCCTGTTCATTGTACTCTTTATTTTTCATCTATGTTCACTTTACTAATGACTAAGGGTAGTTTTTATTTTTCCACCTGCAAAGCTGGCCTTATTGTACTCATAGTCAAATATATATCCACAACAGATTGAAAAAGAATTTGGGTGAAATCAATATTTTTATGTTGAAAATATGATTGATGATTTTTTTTTATAAAGGCTCAATGAAAGAAAAAATCAGGGCCATAAATACAATCCTGCTCCATTTTCTCCTGTGATTTCAGGAGCACACCATATCATGACATCCGCCTCTGCTACCTTCAAAAAGGGGACCAAAAAAATTCCATAGTCTACCCAAACCATAGTTGAAGGTTAAATTTTAAAGAACTAGAAGAATTAACTTTTAAGAAGCAGGTAGATCACATATGTAGTGCATTAAAAATATCAGCCTCAGGAATCTGCAGGTTCATACTGCTGACCTGAAGGAGACTTAACAGCTTCATTGGGCCATACTGCACTGCTAGCCAGAATTTTAAAACTTTTTCATTGTCCATGTGTTAGAACTGAGAACCTCACTGCAGAGAAGTAATGCACCACGAGTCCTAACTGTCTTGCATAGAGGGGGAAAAAAGGGGTAGGAAAAAAAAAGGCAGTTTCCTGGAACACACTTATCAGGTGTTTCTCTGTTCTCAGAGCACCTGGTGATAAAACGAAATACAAGTGCTTCATCTTACATCTTTTTAATGTAAGATTGGTGTGAGTTTACTGTAAAGCTGTTTGAAATTGTCGAAGTTCCAGTGGTAAAATCAGCCCAAAGGGAAAATCAGGTATTAATCTGTTTAACTCTCTTGTCTTATATTTTCCTTTTTCTTGGTGAATACTGAGATAATAAGGTATGAAATTAAAATTAATGGAAATAAAGAGTACAATACTTTCAACAGTACATTTCAAAAATGCCATTGTAAAGTACTCCATACATGGAGGCCTTACCAACTCTGTTCTGAAGCAAGGGCAACTCGCTAGGTGTTTTTATCTCTAGTGGTTCACTTCACAGTGTTAGCAACTGGTTATATGAAGTCAGGGAGACATCCTCAATCAGTCCCCTTTTCCAGCTCCTTTCCATTATTAATAACAAAGAAGCAGCTCCTGAGAGCTTGCACTTGAACTAGAAATAAGAAATTTTAAAGTAACTGCCTGGAAATATTTGGGTGCTTAGAGTGGGATGTCTCTGATTCCAGTACTAAAATCAGTTTGAGCTATGGTGGGTCACATCTCACTATGTGCATCTGACCCTGTGAAGAAGTGACAGCCTCAAATTGCTCCTGTTTAGTGTTATCATGTAAGGTTTCACAGGGTAAAAGACAAACCAGAAATATTCCTAACTGGTATTTAAATTACATTAACACCTTTTTGTATAGCTTGAGTGAAAGAAAGGTCACGCTAGACAAGGAGCATCTTCACTGTTTGTAAATGTCTAATTTGCTGCTTTAAAATTGCTGTGAACTTCAGTT
>NW_005054299.1:2458410-2499289 GCF_000277835.1 Geospiza fortis
GAATATTTGCTTAGTGAGAATCCATTGTTCATAATGGATTGAGAGGGACATGCAGTGTGAATGCATTTTTATTGCCGTGCCATATCTCTGCTGTTGTTTCAGTGAGATGAAAGTAGCGTTGTGATAACAGCCCCGGGTTTCTTAGTGCTCTGTGTGGCATTTCCCGTCCTCCTGGTAGGTGTAAGTGAAAAAGTGCTTATCACAGGCATTTTTCCATGTTATAAAATATATTTTAAAAATGTATATTTTATAAGAACTTGGACAGCAAGAGTTAGGAATACAAACACACTTAAAGAAAACCTAATGAATGTGCACAGGCTGTGCTGAAAACATCCCAGCACTGTCCAAATTTTTTTTTTCCTTTTTTTTTTTTTTTTTAATTCGAGGCAGAGTGACTCTGGGCACCTCTGCGAGTGCAGCCCGAGCTGCCCTCTCCCAGGGCTGCGCAGATAACAGATGGCAGTCGCCACTCGTCGCGCCGCTCGCGACAGAGCCCTGGTGCTGCCTTTGCAGTGCTCTGCTGTGGGGGCAGGAGGAGAGGCGAGGCTGCACAGCACAGCATCACCCAGGAAAGGTGGTGCTCTCACTGTGCAAAAGTTACTGGATGGAATCCATTTCTGAGCTTACCTTTAATTGCAGAACCTCAGCTCCAAGGAGTGTGGAAGCTGCGCTCAGCAAACAGCATAAATGGAGCCTTTGGTTGTATTTCTGGTCACTTAGAGTCTGTGCTTTTGGAACTTGATTTTTCATTTTCAAGTCTGGGCAAATAACTGTGTTTTTTATTTTGTGAGATGATACCTTTCACGTGAAAATTCTGAGTCAGACTTGAATTTCAGCTGGTTATGGCATTGTGTGCAATTATTAGCCTTTGACCAGGGGCTCCATAAGCAAAGGGATATGAAAAAAACCCAAACCAAACCTGAAATAATGGATTCACCCTGGCATAATGAGTTGTATCTGTTTCTGTTCCAGCTTTCATGAAATTTCATCCATAATCTGGGAAATATGTTTGGTGATTAGTGAGAGCACTCTCCTTCTGTCTAATGGTTTTCAAAACCACTGAAATGTTTGTGGGTCTTGATACGTATTTTTAGACCACACAGTATTTGAAATGTAATTAAATCAATTTTTTCTTGAATTGCTATAATAAAAATGATCTCTTAATTCAGCTCTGTGTGTGAGATTCAGCCCTACATGTAGCCTAAAAAATGAATTAATACCATCCTCTTGGATTTTTGAGAGAATAATAGCAAAGGGCAGTCAGGCTGTGAAGGTTTCCTTCAGCAAATTCTATGATCATGTCTAGAAAACATTACATTGTCCTAGCAGAAATTTCACTGGTGAAATTTCCCTGGCCTTTGTTTACATCCCTGGAAGGCAGCTGAAGTTGCTGGATGGATCCAAGTGCTTGGCTGAGTGTGTGCCAGGGAGGGAGAGGAGGGCAGACTGACAGCTGTACATCTGAGAGTGCACTGGACACAAATCTGATCTTGGAATGGAGGTTCTTCACATTCTCCTCAGTGCAGCCAGGATAAGCCTGTTGGTTATTTGACCATGAGGCCTCTAAATACACTCTCTAAATAAAGTAATCCAAGCTAAAATGTGTTTTTTAAAGTATTTAAAATATCAGTTTGTTCTTTTGACAATGGTGACTGTGCATCATTTTTGAAATTTAAAAAAAACCCCTATGCTGGAAACATCAGTACCCATAAAACATTTAGAAAGAAGTTAATCTATCAAAATTAAGTGTAAATAATTTAAAAATCCTACTCTTGATATTTCAACTGTGTAAATGTATTGCATCTGTAACACACGAGTGAACATGTCATGAGCAAGTGCAGCTTTGATTATAAAAAATGTAAATGAAGATATTTGAAGTACAAACCAGGGCAAGCAAGAGGAATATTTTAGTCATAAAGTTAACAATCACACAAACAACTGGTAAAATAAATGTGAGGCAATTACCAGAAAAGGCAAGCAACTCCCAGATTTGCCAGCAATTTCATACCTGGTTTGATCAAATGTTCAGATTTCTAAACACATATCAGAGGGGAAGGGAAACTCAGTCCCTGCAAAGTGAAATAAACTCTAGGATTTAAGTCTGAGTAGCCTGATTGAGGCATTGCATCAAATGTTTACAGATGAAAACAGTGGTAAGTTCAGCCACTGTCTTTTTGTTTTTTGGCCAGTAGTTCTCGAAGTGCTGTGTGCAAGGCACAGATCTTAGTTCTGCACTTGACCATCTGCAGCTGCTTCACTCTGGCCCCTAGTGAGTTACTGTCCATGAAGTCCATCTTAATGAAGTAGAGGAAAGGGTCTTCAGGAATATAAAAGATTTACCCTGCTTAGCATGGAGCTGTGTGCAATGTGAAATAGAGAGCAAGTGGTGCATGTGCTGATATTTGAAAAGATCTGTGGTTTAAAGAGCTCTGTTGAAGAGGCTGTGCTTGGAACTGGCTTGGAGCGCTGAGCACTGCAGAGTGCAGTCAGCTCGATGCCCCTCGCTCCTATAATAAAAATGGGAAGGCCTTTTTACCTATTTATGTCTGCCTCCTTTGAGCTTTGGGTTTACTGGTATGCAAAAGCAAAAAAAAAACCAAGCGTATGTTCAGTTGCTCAATCAACCTTTTTTCTCAATCCAGAGTCAGTGATCTCAGTGAGTCATTCCGGCATAATTGCAATTTGAGTGGGATACACTGTTTGTAGAAAAGTATCTATTTTTAGCAGAAGAAACACTATAGTCCCTGAAAGGAGGAGAAAGAAAGGGGAAAAAAGGAAGGAAATCTGTAAGCAGCAAATCAAGGCTATTGTTAACTGATATTAGGAGACACCCCGTAGATTTACAATGCTTGCACTCAGCCACATAAAAACCACAGTGAACAGAATGCCTACCAGGGGTTAAATTCATATGCCTGCGCTGCAGCCTATTTCTGTCAACACTCAGCTCAGGAAATAAACATTTATGCTTTCTGAAATGAAAGTGTATTTTTGAAGACTAGCCGTCAGATATTTTTTGCCCTTCACACTTTCAAATGCTTAGCCTTTTTTGTAAGTTGACTGCAAAGTGCATCAGTTTGCTAGGCAAAAAAAAAAAAAAAAAAACTTGACAAGTGCCCATGGCATCATTGTCAAGCACACGAGCGTCTAGTGGAAGATGGCAGGAGGGTTGGCACAAAACATGCTTCCTTCAAGCTTCTTACCTCAGGGGTACCTGACTCTTGAGAAGCCTTTCAATCCTTCCAAATGACGTTGTTGCAGACTGTCATCTGGTTTATTTGGAGTGTGCTGTATCGCAGATAAACACGCTGTTTAACTGCAGGTCAAGGTACAGAGTCATCCTGCCAGCAAACGCCTCAGATACATCAGATGGCTCTGACTTGGGCAGGGAGATGGAGGGAGATCAAAGTTGTCACCAATATGGTGAATTATAAAGGGGGAGAAAGGGGCACAGCATTGTATTTTAAAATGTCATTACACAGTTCTGCGTTGAAAGCAGTGACCTGCAAGACTCTGAAGGATTAAGGACCCACACAATGCATGACAAAGTTCCAGCCCACACCATCATGCAGCATCTGAGGGTGGTTTGGACACAGCTTGGAGATGGGACTGGAGAGGTTACGACTGGTCAGAAGGCTGGAAGGGTCCAAGTTGGAGACTTCTTAAAAATTAATTACAATTTAATGTCGAAAATATCCCCTTGGCAGAGAACATGGTTGATCTGGGGGATTCATATAACAAAACCTTACAGACTCAGAGTTTGGCATGAAATAAGTATAACCTTCTCCAAACGATTAAAAATAAATCTCTGTATATAAATATATATATGCTTGTGTTATCTATTATTTTAACTGTGACTTGTTGAACACATATGAAAGGGCATTGCTGTGATACAAGAGACATGCTGGATGCTTTCACATTTTATGAAAAAATGAAACAAACCCAGATTAATTACAACTTGATTCAGTTTTGCATTCCCACGAGGAATGCAAAGGAACTTTAAAAGTTAAAACATGCTTTCACTGAACAGTCTTTCAAGGGAAAGTTACTTCGATCAGCAACAAAATAGTCATGTTGATTTGATTTATTATTGAAGGGTGGAACAGCATGCTTTATATTTGCCAGTTTTCCTATAATGTAAAAAATTTCTTTTGATTTTTTATGTGTCATATAAAAACAACTGGTATATTTACTGCTCCAGAATGCAGATTTTTCAAGAGTGCAGTACAATAAATTATATCAACATCCCATTTTCCCCCCCTCACAGGGCATATGTAATTTTCTTTGACTGTGGCACACAATAAATGTTACTGAAACATACTATTATTTATTTTTTAAAAAATAAAACCAATGCCAAAGAATGTGTTTGAAAATAGATAAGTAAATGAAAGAAGGAAGCTGGGGGGTTTTCAGGAAAAAAAAAGAATGCAGAGAGAAATTGCAGGTTAAACTTTTTTTAATCAAAACAGATTTTATTGCTTTTTGCTTAATTAAACCTCTCAGAAGTGTGTGAAACATTGTTATACTCAAAAAATTGTAAATTTGTAAATCACAGGGACAAAAGGGCTCCACTGCAACTTTAAAGTTTCTATGCACGTAAATGTCAATAGAGTGCCTTCTCCATCATCAGCACTAAATTCACATTGATGCCTCTTTTCTTCTCTGTATTGATCCTTCCATGAGAACGTAGATTTGTATCTGTTAATTAATGCGTCCTGAAACAGCGTTTGTATTAATCAGGCAGATAAGAAAAATTGGATGCCTGCACCCTCATGACAACCGTAAAAGTGCTGGCCCTGATAAAATCGTGGATGGACCTCAATAAAAAAGTTCCTCCTTCCACTCAATAAACTAATCATCCTGCTTTTAATTATTCGGCAGAAAGATGTGTGGAGATTGGAGAATGTGTAAATCTATTTACTAACAGCAGTGTCTGGGAGGGAGAATGGGGCTGTCACAGGACGGTGCTGCAGGCTACATTCTCTGTCCATCTGCTGCTGCAGAAAAACTGGTTCTTGAAAGCCGGCAAGGAACAGAAATGTTGGAGCTAATTGAAATACTGAATTCCTCCCTATAACCTTTGAAATGATTATTTCTTCTCCATTTCCCTCTTATTTATTTTAATCACAGATGTGTTATCTTTAAGGCTTTCCTGTTATCGTTGGGTCAGGTTTTGGTTTTTTTGTTTTTTGTTTTTATTTTGTTTTTTTGCTGTTTTTTAAGGCAGAGATCTACAGTTCTATCACAGGACTCAAAAGACAGTAAGAGAAAATGAAAACAAATAAGGAGGGAGAGAAAAATGAGAGAGAGATCACATGCAGCCAGTTTTATGTTTCATTTTTTATGGATGCCTGGTGGTTTGGATGTGGGCTTTTCTTTTTTATTGTATTAGTTTTGCTGCTTAGTGCTTGTGGAGAAAATCTTGTTTGGAGTAGATGCCTTGCAGATTTGCTAGTTTATGATATATTCTTGCATGACTGTAACTCTTGACTTTAAAAACAGAAAAATGCATTTAAGTGTAATTGAACACCAAAAAGAATGTTCTTACAGCGGGAACCCTGTCAAAAGACATGTAAGCAACTCCATAAACAACTAAATGAAAGCCTCAGACATGTCTTAAGACCCTTTAAGAAAAGCTTGACTAATCCCCTTTGATGATTTTATTAAGTACTTGTGGTTGATGGTGCCAACTGGCAAACTGCTGCATTTCACCAACAGGCCAGGAAAATCACTTCCTCTCCCATATTGTTTTCTAGCACCTAATGTGATTGGGATATTAGCAGTTTGATATAATAAATTAACAGGTACTGTAAACAAGAGTCTAAAAGGTAAGGCAGCAAAGATGTTTGCCCTTAGTGATCCTGTTAGGAAAGACAGCAGGGAGAGGGGGGGAAAAACCAAGCAAAAGCTAAAGTCATTAAGAGGCATTTAATAAATGTTTGGTTGCCCTCAAAAAAAGGATGGTGTGATTGCTATTCAGTTGGCACTTCAGTGTGCCACCCTGTTATTTCAGCAAGTGCAGCAGTGCCAGGAGCCAGAACAGAAGTGATTAGGGTCTTTTCTGAGAAGGGTGGGTGTTCTCTTTTCCCTGAAGTTAAAGTTCAAAAAGAGTTTTTTTCTTTTTCATCTCTACCTTAATTCTATTAAAACATCAAATCTTCCCTTTGGACAAAGTTTTCTATTTTTTCTCATAGATTATCCTTCTTGGGTTATGGTAGTGGTGGATAGAGTAGGGAGATCCCTGTGTCACAGCATTAGGTTTTTACAACTAAGCATAAGTGTTTCACAACAAAGAAGATATCACACAAATTACAGATTGCCAGTGCAGTACCCTGCAAATTAATAGGATTTTTACAGGAAGAGCCTGCAAATTCTTGCTTATTTAAAACTTTTCTTTTGATTAGAAAATGTTTGATTTTATATTGATTTACTTTTCTGTAGTAGGATGGGGAGGAGAACACAAAAGCAGAAGGGAGGATAATAGAATGTGTGCATGCTTTGTCACAATATGTATAAAAATAAATTTAAAAGAGGATCAGATTTCAAAATGTGCTTAATATTTTTCCTGTATTTTTATTTTTTCATATCCAGGATTCTCCACTTTGTCTCTAGCTGACCAGATGAGCCTTCTGCAGAGTGCTTGGATGGAGATCTTGATTCTCGGTGTTGTATACCGGTCACTTTCTTTTGAGGATGAGCTTGTATATGCTGAAGATTATATTATGGATGAAGACCAGTCCAAACTGGCAGGCCTTCTTGACCTTAACAATGCCATACTGCAGCTGGTAAAGAAATACAAGAGCATGAAGCTGGAGAAAGAAGAATTTGTCACCCTCAAAGCTATAGCACTTGCTAATTCAGGTTGGCAGAGTGGCATGACAATTGCTACATTTTTAATTTTCTTTCTTTCTTTCTTTCTTTCTTTCTTTCTTTCTTTCTTTCTTTCTTTCTTTCTTTCTTTCTTTCTTTCTTTCTTTCTTTCTTTCTTTCTATTTTCTGTGGGCTGGTTTCAAACAGGATTTTAGAATAAGAAATTGCTAATCACACTTTAAATCTAAAAGACAACAAATAAAGCAGTTCAAACTAAGAGCAACTTTCTGGTTCAAAGTAATTGTGGGATATGTTCCTAAGGAAGTGGAGAATATTCCACTGTATTATTTGGAGAGTATTTTACAGGCAGAGATCCCTTCAAATGAAAATAGGTGTTGTTCTCCTAAATCCATTTCATACTGCAGGCAAGTCTAATCATTGCAATTAAAGCAAAAGAAAGGATGCTGGAGAATATGCTATATATTTTCTCTTTAAAGGAAGCTACTGATTAATTTGATAAACTAAATTCAGGATATGGGAGATGGGGGAAAATCCGTATTGAATCTCGCAAGGACCACACCTTACATTATGGATTCTTTGCATTTATGAGAGTGCTTCTGCAAAAAATTATTACCTGTGCAGCAAGAGTTAAAAAATTTTAGAAATATTTTTTTTTCTGCATTTGAATTTAAAAGTGCTGAACCAGTGAATACTGTCAGATAAGTAAAAATCGTTTGTGCTTTGTTGTTTTTCTTTTTGTGTCCCCTTAATGCTTTATTGTGGTCTTAAGTCCCTTTTAGCATTTGCATAAAGTTCACGATAGATCCCTCTTTAATGACGTGCTGATCATTAGATACCTGTGTGTCAATAACATGCTCTGATGCTATGTTCCATTGACAGTCACACCGTGCCCCTCCATCTGCTTTTGTTTTGACCCTATCTTTGAACTTTATCTTGGTTGCTGGCCAGTAGTTTTCCCTTTAATTACAAGAAGGAAACTGTCAATAAAATCTGTTAAATGGGATGCAATGAGTGGCTTGAATGGGCGGACGGCTATTTGTTCAAATTCTGCAGCATTCAAGGTATTGACAGTTTGTTTTCTGGGGCCATATGTGACGATCAATCTCAGGCTGGGCTCAGCCGCGCTGAAAAATGAAAAACCAGATTGCTTTTGCTTACTTGTGGATGACGAGTTGTGATTTGGCGCGGTCCTAGTGAGATGAGACCTTCTGCCCAAATTGCCCCCCTGAGAGCCAGGACGCGTGACTGTTTTTAGAAATAATTTTTTAATTGATTTTGTAATTAACAGTTCATCTACAATATTGATGCATGAATCCTCAGATTGATAGGAGGGAAATTGTTTTCAACAATGAAGTTGTACTTTCCTATTTATCTTTGTAATGTGATTTAGCACTCTGCATTTTTAATTGGAAATATAATTCAAAAACATGCAAAGCCAAAATGCTTATTAGTTTCTTTGTAAAATATTCTCCACCCCACTAACTCTGCCCTTAATTTTAGAATATTATCTTATTCCAGATTTAACAAAATACTGAAATGCCTCTCAAAGATCAAAATTATTCCTAATTGAAGATCTATTTATAATTTTTTACCATTGTAAATAGACACTTGAGGATGCTTTGCAGCTCGAGGAAGGTTATTTCTCAAAATTGGTCATGCTTAATGATCAGAGCAAGAAAGTTATCTGCAATTAGGAGTCTAAATGGAGAAGGGCTTTTGTATTTATTTAAATTCTGTAATTCAAAACTCAATTAGAAATACTTCTGCAGTTTACTTGATGGCAAGGATGAGGGCGAACATAGACAGATATGATGTTAAATACCACTCCCACTTTCCCCCCCACCCAAAAAAAAGGAAATATATTCAGTGTTTAAGTAATAATAAAAAATAACTGCTGCCAAAAAAAAGTTTAGTCATACACTGTGCATAGAGTGTATCAAAATCATCTGTAGCTTCATTAACTTCGCTGGAAATTACAACCAGGATAATGTCAGAGATAAATACAGTTCAGCATACTAAAATTCAGGGCACATTGAAGTGAAAACCTTTCCTTCCCTGGTCTTCAAAGAAATAAAATTGCTGTCTTAAAATGAAGCTGTTGCAAGGAGGAGTTAAAAAGTAGCCCAGACATTCCACTTCCCCTTCAACAGTGTTTCAGATGCTGACATTTGGCATTTCAGCTTCAGGTTGTGCATGCAGCAGATACCAAACTTCTACCAGCTGCAGCTACAGTAACCTGCAGGTGTAAAATAGCACCTGCAGAATTACAGCCCATCAGTGGATATCAGGCCCTTAGTGTTTCAGTTTTCAAATGCTGTTAAAATTTAAATAAAATTTAAGTTGGATTAAATCTTTTTGTCTTTTTTTTAAATAGACAAAAGCAGAATCGCTTATTTTCATGTAACTAGGAACTTGGTTAATGAAAATGTGGCTATATAAAAAAACCAAAATGCCATTAGAAAATCAACCAGTAGCAATTCACATTTTAATATACTTTTATTGCTACTTCTGCTTTTTTCCATTGTTTATTTTTTCAGTTTAAAATATATTAGCCTTTTTATAGCTGTGGAGAGTATAATAAGAAATCTTGGGTGTTTCAGACATTTTTGCCATATCCACACTGTCTAGAAAGATTACCAGGTTGGCTGTACTGTAAACAGTTGACAAAGATGGTTTTATAGCTCTGTATCTGTGTTAGTGATTTATGATACAGTGACATAGTACTTTCCGTGCTGGTGTTTGGAGGCAGGAAAAAGAAATTGTAGATTGTCTTCATATCGATTGTATTTTGTTTGAATAAATACCACAAGCTTTGTTTTGGCCAAAAAATCTCAGTAGTGTGAGCACAGAAACACATACTTTTCTTTAGGTCTACAGAGCCCATTTGTGCAGTGCTGGATGTGAGATAATCCTGCCATTTGGTCCCTAAAAGGTGGGGAGGAGTAGCAGTTTTTCAGGGAGATTTTCTGACAGCTACTATCAAATATTCCCCATGCAGGGCTGGCAGTGCCACACCAACTTACATAAATTTCCAGAAATGCAAGATGTGGCTAAATGCAGATTGTCACTCATTCCAAACTGATTGCATATAGACTCTGAAAAGTTTAAATACACATACAGGAGCACAGCACTGAAATGTATAGGCATTTCATCGTGCATACGTTAAGTCTGTACAGGCATGGCTTCAACAGTTTCATTTAATATGTAAATACGGAATTTATCAGGTTAGATGTAAGCATCTGCATTGATTTGATAGTAATTAACACAGCCTTTACACTTCAGAGAAGTCACTCTTCCAAACGAGGAGAGCTGGCACCAATGAGCACTTTGTTTACCCACGCAGAAAATCAACTTTGAATGGTTTCCAAAACATGCATGTACCAATTACTTCCTCATGTGTAAGGGAAGGTGAAATATTTACAAAATATGCTTGAAGTGTACACGAGCGCAGGCACGCGCACAGGAACGCTCCGGCATGGAAAAGATGAGCTGCTCACCTCCTCTGTGCTAGGACGTGTTCCCATGTATTGATTGGGGTAATACTAAGCAGGGAGTCGCAGGTGAGCAGCTTTTTGAAATTGCCTAATCAGTAAGGACTAAATTGGGCCTCCAGGCCAAATGTTGCAGATGAGTTTAGGAGTCACAACTGAGACCAGAGTTACAAGAGAAGCTCAGTTCCCATCTAAGACCTAACGTAAGGAACTGGAGCGTCAGAATACGTCAGCACATTTGAAAATCCGGTCTCTGTGCATCTGCTTAATAGACTGCTGGCATCTTGAAAAACCTGACCCAAATGTGGGTGCTAGGCACTTAGAGGTACAGCCTTATGCACTGTTGAAAATTTAATCTTAAATGCTAATACTGGCTGTGTTGCATGTACCACAAGAAGGAGAAGAGGACTTCTGCTCACCCTTACATTTCTGGTCTTTGATATTAACTCTCATAAAAAAAAAATTTAAGAGAAAAATCACCCTTTCAGTGATTCAGAAGGCGTGTGAACCAAAAAGTAGCTTGTGCATTTTAGCATAATGAAGTGCAGATCAATATTGGTGCCAGTAAAGTTACATTATCATCTCATCCTGTTAAAAAATTAGCAAGTTCTTATAAGTTTTTTAGCTTTCCAGACACATTATACTCAGAGTACTAGGCTATCACCATTATAGGATATTATCATAATAGAAATTAATTGGTAGAGCCCAGTAAATCACTTACTCCACAGGACATCATCTTTATTCCCAGTGCATGTCATAACATGCTGTATTTCATTTCTAATAATGTTTTTCATGTTGTTTTATATAGTCATCTTGTTAGTGTTTGAATTCATGATTAAGACGTATCTGTCTTGACTGGCCATAGATACAGATGTATACATACACAGACACACATAGCGGTGTGTTAAGGGTTTGTAACCAGTCTTTATTTTGACAAATATAAATAGCAAGGTCTTAACTCTTAGATTGTTTTATATAGAGAATAGTACACCGTAGAAACAAATTTTTAGAAAAGGAAGTCACCACCATAGTCAAAGTTTTCATGTTGCTTGCCAACAGTTTATTCATCATATTCCATTTTCTTGTAATCAAATAGATATTACCCACAATTCTTAGGGAAAATAAATAACTCTGTTACCAGTTGCTTAGTGCTGGCATTAGGAAATGGCAGCTGAGTTGATCAGTGGTTAATTAATGTTTAATCAGTGGTTAATCATATTTTTTTTCTTTTTTTCTGGAAGCTACTCATAGTAACTGAGTAACTTGAACCTATTCCTCACCTAGGGAATAAGCAGATTGTATTTGCATGTTAGTAGTGTGAGAGTCTAGGGCAAGAAACAAGGCCAGACTTAGTGGTAATTGTGGTAATTTCTTATAGTGAATAAAAAGTACTTGGAAGTCTTCATTCAACATTTTCTTTTAGTTGGTTTCACCCCTAGTTCTATCATTTGAGTTCCCTTTTTTCCAGGCTTTTATTAGCCTTATAGTGTAGGGTCTTGAGCCAGTTCATGGTGTGCTGTTTGTTCTGCTTTGCGACAAATATTCCTGTGTTTATTGCCCTCACTACCTCTCCTAGTGGAAAGTAAGCCATTTCAGGAATAAAAGAGAAAATGCTGGTTTACTATGTATTAACTTCCTTGTGCCAGTGGTATTAGTTCACTGCTAATCCAGTTAGCCCCTGAAATGAAGTCCCCATTCTATGAAGTAATTCCTTTTCTTACTATACCTTCATTTCCTACTGTGTTTTAAAAACTGTTTTGAGGCTTCAGTTTTTATCTCTTCTGAAAAGTAGGCCAAACCAGGGCAATCCAGACTAAGGCCTCAGTCACTAAAATCAATCACACAAGCCTTTGTTTTTAGTTTTCACTGCCTGTAATTCCTATGGACAAGGAATTCTTAATTTATTCCTCTTTCATTTTCAGCATCTATTCCAATTGAAGTGTCCATTTCCAATGGAATATTCCAGATGTCAGACCATTTTTGCCATATTCTTTTGTCAGGGAAAATACTCTCTTTGCCTCTGTGCTTGTCTCTTAGCCTAACCATGCAGATCCCAGCTAACAGTTCTGCTGAGGAAAAACAGGCAGGTCAAAATGAAGTATATTTGTTTACCCAACACAGGGAAGACCAAAGTAAGTGTCTGGGGTAATTTCAGCTCTGGATGGAAAAAGGACGGGAATTCTTGCTGGATGAGGGAACCAAGAACCTGCTTTGATTTGCAATTGGTCGTTTCCATGGCTTGCTTCTGTCTTAAGCAGTATGCTTTTCAAAATGTCACTGTGTTGTGTTTCTCATAAAAATACACAGAAACACAATGTGGGCAAGCACTTTGTGTCCTTAAGCAAATCATGTTTCAGGGGGAGAGGAAGGGATTCTGTAGTTCTGAGAACAATTCCCCCATTAATAAACACTGCAGTGCATTTTCTGGGGTTTTTGGATTAGCAGTACAATCTAGATTTAAAAATCTCTTTTATTTGAGACATAACACAGATTAAGATTTTTTTCATCCTTACAGAAAGCAAAACCAGTTTGCTTTTTGTTCTTAATCTTGATCCCATCCAGTTCTTCCAGGATCCTATAGTTTTCTAAAGGGATTTCTCCAGACTGAGTTTGTGAACTGCTCAGCTGCATGGAATCAAAAACATCACAGCAGTTGCTGTATTTCAAGTACTTACTGGTACCTACCTCTCCAATGTGGTTTACCAGCATCTTAATGTGTGTATTCAGTGCTGCATGCTCCCTGCTGCTTGATTCACTGTCCTATTTTCTTTTTGCTGTCTGAATTTTCTGACATGAAGAAACACTTCACGTAAGACCTCTGGTTTTCTTCCACTTCTGAGTGATGTTATATACAAATATATAGATACCAGCCTTTTACTTTTCTCAAAGCAGGGTTTTGAGAGGTTTCCTTGCCCTTAGGTCAGGTGCTTTCCAATTTTTAGCGAGTTGTCACCCTTTGTGATATGTTCTAATTGATTCCTGGGTGGCTGGATGTTTGTTTGCTGCATTTGAGATGAAGCTTGAATTTTAAATGAGGTAGATTGTAATCTGAGTTTCTGTCTGGACCTTAAGGTGTTTTTCTTGAATGAGGACTCCAGTTTTCTCCTATTTCTGTGCAATGATCTGATCAATCAACTGAACAGAAGAGGTACAATTCTATTTTCCCAAATTGTAATGGTGAAAGAAGGCATTTGCAAGGATAGAATGAGATTCTCCAAGCAGAGCTCAATGAGTCCATGTCCTCATTTGTTGATCTCACTCTCTTCCATGGCAGCTTTGATCAGGAGCAACTTCTTCCTGCCAGGGAAATCCCATGTACTCAGCAGTTGTATCAACAAGTCTCTGCTTGTCTGTCTTCAGTTTCACCAGCCTGGGATCATGTTTTTTTGCAGGGCATTTACCATCAAATTCTGCTGTCTTTCAAATGACACTTTGAAATTACCCTGTTTAATTTCATTATTTATATAGGCACTGGTTTTTCAGTGTGTTGCATCTGGCTGTAGGTTTCCTCTGGATATTACCTGTGTGGGATGTAATTGTGAATTATTCAGACTGGCTGCAAACACACTTAAAAAAAACCCCAAACCAAGCCATAAACAAAAGGTTTTTCATGGTATAGGAAGGACATTTTAAACTCACTTATAGTTGAATTTCATATTTTCTTTGGAATTCTTCCTTTATTTCTAGACTGTCACACAAATTGTCTGTGTTTCCTTAAATTATAGTGGTTCTTGATGACATCGCTGAGGATGGGGTTTATCCCAATACATGAGCAATATTTAGCAATGAGTTAGCCTGCTCTGAATTCACTTCTACATCTGCCAGTCTGTAGTTACTGAAGAGATTTCTCTCTTTTATTTTTTCTCCTCTTTTCCCCTTGGCTAGTTCAGCATTTTCAACCATTTTCCTTATTTTCAAAGGCTTACACCTGAGGGATTAAGATCTACATTCGTTTAATATCAGGAATAAAGTGGAAGTTCCAGACTGCAAGGCTAAAACTTGAAGAAGGATTTTTGTAGAGATTAATATTTTCCTGAGCAATCTGCAAGCTGAATCATGGTCTAATTAAATAGCACAGATTTATTGAGTTTGCATTTAAACATTGGCAGACCCTAGAATGAGTACAGCTGAAATGAGTTTGAATCTTTTCTGTAAATGGGGAGTTAAATTATCATAGTAATTTGATTACATAATTTTTAAATCTTTCAAGCTAAATCACCATTTTAAAAGAACAGTTTGAAGTCTTAATTATCACTGGAAGTGCCCCTCTCTGTGCTGTTTTTTCTTACCCCATTCCTTGTGACCAAATCTGTTCCCCAGGGCACTGCTTCCTGAACTGCTCCATGAACCACCATTTATTTGGGGTAGGCAAGCTGGCTGGGCACATTCTTTCCAGCTATTAAATTAATTTCAAAGACAGCAACAAATACATTACGTGCTTTATTACTATTACTTCTCCATGTAAGTAATTGCCCTGTTTACCAGAGGGATGATGCACAATCACCCCTACAAGAATGAGGTAAGAACCCTTGCGTTTGGATGTTTTCCACACAGTGGAAGAGTTTTAAAGCATGAAATGTAGTAGCTGTGTCAGAGGGCAGGTATTGATTCCTTTCTGGGGGTGTTCTCTTCTTTTCCCTCCTCACTCACTTTCATTATAAGGAATATGTAGAGTGTAGATATTCCTAATGCTGCAGGCCATATTGCTCTCCAAACTGCAGAGTTAAACATCTTAGGCAAGTTTCACCTCTGTGTGAAAAATACATATAGTCTGGACTCCATCCGTCTCTTTGCAAACTTAAAATCACTGTTACAAATACTGATTCTGGGCAAAACCAGACCAGTTTTGTAAAGGGTTAAAAAGGGTCATCCTTTATAGTCACATTCTCAAGAAAGACCTGTCTCTTTATGCAACATGGTGTAAAAAAAAACCAGAATGTAATGAGAACAGTCAGTCTTTGACTCATCAAGGATTTGTTGCAGATAAAATGCTCCTATTTGGTTCCCCAACAAATTGGCCTTGGCACTGTGGATCTGGGAAGAGGAGGAGAAGGTGTGTATTTTGTGCACAAACAGCACCTGGTTTATGGAAAAATTACTTGGAGCAGCAGATTGTGTGTTCTGTAGCACAGCAGTGAATATCCAAGGACTTGGTAAAGAGTTAGAGAGTAAAGACAACAGTGGTTTTGGAGATTGCATTCCAAATTAAGCCTGGTGGCTGGACCCCGTGCTTAAGACATCAGTCACGTCTGTATGTGTGTGTTAGCATGTCTGTATCGATTACATCTGTTTGTAGGACACAGAATTCAGGGCTTTTCTCTTATTGACACAGAATTACTGAATAGAATTGCCATATTAGAAAACTATCAAAAATGTATGGATTCAGGGAATGGTCTCATTAATTAGAACTAAATTTTGCTAGAAGTAATATTTGCCTGTCATCCTTTTCGAAATATTGTAGCCTTTTTTATCCCTAAGAGAGAAATTTCTGTGTCTGTGCTTTCAGCACAGTGCACCTTGATGTGATGCTGCACATCCCAGCAGCGTATGTTATAGCTGCATGCTTCTTAGAGCATGCATTCACTAAGACTCAGAATTATTAAACATGTAAAATTCCCATAGGACTCCATTATGTATAATTAACAGATAAACTGTCATCAGAATCAATAAAACGTGCTAAATGATCCAAACTTGTATATAATTAAGTGTCTGTTTTAGAGCGGGAGCTGTAACTTTATTTTTTTTTTTCCTTTTCAATTTGCACATTTGTTGTGACAATAAGAGCTGGAACATTTTTGTTAACCTGTTACTTACTGGTTTGTGTTTCAGTTTACATGTTTGTATTTGAAAGGAGACAGGTATTTACTATCTGGCCTAATTATCTGAGGAAACAGTTGCATGTCAGCTTTTAGGAAATGAATCTTAGATGCATCTTAATTCTCTGAATGTAATTCAGATATTTGAAGCACGTGCAAAAGTTGACGTTTAATCAACAACAGGGTAAAACATGAGGCTCTATCAAATACTGATCCAGAGTATCAGACTGCTGGTTACAGGTCATGGAAACAATAATGGAAGTGGGTTCTTCACCATCCAGCTCCTCAGCTGTTATTCTGTCTGTGAACAAGGGGTGCATTCAAGCCTGTCCCGGGGGCTTGTACCCCCTTGCAGCAGTTGTATTTTCATGTGGTGCTTTATTGGCTCTCTAAGTCCGTTGACCATCCTGGTTTTGGTAGCTGATAGGGGCTGTTTGGTGGCCTCTTTCACCTACGATTTTTTTCCTTACTTGCATTCACCTCACTTTGGACCACATCAGGGTTTCTTTGGCATTTATGACTACATAAAAGTCAGAGAATTAGGGCTGCTCATCCAAAGTAATCTCAGCATGGTCCAGTAACTGCGTGTTCTCAGGGACATCTTCACTTTCTGTATCTATCCAGTTGAGGGGTTTACAGTTATTTCAGTTAGATATTTTCTCTTTATTTCACACTTCCATTGCTTTAATCTTTTCAGGTCATGTAGCAGTTTAGTTTAGTTCCTGGTGTGTGTTGCGTCTGGGCTGTCATTCAATACTTACACCACCAAGGCATCTCACCTGCAAAGGTGCAGGGCAAGGTGTTTGCTTTGAGTCTTTTATAAAAAATGCAAAACCCCAACACTAACAAGATAAACCTCTGTCTATGGGGGTGGGAGGGAGGGATTACACCTTGTAGGAGATGTTAGCTTCACCGAACAAAAGCTGTTCAGGAACATGCTAAGTGTTGCCTGTGTGTCTGAATATGCCTGAGGGAGAAAAAAATTGCTAAATCTATCAGGAAATCCCTTCAGACCAGCATTTCCCTTGTTTTGGTGCAGTGGTCCTAATCCCACAGTCAGGATTTCTGAGTACTGGTGATGTCCATGCCTTCCAAGTGGGCAGCCCGACACAGAATTTTGCTGAGCTTTTCCACAGTAGGGCATCCTTGCTTTATCCTTGCTTCCACTCCTTCAGCCCCATGGCACTGTCATTCCTTCAAAGCAGTAACCCTACAGATAGTTTGGGGAGCACCCAGGGTGACTGTTTCACTTGTTTGAGGAGGATGAGGAGAAGAATTACTTACCCAAGAGTTAATTGTACGTTTGTAGTTCCTCAGCATTTCAATACACTTTCCTAGAGGTCAATACAGAAATTAATGGGTAATTATCTTCCCTTTGTGAAAGAGGATGGGCAGAACCAGTGAAAGTGTCGTTATCAAACTCCTGGCACACCAGACTGAAACCTCCTGTTGCTGCTTTGTTTTGCAGACTCAATGCACATAGAGGATGTTGAGGCAGTGCAGAAACTTCAGGATGTCTTACATGAGGCTCTGCAGGATTACGAGGCCGGGCAGCACATGGAAGATCCTCGGCGTGCAGGCAAGATGTTGATGACTCTCCCGCTTCTGAGGCAAACCTCCACCAAGGCTGTGCAGCATTTCTACAACATCAAACTGGAAGGCAAAGTCCCCATGCACAAACTTTTTTTGGAAATGCTGGAGGCCAAGGTCTGACTAAAGCATCATGGGCTTCCCCATCATGCACGTTTTAAAAAAATAAAAAAAGAAAAAAAAAGGGAAAATAAACAGGATAATAATGGCAAAGAAACTTAGTGTTTAATTAAGGAAAAATGACTAAATGACTGCACTGATATTTAGCAGCAAGACTGTGAAGCAGCTTTCAACTTTTTCTTCTGTGTCTTTCTGATGCAGTTTTTTCTTTTCCTTTTCCTTTTCTCCCTTTTCCTTTCTGTTCTTTCCTTTCCTTTTTTCCTTTCCCTCTTTTTTTTTCCTTTGCTGCTGAACTTTTTAAAAGAGGTCTCTAATTGAAGAGAGATGGAAGCCAGGCCTGCCAAAGGATGGAAATCCATAATATGGATGCCAGTGAACTTATTATGAACCATAATGTCCCCAATGACAAAGGAATCAAAGAGAGAAGCACCGTACCTAGCAGTACAGTACAACACGATGAACTGACTGAATGCAGTATTAGATTTCATAGGAGCAGTCTCTAATTAGACGACTAAAGCGACGATGCATCGGCTGCTTCTTATCATTGCATTTTCCATCTAGATCAGTTACAGCCATTTGATTCCTTAATTGTTTTTTCAAGTCTTCCAGATATTTCTTAGGTTAGCTACAATGTAACTTTTTCAGGGAATAGTTTAAGCTTTATTCATTCATGCAATACTAAAGAGAAAGAAATACTGCATTTTTGTGCTGGCTTGAACAATGATGAACAATAATGAAGGACAAATGAATCCTGAAGGAAGATTTTTTTAAATGTTTTGTTTCTTCTTACTAATGGAGATTTTTTTGTACCAGCTTTACCAGTTTTCAGCCATTTATTAATGTGGGAATTTATCTTACTAAAGCAATAGTCGAAGGGAAGGTGCATATTATCACGGATGCAATTTATGTTGTGTGCCAGTCTGGTCCAAAACATCCAGTTTCTTAACATGAGCTCCAGTTTATAACTAAATGTTCACTGACTCAAAGGATTAGATTACACCTGCAGTATATCCGAGTAGTCTGCCATACAAGTACTCCATGTGGAATACCAGTCCGTAACGGTGTTAGGAGACAGCGGCTGCGCAGGGGCGCGGTCCCGTGTGATTTCTAACTGCTTCAGTTGCAAATGAACGAGACACTACTGCCTGTTTGCAAAATTGTAACCTCACACGCAGGAAAACCCTACCACCAATAGTAGCTTAGAGGCGATGAGGCGAATGCCACCGTTTGCAAAATTAAGAAATCAGAGTAGTAGACTTCTGACCAAATTGAAGAATTTAACACTTCTATACCTTATTTATTGATTTAGATTTTCGTTTGTAAATGGCGATCCTTAACAAGTAGCTAAACCAGTATATGTGCTTTTCAACCAGTATTGTCACAGCATGAAAGTCAGTCAGTTTCAAGACTGTTACGAGGTGTAATCTAATGTATAAACCGATTAGATGCCCCCAGAAAACTACAGTCGCTAAATAACCAATAAACAATAACCTCCATCAAACGCTATACCAATGTACCAGTGTTAGTAGCTGCTCCCTGTACTATGTGAACATCCTTATTCTATGTACACAGATGTAATTAAAATTGTAATCCTAACAAACAAAAGAAATGTAGTTCAGCTTTTCAATGTTTCATGTTTGCTGTGCTTTTCTGAATTTTTATGTTGCATTCAAAGACTGTTGTCTTGTTCTTCTTGTGGTGTTTGGATTCTTGTGGTGTGTGCTTATAGACACAGGGTAGAATTAGAGACAATATTGGATGTACAATTCCTCAGGAGATTACAGTAGTATATTCTATTCCTTACCGGTAATAAAGTTCTTCCTAGTAATAATTAAGAGATCGAAACTCCAAACAAATACTCGTTATGAACAGATACACACTGAAATCATAATATTTTCAAAACAAGGGATAATTTCTGTAACAGTTTATTATAGAATACCAATGTATAGCTTAGAAATAAAACTTTGAATATTTCAAGATTATAGATAAGTCTAATTTTTAAATGCTGTAAATATAGCTTTTATTCAATCATCTCTCAGATGTTGTTATTAACTCGCTCTGTGTTGTTGCAAAACTTTTTTGGTGCGGACAAGTTTCCAAAACTATTGCTACGTTGTGTGCTTTAAACAAAATAACAATGGGCCGATGCTCTCTCGGCCCTCATGCTAGGAAAAAGAAAAAGAAACTGTGTATCTATCATTAGCTATATGGGACTATATTGTAGATTGTGTTTTCTCAGTAGAGAAGTGACTGTAGTGTGATTCTAGGTAAATCATCATTAGCAATTCATTCAGATGGTCAATAACTTGAAATTTATAGCTGTGATAGGAGTTCAGAAATTGGCACATCCCTTTTGAAAAATGTCAAAAAAAATAATACAACTCCTGGGAAAAAGGTGCTGATTCTATAAGATTATTTATATATGTAAGAGTGCAAAAAAAAAAGTTTATTTTCCAGAAAGTTTGTGCAGGGTTTAAGTTGCTACTGTTCAAGTACACTATATATATATAAATATATAATATAAATATTGTTTTTGCTGTATCACATTAAAGAACTTGGGCTTCAGGGTCAAAAGCCAATCAACTAGAAGTATACAAAAAAACACACAAAAAATGGAGATGTGTTAAAGGCACACGGTGCAAACTTTAGTTTTCATTTTCCGTAATTTTTTGGAGCTGCAAAAGAACAAGTATCTCAAGACTGTAAAACCATTACCTGAAACTTAGCTAAAAAAACTGCACGGGCTTTATAATATTGTTCATCTTAAACCTTGCTGGAGAAGAGTTCTTTCAAGACCACTTACTTAATGTGAAGTGTTGGGAAAATTTCAAAGGGTGTATGTTTTAGCCATAACAATTTAATTTCTATTTTTGCTTCATTTTTTAATTTTTTCTTATTTAAAGCAATATGATTGTGTAACTCCCAGAAGTTACACATTTGTTTCAATCAGATCAGATTGTTGTATTTATTCCACTATTTTGCATTTAAATGATAACATAAAAAGATATAAAAAATTAAAACTGCTATTTTTCTTATAGAAGAGAAAATGGGTGTTGGTGATTGTATTTTAATTATTTAAGCGTCTCTGTTTACCTGCCTAGGAAAACATTTTACGGCAGTCTTATCGTGCAAAGATCGCAAAAGGACAAAAAAAATTAAACTGCTTATAATAATCCAGGAGTTGCATAATAGCCAGTAGTTAAAACTGAAAGAAAACAACAAATGAAAACAAACATGTCTATAGCTGTAGATGGGCTTCACATCTGTATAGCAATCAACTGTATATTTTTGTGATGTGTATCATACCGTGTGCTCCAACCAATGTCCATTTGTGTAAATGTATTTATTTTATATTGTATATATTGTTAAATGCAAAAAGGAGATATGATTCTGTAACTCCAATCAGTTCAGATGTGTAACTCAAATTATTATGCCTTTCAGGATGATGGTAGAGCAATATTAAACAAGCTTCCACTTTTGATTGCTTTTATTTTATTTTTTTTGTGTTGTGGGGTTTTTTTGGTTTTGTTTTCTTTTTTGGAGGAGGAAAACAGAACAATTAGTGTTGCCTTTTGTTACTTCCATTCAAAATGGAGCCAGCGTTTGCTCTTCTCCCTTAAAGTACTATATGAGTGTAAATAAATGCTATATAAAGCCTTGTCAGAATGAATTCCAGTGTGGTACAAGACATTTTGCATACTCTTAAATATGCAAAATGTCTCATAGCACATTAGAATTCAGGCTGGCAGGCCTTTATATAGCACTTATTTAATCTTAAAGCATCTACACATCAACCTGCATTACTCAAAACCATTGCCTCTCTGTCAATGTCTTAAAAGAAAACTTTCCCACTATTTAAAATCACATTAATATCATATAAAAGTAGTTTTTTGCTTTTTCCATCAAGAACTGAGTCTATCATTCATTTCCTACTGCAGGAGACTCCTTTAATGTGTTCTGAGTAAAAATAAAAAATAAATTAAGAAAAAAAAACCACCCTGTATTATTTGATCCAGAGTGGCTGAATGGAAGCAAACAGCCCCCAGAGCAGTGATACAGACTGGTGTGGATGAAGGTCCCCGAAAGCTGTCAGGATCCAGGCTGGTTAAACAGCGTGGGGACAAAGTGTCCATAAATGGGCTCTGGGCCCCATCCCTGTAAGGGGCCTCAGCCCCCTCGCTCAGCCTCAGCCCCTCTGTCCTGTGGACCCTTCTGGAGCCATCACAGAAGTGCTAATGTGTGCTTTTCTTGCTTTTTAGCCTACCTTGGTAGTGTTTTGTCGTGTTCACCAGCGTGTTTCTCACCTTCGCTCCTGCCGTCCTCCGGAGGCTCCGGTTGATGGCACCGGGGCTGCTCGGGGACAGGAGCTGTGTCAGCCACGGCACCGGGGCAGCACCAGCGGCTCTTTGTGCCTCACAGCCTGCAAGTGCCAGCACAGGAGAGGCACCCCTGCCCCGCTGCCAGTGCTCTCTGTGCTTTAGCTGCCTTGGGAGATAGGGGGACTTCTTGTGAGTGAAAAGCAGCAGCAGGGCAATAGGAGGATGAATTCTGCGTGGACTCTGCAAAGATGATCAGAATTGGGCTTTAGTGTTGACACTGCTGTGCACACAGGCATACATCCATACACACACAGTGTGCTTGGACAGAGCTGGCTTTACCCATTTTCTAGTGTTTTCCCCCCTTTTTATTAGTTTCCTGATTTTTAATTATTGCAAAGCTCCTCTTCAAAAGGAAACCTAGTACTGCATCTTAAAAAGTGAAAAAAACAGTGTTACAAATTTTCACATAGGAGGAAAGGAAAGGATTCAAAAGATTCAAAGGATTCAAAGGAAAATAATCTGTAAGTGGCACTCCTAGACTTCCTCAACAATGTGTTTGACCCTAATCATTGACTAAACTTTTCACATGCAATTAAAAAATCATGCTTTCTGTACCATTTTTCATGAGAGGATCATGAAGCACCATACAAGAGAAATTGAGCATCAAAGAAAAAATACAGCTCTCAGATGAAGCCCCTTCTAGGGCTCTATCTCTGCAGAATTTTTCTGGTTTGTTTTTTTCTTTCTTCTGCCTATGCTCTCTCTACTGTAAAGCCAGGACGGGCACAGAAATCCATTGGAAATGTTTCAGTAGGAATCTGTGGGGAATTTGGCTAAGACCACAAACCTTTCTAAACTACGGAAATAGCTACTTAGTCTTTAAAGAAAATTTAAAAAGGGCTTGGGGTACTGGCATTCATAGCTCAGACAACACACCCTGCTGTAGCTCTCAGCTGCTGCAGCCCCAGCTAGTGGCTACCGCAACACCACTTGGCTAAAATAAGATGGCAAACCAAGAGTCTTCCCATTGGGAGTATGGCTCAGTGAAATCAGGTTTTGACTGATGTGCTTTACACCCTCCTTGCCCTCCCCTACTCCACCTGCCTCCCAGGTAAAAGAAGCCATCCCAGTCCAAGAGTGGGGTTTTGCCTCTGGAGGTATTTGTTTGACATCTCCACTGCCCCTCACTGCCTCACTGGCACGCATGCCATCAGCCAGAGCCATTGGTGTTGATCTGAAAGGAAAACTCCACTCCCTGAGCTGGCAACCTACGTGGCATGGGGTTTGTGAGGGGCTATGAATTTTCTCTGGAGTTGTGCAGTCAAGTAATGGCCTAACTTGATGTCATTTGGGCTCTTTGTTTGGTTGGAGGGGATGTTTTGACCTTGTGAGTTCACAGAGTGAGAAGGTCTGGCAAACCCCAACTAAAAGTGTCCTTGTGTGGCCCCTGCAGCTGATCCTTTTTCAGGAAATGGCAGGAAAATCCTGTGCCAGTCAGTGCTGTTGCATGTGCAGTTATGTGTCTTTCTTAACAATGCCAGTGCTGAAAGACTAAATACCAATAAAAAACCAGACCACTAAAACCAAAAGGAAGATTATGAAGGAGAACAGACATGGGAATACTGTCATTAGACAAGCCCTCATGTTGTACATTTTTAAGTGACCTCTTGCAGCATTGCCCAGTCATACCCTAGTGGGAAAAATCCCTAAACACAAAAACACGTGAGATTTTTTTTGTGTACAGGCTTCTGCAGGAGAAAATGCCTCTTTTAAAAATTTTTTAACATTAGCTGTCCTGGATCTTGCAGCAAACTGAAGAACAGGGCAGCTTCCATTTGTTTTCTACATTTTCTTCTATGGCCTTTGTTAGTTCTCCTCAACAGCTTTCTTCACTCGCACCTTTCCTTTCCTTTGCATTTCATCTCTCTTGTGTAATGTAGGTCTCTGATTTCACATGGCACTTTGCTAATTACTCTATCCCTTGCTATCCAGCCGTAGCTGCCTCACAAGACAGAGTGTGTTTCCTCTTGCAATGAAAAGCTAAATCCATGTGTCCATACGTTGCCTTTAACATACAGATCACAAACTTCCTCCTTGTGGTTGCTATTGGAGAAGGGGAAAAAAAAACCCCAGTAACTGTGGAAAAGAATATGGATGCATTTATTTGCTTTTGCCATTTTTATCCCAAAGTGTTTGTGCTGCCACATCCTGGCCATGCTAATCGTTAGTGTTTCGTTAAGATTAAGGGTCCCTGACTCCTGGTGTTCACATTCCCAAGCTGGCTCCTTACAATCTCCGCTAATATAAAGGAGCAAGTGGCGGTAGATTGATTACACGCAGGCTCTTATTATTAAGCAGAACAGAAAAGAAAGGAATTTCAAAATATAATCCTCCGCTCCCAGGAGTATTTGTCTTGTTCTCCATGAAGTTAAAGGTCTGAAATAATGTGCCCATCAGGAGCTCAATGTTGCATGTCCATGCCAGTTGGTCCAAGGGCTTGTTATGATGGTAATGACCTGCTGAAACGTGATCTTTGATGGCAACAATACAATTGCTACCAGCTCACCCGCTGGGAGAAATATTTTATTATTGTCAAATGCCCTCCGCAGAGATTTGTTTTGCCTGTTCCTGTTTAAATTAAATTCAGAGCAGAACTGCATTATTATTTCTCTAGAGTATATTTGAAATAAACAACTAGTCTCCAAATTTAGGATTCCTGGTTAGTTTAAATTTTCTTATTAGCAGAAAAATTACAATAGGTGACAACATAGCTGCAGGAATATTATTATGGCAGCCATATGAGAGATTTACACACTGAGAGCATGGCCTAAAAGCACAAAAACTCCCTTCTACTTTACAAATTCCAGCCAAATTAATAATTAACTGTGCCATAAATTCTACAGCCTTCAAGAATGATGTCAGTACTCTTCTGTGTCACACTAGAGGAATTTTGTCATAAGACTAAGTGGTGTTCTTTATGAAGAACGTTACTTATATGTAGAAAGTGGCCCAGGAAAACAGCCCTTGCCACTCCATATTACGGCAGCTCGGTGAACAAGTGACAGCAGGACTTCAGAGTCATTTACTGCTGCTTTCTCAAGGCAAAACTATCTCCTTACGCCTGTGTGAAACAGAGCAAATTTTGTTCCACATTAAATGGGCCAGATTATCTCTTCCACAAGCTAAAGAGACAACACTAAATCCCAGCTCATGTAATTTCCTTCAAAATTGTTCTGCTCAGGCTGGGTGTTCCCAGGAGCGCCACCAGCAGAATTATCCAGCAATTCAGCTGTACTTAAATTGGCAGATGTTGGAGATTTAAGACAGTCCTGGAGCCTTAGCACAAATCCTCCACTTCTGTGCTGCCTCGTGGCCTCCCCTCCCTCTCCAGCCCATGCCACAGTGGCTGCCCGCTGCCAGCACTGATCCCATGGACTGCCAGGCTGTGCCATCCCTGCCTTGTCCAATCCAGCACCGAGAGCTGGGAGGGCAGCAGGAGATGTGCTGTGGGTTTGCATCTCTGCCTGCTTGCAAACAGGCTCCAACCCTGCATTTGGCATTCCAGGGGACCAGTTGTGCACCTGTTGTTTGCCTTTTCCCTCAAGTGAAAGTGCTTATGCTGGTGAAAAGCTGCTCCATCTGAAGGCTGGGTGATTTTTGTGCCCTGCTTTGCTGGCAGAACCATTTCCCAGAGAGGCACTTGAGTAGCGCAGCACAGATATCTGAGCAAGAGCGGGGTGACAGCAGAGAGACAGGGAATGGTGGGAGGGCAGGTTACCTGCCCCACCTCAGGGCATCGATTAGAGGAGCTGGCACACACCTGCAGAGGGAGGAACACTTGCAGGGGAGGGGAGGGCTGCTGGGTACACCTCCCCTGCAGCAGTGCCCCATCACCTGCCCTTCCCAGCTCCCTGACAAGCTGCCAGCCACCCACACCAGCCGTGGGCTGACTGGCACAGAGCAGGGGCTGTTGGAGCCAGACCCACAAGCTGGTGTGGCTGAGGATAGATGTCTTTTGCAGACTTTGCCCAGCTGGCAGTGTGGGGAACCTCCTGCAGCAGCCCCTCAAAAGGCTTTTTAGAGAGAGAGTTAGAGGGTAAACAACAAGTGAAAGGGGTTAAAAGAAAAAATATTTTTAAATCACAAGTGCCTTATGAATCACACTCCTAACACTCTCCAGTTCAATCTACCATGCTCTATCTAATTTCACAGCTTCATTGGGAATGGCCACAAGGTGAGGGACTGGCAGTATGAGGAAGTCAATAAGGGCAGAATTCTCATACCAGGCTGTGAAGGAGTCACAGAAGTGCCAGTGTTACTTGCCAGAGGTTAACTTGGGGTCTACATGGCCCCTGGGTAGTACTGAATGGAAAACCTCCATATCATCCTCAGTAGTTTCCTTCTTCACTGCAACCCTGATTTAAATGAAAAAAGAAATACCTGGGTCTGAATCCCAGGGAGCATCTCTACATTCTGACACAGAAGTGTTTCAGTCTTCCCTGGGGTCTGCAAGCCTCCCACCCCTCACACTCTCCAAGTGCACAGGTCTCTCTCCCTAACCACAGCTGACCCTTCACTGAATGTTCTGCCTGTTCCTGTGTAACACAAACACCTTAAAGAATGAGGTGTCTATAGCACATCGAGGCTGAGCTGTACAGATTAGTCAGAGGCATGGAACAACCTCCTCTAGCAGGGGCTGAATCCCAGGTCATGCCTGTGGTTTCCACCTCACTTAACTCCCAGCAGGTCATTCAGCTCTGCTGTGATGAAACCTCAGCATAATCACACAGCCACTTTCTGTCATCACAAAAGTGATAAGAACACCCTCCCCCAGCCCAGCCTTTTCACTCCTTCTTCCCCTCCAGTCTCCTTGTTCTCCCTCTCTCTGCAGGACCATCTCTGTGTTACCAGTGCTGGCCCAAAAGATTTAACGTGGAGTGGAGGCAGGGAATGATATTTTCCTTCCAGAAAGGGTGCTTCCCCATCCTGTGGCTCCCAGCTCTGGGCTCAGGGCTCCAGCCCACATTGTTATTGTGTCAGGAAGAAGTAATAGCATAAATTTCATTTGGGCTGGCCCTGGGGATGCCATGGAATAGAAGTTACTCATGTCCCTAAGGTCCATGTGAGTGGTCCTTAGTGGATACTGCAGATGCTGAAGTTCAGGCTTGAGCCCAGGCCTTACAAAGAATATTGTAGCCTAGTCTCAGCAGACAGATGGTTTTAGTTTTTATCCTTTCTGTCTGGTTGTCCACGCAGCCTCCATGAGGCTTCCTTGCAATCAGCTTTCTCTGAAAGGGTTCTTTCCCAAAATGAGTGAAACTCTCCCATCTCCCCACACTGTGCTGTTGTGGTTTAAAGACACTTTTGATTCTTCCCCATTCCCTGGCTGGCTCAGGGTGACTGGCTCAGGGTCAGCCTACCTGAGCAGTCATATATTACTCCAGATGAGATTGAGATCAGCCATATTCTAGAACATCTGGGGTTGATTCCTTTTCTCAAGATACCCTAAAAACCACAGCCCGATCCTTGTCCAAGAGGGGCTGCTTCTGCTGAGTTTAAATGTGCAGAGTGCAGCACACAGAGCTTACAGCAGTGCCAGGGACCTGGTCACCTGTGTTTTCCAAGGTGCAGCAATGGGGAGAAGGAATACAAATCTCTATTAGTAAGTTTCTCTCTTGCCCTGGTTTGTGTGAACTTGGACATCCGTTTACTGGCTCTTTTCCATCTGTAGGGTGGAGATATGATCCCATGTCCCGCTAAGACTGTGGAAAATTATGAATCACTCCATGTATATAATTAAAGACTGATACTGTCCATGTATTCTGCTCCTTACAGATGGATACAAACAAACTGTGATGGGAGGGAATAAGTCATTCCTTGAGCTCAATTCCAGATGTTGTAAGGCAGCAACGAGTGATGCAGACAACTACAAGGATGCACTGGTTTGGCTTTGTGTCTCAGATTGGATTGAAATGAACTAGTTCTTCAATTTCTTTCTATGACTCTTTGTCCTCTCTCATTATTATATCTTACCCTCTGACTATAGCAACAAGAAAAAATTGTCTTTGATATATTTGAGATTGTGGTATGTTGATGGATTTCGGGCGAATTGTTAAGATGGGCCTTGATAATGCTGTAAGATGTAAACGTGCCTATACTTGCAATATATGAGGTTTTACATGGTTCCTACATTGATTCCCTTGCTCCTTTGTCACCTCGACAGAGACCCACTCACAAGGTGACCATGACAAAAGTCAACAATGGAGAGAGGCACCCCTTCCCCCTCCCTCCCCATACTCCTTTACATTGACCAAATGTCTTTCTAAATGACTTGCTGAGCCAGGCTATTCTTATATCTTACATATAAATGGACTCTGTCTTACAACCAGAAGATTCAGGGGGAAAAAAATTTCAGCTCCCAATGTGAAAAGATTAAGGTCAGTCACTTTACACTGCAAAACTCTTTCACCAGAGCAGCATAACAAAAGGATCCACGAGCCTATCCACATGGTTTATAGCTCCAAGAAAAACAAGAGAGTCTACTACATCCTTTTAGGACTGTACCACTTCTTTATAGACTCACGACAGAAACAGCTGGGCAGAGGAAGGTGATATTGAATAGGAAGAAAAGCTGATTTGTCTCCCTGCTTCCGTTAACTTACCGGTATTTCTTTTATGGGAAGAACACACGCAATCTTGTTCAGTGTGAGATTCACAGAAAATGTATCACATTTTGGATCCCATTGGGTCACCCTGCAGCAAATGTAGCGCTACTTGGGATCCAAATCCCCACAATGGGTGGCTCTGAGCCTTTATGCCTCTTTGTTTCATGCATCAGTGTTTAAAAGCAGGCAACAGAAGCTATGTGGCTCAATACCTGTGCAGCACAACACGCTCCTTGGACTGCTGCAGTTTGGAAATGCCATTCATGAAGTCAAATGCTCTTAACAGATGTTTCAGCTTAAAGATAAATTAATTTTATTTGGCACCGTGGCCCAGCCAAATTGCACTTCTTTCAGTAGACTTCATTTTGGCAAAGCGATGAATATCAGAAAGGACTTACCTAATGCATAAAAAAATCTATTTAAATTTATAGACCATGCCAACAGCAATGGGGATCTGGAGCAGAGTTTGGTTAATATAGATAAACTAATGGTGGCCAGAAGGGATAGCATACAGCAGTCATCAAGCATGCCCATGGATTTGGAAGAATCTGAAGATGAGAAGGTCATGCCCATGTTAGAAGAGGGAGGTAAAATCTGCAGAAAGGAAAAGAGACCTAAATACGAAAGAAAATGCAGCTGTGGTGGTGGGGGGAGGAGAGAGAAATATGGACAGAAGAGAGAAATATATGTAGGAATGGAGTATGTAGGAGGGAATAAATGATCCGGTGTGCTTTTTTGCTATGCTCATAACAGCCTACCACTCTTGGAGGGAATTGGAGTCAATGCAGCTATATTCTAGTGTTTTTATCATTAGTAGTAGTATTAAGTCAATGCAGCATATTAATCGGACTGACAAGGCTAAGCAGGTAGGAGGCAGATACTGGGATACAGAGGTATCTTAACAAAAAATCAGAAGACTACCCTTTGATTTTGTGATATAGAAAAAGGTAGCCTGAGCTGGGCTCCCCTCTGGAACTGATGGGGCTGTCAGGATCTTTGTCACACCTGTGACAGCAGGAGGCCTCCAGGTGCTTCAGCCTAATTTGCCCTCATCTGGCATCGTTTTAGTGATGCCCTGGGGCAATGAAGTCTGAGGAACAGGAGGTCCCCACCCCTCTGCATTTAAGGCAGAAAGAGAGAAATTGGTTTTTTTGCTAGGTCGAGTCAGGCGTAGTTTAGCCCTTGGGTAGAAGATGTGGGGTGAAACAATGTTTTCTCTGACCTGCCAGGCACTCAGAGACGGATGCTGGCGCTATTCAGGAGCTGCTTTAAATCGAGCAGGTTGTTTTAACTACAGTTATGGGCAGTAGAGCACTTTATCAGCATGTTCAGTGGAGGTACTTCTGAACTGAAGGGCTGAGAAGGATTGAAAATTCACGAAAAAAAATGGTGGGTGGGCACAAACAACAGCGACCAGGTTACCAGGTACCAAGTGCTTAATTAAATTCATGGGCTGTCCCATAAAGCCAAGAGAGTAAAGCCCCATCCTGGTCAATGTGCAAAATGTTTTGTGCACTTTGGCAGCTGCTGCTGAACTGAGGGAAGGAAAGATGTGTGTGTCCATGTTCCACCTTCCATATAGGCAGCTATTTTTGGAAGCTAATTAGCCCTGTTTAGGAGTGGTGTTAATGTATATTTGTGGGACACAGGATTAGCAAGCAGAAGGCCTCAGCTTGTTGGAAATCAATTTTAATATCCCTATGGCTCTGGTAGTGTGTCAATATACCATATACATGTCTTCAAGAGGCTTCTCGTTTGCAATTAAATCCCCCTGATTTACTGCAGACACGACACTCAGACTTAAAGGGCCAGGGAGGGGTTTTATTCTCAAGGAAAAAGGGGAAACCAACAACAGTGTTCAGAAATTCTTAATGATAACTGCTTAATTCTCTTACCTTAAGCGTTATTATGAGATTGTAAGTACGTAGTTGTTGCTGAGAAATTGACATTTGGCAGGGACAGTATTTTTACTGTTTGGATTTTTCTCTGCATTTTACACATGCAGTGTTACTTCAGCTTCTTGGCTTCTCTTCTGAACTCCAGCCCTCAAACTGAAGGGATGAATCTGTGCACTGTGATGAGGCATGGATATTGACATGGGCACTGAAACCTTTCAAGTAATAATGAAAAAAATACTTCTATATCTGCCTTTTACATAAAGCTTCCTCCTGTTTGCCAAACACATGGAAAGAATAAAACTGCTATGCTTTATGCAGTGGCCCACAATTTGTCTTGAATTATGGCTGCAGCCCAAGAGAGAGGAGGAAGAGAAATCTGTGTATGGGCAGGGCGGCTTTGGCAGCAGCTAGTAGGAATTCTGCCATCGTTAGGGATTGATTTGTGGGGACAGTGTTTCACTCTAGGTCTTCTAAGAACCATGTTTCCTTTCTTTCAGCCTCCAGCTTTCTCTGGAGACTGCACCATGGGTATTTGCTCCTTTCTGGTATTGTTTTCTTTTTTTTTTTTTTTTATTTCTTCCAAAATGATTTGCACTAGCTCCTGGCCAGAATACAGGATTTTCTTAGAAAGCACATGACATTTTTACACTGGTGAAATAAAGAAAAATCTTGTGTAAAACATGTTATACTTAGTGCACATTTAATATGTTTTTGTAAGTATTTTAAACTGAATTTTGCAGCAGTCTTGGGAAACACACCAAACCAGGTATAACTAATCTGCACAGATTAATTTTGTTCTCCAGCCCATGTCTGTGGGTTGGCAATCTTGCCATGCTTATTGATTATCAGACAAGACTACTAATCCCCTTAAGGTCATTAAGTGTACTTAATTAAAGAGCAGTTAGCAAGCTTCTCTTTACCAAGTTAATAGTGGCTGTTAAAAGTGATTTGTACATTACCAATATGGTAGCCATTAATCTAAAAGTCAATTTGTCATTTATATTTTCCCAAACAAATACATTTAGCCAGTTTTGAAGGTGGCTAGAAAGTGTTCAGCATCTGTTCTTGCAGTTTGTGTAAGGAACAAACTCTGCTTTCTTAAACTCTAAGGTTTAGGCTGCAGCAATTTCCACCTAATCTTGTCTATATCTCACTGTCTTGTTCCACCCTGAATTGGCAGGAGGAGGAGAGGCTAAAAATCTTGGGAATATTCAGTTCTGGCAAGTTTGACCAAAGGTAAGCAAGATGGAAAAGCTCAAAGTCTTCTCTGACAGAAACCCGGAAGCTCTTTGTCTTTTTGCCTGGTAGTTGGCACAGAAGAAGTTTCAGAGGAGCTTGTCATAAAAGAAGGGGCAGGCACTGATCTCTTTTCTGTGGTGACCAGTGACAGGATCTGAGGGAATGGACTGAAACTGTGTTAGGAGGTTTAGGGTGGATATTAGGAAAAGGTTTTTAATCCAGAGAGTGGCTGGGCACTGGAACAGGCTCCCCAGGGCAGTGGTCACAGCACCAAGGCTGACAGAGTTCAAGGAGCCTTTGGTCGATGCTCTCAGGCACGGCGTGTGGCTCTTAGGGCATCATGTGCAGGGCCAGGAGTTGCACTTGATGGTCTTTGTGGGGCCTTTCCAATTCTGGATATTCTCTGATGCTGTGAAAGTCAAGGAAGAAGGCTGAGGGATCAGTCAGGGTGAGTTAACAGATAAGGAAGAGACATTGATGATATGGGAGGGAAAGCGAATACAATGCTATAGGAAGTTGAATTTCATTGGTCTGTGAATATCAAACTCAATTTTTTCATTACTGTATGGAAACATAAATACATAAAAGTTTCAATATTATACATTTCAAGATTAAATGTATAATGAAATACATATTTTCTGGCTCTTAATTCATATGCAGTTTGTTTTGAGAGGCATATACAGACCAAACCTTCAATATGGATCTTGCTTCACTACCAAAAACCTCTTGCTACAATGAAAGCAAGCATTCTTTACCAAACCTTAACACATCTGTCATTTTCTCTCTCCTACAAATTTAAATACGTAATTTAAGACTGAAAGCAAATGTATCTAGAAAATTATGACCCCTCATCTGAGCTCCTTTTAGGGTGCAGGATAGGATGAGCATTGCTCTGGGGCTGGTGATGTAGAGCTGTGGTCATTTACAACAGAATAGTGGCTTCTGAGCACACCCATGCCTGCCTCAGGTACCCCTGAACAGTGCTTGGTGGGACTCTTCTGGAGAATTGTCAGGCAGTGAGGAAAGCAGCTGCTTTCCCTGTTTGACCTAACAGGCCACTTGGCAAGAGTGGAAAGTTCAGTTCATGGGACTGGAGGAAATCCCAGGGTAGAGAACTCACCTGTAGAATATTTTAGACTTCAGAAACTTGCAAGGATAAAATGTCAGTCAGAGAAGTATTGTTTTAACCCGTATTAAGGCTCATTTATTTGCCTACAATATTTTATTTTTCTGCTGTATCTGAGATATATATGTATATAAGTCTTTTACAAAGATAGACCCCATGTTGTAACCTTCTTTTCCCATTAAAAATTGGATTCTATACTTGCCAATGGGATAAAATTCTCATTTTGATCTCTATGATGCAAATATATCCATAAGCCAGGATAAAACATTATCTGTCCTGATCACACAGACAGTGTCATTCTGTGATAACACCTGCATTTGAGAATTTCTTTATAATATTTTTTTTGCTTTACTAATCAAGCCTGTTTAGAAAGTTATCAGGCACCTTGACTTATGGTGAAGGTCTGTCTTTGGCAGAAGTACTGAAGTACATATTTTGCCTGCTGCAGTCGATCAGAGGGCTTTTTGTGATGATGTTGGAAATAAGACCTTGTTTAAAAAAAGAAAACAAACAAACCAAAACAACAAAACAAGTGAAACACACAACAAAACAAAAACCAAAAAAAACCCAAACAAAACAACCCCAAACCCACCAAAAAAAGCCATCAAATGTACCAAAACAATTTTGCTCTAAGTGAATCAATTCTCCAATTAAATTGAAGGTTTGGCAGCACAAAAAGGTAAGAAAACAAGGGTTGGGCAGAAAATTAAAGAGGGGAGAAAATTGTAGTGGTAGGGAGGAACTGCGATTTTATTATTAGGTTTTTTATTATTTCATGTTGCTACTGGTGCTGAGAAAATATATATGGGTCTGTTCAGGCAAGGTGGAAAAAATTGTGTGAAGCAGTGCAATGCCCACCTGGGAACAGAAGTTTATTTTCTGTGCTTAACACAAACTTAAGAGTGCAATCTATATTTTACACTTTAATGAATTCTTTAGGTCAATCACATTAGAAAACCATAATAATTATTATTTGTGTGTAACAAAGGAGAGAGAATGCTTTTTAGTTGTGTGGCTGTCTTTTCTTTCTTGCTTTTTGTTTTTTGTTTTTTGTTTTTTTGGCCAAACCAGCATCTTTCCTGAAAAATCGTTTGGTTCCCACTAGGGTGCCAAGGAGAGGTTTTTCACAGCAATGGGCAGGGACAGCAACAGACTTGAGGCTCAGCTGGAGCACCTGTGCAGTCATCTTAATTTTGAAAATGTATATACTGGTAAATGACAGAGCTCCCTCCCCCAAATACATTTAATCTGGAAATTTCCAAGCAGCTTATCTGCTAACAATCTTTTAATATTCTATTTATTTATTTAATATTGTTGCTTGGGCTGCTCATATAATCAGATAAAGGTCATTAAGCCAAATTTATGATTAAATAGGATAAAACTATTTATTCTCTTTACTCAGCCTATTAATGTTATAGCTTATGCTGACTAGATATTTCGATATTTCAAATGAAGTTACTACATTTTTCAAATATCATAATTATATGAAAAAGCTATATTATCCCATTGTGAGGATTACTTTCCACTACCTTATCTGCCATAATGTCAGCACATATTGGCCTTCAGATTTCCTCGTGCTGCTAACTGCAGACATTCCTCTAAGTCTCTCATCTGGTATCTGCATTGACCTCCACAGAGTTTCATTTTGTTATTTTATTCCTTAAGTCATTGTTAAGGATTTAAGGGACTGTTTGTCAGGCTTTTTCATGTTCACTTGCAAAACAGAGTGCCGAGTGTTTTCTCTTTTAATTGCAGCCAAATTGTTTGTGATATGAGACTGTCAGAGTCTAAAGCAATTGCTCCATGATTCCAGAATACATTAAGGGAAGAGTATTCTTTCAAAACTCTGTTCACTAAAATGTAAATGACTGCAGCACCTATCTCAAAACTGTGGATCCTTGCAGGCTTCCTGGTTTGGGAAAAACAGATCTTAAGGCCACCCTAAGCCAGAGTGGCCTCTGGCTCTCCCTCCCTTGTAAGAGCTCTGTGGTATTTGAGTGGTTTTGAGAGCAAAGCTCCTGTAGTTCAGGCTGCTACTTTTTTTTTGCCAACCTTTTTTCTCCTTTCAATTTTCTATGACCTTGTCTTGAGAGAGGCCTAATTAGAAGCTTGTAACAGCCACAGCTAATTTGATGGGGTTTGTGTAAATGCAGACTGCAAAAGGAAAGCTGAGTTCCTGACCCAGTCCCTATTGTCACAGGTAGCTGGCCAGTGAACTCCAGTTTCTGAGATGCTGACAGAAATCTGAACCCCTCCATGTGTGGTAGAGTCCTAGAGAAGAAATGATGATGTGACCAGCCCAACACAAATGACACCATCCTAGGCTGGATGCCAAGGCTGAGCCTCATTATGTCAGACTAGTGACCACATGGTAGCAGAAAATTTAAAAACGTGGCAGAAAAAGAGAAATTTTACCCACAAAATATTTTGTTGTAGTCTATTTGAAAGGTTCCCGAGTAGCTACAAAGCAAGAGCACAGCCTATATTTCAAAAAATAATTTATTCACCCTTTTTAGCCTGAATTTTTTATAACTAAATTTCCAATTCTTTGTAAGAATTGCTGTCTTAGTTCACCTCCAGATTGTCTGCTGTATTGACTCTCTTCCTATAGAAATTGGACAGTTTTCTCCTCAATGCTGACTCCTGCCTTCCCCTTCATTCCCCAGGTTTTTTAGTTTCCTGTTCTCTCAACAGCTGGTCTCAATTTCATCATCCAAAACTTCATTTCTCTAGGCAATCAGGCAAATGAATTGTCTTCATCCATGTTTAAAACAAATTTATTCTGAATTAGTCTGTGCCCCTTCAGTGTTAATTTTCCATGACTATTATAGTCACTGAGCTTTATGGCATGAACACAAGCAAATATTAAGTTTGAGGGCTTAAATGTTTTTCAGTGAATTTTAAATTGTGAGCTACACCTTCAGCAGTGATCTGAGTCAGTAGGAGCCTTCAAAGCCAAGTGCTAGGGTTTATATGACGTGGTGACAACTGTAGCGTTGTGTCCTCGTGCCAGTTGAAGAGCTGGCCTGTAACTAATCAAAATAAGTTGCTTCAAATTATTAATATGAACAACTTGTTTAAAAAAATTACTTAAATTACTCAGCTATGGAACCAGGGATATTAAATGTAGCTAAGTATCACTTCAGTGTAGCCTGAGATTGGCATAAATGAGATGTTTGCTATTTTGTTCTAGGATAGTTGTTTGAAAATTATTTAATATTCATTACAGCAGTAAACATTTAAATGTGAGATGCACCAAAGAATTTTGTAGTTGATTTGGGGAACCTGGGAATCTCATGCATCCATAGAGTTTGAGAACACTTCTGAGATACAAGTGAGATTTCATCTGAGGAAGTCATCAAGATATCAATCTTAGTCAGCACCTCAAGGGGTGTCTTGGCTCCTCCTCTGAACTATTCTCCAAAGGAACCTAATTTAGGCAGACCAAATTATTCCTCAGAAAAGCCTCACTATCTGCACTCAATACAAAAGGCATAAAAGCCTATTCATCATGTATTTAAAACTCTTATAACCTTATTCTACCTGCAATCGCTTAGCTGAAGCTTATTTCACAGTTCTTAACATTCTCCCCTGAACAATTAGGGTACTGGTAAATACTGTCAATCTTTTGCTTAATCTTTGAAGTAAAATGGAAAAGGAATGTATGAAGTATTACTTGAGTCTTATGTGTATATTTTAGGAATTTAGTATTAGATGATGGAAGTATTTAATTCCCTGTCAACTTGATCTAGTTTGATTTAGTGATGAGGAAATTATCATTATATGGTGCTTCCATGAAGGTAAATTCAACTGAGGCTATGTCAGGAGACAGTGTAAGTGTCCAAATAAAACAGTTCCACTGAACAGATGTCTTTGTCACAGAACTTGTTGGCTTTTCAGAAAGAAGCAAAATGCTAAGAAAACATGGAGTGAATTACTTTTATAGAGGTCAGTACTCCACATCCAGGCTAAAGTATGTTTGCAACCTGTCCATGGATATTTTACTTCTATTTTCATCTGCAATACAGTCAAATAAGCACTCAGTATTTCTGTGGGGTGGGGGGAGGGGGGAGTTTCTATAATAAAAAGCTGGTGTTAAGTCTGACAGCTTCAAGAGGAAGGCTTTCAGCATCTTTCAAGTTCCCTGTCACTGGCTATCCAGCTGTTACTGTGGACCAACATACCAAACAGGTTTCAGATGGTTTTAGTGATGCTCAGTGTTTCATTTGAATTTGTAAAAACGTGTCCTATTTATCAGACCAGGAGTGTTCTGCATATGTTTTTATAGCCAGGAGTATTTGGCTTCATGGCATCATGCGAAACACCCTCGAGTCCTGCTGCTTGTGCTATTTCAGCTCTCTTCTTATGTGCTGCTGTTGGTGCTTTAGTTCAGGCTTCCCTGATATATCAGTGGATCCACCCTCAGGAGCTTTTCACGGCAGGGAGAAGGATCCCAGCTCTTGATTACAAGAGACTGACAGATTGGTCACGAATGCCGAAGACTAGCAGGCACTTTCTACACTCAGCCTTTACAGAAAATGCTCAAAATAAAAGACTTGGAGTTGGGGTATGGAGCAGGGGGAAGGCAAGACACTGTATCTTGTCAGCTCCTTTTTTATTCTATTTGCCTACAAGCAGTTTTCATCTCATTTGAATAGGAAAGAGCACTGGCAACTGGAGGAGACCAAGCCTGCTACTGGAAGAAGATGTGCGTGACAATGCATGGGTTATGTGGAGCAAACATTTCATCCAGTTCAGTTGAAGTTATCCTTCCTTTAAACAGATGCTCAGGAAAGATTACAACTTTATGGAAGCAAGCTCCACTTTCACATTGCAGAACAGGAATAAGTTTCAGATTGCAGCTGTCTCTTTTCTTCCTCTTGTTAATTTCTGGACTTATTTGTGTTTAATATCTTCCTGGAAGTAAAGCCTTGGAAGGCTTTCATTGTTCCACAAATTGAGTATGATTCTTGCATAGGGTAAAGCATCACAAAACCAACTTAGAAGCAAGGAAGAGAAGAACCATCTAAAATATCCTAAGAGGGACACTGTCTCCTATAAGTCAGCACACTGTAGGTGGAAAGAATTCTACATCTTGACTCTGGTTTTTGTCATCTGTCATTTGACCAGGAGCTGAGTCACACTAATTTGAGAAACTGTCAAAAGAGAAAGAATTCATCTCCCAGTTAGACACAGGATTTTACTTCGACACTGAACATTTCAGTTCAACACTTGAAATGATAAAACAATACAGAGAAACAAATCTTAACCCGGGTAACCTGAGCTATCTTGTTTTGAGTCATGCTGGAGGTCCTGAGTCAATACCCTGGGCTACCTCCAAACCCCTCAAAGGCTTGAATTGGCTTCAGGACTTTTCAGACTCCACTTCCATTGTAAGACTACTCAGTGTTTAACCATGCCTTCCTGGATCATGACTTCCAAATCAACATTTCTTCAGAGCTGTTCCCCTACAGATACTTACAACAAATTTATGCTCCCCAGCCCTTCTGAACAAATCTTCTTGCAGATTTTGGTCAGGCTATTCACATGAGCCTTGAAGATGGGAGATAGTTCTGTAATATTGAATTGTGGAAAGGAAACAAAAAAAAGGGACAGGACTGTTTGTCTCAAATTTTGTTGTTCTTGATACCTAGGCAAAAAATGCCTTATACTGTATAGAAGTTGAGAAGTATGGATTTGAACCATGAACTTTCCTTTAATATGCTAAACTATGACATATTGACAGGATATCTCCTTCAGCCTCTGCAGCAGGTTAAGTGCACCTTTCATGAAGCTAAATGCCATTAGAAGTGAAGCTGATGTTCTGCTCATGATGACAGTGAAGTCCCAGGTCTGCTGGGCCTCAGAAATACTGCAGCAGTTTCCAATATGCTGTAGTATTTCTGAGGCCCAGTAGACCTCAGACTTTACTAATATGACTAAGTATTGATATTTTTGTAGTTCCAAAATATGTTTGTCCTTAAAAAAAAAAAAAAAAAGAGAGAGAGAGAGAGAGAAATAATGAAATAACTTCAGTTTACTTTACATCCTGGTTTTAGGTAAAATCAAATTAAGAAATTGTGCATAGACCCCAAGTGCCACAAAGGAATTAAAAGCTGGCAAAGAATTTTGATGGTGAACACTAGATTACTATGGTGAGCACTAGATTACTATGGAGATGACTGGATAAATGAGTTAAAAATTACATTCAGTTTTAGAATTATTTAATTTCAACTTGTTGAAAGATTTAAAAGTAGATAACAAGTGTCAAAAGGCTGGATGTACAGTGAAATGCTTGGAAAACAAGCCATGAATTACATATCAGTGATTTATATAACTGAGTGAATTTTGAGTAAGTTTCAAAAAAGCTTAAGGAAAATGTTTCAGGGTTTGGTTATTTTTTGCAAACAGCTACTTCTTGAATAATTTGTTGAGATTAATGGCATAATAATTACATTCTTTTGGAAATTAATTTCAAAAAAAAGCAGTGTGTACTCAAAGAACTTCTGGAATCTATTTTAAAGACTGGGAGGTAAATTGCACCTTTAAAATATGCAAATAAGGTGTTTCATTAATAGTCATCTTGGCCCTGAAAACTGGACTGTAATATGAGCCCACTTTCTCATTTACACTGTTATCCTCATGTTATGCTGATATGCTGGTATCTTTAGTGTTACCTGGTAAAATTTGTATTAAAAATTAATATCAAGTGTGTGGATGAATCAGTAATTACTTGTCTCTATCCCAAACATCCAAATGCTGGGAAAGCATAAATACACATGTTTGCGTGATTTCTGTCAAGGTGTCCTTGAATGAGAGGATTTAAACCTCGACAGTGTTGCTTGGGCCCAAGCCAAGTCATGTGTCCTCATTGGTCTTGAGGCTTTTCCTGTGAATGCAGCTGTCACTCTCCTCTGCAGAGTATCCTAATGGAATGAGACTTCTCTGTCCAGTCCCTGTCTAAGCCTGTGGATGTGTGGCTGAGGCTATGGGAACCCCCAGCTATTTAGCACCCCTCACTTGAGCCTGATAGTTTTTCATTGCTCCAAGACCAACCCTGCAAAAAGAAAAAAACAACCAAAACCCCAACCCTCTAAATTATGAGATTTATAAAATTAGGTTTTAAGCAAAATACCTTGATTAAAAATATATACATCTATCATACTTTAAATGATGTGCAAGGGGATCATTGCTTGCTACATTTGAACCTTCTCTGTATGCACAGGCTTCATTGTTGTGGCAATATTGATAAAACTACATTCTCCAGTCTTCAGCTGTATCAGTAGAAGCATATTGGTGCACATACAGTTTGCTTCCTTTCCCTTAGGAGAACTGAGATATAAAGATTTACATTTCCTCAGAGATTTTACAATTGGACTATGGCTATACCAAATTGCTTGCATTTTTTGCATACTCCTGATGAAAATTGCACTGACATTTGAGTATATTCATTAGGACGGTCATGAAAATGCAATAGTAATGGTGCAAAGTAGTTCTGTCTCTCACAGAACAAATGAAACACATTTTCCCATGGTTTTGTCTATTTAATGATATCCTATTTATCTTACACACACATTCAGTCCCTTTTGCTTTGTTTTCTGATGTAGCTGTTAAGATCCTGGTCATCATGTCCTGTGCTTTGTCAAGGAAAGATGTGTAATTACAGGTGGACTGAGTACAGCCAAGGAGAATGTATCATGGCTGAATTCTGCCTCCTTTTCCATCAATGGTATAATTAATTTAGGTATCTTCCTTTGCCTTTGCTGGTAGTTTTTGAATTCTCTGGG
>NW_005054299.1:2499312-2506240 GCF_000277835.1 Geospiza fortis
AAAGACACCAGGAGGCATGATAGCCTAGAAAGTCATGCCTCACTCTACATAGTGGTTCAAAAACTGCCATGAGTCCTGGCCTTAGAAGGAGACTTTAAAGACCAAATAAATACACAATTTGGGATGTGTTTCCTCAAAGCAAACTGAGACCATCTAAAAGCATTTAGAATGGATGATCCTGTTCTTGCCAATATCTTTGTGCCTGATTTTGGCACTCCCTTGACTCCTTGGTGAGTGGATTCAATCTGCTAAATCCTCTGGGCGGAGTGGGACTGCCCATTTGGGCAGCAGTCAGCTCTTAGATTCATTCTGCTGCATCCTCTACCAGCACCCTTTGCCTCTGATTATCCTGACATGCTTCCTATGCTGCGTCCTTGTCTCCCACTGGCGTTGCTTATCAAACCTTCTGGATCTACCTTTATTCAACTAGAATGCAGTTAAATCAACCTTTCCTCACGGAGCTGCTCCACTGGCAGTTTTGTGGACATAAACAAAAGGTCTGTTTCTTCTGCAGTCACTTTTCTTACTGTGGGAGGCTTCTCTGCTTCCCTGTGCTGTCACCCAGCACTCGGAAGGAATTTCTAGTCTTGTCTTTTAGAGCATCTTCACCAGCAAAGATGTAAATCAGTAATTCCTTGCTGCAACTATTAGTGTGTATTTTCATGCTGGTGATCCAATTTCTATTTTAGTTGATCATATAGAAGATTTATAAAGTGCAGGATCCTACTATCAATTTTCTTTTGCCATGGGATATTAATTACTGACTGCCCTCTAACATTTCACAGGACCGGTCCATTGGAGCATTTGGCCATCATAAAATACTTCCAATTTTTGGCTTTTAACAGTAGACCTTTTTGTTCATAGCTGAAACTAGATTTACTGCTAAGTTAAGCAGTTTCTTGAACTTCAGAAAAAAGGGTTGGTTTTGACATTTGACAGTTAAACTCAGAAATTTTACTGCACTTGATAATTCTTTGGCAATTTGTTCCTTTCTGCACATGTCATGGTACTTCACTAAATTCAGTATCAACCTTCTCCATCTGTAGTTAAGGAAACTAAGATACAGACATACAGTTATTTATTTCTTAGCTCTGATTAGAACTTGGATTTCTTGACTGCTTTGTTTCTTTGAATAACTTCCCTTAACCTAGCATCTGAATTTTATTGTTTTGTCTTTTTTTATTTTTTTAACTAGCCTATACTCCTGCAATTCTAAAAATCTATGAAATCCCACAACAGTGCATGCCAATGCTTCTCAGAGTTTATGGTATTGATTAAGGTTGCACAAAATATCTTAAAGCAAAAATGTGCATGCAGTTACAGGAGACGGACCTGTTAAAGACAACTGGGAATAATGAACACATCAAACTTAGGGTGGTGAATATTGTTAATGTGTTTCACAGGCAGAAGTTTAACAAGTTCAACTCAGTGGTTCTGGGAAACCTCTGTCTCTTTGAATGTAGCACAGTTCAAAAATTATTCTTGGAAGAAGAAGGGACCAGGAGCAGAGGAGTCACTACTTTAAAGAAAAGAATGAGGCTTCTACAGGCACTGCTTGCCTTTGAAAGACGGCACATAATACAGCAGGGGAAACTTTGGAGGGAAACAGTGAGGATGGAACAGTTCTTGCTCTGTATAAGTCTGAAGCGGAGAGAGGACCTGACTTCAGCTGCATGATGCTCCCCAGAGAGCCATGTCCTTCCAGGGATGAGCAAGTAAATGGGTCCTGGTGGCTGGAAATGATTTGAAGAGCTGTTCCTTGAGAAGGCAAATCTGCACTGCGATGGCACAGGGAAGCTGAAAAAGATGGGAGGAAGGGAAGAAAACAGACCTACACCCAACTTGCTTAAGCAGATGGGGAGACAGCAGCAGCTCCTCCCCTGTGTTGCTGCTCATCAAGGATCTCATTGGTGAAGCAGGAAAGGTTTAATTACTCCTCCTGGCATGGGGAGACCTTCAGTGTGTCTTTGATGTAGAGCAAAGGAGGGGACTGTGATTCTGCTCTGGAGATGATGAAGTTCTTGGTTCATCATTCCTGGGTCTGCTAACCCAGCAGCTAAACAAAGCAGAGCAATGACCAGGTTTTGGCTCTGGAGTGCTTCCTTCAGGTCTCTCCCTCATAGCACACAGAAGAAAGAAAGCCCGTGAGAAGAAAAAGGAATTACAACAAACTTTGGAGAACTTTGGACTGAGGTAAGTTCAGGTGGAAGCTTTCAGGCAAAAGGGAAAGTGATTAAGAAGAGAGAGGGAAAACTAAAGGTTAGAGTATTTATGAGATATCTGTACTGTGAAGGAGAGGGAAACATTGAAAAACAGAAGAAATGAGTGGGAAATAAGTATTCTGAGGGCAGAGGACGATAAAAGTTTGAGGGACCTGATGCTTGTTGAAGAGTTAGTCTGAATAGAAAGTGATCAGATCCTTACAGGAGCAAATAGCAGGAGATGTTTGGGGAAGGAGCATGTCCTTGGGAATTATAAATATGACTTACTTTGCTGTAGTGATTTGCAAGAAGCAACAAGAGAGGCCCTGAAATAGATGTGAATTTAGAAGCTGAAGGAGAAGGACATAATTGCAAGGGTTTTGACAAAATTATATTATAAAGATAGGTATTTTGAGAATTGTGAAATAGAAATTTTCAAGGAAAAAACCCCAGAAGCTGAACGTTTCTAGGAGGAAATGATTATGCTCATGTTGTATGATGCAGCCTTGCCTTCAATTGAAAGCCAGACTCATCTGTCTTCAGAAAACTGCCTTAAGTGTTTGATATTTGGACAAATACTAATTTAACTTTCTAACATGTAGAGGAGGTTTGGGGTCTTTTTTTTTGTTTGTTTGGGAATTTTTGTTTTGTTTTGTTTTGTTTTGTTTGTTCATTGAGTTTTACAAAGCACAAGGCATCTTTGAAAATAAGGAAAGGATCTTTAGAAGAAATGTTAGCTTTGATGAATCTGTCTGCAATATCTCAGGTGTAAGTATCTTCACCGAAATTTTGGTTGCTGACTTCTCCTAGCATCCATGAAATAGGGGAGTATAACAGAAAATCTAAAGGAAAATGAAGAGTAGAGGTGGGGATTTGATTAAGACTCTGGAGAAGGTGTTGATAATGAAAACAGAGAACTGATTAATTAGGTGCAGATAATGTATCTAAAGGATTGCAGAGGATAGATTGAAGAATGAGGGTTTTTTTTTGTTTGTTATGTGTTGTGGGTGTGGGGTTTTTTTTAAGAATGGGCCAACCAAAAAGAAATTGTTTCTTGGACAATGTCCTGTGCTGGTAACTGCCAGGAAAGCATAGGATGGCTAGTGGTATGAGGAGGTGTGGAGGAAATAAAAGATGCTGAGAGGAGAGAAAATTTCAATTATCAGAACCCAAGTGCTCCAGCTGTATGGGATGGCCTTTCCTGCTTGGACAGGTCATTATTACAGTCTATGATGGTCATTGAAAAGAAACTCTGTGTAAAAAAGTCCTTGCAGAGGTTTCCTTTCTCTGGATTTACCATGGGGAGATGTACACTGTGGTGCTATACTTCCATGTGAAGGAAGCCTGGAAAGCTTGTTGCCTAAAAGAGTCTTTTGTTACTGCCTTTCTAGAAACAAAGAAAGTTTTTGGTGCTAAAATAAGTGGTGTGATGTACTGTACTTCTAAAGCTGTTAAAAGGCTCTTAACAGCTCTATAAAATACTTGCCACCTCCTCCTGTGCTTTCAGAAAATTTTACTCCAATATTTATTTCGCTGGCTTATACAGAATTTCCTCCCCTTTAAAATGTAAGTTGTTAATTATTTCTGGGTTGTCATGATCAACTCCCCTCCAGCTATTAAAATGTACTTGCATTGTAGTTTTATTATTGCTTGCAAAATATTGGAAAAAATAGTTAAGCTAGACAGTTGAATTTGGAATATACATATTGACTCAGCAATGCAAATGGATCTTTTATGTTAATTTCCTGCAAATATTCAAATGGTGAAGTTTTACGGGAAAAAGCACTCATAAAAGCAAGTCGTTATGAATATTCACTGAAAGTGAATCACTTGAGCCTAATCTTTCAAAGTCATGCTGTGTGGGCTAGTTTACATAGGTCACTTCAGACTATAGCAAAAATTGCAGCATTCAACTAGTCAGCACTGCACAAATTGGAGCTAATATTGGTTTTAAGGGGTTTGCAGAACATGATACAAAAGCAAGCTTAGAATACACTGCAAAATTCTGCACTTTTTCAGAACTCTTTATGAACAGAAGACAAGGCAAAATTGATGAATAAACTAAGTGTCAAGACTTTTCCCACCACCAATGAAAATATTTAAAAGCAATTGTGAAGGTGCGGAACACCCATGGTGTTTTAGGAGAGAAATAGATTTCCTGAAATTCTACCTCAGTCATCCCAAGAATTATGATTCTAGGAAATTATTTTAAATAGTAAATTGTCATTGCATTGTGTAAGTATAAAACACACACATACAATTTTGCATTGTTTGTGCACAGTAGCTTTGTACAATTGTAGTTTTGAGTGAGTGTATTGCTGTATTCCCTTCATTCTCTTACTTTTCATCCTACCAGAGGATCACTGTTTCAATGTTAAACATGTTGAAATTTGGCAATGGTTGTGTTAAACTTGCCTTTTATGCAAACTTAATTAGCCCCTTAAGTTGTACCATCTTCAATAAGATGTTCCACTGAGCATGTGCAAATATGTAAGTTTGAGGGCTTATACTTGATTTTAGGAAGATGATTTCTCATATAAAAGTTTGCTTCCAAGCATTCAAACTTTAGACACGTGGTCTTCAAATTTTCTAGTCAAGGCACAGGCTGCTGTGTAACAAACCAGGCTGTATGGTTTCTTTTCCTCAGCAGCCTGCCCTGACCTTCTAGAGCCTCTGTGTGCCCTGGGACTCCCTGCTATCAGTGGGTTAAGAAAACAACTACTATGGAAAGGGTTTTTTTGGAAAATGCTGTCTGCCATAGAGAAGGTGTTGAATCATTAGGATCAGGAGGCCAGTTATGTCATGATTTTCTGGTACAGGTCAGATTCTCCAATGACACTGAGGTTGCTTAAGGCACCCCAGGGGCTAATGAAAGCTTTCTTTCCTGATGAAATGAACAATTGTAACTAAAAGCTTGAAGCCCTCAAATTATGTCACTTTCCTTGTTCCAAAATTCTAATTCTGTTAAATGGGCATAATGTGTCTTTCATGAGAATTCATTGCGTCATTAATAAGAGCATACTTTTTTTTTGCCTGGTAGGATTTCGTTTTCATAAATATATGTTAAACAGCCTTCAAAACACTCCTGTGAATAGGGTCCGTATTTCCTGCAAAATCATTCTCAGGGTTTTTTTGTTTGCGGTACAGTTTACATTGCATGTCTGTTTTTGGTTGCAAAGGTCTTTCTCATAGTTTAGCCTCTTGCAGGTAGTTTATTGATTATATTCCTGATGAACAGCAATGTAGTGATCCTTGACCTGGGAAACTGTTGGCCTGTAATGTGGTTTTGCAAGGTTTGTACTGCTGTCTTGTGCGTTTGGATGAAATATGCAAAGGGAAAAATTGTCATTTCTGCTTGTTGTTTTGCAGAATAGAGGGTGTAATATCAGTCAGGGCCACTCTCCCAAACTGAGCACTATTGAAAGATGCTATAGTCTGTCTGGGAGGTGGTAAGGCTGTCGAGTATGGGCAGAATATAACAGAAAGTGCATTTTGTGGTGAATGTATCCTGACTTTCAGATATCTGTTAGACCTGCAAGGATTCTTGGAGCAAGCCTGCTGGCTGCTAGAAAGGGATGGGAGCAAGCAAAACTTGATTTTACTTATTTATTTATTTCTTGATAAATATTTCACAACTGCCAAGAAATACACACAAGCCAGTCTGGTGTCTTTGACCACTTGGTAAGCTCCTACCTTTGTCAGGTGCATGTTCCATGCTCATAGCTGTTCCCATTCTTTGATGTCCTGAGAGGGTAGCTAATATCTAGGATTTTATTACCATATTTTCTGTCTTCCCTCCTGTGTGCTCTCTAAGACCTGGTTTGTTCTTGATGTGCTCTCGCACTGTCGATGGTCCTGTGGTAGCACGTGGTCTGACTGTATTTATCTAGAAATGCTTTATGGGCTGAGCTCTTCCACTGTGCTTCAGACAAATGTTTTCCCCCCAGCCCTTCTGTGGTAAACAAAGTTCTTTACATTTGAATACTTTAGGGCATGTAATTCTGACAACAGAGCTACGATGCTGAATGACTACCAGAACATGAAAACACTGCAAAATGACTGATAACACTTCAGCAGTAATTACTATTTATCTTTTATGTCCTTAGGAAAAAGATCTGTATTAAAGCAGAGATGTTCCAGGAATGGTCAAGGAGCCTGTCTGATATGGGATGAAGGGCTTGTTAAAATGCATTAAGAGTTATGACAGAGGATGATTTCTTAGCAGTTGTATATGCTGCCAAAGAATTTTGTCGCTATGTAGCCAGTAAAAGTCCAAATATGCTAAGGTGACAAGTCACCGGAGGCAATAGCAGCAAAACTGTAGGAAATATACCAGCCAGGTTGCAGCTCACACAACTTCCATAGTACAGATAAAATTTATAGATGCTTCCTCCATCCTCAGGGGACGTATTAATTAGCGCTTCTCTGTCCAGAAACACGCGTAAACAACCCTCTGCAGCTCATGCCCAGCTCACCGACGACACCTTTGCAGCTTGTTTGTGCCCGCTGCGCAGAGCGCTACCAAAGGGAGAAACGGGGTGAGGGAAAAACGCGCCTGAGGACGCTCCTCCGCTGCACAGTGAGCCTGTGGAAAGCGAGCCCAGCGCGGCGGCCCGGTGCTGTGCAGCGGAGCGGCGCTGTCCCGGCGCTATCCCGGCGCTGTCCCGGCGCTGTCCCGGCGCTCCGCTCCCTCCGGCCCGGGCGCGGCGCTGCCGCTTTAACGCGCG
>NW_005054299.1:2506456-2507357 GCF_000277835.1 Geospiza fortis
GTCCTGGGGGAATGGCGCGGGGGGGATGGCAGCTGCCAGGGAGACGTGCGAGGCCCAGGTAAGCGCCGGGGGGCTGTAGGCGTGAGGTCCGGCCAACTCGCCCGAAACCCTCAGCAGAGACTTTGAGAGGCCCAAGTTGCGTGTCCCGGTTTGCTGCCCTGTCCCGTATTCCTTGCTGTGACACACAAAGCCAGGTGACGCGACAGATCCGGGATAAACTCCGCTCGGCCATGAGCCTGCGCGCCCTCGAGCCGGCCTAATCCCACGGCCTGGGCTCGGAGTAATGTCTGGGCCCCGGCCGGCGAGGGTGTGCAGGTGGGCCTGCTGGCTGGAGTCTGGAGGAAGCATTCCAACCCTTGAAATCCCTAGCCGGGCATCACCTCTGTTGGTGCAAAAGAGCAGGTTTCTCCTACGGACTGTGTCTGTTCTCTGTGGTTTGCAGATCCCGGCTGTCACCCACGTGTGGTTCGCTGGCCAGAAGCCGTAGATGTCCCTTGTGACTGAGTCCTTGCATGGGCGTTTTGAGGATGAAACGCTACATAAACTCTTAAAGCACAGCACCTGAGGACATTGCTACCGACATGGACATCATTATTTATTTACGTTTGCTTTAATCAGGAGGAGCTTTTTTGTAAACATGAATTGCCGGGCTCTTTCCTTGAGATGTCGTTTCTTGTTTCATGCTATTGAAACATTAATCTTAACTTATTATGACTCCTTTGTGTTGGTCAGCTCTCAGGGACATTTCCCTAGGCTTGAAAATGTGGGAGCTTTCAAGAATGTGTCAATCGTGCCAACTCAAGCCACTTGTGGGCTGCCAGACCGAAGTACTTTTTGTCATAGCTCAGTAGCTGTTCAAAGTATTATATCCTGCACTCAGAAGTTTTGTGTTCAGGAATGC
>NW_005054299.1:2507394-2510693 GCF_000277835.1 Geospiza fortis
TTTGTGTTCAGTAATGCCCATATAGGTCGTCACCTTCGTCCTACAAACCACTTCTTTCGGAAGGCCTTGGTACCTGTATCACAGAGGACAAGAGGGACTTGCATACAGGGTCCTCCAGCAATGCTTCCAGTTTTATTTTTCATAATCACAAGGATTGCTTCTCTACTCCCCGTCTTCCAAGGCTTGGAGCTTCATTTACGTTAACTGTATGGTTGAAACCTGAGCAAGAAGGTGTAATGTAAGTAGTATTGAAGGTGTTTACTTTCCTGGTGCTCTTAAAATTGATCATTGCAGTCACAGTCATTATTAGCAAGCTCTTTAAACTTTTAAAAGGTGTGGTGGGAAACTGTGACATTTATAGAGCCGTATTTAGGTTGGGGTCTTCCCAGATGTCAAGACAATTGGCTTCAGTTTCATGGCATTGACTCAGATGATAATCCAATGGCTTCCAGTGTTTGGAACTATTCATACATAATGTGCATGTCTTTTCTCAAAAAGAGAAATTTGTGTTTCCAATTTGCATTCCTTCTAAAAGCTGCTAGAAAATTACGTTGTCACAGTGTTGTGCTGTTGCTGCTTTCATGATGGAAAAAAATTATCTAAGATGTTAGGACTTCTCCAACACAAGTTTGTCTTACAAACAAACACGGAAAGCCACCAAAATATAGAAAAGAGGTCATAGTGTTCTTGAAGGATCTGGGGAATGTTGCCTGGCTGGCAGACTGCGTTGCTGCTTGAACAAATGATTCCACTATTTAAACTGCTAGTGAAATTTCACTAGGTGCTCACAAAATAGAGGTGGCTAAACATGTTCCCTCTCCAGTTTGCCTACATGTTGCATTTTCAGGAAATGCTGCTGTTAGAAGTGACCTTTCAGCTTGACTGGGCCTTACCATAATGAAAAACCTGCTTTTTGAAAAATGCATCCCAGATCCTGCAAAAAAAGTTCAGTCATCTATCACAAAATGCAGAGCCTCCTATTCTTTCTTACCTTCATTGTGCAGATCTCTTTAACAAAAAGCACAAAGAGTATAGTTTGTTCCTTTGGACGACATGCCACAAATGATTTTATACTTGTATTCATAACTTATTCTTAGAATATAGCTAATGATCTGCTTTGTTGAGGTGTTCTTGATACTTATTTTGCATGCTGATGTGAAGTTGTCACTTGTCTAAGGGTAGCAAAGTAATCAGAAAAAAATAGAAATATCTAAAATCATAATGTAAAATTATAGTATGTTTTATGCAGTGATAATTACCTTAAAAAAACTTGACCTAACTGTAGAATTTGTGGTTATGGAGTGGAAATAAATGATATCTGCAGAGCAAAAGGGACTTCTGAGCTGAAGTTAAATAATTTCAGCTGGTGGTATGTGTAAAGACATCCCTGGAGCTTTGGCCTGTAGTTTTCTATATACTGGTTGAATCTTGAATGTCAGAGAGTCCATTTCTGGTGTGTTCCTGTGCCATGAATTCCTGGCCACACACGTGTGGGCTCATCGGAGTCTCCTTCATCAAAGCACATGCCTAACTTGAAGCAGAAGCATCTCCTGCTAATTTCCAAGCAAGCTGTTGCAGCAATGTGTTGAGTGAGATCTGTGCAAGTCTTTTGTCAATGGGATAGGCTTTGATGCATGGAGCCTAAAACAATGAAATGTTATGTCCTTAGTTTCAAATGATTAAGTGCTGAGAAGAAACCAGACTCTCCTGATGACTGATAAGCCATGGACTAGTGCAAAAGATTAGCTTCCAATTGCTGCTGTGTTAATAACTACACAGTGTACATATTCCTGTTCAGCGGGTTTTATAGATTGCTTTAAAATTTAAATGTTTTTATTCAATTTTTGTAATAGATCACTTCATTCTTATGCCTTGTGAGATTTGCTGCTATTCAGCATGTAGGAAAGACAATGGTAAAGCGCAGTCCTGAAAACTGAAGATGGACAGCAGTTATTCTAGTGGTCAGGATGATATGCCACTGTCCAGGTGCTTTTGTTTATTGGCACAGAAAGAATTGTGTTAATTTTTCGCTTTTCATAAAAGGAACACTGAACTCCAGTTCTGGTGGAACAGTGGTTGCACATGAATAGCCATTGAAGCTTGACTCAGAAGGCATCTTACAAAAGAGAATAATTACCAACAGACTAAGATACTTTCCCTTTTCTTATATTGCTTTAGTGAGTCCTTCAGGTTGTCAGGTGGAGTTTGACTTACTGGATGTCCTACATTTTGAAGTCCCTGGTGGGGAATTGTCCCTGTTACATGTCATTTGTGAGACCTTTTAAACCCCATTATCACAGCAGAGGAGTCCCACAGAAGTGGGATGCCTTCTAACAAAATCTTTGTTTTCCCACAAAGCATTAGGAAGATCAGCCAGAACGAGCTGCTCATTTTGCCAGAAGAATGATTGGAAGTTTAACAAGGTGGTTTTTTTTACTGGCAAAGTGCTCTTACATCAAGTACAGCAGACTCCTGTGTTTTGGACATGCCATACTAATGTGTTTTTGTGCTGAATTTTATATGGTCTGTCTGTGAGAGTGTGTGCTTAGGAAAGAAGCTAGGAGTGTTGCTGTACAGTATCCCATTACATCCTGTGACATTCTGTTAGGCATGTGCCCATGTAAGAGAATAGCAGGATTTTTGTTAGAAGTTACTGTGCTGGCTGAAATGAGAGAGTGATGTGAGGATCCAAGTCTAAGGCCCTTTAAAGATTGTACATAAGCAGAGACACCAAGAATTTTCTTCATCAGTTTCATATACCAAGTTTTCTTATGTGAATCTGGGAGACAATACACTTTTGACACAGAGAGTCAGGTCATGTTACACATTTATTTGAAGCCATGATGTTCTTCTAAGATGTTTAGTAGAGATATTTGTAGGCATGCTTTCAAGTCACTGCATATTGGAAATATTGAAGAAAAGCAAGAGTGAGAAAGCATTGACATTTGTACTCCAGTCTTTAAATTTTCTTTCCCCTTAGGCAGTAAGTGGTCAGAGTTCTTGCCCCTGAGTTGCATTCTAGCCTCATGCTTCCTCTCCTGCTGTGTGTTAGTTAATGTAATTGCCTTCAGTTAGTCTGTGTGTAGACTGTATGTAAGCATTCCCACAATATAGGAAACTGTGTATGATGATAGGCCTTCACAATGGAATAGAATAAGAATATGGGTACAAGCTTTGCATATGTGAGTAACCATTACAGGCAGCTTATGTCAATGTAGTGTGAACTGGAGCAAGTTCAGATGCCCAGAAGATATTGGTGGTGTCAAGAAGTGAACTGAGATCTTTTACAAGCAAAAAGA
>NW_005054299.1:2510718-2542233 GCF_000277835.1 Geospiza fortis
TTAAACTTTATTTAGCTAAGGGTCTGAAATGATGTGGTACCACTTCTTATCCATTCAAATGTTTTACATTAGGAATTAGACTGAAAGGGATGTCTGATTTTGAACCAGTTCCCATTTGCTCCAGTTGATGTGTGAGCAGAACCAGTGCAGCCATGTTAGATTCTCTAGAATATTTTTCTCTTTGAAAGCTGACTGAGTGGATTTGTGTTATTGGCTTTTTTTTCCCCTCCAACCCCACCACTGAGATGTATGTAGTCAGGTATTGGCTCTGTGGGACTACAGGTTACCAGAAGTTGAAGACTTCACAAAGAATAGTGGCTTCTCTCTGTAATCATGGCTGGAATGGAAAATCAAGCTCAGAGTCAGAAGTAATGCCTCTTACTATTTCACCTATGATAGAACTAGTTTGGATTTTTTCTTTTTTCTTTTTCCTTCCCTCTCTTCTCTTTTCCCTCTTGATTTTCCTCTTTTACTAGTAAGTCACAATTCACGTTTGTTCTTTCAGTTTTCAAAGTGATGTACATCAAGGTCGCTTCCCTTCTTAAAGTCATGACACCTTTGGGGATAAAAACAATGTGGGGATGTTTGTTTTAGATAAGTAAAATAAACAAAACCCTGGATTATCCAATTATTGTTTATCCAGGAACTGGGTAAATCCAGTTCCTAAATATTTTGCTACTTAGCTGAGCCTTCCTTCACATTTATTATCTAACAAAACTAGCATGTTTACAAGCAAACAAAATATTGAAAAGACTAGTGGACAATTTATTAAGAAATGCGGTTTTAGTAAGGTTGGGAAAACAGAAGTCTTCATTTTGCAAGGTGTTTCATTGACAACGTTCCAGCAGGCTAGAATAGTAACAGGAGGAATTAATTTTTCCTTGGATTTAAAGGTGAATTAGTGACTAGTGGCAGCATCAGAGAACAGCCTTTTTGATAGTTTTCTTTTATAATGCAGAGTAGATGAAGACATCAGTAGGTAAGGGTTTTCTGGTTTCATTTTTTTTCTCTGAAATATGGGTAAGTAAATACTAATCTCGTACAAATTTTATATGCTTCCCTCTTGTGACTTAATGCACTAATTTAGTCTGATGTAACTATTAAAATACTTGACTTTTCATGGGTCAGTACATTGAGAAATGTGTTTTTCAATCAGTTCAAGTGGGAAGCATAGAACTTTATAATTTTTTCTTGTATTTATGATTGCTTTAATAAAATATAAAGTTTTTACACAAGCGTATGGAGCCTGTGCTTTCTCAGGACTTGACATCATGGTTATTGGATTGGCAAAAACATTTCAGCAGCTTGAAATGAAAAACAATTTGCTATGGATGGTATTCTCTGTACCTTATATGACATTATTGTATTTGCTATAGATGTGACTTCTTGTGGGGAAAAAAATTCCTAATAAGTGTCTGGATATCCTCCTTGCCTTGCTCTAGTTTCTTAGGTTAAAGAAAGACATTGCAAAGGGGAGAGTGTAGGGTAAGCTGGTGTTAGGGCTGCCTTACCTGTGCAGATTGGGTGGAAAGATGGAAGACTTATTAACAAAGCATGTAATTTGTACTGCTTTTTGTGGTTATATTGCATTTGCTTTGTTCAACTAAGGAAAATTAAAGTGCCTCCACGGGATGTACTAAGTTGCACAGCTTTGTATGAAAAATGTGGCAGACTTGCACAGTCACTGTGGTTTCTGTCATGGAACCTTCAAGAGAGGAAGCAAACTGGTCCCCTCTTTCACCCCCAAATGAGCTGGGGTTGCCAGCACTCAATAAACAAAGCAAAACACAAAAAACAAGCAACCAAAACCCCAACACAACCCAAAACCCTCACAGATTGAGACAGAAAATATCTTTGCTAAAGTTCTTTTACACTTAGTACATCTTGTGACTTTCACTGTCACTGAGCATCTTCTCAAGAGCTGTATTTTTAATGTTTATTTTAATACATTCTGGTTAGCATCACTTTACAGGATAGCACCTTGGCAAGGATGTGTATATGTGTGTGCCTCTGACCTTATGTTGTTTTTCTTGGTTATTTCCGAAGGTGTGTGATAGAAAAGGCTGTTGATGGGCAGACTGTGTTCAAACTCACAATCTCTGAGAAAGAGACCATGTTTTATTATCGCACAGTAAATGGTTTGCAGCCACCAATAAAAGTAATGACACTGGGGAGAATTCTTGTGAAGAAATGGATTCATCTTAGTGTGCAGGTAAGTAAAATAAAAACGATATAATATTTGTTGAAATACAGTGTTTGTGTGAGAGTAGTATAACTGTATTAATATAAAAGAATAAATTGGGGGATGTAAATGATAACTCTTGAGTCTCGTAGGTAAGGATCTTAATTTGAAAGTGCATTTTGGGGCAATATCTGATTTAGGACTGGAAAGAAATGCAGTGCCCATTCTTCTGAACAAGCAGACTGTACAAAACCAAATAATCTCACCTTTAAAAACATGAGTATGTAAGGTGAAGAAAACCTTGTATTAATATTTTAGATACTTATATGTACCATTACTGATTAGTCTTGGGTCTCAGATTATTTCCTATAGAAGGGAATGCCATTCTCATCTATACATGCTAATGTACATACCTTATGGAGTTCTGTTCCATTTAATTTTAAAAACTTCTTACGTAAGTAAAAGGGCATGTAAGTAAATGTGTGAGTTTGTGCAGAATCAGTCAGTTTAGTAAGTTACAGAGCTATTACCTCTTATTTTAGAAATATGATTCAGAATTGTTAGAGCACAATCCCTGTGTTCTAAAAGTCTTCTGTTGACATAACTTTTTAATAAGTGTACAAATATCCACCGAGGATAAAGCAAAATTGAGTTTGTTAAAATTTAAACTGTATGTACAAAAATCAGTAAACAAACACAGAAGAAATTAAAATTCAGTTATTTGCATGTCTTGTAATTCCCAACAGACACCCTAGTAAATTCTATTTGTGAGCCAAGTTCAACTAATAATTATAAAGCACAATTATCAGGTATTGAAATGTTTATCTTTTCCTTCCTTCATTTTCTTTATCCATTCTATTAAATTTCATTTGGTCTACAGCACAATCAAGAATAGTTTTGCTGCTTTCTTGAAACTTGCTAAAAGGTATTGACTGTGATTTGGATTTTTAGTGCTGATGTTGTCACTTGTAAGAAGCATCTAAGCCGACGTCTTGATTTTTTTGCAGTTTTCTTTTTTCCAGGATAACAGCATGGTAGTGTGAATAAGATTTTGGCTGTTGGATTAAAAGAGTGACCTTAAGGTAGAACTAATGAACTTTACACTTCAAGCGCACCAAGGGTGCTATATTACTGCTGTTGCTGTCAGCTGCATTTTATACCTCAGAAACTGCTAAAGCCTGGCACAGCCAAGTGAAAGTGAAAGGGCTGGTTAAATACACACACAGATCTTGAACTGCATTACAAGGAATGTGTAGCGCCCTGTGGAATTTGGTCCTTTGTTTCTCTGTAGAAAGCTGTTCAATTCCTAGCAGGAGTAAAGAAAGATAGCTTCTAGACCCTTAAAGAAACTGCAGGCTTAATGCCTGTTCAAAGTTTCTGAGCTCGGGTAGAGCCTTGGTGCTATTGTAGGATGCAACTTGCCAATAAAGATGATAGTGGCTGCAGCCTGACCCATTTAGCCCTTTGCCTGGCTATCAAACTTTAGGCAAAGGTTGATTGGTTGGTTTGTTTGTTTGTTTGTTTGTTTTTTAGCAGGGGGCCAAAAGCATTTTTTTTCCATAATGGACAATGACAACATGAGCAGACCATACAAAAATATGCAAAGTAACTTCCATCTGGAAGTGTCTGTCTCTCATACACCCAGATGCTAGGCGACAGACACCATGACAAAGGAGTGTGAAGTATTGGTTGCAGATGTGAAAACTGAATTTAGAGAGAGAAAAGACATGGTGGGATGGCAGATATGTTTGGAATTCAGGTGTAAGAGCATATGCCTATTCAGGAATGATAAAAATGAAAGCTAAATGGTGGAATAGCACCAAATAGTAATTAAATGATAAGAGAGAAGGAAAGAAGAAAGGATAGCACAGACTGAAAATAATTTCTTTGGAATAAAATAATTCTAGGGGAAGAGAAGGCTAGTAAATTAATTCTGCTGAGGTAATCTAGGATTTTAAATCCTTGGGTTTGTATTTAGATATGTAATTTGTTAGAAGGAACTACTGCTAAGAACTGTGTCATTGCAGAGACTTATTTTCCAGTTTATGGCTGGGAAATTTAAGTTCTGCTAACAGGAGCAGGGCCCAAACATTCCTGTGTGTTCTGCACGAAGGGTTTCTTCATTGAGTAGTTGCTGAAGCAGAAAGTCTGGGTATACCAGCTTTGTTAAGTAATGAGGGCATTATCAGAGGTGTAGGTCTCAAGAATAATGTTGAGCATTCATAACTAGAGTCAAATGAAACAGAAGAATAAACAGTTCTTTGGTTCTCTAGGAACACTTTTGGCTTTCAAAGCGAACAAACACATGCAACTATTTTTATGAAACAAGGTAAACTTTGGAGTCTGGAGATTGAATGGAAAAAAAACCTGGAAGTTTTTTAAAATTGATAAAATAGAATTAAGAGAAATTTTTGCCCTTAAAGGGAAAAAATATGGTCATGTACTGCCCAGGCTTATCTATGTGAATAAGTACCCCTGCAGTTAGAGAGGGCAAAGTGTGTGAGAACTGGGGAATGGGGATGCAGATTCATAGAGAATGCTGTGTAGGATAGAAATCAAACTAGAAAGTGGTTGATATTAATTAGACTGTCAAATGGTAAAAAATTCTTACAATATTTTTTGTGTAACAAGGCATGACCTGAGTACAGTCAGAGTGTGTGCTTGAGATTAAGGATGATATGAGTAAGGTCCCCAGAATAAATAAATTCTTTGGTTCTGTTTTCAGGAGTCACAGAGCAAAACCAATCAGGGTAGCAGAATTAATGTATGGAAACAAAAGTGATCATAAAGAGTTGAAACATGAATATGCAAGCTGATTGTGTACATGCTGCTGCAGATTTGTTGTCCAAAAATTCTGGAAGAACTGGCGCACAAAATCCTTTGACAAAGAGACATTCTATGCAAAGTTACCAGTCAGAGATGGAGCTATAATGCTTCTGTTTGGGAAAGGTGTCATGTTGATGCCAACCAGCAGCCGAGCACCTGGGCCCTCCTCACCCCTGATAGTGGAACAGGGGAGACAACAGAAATAGCAAAAGTGAGAAGAATTCATTTAAAGAAAGGGACTGGGAGAGGAACAAATGATGTAAAGGCAATCACTCCCCACCTCCCACAGGCAGACCACTGCCCAACCAATTTCTTAGCAGCAGGCCATCTTGGAAGTAAAATTCCTATCACCTCATATTTCTTCTTCTACCCTAGTTTTTATTGCTGGGCATGAGGCTATAGAGTGAGGAATATCTTTTTGTCCTAGCTGTCCCCCTGCCCAGTTTCTTGGTCCAGCCCTGGCTTACTGCTGAGGTGGGATGAGGAGTGCAACTGGGAAAAGAGAAGGACTTGACATTGGGCAAGCTCTCTTTGGCAACAACTAAAATACTGATATCTTATCAATGCTGTTTTACCCCTATATTTGAAACACAGGATGGGGTGTTGTGAAAAAATTTACCTCCACCCCAGCCACAGAGGAAGGAAAAAGGATCTTGGTAATGCAGACCTATGTCTTGATGCCGTGGCGTATGAGGATTTAGAAAAGATCTTTGAGGAAATAGATAAACATGTGGAGCTAAATGAAAAAGGGGATAAAATGCAGTGTGGATTTCCTATAGATAGCTCATCACTGTCTAGCCTCTTAGCTTTTTTTTTTTTTGATGAGAAAGCTGATTTTCAGGCAAAGTAAATGTGTCAGATTTCGTCTATCTGGAGTTGAGTTTAGCATTGATGTGACAACCTATGAGAAGTTGTAGGGTCAAAGGGAATGCTCATGGGAAGGATTGCAATAGATACTGCTCTCAGGAACTTGCTTATAATCCTGGGGAGGGGGCAGGCACAAAACCAATTGAATTATTTGAGGATTAGTCTTTGGACCAACCTTGTGTTTTATTTTTGTTAATGATCTTGGCAGAAATATTAAGAATTCCTATCATAGTAGCTGGTAATAGACATATTCAGAAAGGGAACAGTAAGATGTTTTACAGGAAGAATGGCATGACCAAAAAGACTGAGGGAAGTGGCTTGAAATAAAATTGCTATTACAAAATGCAAAGTAGTGAACTTGAAACTCCTCTACAAAATTTTCAACTGTTCTAGTTGTTTTCAGTTGGTGAGGGTCAAGTCTTTCAGGCTTCTGAAAGTTTTAGGTTCCTACTGTGTGTTTATCTTGATTTAATGATATTTTAAAGGATATAGTTTTAGGTATATGTTAGCCAAAACTCTGAAGGTACACACTGGAGTAAAAGATATATGGCCTTCACTTAAAAGAATCTGATATGAACTGAAGTGAAACCTCAGACAAATTGGCTTCTTAAAATCTTAACTTCTAAAGAATTAAAAAATTGAGTATAGTTAAGGTCAATTGTGTACCATATTACCTCTGCAAAGTGAAACCAATATCAGATTTATTACACTTACTAACAGCAGCACCATTGTATATTTTCTTTTTCAGTTTCAGTGTTAGGAGTCTTTCACTTTCTGTTTGATACTTTAGAATTTATTTAACCAATTAAGAAGAGTGGAGTTTAAACATGAATTTTCAGATACAGACGAGGCTGCTGAAACAGGAGATTCTTTGAGAACATGTCAGATTGATGTTTTTGTTTCATATTTAGTGTCTGACATTATAAAAATAGTCTTTTTGCTAGCCTTTATTTTGCCTGATCATATCTATGTAACTCTGCCATGTTTTGGCAGACTATAGCACATTAAAAGCTTTGGAAAGTAAGTTTAAAATCTAAATGCAGAGAGGTAACCGTGACTGAATTACTCTCCTGGGAGGAAAATGCTCTTAGAGTGCCTATTGAAATCAGCATTATCATTTCAATACATGTCAAATATGAGTCATTTCCTAGTTTAGGCAAAATTTCTTTATAAATCTTTAAATCTTCCAGTTCTTTCAAGAAAAGGTTAAAGTACTTATGATTTAATGAGACCGCTTTACATCATAACTGTTTGACTATCAAGAGAAAAGTTGTCCTTTCCAATTTGTGAAATCCTTTTATTTTCTGCACAAGTTTTTGAGTACTTTACAGTTTATTTTATAAACAAAGAACCTGAGACTTAAAAGCAGGGAGGCAAACATTTATTCTATACACTCCCTATGTATGTCTCACTAAATACAGGGTGTTCTAAACTGTATGGTCCCTGATTTTAATAAGGACATGAGAAAGCAAGAAAGCATTTTGATTTAACAAACTGCTTTGATCTCCTCTTTGAAGTCATCACTTACTGTCTATTAGGAGTAGTTTGTCAGGTCCAAGAAGGGAGTGGAGAGTTTGCATTAATTCTGCATTTGGGGGCTTCTTGTCTGTTAATTGCAATTGTGTGTTGAAAATATTTGTGAGGATGCAGTCTATCCATATGGCTGGTGCTCTGCTCCTGCCAGACAGTGGAAATAAAACACACATTACAGTCTGTCATGTATTTGAGTGTGTGTTTAAAGAACTGTTCACAGACACAATGAGCATGGAGCTGCTTCAGCATCTATTCTCCTACTGTTTTACTGTTTTTTCAGGCCAGGCATGCTGCTGGACATGCAACCTCTGTGTTCTTTGATATCAGTAAAACTTCTTTGTTTTTTCCTGCATCCAGAGGTCCTACCAGGGTTCTTGCCTCTTCTCTTCGTGTTCTGTGGCTATTAGGATGCTGACTGTATACATTTGAAAGCTCTGCTGTAACTTCAGCTTCTTGAGAAAGCAGCATATTTCCAAGATGATTGATTCTACTCACACTGTCTCTTAAACTACTTATTTTCTTGCCTGAGTATGAGTTTGAATATATTTGCAGATTTAAATTTGCAGTCTAACAGCTGCCTCGGCACACAAGGCAAGGAACTTTGCCTGGGCTAAGATTTTAATTTCAGAGAACGCCAAAAATACAGGTTTTGTCAATGCCATCTTGATTCCGCTTCTGGAAATTGCAAATGTATTCTGTAATTGCAGTTGCAAATACCACTGAAATCTGCCCAGACTGTTATATATGGTAGGAATGGAATTAAACTTTGTGTGGCCAGTACTGACAGGAGGTGGTATTGAATGTTTTATAGAAGCTATGCCTTATTTGTCTAGAGAGTTTCGATATTTGAAAAGCATCAATCTTCAATTTGCTTTGCAAGAAGTTTCTTTCCTTGTACAAAAATAAATTGCAGCCAATTAAGTTGTATTTTTAATAATGAAAACACTCCATTAAGAATGATTTGCCTTCTTATTTTCCCCCCAGTCTCAGAACTTTCTGTCCTGCAGGTCTCCATTACTTTTGTGTGCCCTTGAATTGCATGGGGAGAAGCGATAAGAGTTTGGAAGTGTCTCCTTGTGTTTTTTATAGCTGTTGATACACTGCACTAAGAGGAGACTTGCTGGGTGCATCCACATTGTCACTTTTGTGTACGGAAAGAGTTCTTGTTGATCAAGGTTTGCCTTCTGTCTATTTTGAATCTATTGATATGCTTCAATTTGATTCATTTTTGGGAAGACCAAGCTTGAAGTTGTACAATGAATTATCACCATTTAGAGCACACTATTTGCAATGTGGGCAGAAGGTCCTCCAGCAGGTAGTTCTTGGCTGCGCAGTGTGTGAGCAGAAAACAGGCAACTGATTGCAGAATCTTTGCTGGTGAAGATGGATCACAAATACTGAACAATTGTCCTTTCTGCTTTATGTCGTGCAAGTTCTTACATAAATGTTTTCACAAGGTACTTGAAACTTTTTTTGATTAATCTAAAAACTTTATGAGTACAGCCAAATAGAAGAGCTTTTGTTTTTGTGGGTTTGTGTTTGTTTTTGGGTTTGTTTGTTTGTTTGGGGTGTTTTATTTATTTATTTTTAGAAGTAATTTCTACCTTTGGTTCAGGTTTTTGTAGCTTAAAGACAGACTTAAATCAGCAGTCTGATCAAGAAATGGAAGGTGAAACTTTCACGTTGTCCTTTGTGCAACCTCCATTATTTATGTGTGAACTCTGTCTTACATCTTGCGTTAACATCTGTGTGTGCAACAAATGGAGGGTGACATAAATTACATGTGTAGATCTTGTACAACACAAAATCTGTGCGTGCTGGTGGCAGTCCAGAGGGGGAATCTTGTAAGACTTCACATGTATCATTTTCTCCTGGAAGCAAAGAATATTTCCTGGCTCTGAACAACTTATCAGGTTGTGTGGAAAGCAGAAGGATCTGGGATAGGAGAGGGAAAGGAGCTCTTCTTGTCCATGTGTCTCATTCTAGTGCCTTGGTTCAGTAATGCTGTAATTTTTGCATAATTTAAGGACTCTGTCTGTTTGATAGCTGCCTAGATAGCCTGTCTTGGAGTATGAAAGAGGAGTACATTAATAGGAACAACTTTGTTTTAGATGTATCATTGACTTATTTTCTGAAAATCAGTGGGTTTTGAAGCTTCTTAAGCTGGACTGTCTTGAATAGTCACTAACTAACCTGTTTTTAGTTTAATAGTCTAATTATTTTCTTTTAATTTACAAATTGGAATATGTATAAGTATAGATAATTATAGTTATGAATATATATGATATATAAAAATATATATAATTTATATTTTGGCAATGGACTCTTGTGGCAATGAGTTCCTCATATGGCATTATGACTGTATGAAATTGTTCAATATTTTAAATCTGCTGTCTGCCAACTTCTTTTTTTGCTGATTTCTTTTGCCAGTTCCTTTTTATTTATCATTCTTATGCTTTTTGATATTTTGATTATAGAACTTTATCACATGTTGAAATCATTCATAAGTGAGATTTCTCCTTATATTGAAGCCATTCTGCATTTTGTTCATCCTCATTGATATTTTCGGAAACTTTTGGGGTTAATGGAGGATGCAAGGGACAGAACTCAGTTTGTTATCTCAGACACTTTGCACCACAAATTGCTAAACAATAAAGTTTTGTGGGCTTTGAAAAAATTTATTTCCCAATAAGGAATGTTTCTTTTTTTGCTCATTAGTGAGGGACTCTCTATAGTGACTCTAAGACCACAGTGACTGTTCAGAATTTAGTGTTGTGTTTACATGGACAAGAATATTTTTCTTGTCTGCTACCTTGTGGTCAACAACACATTTAGTCTGCTACTTTGCTGCCTGTTCTTTAACAATTTTGAGATCCTTTGCACCTTTGAAGTAAGCTTTGATTTCTGTTATCTGCATGTATTCATGCCATCTTTTTTTTCAACTTGCTAACCACTTTTCAAGCCTGTACAAAATCTTAGGTAGCAGAGATTGTTGGAGTTAATGATAAACCATTGTCTGTGTGAAATGTGACCATTTAATCTCTTCCAAGTTTTAAAGTTTGAAACCTTCTTAGAAAGCCAGTATGTTACATTGGTCAGTTCTTCTTATCCACATGCATCTTTACTTCAAAGAATTCAAATTGGATCTTGATTTCCTTCCACAAAAGTCATGTTGCCTTTTCTAGTGTACAGTATTAACCCATGTGCTTTTCCAACCAATTCATCCAGTACAGACTTGGTTTTATGGATTCTCAGAAGAAATGATCCAAGCCCTCTTCATTCATCATGTCTATAACTTTAATTTCTGCATTGTTCTTTTCTCTGTATAGAGTTAATTGAAAATAGGTCAGAAAGGTTTTTTTGTTTCCGCTTCTTTTCTGATCTTCCACTGAATCTGAAGCTACTCGTTTTTTTTTTCTTTTTTTTTTTTAATGAAAAGGGCTGGAATACCAGGTTCTGTAGTATGTTTTAATACAGTCAGCTCATTTTCTTTATCAAAATTTGAGCTTTCTTTAAGGCATAGTAGTATGATCTGTGTAATTCCTGACATTCAGGTTCAAACATCTTGGGCTGTAGATTTTAAAGACAGATATGTTTTGTTTTATATATTTTGTCATAATTTACAGTCTATGTGCATGTTTAGTTAAGACAGTTCTGGTTTAGATACTTGATTTTTCTCCCCTAACTTTTCATTTCTTTCCCATCTTGATACACAAATAAACTGCCTTTATTTGGATATAGGAGCAGCTGACCCTCCTTTGATTCTGTCTGTTCTAGAAAAGGGTTTCGATTTGGAATTGACCTAAATCCCTTCTTCCAAGCTCTGTTTGTGTGCAGAGTCATGCAGCCTTGCTTGTCTGACCCTTTGTGATACTGGCAGCATTTCAAAGAATGGCACTGGTTTTTTATCTTCTGCCTCCTGAATAAAAGCCAAAATATTTTCCTCTCAAACCTCTCTTCTCTCCTTTCAGGTGGTGTTTAGGTGTATCCTTGCTATTGACTGATTGTAGATGGCCCATCTATCTTGTGAGGGTCATCCTTGTTGCACTTCTAACAAATCATGATGTGGTATTCAGTGGCAGCATACAATAAACCATCAACATTGCTCCTTATCTGACATTTCAGAACTTTAAACTTCTGTTTCTTTACATTGAAATTCTTACCCTTGAAGATTTATCCTCAGTACTCAGAGATATGTGCCTTTTAATTTCCAGCTTGATGACCATGTCCCATGGGACTTGAGTGGTTCTTGGAATCAGGACTGGTGAAAAGAAAAAGTCTGTTGTCTTTCTGAGCTTCTCTGGTTACTACTGACTTGTGCCTTATGTATGTACCTCTTGTCTGTAAGTCATGCACGTAACAGGTTGCATTGCCATTCTTCTGCTGGACTTCTGAGTGCATTTAATTATGTTTAAAGGGCCTTTATCCTTTCTCTTAAACTGTGTTTATTGACATCCTTCTCTGTGCTGTTCAGTAATCTTTGTGGCTTTTCTGTGCCTTAACTCGAGGCCTGTACTCTAAAGTGCTCAGGAGATCACTATGAACTTCATAAGTAGCCTCCCCTGGTCATCTCCTGGCCTATCTCTAGCAAAATGGAGGGAGCTGATGCATAAACAATTTCATTTAACTTTTTCCAATAATAAACTACTGACAATAAGCTACCAAAACACTGTCCTCCAAAGTCCCTTTTGGTCTGAGTGGAATTAACAGCACAGTTTGGATCACTGCAAAGCTTGGCTGCTAAGATGCTTAGTAACTGTGGAAAAAAAGCAGTTATTATAAAAAATGAAAATTGAAGCTTATAGTGAATTGCCATCAAAAAGAGTGTTGGAGAGTTAGAGTACAAAGGAGTAGTTGAATGACCATTTCTAAAGGACTTTGTGATGGATGGAAGAAAGCAGGGCACAGAGGAGGAGGGAAAGGCCTGAAGTAAGGTTGTGGGGAAGAATATGAAAGGAATCAAAGACAGACTTTTGTGGCTCCTTGACCATGAAAAGAAACTAAGCCCTGAAAGAAGAGATGAGACTTTATTTGCAAAAATCCCTTAACTGGATACATGGAACTTTTTGTGGCAAGGCATTCAGAGGGCAGAAATAATCGCTTTCTTCTTATGTAAATCATCCCCCAAAAAAGACAGAGGAATGGATTTTCAACTTTTCAGTCCCAGCAGAGCTGTTCAGCTCTGTTTTGTAGAACCAGTGTATTCTTGCATTAAATTTGGAAATTACTTAGGAGTCATGGTACTGAGTGGTGTAAAATGGTGCAAAATCTTCAGATATAATCAGTTTAAAAGACTAGAATTTAATATGTAGCTGATAGTGTCATAAAAGGTTAATAATTGTACATTAGTAACAGTGCCCCTCATTTGTGCAGGTATCTGCTTATTCTTTGACTGGTGAAGCAGAAGACTTTATTCAGAAGGGACATTTCATTTGACATCCACATCTCATCCCTAATTTACATGATTACAAGTAGTTCGTGAAAATTCTGAATCAGTGGTTTTACTGTATTTTAAATGGAGGGGGCAGAGAGAAAATATGCATTGTTATGAGATTATCTAAAATGTGCTTTCTGACCTTTTGCTTCAATTAATTGTGGCAAGTCTGTGTAACAGTTTTAGCTACTAAAAAGCAGCTTGTTGAATCCTTAATACTTGTCTCCTTTCATGTTACTGTAGTGATCACTGAATGTTGGATCTGATTTCTTCTGTGATTTGGGGAAAATAGAATCATTATGCAGCAAGAAAGCAATTGTTCTTCATGCATTTTCAGATCTGGTGACTAGGATCCTCTCATTTTTTTTTGTTTGGAACTCATTTACAGCACAGGTGTCACTTGTTAAAGCTTTCCTTGTAAAAAGAATAGAGTTTGATCAATGGTTAAAATAGTAGTTTAACAAAGCTTATTTGTTAATTCCTTCAGTTTCTAACAGAATCTGTATTTGCAGTTTTGCTCTCTTGGCTTCTCTCTGCCACTTCCCTGCCCCGATGTGTTCTGTCCTGAGGCATCAGTAACACATTGATACAGCTCTACTGACCCTGGCAGTAAAGGATATTGGTGCAGTGCTGGCTGGGGTAGAAAGTGGAATAGCTGTAATTAACCATTTTAATACTTCTTCATACTAATGAAATGCTTTCAAACTATGGGTCAACAAAAGATTAAGCCAATCTATACTTGGAATTATTACTCTGTGCAAAAGGATCACTAATCTCTGATTCAATGTTGATTCTAAATCGGTGTTTACTTTCTAAAATACTGATTCTTTAAAAGTATAGTCCATTTCAAAAGCTGTCTCTTTTCACATTGATCTTTCTTTGTCTCCAGTCTGGTTTATTAGATCATTGAGTGTGGGTTACATCACTCAGTTTTTAAAACAGTACTAAAATTACCCCATATGAAAAATGAACAATTTGTATGTTTCTTATTTTGGATCTTTCTGTTTGCTGTCACTTGCATTTTTGCGTCTTGAAGGTTTTGTTCATGAAATAGCTCTTAGTTTTTTTTAAGCTTGTAAACTGCCTTATGGATCAGTCTTGTGTTCCAGTTGCTTTTTGATTTTGCTGTTTATGGTCAAATTTATATTAATAAATGGCTTAATCTTGAACAGATTTAATTGTTTTAGGAGCATTTCAGGGTTCCTTTCCCCTTACACCTTTCCCTCCCCGTTTTTTTATTTTAAATTTATGTTGTTCTTCAGGGAATTCGAGCTGAACTAGTGGATCTATGCATGACAAGAAAGACTTGGATTGAAGGAAAACCATTTCCCACTGAGAAGGGATTAACATTGTAGGAGATAGTGAAAAAGAAAAGTAAAGGAGGGCAAAGAGAAAAGCTAAATATCTTTTATACAAATGCTAGGAGCATATGTAATAAGACTGCTGAATGGGAGTGACATGTTTTCAAGGATAAGAAAGATATTATTGGAATAAGACAGACAACCAGGAAAATGAAGGGGGATTTAAAATGCCAAGATACACAGTTTCAGTGAAGGGAGAGCTAATATTAAGCTGAAAGAGATGTAACAATATTGCTGAGGGATAATACTCTATCTGCAGTAGGAAACACTCCTGTTCTCACTCCCTCCGTTTTAATTTTTTTCTTTAACTACATTTTTTAAAAGCTAAGTTTAGGGGTTTGCATGCAAGCTAAGGACAGTTTAGTGTAGTTGTGATTCTTGGCTGTTGTACCAGACTTGCTGGTGGTCAGAAAAAAAGTATTTAAGACAGGCAATGGTCCCTAAGAAAACCAGAACTTTGATTTGAAGAATGCTGGTGTATTGAAGAGAAGACAGTAGGGAGAGAGATTGTTAGAGATCAGTTATGATATGAACTGTGTTAAAACTACAAATGAGAGCTTGTTTCTGCTGTTGCTGTATGACTGCTATCTTTATGCTGTTAATGAAGCAGTGGAGAATACTGTCACAGTTATGGAAAAGCTGTAACTGTAAATCTGTATATGGAGACAAGAAGCAAAATCAAATGATCAAAAATCATGAAATTTGAAATGGTTGTGGGGTGGGGGTTTGGGCTAGATGGAGAAGCAGCCCTAAAGTTATTGATTTTAGCAAAGCTAACTTTGAAGGAAAGCAAAATGCTCCTGGGGTTTTTGCCTGCAATCCTGTGATGAATGGGAAATCCACTCCACACAAGTAGAGAGTACATAGTGTATAAAACACGTAGAGAGGCTGCAATTAAAATTCATCCCAGTTAAGTCAAGAAAAGGAAAGGCCGATATGGGCCTGAGGCAAAAGAAGGAAAGGCAAAGAGACAACTTGCCCCTCCCGACCTTATGCTTTTTCCTTCCCCTTCGCTGTTCTTTACCATTTCTTCTGCTGTCCCTTTATCTTCTCCAGCCCTTCTGTTTTAAGGTAGTTCTGTCGCTGTGGTCCCCTGATGAGGTTTCTTCCTCAAGTCTCTTGTTTTTTTCACACTGCATTTCTCAGAGTGTGGGCATAACTGTTCAGAGTGCTCATAGCGTGGGCAGGAGTCTTTCTCCCCTCTTCTCCCCAAAACCACAATATGCATCCCCTTAAACATGATTGCAAGCTGTATATAGTAGACATTCTTTTCTTTCCTAACTTCTTTTATCTGTTTGTGAATCTGGGGTGATTTCAATTCACTGTGTGGCAAGGAAAGCCAGAGCTGGGAAGGGCAAGCATGGGAGAATATAACAACTAGTGTAGATGGTGTGGAAATATTAAAATCTTTAAAAAAAGACACTGTGTTTTGCTGGCAGGATTTCTCTGAGAGACGAGAGTGAAACAAACACATACATGGTTGCAAGTGGTATTCCTTTCTTTTGTGTAAAGTTAGGACACAAATTGTGTCTGCTTTTGGGATCCTCTGTGCAAGTTGCTTTATTGTTCAATCTCCCACATACACGCATTATCAGACATCTTGTTTCAAGGTGTAAAGAACAGATGTGAGGAAGAAAGTAAATTTAACTTATTTGAGGTCTGAATCTGGGCAGGTGTAAAAGGACATTGCTGAAGCTGAAGGCAATTGGTAGTAGCTGAAGATCTGCCCCTTAACTAGGGCAAACAGTTTGAACAAATTTTGATCTTGCATTTTATTTTTAAAAGGTGAACAAAATTATAATGGCAGAAGCAGATTTTGGGGAGAGATTTAATGGGACATTAGTGGAAGATTGAATGGTCTATTTCTGTCAGTCTGTACTCCCTCTTTTTTCTTTTTTAAATTGCAGTGATTTGTTCACTATAGGAATTGGCAACAGGCAGAGAGGATGATCATGTGGTCTTACGGCATTCAGCTGATGCCCTGTTTCTGAAGATGGTATGAGGGATCATAAAGTTTAGTTCCATGTGTATTGTGATGATAGTTGCATCTATATTTAAAGCTTTCTGTCACTGAAGCACTCTTGGTGTTGTCAGATGTCTATTGGACTGGATGAGCTGCAACTTCTTGCAATTGAATGTCAATAAGACCAAAGCAATTTTGGTTGATTCATAGCACCAGCTTAAGCATATTCACTTGCACAGATTACATTTGACAGATAGTTACCTTCAGCTGAACTCTGTGGTTAGAAGCCTTGGTATATTCTTGACAGTGAGCTTAGAGCTGATGCCTTATGTTTATTTCATATCCTGTTTTTGCCTTCCTAATACTGCATGTGTATGTCTACATTTAAATAAACTCACAGCTGAAGTACTAGTCACTCCACTTGTTATCTCTGGGTAGAATGTTGTGATGAGTCAATTTTGGTATTTAAAAAATGGTGGGTTTTTTCCCATTTAGGCAGTTTTAATTTCAAAAGCTATCTAATGAAAGATTTTATTTTATCGGGAACTTCTGGAAAAGTGTATGTCAAAGTCTCACAAGAAGAGGATAAGAAGAGGTAGAGGATATAAGCAAAGATGAAAAAGCATTATTCTCTTTGGAATGTTTTTCTGGTATTCTATCAGTTTTCTGGCCTGCAGGGAAATATAGTCAGCACAGGTGTTCTTACCCTATTATGTTAGTGAAAGTTAAAGTTGTCTGGATTCTGCAACAAAATTGTGCACAGTGTCATCAAATACTGATGTGTGTTAGTATTCCCTATAAATTTTCCAAAGAAAGGCATCTTTCCTTGTAATTTCTCATAGCAGTTCTAAAATAGTCTGGGTTAAAATAGTTTCAATCCTTGATTCAGTTAGTTGATCCTGTTTATGGTGAACTTGCTTGCATTGAAACTTCATTTGGAACATACTGAAGAATCAAACTTCTGAATTATTTCAAACCATTTCCCTCTGTGGGTTCCTAGTCAGCTTAAAGCACCATCCTGATTTTGAAGTAAAAATCAGTGATTTAACACCAAATGCCTTGTACATATATTGTTTCCACTCACAAATTCAGTTTCTGTTCTTAAAGGCAAGAGTGATTTTCCTATAGAGCTTAAGGAGGTTCTGAAAGGGAGATTTTTTAAGTTCTGCCTCTCAGTGAATAATAGGATTGCAGCATCCTTGAATTTTGATATGAATCAACTCAAAATAAAATACTTAAATTAAAATGTTTCTAGTTGCATATTTCAGGTAGACTGATGTGTTCTGGTGAGAGGACAGAGTTGACTCTGTAGTTTTGACAAGAGTTAGATAATGAATCATGGCCTAGAACTATATTGGCAAGTCTTCCTTCTAAAAATGACAGAGTGGTTGGAAGTGAAGGAATTTCCCCTAACCATGGAAGGTAACTTAAGCACCTTCTTTTTGAAAATCATCATAATAAAGTCCCAGGCCATGTTATTACTTATGTTAGTGGTGGCAATGAAAAGCTTTGAGCCCTCTTTGTTTCCTTCCTGTAAAATGCTGTTTGTCCTGAGAACTAAATATGTGTGAAAAACATCACATTGAAATCTCCGTAGTAGCCAGGGTTGCACCTTGCCTCTATCACCTTCTGTTCTTTTCCTTCAGGCTTGCAGCTAAGTTGCTTCCAAGGTCTGAAATACAGAGGGGTGAATTTGGGTTTGCCTGGGGACATGGAGTTCTTACAGCTCAAAAACTACATTTTTGCCATGTGAAGCTAGTATAGTATTTGAATGTGGAAGGAGAGAAATTTAGAAATGTGAGCAAATAATGTAATAAGAGCAGATAAAATTGATTTTATTTTGTTTATAGCTTTTGCATTTGCTATTGGGCAAACCAACTAAAAATGGACTGAAGATTTGAAATTGTGACAAGGTTGTAGCTGGAGCAGCACCAGCCTCACTGGCAAGCTCGTCAGGCAGTTCTTTTGCTGGTGCAGAAGGTGCCATTTGTCTGTCAAGTTTTATGCAGATAAATTGTCTGAGCTGGCTTGTCCTCTTGGATATTATTCTTTAGTTTCCACAGCCCTCCCTCCCCCAAACCCCCGTCCCTATTAACATGGTTATTAGTGTCTTTGCTGGTCTGTTTGAGAACAAGTTCATGGACAAATTCCTCCTGACATATCCTTGTTCTCATATGTTTGCTACATAAATTCATTATCTCTTGCCAAGCTTTAGATCTGCCAAGTTCCCTCTGTTGTCTCAATTTTCATTCCAGATTTTAAAAAATTAAATGCAAAGCACAAAACACTAAAAATGAACTCTTTTTATTTTAAAGGTTGTAAGCTTTATCTCTGAGAGAGGGAAAAATAAGAAAAAGATCACAGGAGACTTTGATGTATGTAAAACATCTGCCCAAACATCTCTAGCAATAACGTCATCACAGTGATAGTTCTTATTCTTGATTTATCCATTCAGCTAAGGTTTTAAATTTGGGTTAGGCTTCATTTTGTACTTTGTAAGGATGGCTAAGCCATATGGGGCTATAGGAGCAGGCTCTGTACTAGTGCTGGTGAGTAATATGTGGAATGGAAGATGGCTGAGAGTGATGTGGAATCCTGACTCATCTGCACTGTGGGAACCTCTTTAGTTTTTGAAGCAGTCATAAGGTGGGTGGTAGATTACCTGAAGGGTTGGGAAGAGTAGAGGAGTTTTGGGGTCTTGGGGTCATAGAACCATAGAATATCCTGAGTTGGAACCGACCCACACAGATCATAGAAATGCAGCTCTTGGCCCTGCATAGCACCAGCCACAAGAGTGCCTGAGCGCATTCTCCAAACACTTCTTGAACTCTGTCAGGCTTGGGCTGTGACCACTCCCTGGGCATTCTGTTCCAGAGCCCAGCCACCCTCTGGGTGATGAACCTTGTCCCAGTGCCTGGGCTACATCTCCCCTGACACAGCTTCATGCCATTCTCTTGGGCCCTATCACTGATCACCAGAGAAGAGATCAGTGCCTGCCCCTCTCCTTTCCATGTTAACCTGATTTGTTCCCTGTTTGTATTAGTGTTTGAGAAAAATAATACTTGGGGGCAAGAATCTGGTCCCACCTGTATTCACTACGTTTATCATGTTGTTTGGGGTTTTTGTTGCTGTTGTTTTTTTCTTTTTTGTTTCGTTGTTCTTTTTAAAGCTAAATGTAAATATAGTAGACAAAAAAGATTAAGTGAAAATTAGTCGAATAATGCAAAATGAGAATAAGGCAAAAATGAGGGCTAGGGAAGGATCCTTTAAAATGAATGTTCAAGGTATGTAAATTCTGCAATTTATTCAGTGAGGGAAGGTGTTGAATTGTGGCAGAAAGTTGTCTGCTGTTTCTGATTCATCAATTTAGGGATGCATAGGTGCTCAGATTAAAAAAATATGAAATGCTACAATATGGTTTTTGGTCACTAGCTCTGTTTAAATGACAGCTGAAAGTAAGCCTGGATTCATCCTAGTGGTTTCATCCTGGTTTTTCCCCAAAAATTCTTTTGCTTAGTCCATATCACTGACCTTTCCTCTTTACAGAAAAATAATTTATGAAATATTAAAGCTATGTGGAAGCCTTTGTAATTGCAGCTTCAGCAAGATTTGCAATTATGCAAGAAAATACTGAAATACATACCTGTGTGCATCTCCTCTCTTTGATATGCAAAAGCCCTTTACTGTTGCTTTATTAACTGTTACATTTCTGTTTCTCACCTGCTTTTGCAGAGGAAATACATGAACCCACATGTCTCCCAGTGGTAAATACACTGTATGTCTTTATATGAGCAGGCAAAAAGAGCATATTAAGACAGGTTGAAGGTGAAAAAGATTTTTATGCTCAAGTTTCTGATTACACCATTATAGTAGCATCACTAATTCCCCTCCTTCCATCTATTGTCTTCTTTCCTCTGTTGTCATCAGTGGCCACTGTTGATTTGTTGACTCTATTAAAGTATTCAAGGAAGCCACAGGCCTGTCATTTTGGTCATAACCTTAATCTGTTTTCTCACCTTGGGAGAAAATGTGTTAATACACTGTCTGTTTCTATAGAATAGACTCATTGGGAAAGTTCCTGACACAAATCTGCAATACATTTAGAAGGAAAAAAAGGTTTTCTCAATCTTGATTAGTTTAACAGATAGCAAGGCGTGTTTAGCTGGAAATTTTTATAAGAGCCCCACCAAATTGAGTAACAGTAAGCAATTGTAATGGTACATTGTGTAGTAATTTTTGAGCTGGGTGAGTTGCAGCTCCTCCTGATTTCTCATAATCTCTGATTCCTTTTTATTTCTGAATGATTAAGCAAATCATTTATGCTAACTTCTGCTTTAATTTACATCTCTGTAAAGCCTGTGTAACTTTATTGATTCTGGAGTTGCTTTAGTTTTTAATACAAGTAAAGGGAGGGGTCATTCTTGCTAGCTTGCTGATTTGGAAAATAAATTGAGCTTCCCCCCCCACCTCCCCATTTTTTTCTGCCTTACAGAGAAATGGTATAGCTGCCTAACTGCTTCTCATAAAACATTTTAAAATTCTTCATATTGTGTATCATCTTCTTTATAATAATTGTTTCTAGTTCTGAGTAACTGCCTGCTGTGCAAATAGGGCGTGTTTTAAGGAAAATGAAAACAGACTTGAGTTTTCTTACAGCTTATTTTCTGTTCTCTTATTTGGGGAATATTTGGTTTTTTTACTTGTATTTGAGAAACTGACATTGTGTTTTAGTTTGTATTAAGTTTTTATATTTAGCTTGCATTTGCAAACTAGCTAAATTTGCATCTTAAAAATTTGCTTTAAAAAAAATTTACTATACAGATACACGATTTTTTGAATAATCTTGTTCATGTCAGTTATATATTGTATATCCCTGAACTGCTCCTTTTTAATCTTATTTGAAAACAGTGGTGTCCATTACATGTAGTGGAATGTAGTAATGACCTGGTATTGGGAGATGCATTTTTGGTCCTTGTTTTGTCTGTCAGTCAGTCCTGCCCCTCCATCTGAGACTTTGTGTGATGGTCTGAATAGCTGTAAGAGCTGAAGTTGCAGTTGAAGTGATTGCCATCACTAAGTTGGCTGGAAAACTAAGTAGGCCAGGGTTGGTATCATTTGGCTTAAATGACTGGAAAATATTTTTTTTCTATTCCTTTCATTTTTGGTGCCAGAGTTCCCTCTGTTGTGGAACTCCTCATTTATGGCCTGCAAATCTGGGAAGCAATCCTTCTGTTCTATTAATCTGTCTTGCCAGGCACTGTGATCTAGTTATTAGAACAAAAGATGATGAAAGGAAATGTTAGGATTAAAATGTATTTTATGGTTGCTAGAAGCTCTTATTAGTAAGGGCAAAAAGAATGTATATTCAACCAGTGGAGAAGATTAATGTTGTCTTGAAATAACTCCCTATAATTTATCTATAATATTTTAATAAATCTTTCCCATGCCAATAAATATTGGAATAGGAAAGATAACATGAAGGATAAGGTTGTACTAACTGAAAAACAGGTGTCTTTGAAGCATATACCAATTACAAATTAAAATATTTGGGAATGAGGCTACTGCCTCTGTTGGTTGTGTGTCATTTAGTGCTGTAAAGCTTTGATCTCTGCTTAGTGATCTTTAGCTCTGCTGTGATACATTTAGGGATTCTTAGGGATTTTTTTTTAAATCAGCTATAAAGGATTCTTTTCTATGTCTCTCCTTCCTATCTTATTTATTAGAAATAATTTTCCATGAGGTATATGGGTGGTATTAATATTAGGACCAACTTGTAAAATCTTACAAATGGAAAAATCTTACTAATGCAAAAAATGGAAAAATCTTACTAATGCAAAAAGATCATAGTGTTCACTGAAAAAAGGTTCCATTAACTTCATTTATTTTGGCTGAAATGGTGTAATTCAATTCTACATGGAAGAGACTAAAATTGTCTCAGTTGCCTTTATATATAAGAAGACATTTTGATGACAGGATGATTAATGCATGTGAAGAAAAAGTGTATGTTGCTTAAGTGGGCCAGATATCACACATGTACACTGCAAGGTAATAAATGTGGGTGTTATTATGTGACAGCCAAAACTTTGTAGATTGTAGTCTCAGAACTCCCCCAAACTGGCTTTGGCTTCGAAAGGGTCATTGTAGTTCAAAAAAGTGGAGTCAGTATAACTCTGTCTTTTACTTGGTATCAAAATGTCTTCTGCCTCTGTGTTGATAATGAGGAATATTAGGCATTTTTTGGTTTTTTGAAAAAAGCATATTGTTAATTTTTATTGTACTACTACATATTCTTACTCTACCTATTATACTCTTGTAACTGTTGGACTGTTTCTTTATTTATACATTGGTGTACCAATATGCATTATACCTATAAATATCAGTACAATACAAGGCTTATATAAAAAAAGAGAAGTAAAGAACCCATGGTATTCTTCAGTCAAGGAGCTTCTGCTTTTTACCATAGTCCCTTAACCAGTGCAACTGCTCTGGAGTATTTGGTTGTGATGTTTCTTTTTTGCCACACAGATTACTGCAATGTAGTAGAAGTTAGCAGTTCTGTTAGCACTTAATATGTGAGGATACTGGTTTTTGTTTGCATGACAGTTCTGCCTGATCCAAACCAAGTGGCAAAATTCATGTTAAATTTCATTGTTGTGTTTTTGTGGGTAGGATCTGAAGAGCACAGATCTTTAGGTAAGAAAATAAAATTACAATAAATTTCCTGTTCCTGTCTCATTAGCAATAACATGGGCACAATCCTGTGCCACATGTTATCTGGAATGACCCTTTCTTGAGCAGGGAGTTTCTACCACATGATCCACTGTGGTACCTTCCAACCTTATCCTGTCTGTGATTTTGTGATTCTGCAGTACTGTGACCCATATGGCAGGGAAGCTTTCCTTGCTAGGAAGTGCTTTTATTTGGTATTGCTGTCTCTGATGCACAATTTGTTTGTGCTAGAGAACTGTAAGCTTAACTTGGGATGCACTGAAGGAATTTGCCTGTCAGCTCTTTGGCCCTGTACCTCTCATCTTTGAAACTCTTCCAGGTCAGACCAAGAGTGCTATTAGAGGAAAGAGTATTGATATCTTTCACCACCTCAGTTCACCATCAAATGGATTTTCCATTGCTTGGAGTTGGTATTAGGTTCTGTGTTGGCAGATGCTGATGTAGTTTCAGAGCAAATGGATCTTAGTAACTAATCCTTGCCACCTCCTTGAGAGGTGATTTGCTGTATCTGACAGATGGGGAAGCATAGGAGTGAGAGGTGGTTGCAGAGCTGGGATTAGAGTGCTGAAGTCCCAGACTTCTGGTCCTGTGCTCTGCACAACCACAAAGCCAACCTTTCCTACCCATCTCTTGTTACTCTCTTGGGGCAAATTCTTATGGAACATTATTAATAAGGACAACTGGGGAATAATCCTGTTGTCCTAGTCAGGAGAGAAAGTCTTCTTTTAGTTCTGTGCTATTGTATGGAATTTAATGCTAACAGTCAGGAGACCTTAAATAACTACATCAAACAGCCCATTTGGTGCCAGCCTTTTCTTATTTAGCTTAGTCTAAACTGACACCAAACTTTGAGACCTCCTCTCCTCCCACAGTGGAGAGCCACTGGGATTTTTTATACCACACATGGTTTCCCTCCTACATTTTCCTCCCATGTCAGATATTCATACCCCCTTTAATAACCAGCAGGGGGATCATTACATTGAGCTACTGCCAAATGCATAATGACTGCTGCCTTTGCCTTACACAGTCACTGCACTACTGATATCCAATTCAGCATTGTAAAGTGCTTAGGGCTACCTTGGGGATGTGCTATATTAAACCCAACTATTCTAAATCCTATTTAATACAAAGAGATTGGTGGTGGGGGAGGGGGGAGGGAGATTTAAAATTGTCATTAGTCACCTATTTTCAACAAGTAAAAATACCTGGTCACTTAGGGCCCAATTCTGTCACTCTTAAGTCATGAATGGACCCCCTGATTTTAGTATGGGGTGCATGGAGGTGAACACTGCTTGCCACAGGGTGAGGCAGAATTAGGTCCTATACAGCTGTGCCTGAGACAGTAAGTTTTCAAGAAGCTGATGGGGATGAGCATGCCCATTTCTGAATTCCCCTTAGAAATATTTTACAGTGGGAACAGGAAAGCGGAAACATGCTTCATATCTGACTAAAAATAAAGGTACTCTTAAACTTGTAAAAGGCAACATTTTTATTTGAATGATATGACAGAGCTGCCACAGGAGTGTTACCTGCTATAAAGAAAGCTTAAGAATTATTACCTTTATTAGACCAGTGACACTGAGCTTTAGCCATACATTTCTAACTTCTGTCCCTCTACAGAGACAATTTTCTTTTCTTAAATAAACTGTCATGCTAGTGTTAATATATTGTTGGCTCCCTCATACTCTGAGAATACTGCTGATATAAAACATGTATATGTTAGATTGGTAATAGTATCTTTAGTGTAGCTGACTAGAACAAATGTGTTTCCCTCATGGCTGTGCTAATGTGATAAAGGAAAATTGGCTGTTCATCAGCTTTTGGCTGGGTAAAGACAGTAGAGATGGAACCACATTCTTTTTTATGCATTAATACCACTGAGAACTTTTCACTAGTTATATTTCATGTGCAGGCATGTTGTGCAAAGATGTTGTAAAACATGAGATAATGCTACAAATAACAAAGTAGAAAAGCCTGTATCTTTTATGATGATAACAGTCAAACACCAAATGACAGTAACAGGCTGTAAAAAATGTGATGCAGAAAAAAATGCAATGTAACCACAATATATACGTATACTTAGGCTCTTGCAAATAGGGCATCAGATGTTTAGAGGGCTTTGTATTAAAATTAAATAAAGAAATTGTTGTATTTAGGTCATTGATGTGTCAACACAAAAGATAATTTAAAATGGAGAGATGTATTTTGAGCGGTGAAACTCATATGCTATAACTTTTTGAACAAATCTCAAGGCTTAGTAATTATGATAATAGCCTTCAAATTTCCATCAGTGGAAGGGCAATAAATATTCCTGTCTAAATTTGGAAATATTGACTGAATCTGGAAATGGCAATAAAGCTCAGCATACATGTTTATGTTTGAAAGTACAGTTTAAGGAGGAAAAATTCATTTGTACAATCTTGTGTGAAGCCAAAAGAAAAAAGGCCAAACAAACCCCTCCATCTTATTTCATGTTTTCTTTCTTAAAATGCTGATAGGCTCATGTTGCTCAAGGCACAGATGCTGATCATCTGAGCTCAGATTTATAGATAATTGTGTCCATTTATCTTGGTCTGAAATTTGAAAGATTTTATTGTCAGAGTAGTATTGTGTGTGCTTATATTATGGTTTTCAAGCTGGTATTTTTTTAACTGGTAAATAAGTTCTGTCTTTCCTTTTTTTGCAACAAATTATTCTGGCTTGTAAACCTTCTGTGTCCTCACATAGGTATTGTTCTTATGGAAGCAGTTATTCCAGGTTTATTTTCTTTTGATTGGCATGACTGTCAAGATGGGCTAAGGCACTCTAGTTTTATTTGCCTTGATAGACATGATTCACCAGGCATCCATACCTGCAAAATTAAAATAATGCTCTTTTAATTGGCAGCAGCAAAATGGTGTTTCAGAGGTTTAAAGCTACCAAGTTATCATGTGAAAAAAGCTTTATTCAAGGTAAACATTGCTAAAACCCAAGTAATTTAATTTTTTTTGCAAATAAACTTTCTGAAATAAAAATTTTAGGTAAGTCCAACTTAGTTTCTATAATTAATTTCATTAATGGAAACCTGACTATAGCCATAATACTTCTGGTTTTCATTTTATGTGGGCCTGGATTTTTTAAATGAGAGTACTGAATTTCATATGATGTAAGGCTGAAAGGCACTCCCATATTATTAAACTTTTCCTAATTTTAGGTAACCTAAGTCTAAGCATTTCTAATGCAAAAAATCCCCCAACTTTGTCAAAGCTCAGCATCTTGTGACTTTGTGGAGCTGGGAGAATGCCATAAAGAATTTCTATGAATGTTAGCTCAGATTTAAAATGAATTGGCAGGAAAGGGAACACTTGCAGAAAACAGTACCCTGGGGTGCTGGCTGAGTGCATATTCCTAGCCAAGGGTTCCCTGGATGAAAGGGAATTACCCAGTGGGTGTAAAGCAGATGTAGGCAGTTCCTATACCGTTCCCTTCAGCCCTTGTAGAAGAAGTATGTTTGGGTTAGGGAGGCGTTTTGGGGGCTGTTGGAGGCCTGTGTTTGATTATCCTGAGCATGGTGTGCAGCCCCTTGAGGCCTGTTTGAAGTGATGTATGAGAAGAGCTGCGACAGCTGTAACATGTGCCCATGGCCCAAAGTGGTGATGGAGCTGTAACCAGCCTTGTACCTTGTGAAACACACCCACCCTTCTTTTCCTCTCTTCCCCTCCATCTCCACCAGATCCCTGTGATGTAGTTCCTTCTTTGATTTAACCCCTGTAGAAATTTTATACTCTCTGCATCTGTGTGGTGATATGTTAATGAAAAAGAGGTAACTGCTTTCAGTAGGCACCAAAAATAAAGACACGCAACAAATAGCCTGAGGTACTGTTACCAGTTAATCAGTGATAGACAAAAAAATGTAGAGAAATCAAAGTGATTGCATGATAAAGCATGTGTTTGCCCCTTTGATTCTATAGGTGCATCACAGCCGAATTAGTTTCTTCTTGAATGGTTGGGAAGATGATAACACAGCTTTTGATTCAAGGACTCTTATGGGAACAGTTGCAGATACTGATGCTGATGGTACTCTGCAAATTGGACAAAGCTTCACAGGTAAATCTTGTAGTACTTTAGTGGAATGCACTGGAATAGTCAAAATAAAATATACATGATGTGGTTAAAAGAAGTGTGTGAGTAATTTAAGTTATCTATATGGTGAGAAGTAATACCTTACTGCAGAAGAAAATTCCTATTTTTCAATTATCTTTCTCAAAAGACTGGCTTGAAGATAGAATAAATTATGATCATCTACCAAACATATATGTATTGAATATATGTATAGGAATAGATTGATGTTTGGTAGATGATCATAATTTATATGATAGGTTTTCCTGAATTCTCTAAAACATGTAAGTAAAGTGACTTATTCCACTAATTTCTGCCTGTAGTTTTTCTGAGTAAATATAGGGAATATGTATTCTGTTTCAGAATGGAATTGTGCATGGCCACTATATTACTCTCTCTGCAGAATCAGGAACAGAGCTGAAGGTTTATGGCTGTTTGTGTTCTTCAGTTTTATCAATACTCATGCAAACCATGGCAGAATGAGAATCTTTCAGCCTCTAGTAATGCCTGAAAGTTTTACTCTTCATCTACATCTAGAGTTTTATATGTTCTATATCATGACATGATCATTGAAGAACAGTGGGGGATGTTTGGTTACTTTTCACTAATTCTTGGCTCTGCAGGTGTAAGAACACTGACTACTGCTCTTTGGGAACATGCACAATTTGAAGTTAACTTCTAAAAATATGTCACATAAACAGTTTTATTGTGGCTTTGGGCAAGAAAGTAGTCTGTGCCAGATTTCTTCAAGCTTGTATTTGGAAATGTATTTTGTTGTGGTTTTGATTCTGAATGCTGGGTAGCTAATAATCATGTAAAAGAAAGGAATATTTTAAAATGCTCTTTATTGTATAAATTGATAGGTACAGTTGTACCTACTGTATCTCTTCTCTAATTAGAGGTGGCACATGGACTGGCTCATTACTTCTGTCTAATGAGCCGGTCCCTGTGCCACCTCTCTAATCAGAAAAGAGATAGGTACAAAATGTTCTTATAAAGTTATTATAAATCATTCTTTTTTATCAAAAAAATTAAGTCACTGCCCTCTATAGTTTTGTCCAGGCCCAAGATGGTTTCATTCAGGAGGGGTAATTGTGCAAGAGAGATTTCTGAGTGCTGAATTAAAGGTGCTCTCATGTAGTGCAAAGCTGCCTTCTGCTCAATAGATTATTTATAGTATATTTCCTTAGGTTTAGAGCAATTTGTTGGAAGAATGCAAGATTTTCGATTTTACTCAGTGGCACTTACAAACAGGTAAAGAACTTTTATTTTTGTAGCAAAATAAGAGTGTGGTGAGAAAGAGGTGTAGATAACAATATGCTTATTTCCCAAAGTGTAGTGCTTTTCAGATGTTTCCTTTAGATAATTGCTCGGGAGGATGTAGTTCCCTGAGCCTCATTTCAAAGATTACCTTTAATCTAAAAAATCTTGAGTTAAAATAAATTCAACAACTGAATGTGTTTTGCTTTTGAACTGTTGCTTAAATAGGCTTGATGTATGTAGTGGTGTATGTAGTGTATATGTAGTGAAACAAAACACTGTGATAAATATGTGCTCTCCTTGTTATTGTTGTCCTTGCTACAACCTGACTTAGTATGTATTCTGCAGAGAGTAGATCCAGTTGCTAGATTTCAATGCTTATAAGCTGTCTAGGTGTTACCTACTCATCATAATTCTGTCATAATAGTGTATGCTGATAAGCTTAGTCCTGGTGGATAAGACTTGCTAAGCTTCCTCTGAGCTGCGTGTAAACTGTAGGGCAAGGAAGGGAGCTACGGGGTCAAAACTGGACCACTCAGATACCAGTCTGTTGAGGAGGACAGGCATTCCAAGTGATTGGCACGCTGGCTTTGTAGCTGGAAGATTGGCTCCCCGTGCTTAGCTGTTGCTTTCCTCTGGTTTCACTTCCCCATACTGTCAGGTAGTCTTGATGCTCACCCGCCCCATGCACACACCCCTGTCCTGAGGTCCCACTGTCCCTTGTGCTTCAGATGAAGTTGTCACCATAAGCCACCAACGACTTAGCTACCTCAGTCCACAGAGCCCTGGGCAATTGCTTTGACTTCCTGTGTTCCTGAGGCCAAATTACTGTTGCCACTGCAATTTCTGTCGCCTTCCAGCCTCCCTTCCTAGCACATTACAAAGAGATGTTACCTTTGTTATCCAGCTCATGCTGGATTAATCCAGTCATATCAGGCTGGCCAGAAGTAGTCAGGTCCTATTTGTCTGTGTGGTGCTTCCAGGGAGGCTGCACACAATGACACTCAGAACTGCAGACCTTCAGGCTACTTAATGATAGTCTTTCAATAAGATGTAGAGCAGTTTCCTCAGAGCTCAGCTGTCTGCAGGACATTATGATGAACTGAGCTCCTGTGAATTGGAAGCATTAATGTGAATCTGAATTCCAAGTTTTATGAAAATCACGTTAGTTGTATTTCTCAGAGCAATGCTTGTCAAATCTTTTGAACTACAATTTAGGTCAGTAAAATGAATAAAGCTTAACAATTGAAAATTAAGGTATTTTACAGACTGTTTTGACCTACTGATGTCTTTCTAGATTTGATTTTATATCCCCAAATAGCATGGTGCAAAATGTTTTTCTGGGATAAACTGGGAGGGAAAGTCTTGCCTGCATACCAATTAATTTAGGCTATGGATATGTAAAAAGTCCTGTAAGCCTGGGTTCTGTGGAAGCTGTAGTGGCAGCTAGCAAGTATTTATTTGCTTAATAAGCACACAAAATTATGTTCTTACTGATAAAGCAGGAAAATGGGAAAAGTTACAAGGTTTAAATATAAAAATTCAGTCTTTTCTCAACTCACAAAATCCTTCCTTTGTATCAGTGATGAGCAGATAAAGAACTGTCCATGTCATCCATATATCTACTTGCTTTCCTGCCTACTTACCTTTGTATTTATTGCAGTTGCTGATGTCAGAGGGTACTAAAGTATCTCAATGATTTGACATGACTGGGTTGATTGCAGTTAAAAAAGGGGACATCTTGATAAAAATTAGTTAAAAGTAAAAATATTTCTACCCAGATTTCCTAAGGTACAATATGATGTTGTTCAAGCTGGTCTTTTGGGAGGGTTTGAGTGCAAACATTGAACTTCACAGTGGTTATTGGCACTATGGTGTGTTTAAGAACAGGATCCAGACTGCTGATTGGAGTCAGACATGATGCTGCAATAAAATGTTTTTCTCCTCGCATCTATGGTGGGATTCATCTATTTAGCTTTAGAACTCTCACCAAAGAACTCCTCTCCCTTGGTGTCTGAAGAACTCCTTATGTGTGGGGCTATGAAAGGAGCTCTAGGGTGGTTCTTCATAGATATTTTCTGAAGATGCCTACTGCTACCATTGATAATGTAGAGACCTTGGGGGGAGCCTTCACTCCTAGCTGAGTGCCCCATTCTTATGAGTTTACATCAGGAGTTTAGGGCTTCTACTGTAATCTAACCTGAATTTTGTTTAATCTGTGAGCCTAGATGCACAAAGTGACATTTGTTCTTGTTTGTCATGTATCTAATTACTATTCTCTATGCTGTGACAGAGACATTTTGGAAGTATTCTCTGGAAAATTCCCTCATCTTCATACCCAGTCTGAGTGCCGCTGTCCTGGAAGTCATCCCCGAGTACACCCTTTGGTACAGAGGTACTGCATCCCTAATGGTGCAGATGATACCACTAATGACAGGGTGCTGAGGCTGGATGCAGATGCCCATCCTCTCCACTACATCAATGATAATGACATTGGGACCACTTGGATTTCATCTGTGTTTGCTAATACTGCAGGTCTGGATCGTGGTGTTTCAATCACAATAGATTTACAAAATGGACAGTATCAGGTAATGGGAAGATGCCATTTGCCATTTATTAAAACAAAACTAAGAAAAGATTTTTATAGATATTGCATTGCAGTTTTGAGGATATTCAAACCTTATGCTTTAGAATGTTATCCTTAGAGGACCAGGAAGAAAGTTTCCTTTATTGGCATATAACAGTGCAAAAGGCAACAAAATGCATTATGGTTCTCAGCATTCTCTTTTATGTGCCTGTTTTAATCAGCAGTAATCTAGAGTAGATATACAAGAGTAGATCCTGTGTGAAGGCACCAGTATTTGGAAACTGATTGTTGTCTCTTAGCTCCACTTTTGTAAATTTCAACTTTTATTTTAATTTCTATTAAAACTTAAGGTGCTTGTTTTGTACCTGCTGGTAGAAAACTGACTGCAGACAAATGAGATTTAATGTATCAAATGCACATTGACGTATTAGAGGGTGTTTCTGTTTGCAGATATTCTGGAGGTGATAGATTAGCTTCCCAAGGAATATGAAAGGAGAAAATAAGCAGGTGTAGTTATTGAAGAGGCCATATTGCTCCTAACCTTCCACTAGGCTCTTGAAGAATGTCAGGATGTCTTGGAAAGAGGGACGTATCAGAAGTGGGGCTGCATTCACAATAGGGAATTCACCAAATTTCTGTATATTCTTTCTGGCCTATTCTTTTTTAATTAATGCT
>NW_005054299.1:2542280-2547595 GCF_000277835.1 Geospiza fortis
TGTTTAGTTAAAAGTGATTTTAAATTAATGTGAAATTCTTGACTTTTGCTTATTTGATACACACACTTCTGCTTAAGCAGTATGCTGAGGGAAATGTTGTTTGAAACAACACTTGATGAGATTCTGAGCTAAAAATATGTAGAATTTAAAAAAAAATTACTTGCTGTCAGACAAACAACTTGTCGAATATTTGGCACCACAAAGTTATAACTTTCATTTTTACCAAAATAACATGGCTGTAACAAATCATGGACCTGACTTTGCAGTGTATTTTCAAGCAGTCTTTGAGAAAAAGTGAAGTTCTGATGCAGTAGTTCAGTACTTGTCTGATAGAGTCTGAGAAATCAAAGAGCTTGTTCACCAAAAATGATTCTCTCTGGCTTTAGTTAGGAATATGTGGGGTGAAATATGGCTGCTTCTGTCTATGAGTGGTAAAGCAGACTGCATAGTCACATTAAAAAAAGGTTTAAATTCTCATTGTTTTACAACTTAGCCATTAATATCAGTTCATAAATTTGTTATCTTCTTGTAGGTATTCTATATTATACTGCAGTTCTTTAGCCCACACCCTGAAGCAATAAAAATTGAGAGGAAAAAAAGAGATGATCTAGAATGGGAAGACTGGCAATATTTTGCTAGAAATTGCAGTATTTTTGAAATGGAGAACAATGGATCTCTGGAAAAACCAGATTCTGTCAACTGTCTCCAGATGCATAGGTATGAGTGGGTATTTGCATAATACAGATGGTTTGAACAGGTAACATCCTGACACTATTCACTGCTATGTCCCAGTGAGATAGAATCTTTTAATTTGGTACACTCATTTGTTATGGACTACTGAATATATCAAAGATCCTAAACATGACCTTTCAACTCAAAATTGCCAAAAAGTCTGCTGTAATTTTTATCAGATTTTAATAATTTATGAGTCTGAATCAGTTGATTCCTCTTGTTCTTTTTGAGGCAGAGTTTCAAAATGTTACGTGTTAGTGTTTTGATGGCTGTTGTCAGTAGAATTGCAGAACACTGAAAGGATAAGTGGAGGAAGGTACTAATATAAAATTGTTCCAAACAGTCTAGTGAATGTGAAAGTCTACCTTCTGATCTCTGGGAGGGCGACTTGTTCTGAAACTTAGGAGAGAGGCCAGACTGAAGTACAAAAGCCAGTCATTCAACCCTGCTAGTGTTATGCAACACATGTAAGAAATGAGTTGAAAATGTTATCTTGAAGCTTTCTCATCTTTCTTAGCAAGAAGCAATATAAAACTGTGGGAAGAGGGGCAAGAAGGATTATTACCATTTAGAAATATGTTGCAAGCCCTTTTACTGTCAATTAACATGTGAAAATGGAAAGCTTTATCATATTTAAAATATACATTTAATAAATATAGCATATAATGTATATAATAGTTAATATGTTACCTTATTACACACACATATCTGTGTATGTACACACACATGTATGTATAATTGAACTTTTGCCACTGCATACATTCAACTGCGTTATCTCTTGCCTGAGTTCAGATGCCAGTCAGTATTAGACTTGTTTAGTACTTGGCTGAAAATCAGTGAGAAAATACTTTTCCAGGTGCTGTAGGTATTTTGCCTTTTTTTCCCCCCACTTTTGCTACCTTTCTAAGACTTTTCAAGTGTCAGCATCTTTGTCTATTCTCCAGGAGTTCAGTATTCTGAGGAGAGGAGCATAAGGTCATTTGAGTTACACCACTCTTCTGAAGAGGAGTCTGAGCTTTATTGCTGATCTTTGAAGCAGAGGGTAGAGAAGAAGGGAAATATCTTAAGTAAGACAAATGTTTTTGGATAAATAAGTGAGGTGCAATACCTTTTTCAGCCCCAAAATATGGAATTGTATAATTTTAAAAAAGAGCAGCGAAGTATGGATTGTTTCCATAAATAAATGGGCTGTTTTCTAGGCAGCACAGTTTCTCCCCTTCAATTAAAATGTAAATGATGATAGGAAATGATATGAATGGATAATTTTTGGGTACAGCTGATGTACAGAAAGCTTTAAGTGATAAGACATATATTGGTGAATATTCTGTGTGCTCAAAGAGGAGCTACTGTTGGAACAAAGCCCACATTTATGTCAGCAGTGTAACAGAGTTCCCTTGAGGATTTTATTGTAAAACAAAATTATTTCTCTTGTTCTTTCATACCCACAAACTTGTACCTGCCAAGACATGTCCAGATTGTCTGTCCAGGATTTAGACACCAGTGTCCCTCTGTCCTAGGTGCCTGTCCAGGATTTACGTGGAAGGCAAACGACCTTGGTTTTGAAATCCTTACCGTAACTTGATGGTTTTGATGATCACATACTAGTACTGAATGGACTCTCTTTTGTGTCCTTTAGGAAATGAAAGTGATTAACGTTTTTGTTTCTCCATCCTGTACCACCTATATAAGTTAGGAGTTGCTCACTGTCCTTTATCCCCCTATCAGAGGCTTGAATCTTTGCTTAGTCTGAATACTGGCTGCCCCTTATTTTAGAATCTCCTTTGTTTTCCTGAGAAACTGCATGTAGATGCCCTAAAATCTTGATGACCTGCTTATCTAGTTGCCATCAGCCTCACAGTCTTTCTGCTGTTCCCTCTGATGTTTATATACCAACATGGTATTGTTTATCTGCCATTTGTACCTGTCTAAACATTTCCATTACAGTTCCATATGACATGGAAGAAATACACTTTATTTAGTTTTAAAACTGACATATTTTCAAGTGACATTTTTTGAGTGTTGCATGTCAGGTGCCAGGTGATTACGTGATAACGTAATACCTATTTTTAATGATCCCGTGTATGTGTGCAAATAAGCAGACATTCTTTTCTCTTCCAGAGGCTAAACTCTGCCTAGTACATAGACTAACATGACATGATTCATACCAAGCTGTGCACCTTTTATCTACTTGTTTACTCAGTTTCATACAAGTTGTGCACTTGGTATCTACTTGTTTACTCAGTTTTACTTGAATTCTCAGGAATGTCCTTCCCCTTTCTGGGCTTAAATATGCAGTTTTACTCTCAATCTTACTGCTTTCCATTACATTATCTTGTACTTCACTTGCTGGAAGGTAGCATATGTTTCTAACTCTGCTCACTCAGAGGAGCAGATGATGTGGTCCTGTGACTTTGGAATTCAAAATATAACAATTGTTTCTGTATGGTTTTTTTAGGTGTTTAGCAGGTGTATTACTAACAATGTAAGTCTATTAATTATTGTGTTAGTCGTCTGAATGTTTTCATTATGCAGTTCAAGCCTAGTTCGGGCTTCTCAAGGACAGTGTGTTAAACCTCTTGAAAATATGTGCAGGTGACACTGTATCAATCACACTTTAATCATATTTTGAAGCTGCCTGGTAAAGGCTTTACTTTTAATTGGAAATTTGGGGTCTGGAGAAGAGCATGGTAGTTTAACAGACAAAACAGACATATAGAGGACGTTTCTTTTCCCCATCTTGAATTCTGGTGACTGGGAATCCACTGATGTAAGAATTTTTACTCAAAGTTCGAAACCACCATTTACAGTTGAGACCCTCTCTGAGAAACAGTATGTTAGGGGCTAGAATCAGTAAAATATGTAATATTTTGAGTTTAATTTGTTTTCCTCTCTATTTAAACAGCTTTACACCGTATTCTCGTGGTAATCTAACTTTCAGTGTTCTTACCCCGGAACCAAATCACCGACCTGGTTACAATGATTTTTATAATAGTCCATCTCTTCAAGAATTTGTGAAAGCTACTCAAGTGAGGATTCATCTCCGTGGCCAGTATCACACTAGTGAGCCTTGGGTAAATTTTAGGCATAGGTACTATGGAGTTAATGAAGTTACAGTCAGTGGAAGGTAAGTGTTATGTGACGCTTCCCAGATCCAGCAGTCTCTGATTGTTACAGCTCTGCACAGCATATAGGGACCTGCCTAAAATTTGATCAACTTGTTTTGCTTTTACATGTATGATTGAGAAAGGAATTTGGTCTGAAGCAGTGTATCAAGTTGGAAATGACTGGTGTACTGTTTTGTAAAACTGTTTGCTCACATTTTATTTTACAATTAATTATACTTATTACACAAATCTGTCAAAAGCAATCCTTTCCTTGGAATTACCAATGCCTCTAAGCAAAGGCTTATGACTGAAACAATGGCTTGTGCTTTATTTCAGTAACTCTTCCAAGCTATAGATTCGGAGACATGGCAATTTTAACAATCAATGCAGAGCTCTTTCTTTGTTTTAGTTGGAGTTTTCCTTTCAAAATTGGGTAGCTGTCAGTAAAACTGTTGTATTATCTGTGACTGACAACTTTATTGTATATGATAAGTGTGCTGTCTTGTGAAGGGACTAATTATGCCCTGGAAATAATACGCAAATTTGGCAATGAAATAGTTTCTAAGAAGCATATGGTGCAGATTTGTAAGTATTATTATTCCTGAAATTATATTGGTAGCTCTCATTTTGAGAGAAAGCACCCTGTTAGAAGTCTTGTTTACTTTAAAATTTTCTATCTTATTAATATATTTTGATTATTGATTTAGATGTATTGTGATAATGCATTTACTAAAACAGCTTTACCTTGGTGATGATGTAACAGTAAAATAATTTCAGCTGTAGTTTGCAAAGCTGTGTGATGCCTCCAGAAGAGCAGCCTTTCAGGTAGTGTGGTATGGTTATTGACTATTAATTAAGACCATATGCAGATTTTATTTTAGTAAGAATTGGATATTTTAATGGAGATAAAATGGGTTAAAATTCAGAATTATTCCTGTTGTGGTTAAGATTTGTTGAAAAACTAGAGCCGTACTGGAAGTTTTAATATTGATGAATAATTGTAATTTATTTAATAAAAACTTACATATCAATGTTACATACTGAAATACAGTTTTCATTACATATCATATAAGGCAAGAGTAGCTCTACTACATGCTGGTTTTTACTTTCTTGAAAAGCAATTGTTGATGCTTAAAAATATATTGAGTGAAGCAATCTTTGTCGTTTACTGCACCTAAGAACATTCTCTTTGGTGACATTTATTTGTTCTTAATAAAGAACCAGGCTATGTAAAACACAAAATTGACTTTGTGACTGTGTAATATGTTTTTGCACAGATGTGTTTTCATGTTCTAACTTTTGACACCACCTATTGTTGTTTCAGGTGTAATTGCCATGGCCATGCTGATGATTGTGACACAGCTGTGAAACCATACAGATGCCTGTGTGTCAAGGAAAGCTATACAGAAGGAAATAATGTGAGTCTCACCTTTGTCTGTGTGTGCCACTGATGAACAGCCTCAACACTGGGATTTAAAT
>NW_005054299.1:2547628-2605200 GCF_000277835.1 Geospiza fortis
GAAACTTTCTGTGGCAGATTTGTGTCAATTAAGGAAAAAAATGTATTCCACTCTCCACCTTCACCAAAAGCCATTCCACCACAGACCATCAGGAGTGTTGTGTTCAGGGATTTGACTTCTTATTAGAGATTACCACTTCAAACATTAGATGCAACTTTCAAACATTAGATGCAAACCTGAGATTAGACTGTGAGCATCTAATAAAGATTGTCTCTGCCTGGTGTAGCAACTAGCAGGAGTCCTGTAGGGTGAAGGTACTAGTCCATGGTAATTTTAGTCTGCTCCTGTGGACTCCAGACCCATTCAATAGGTGGAATGCAGTAAGCAAAGCTTCCAATTTAGTTTAATTTGAAAGGAAAAAAAGAGTTCAAGTGGTCAATAATGCAATCCAAATCACCACAAATGCAAAATTATAATTTTCATTTGTAATTCTAATGGTTTTATAATTCTTGGCCATGGAAGAACCAAAGAGGGTTTGATTACTGTAAGTCATAGTATTCTAGATGAATATGTGGAGGAGAGCTCAATGGTACCACTTTTCAGTAATTTCATGCAGCCTTTGCTTTTCTTTAAAGCTGTTCGCATACAACTTAACAAAAGCAGAACCATGATATGTGAGTAAAAAAACTTGCTCAAAGAAAAGATTCCCTAGATTAATTATTTATCTCAAAAGAAAAAAAAGGAAAAAAAGTTGAGGTTAAGAAAAAATGAGCTACATCAAAGGAATGAATCCCTCAGTCTCACTGAGTGTTAGATTTCCATTGTGAGTACATGATGTACTTTTTGCTACATTTATGCCTTTTGGAAGTAGCCTTTCTAAAAATTAAGAAGGGGTTATATGGAATATCAACAGCAGTAGCAAAGGGGAGACTAATCACACATCAAAAAAACCCCAAGCAGTCTGTGCTTGCAGGAACAGAGTGAGGAGAGGTAACCTCAGAGCATTTGATAGCGTGCTCATGATTGTGTGAAAGATTCTTGTTAAATTTCATAGGGGTTCTAAGTTTTCCCATTTCTTAAGCAGAAGTGTAGGATATACAGTCTAAATGGGACTTGAACCGAAATTGCAAGTTTTTAGATGGGTCAAATCAGAAAAAAAATTCAAGCTGACAGTGTCCCTTTAATTAGAACACACATTGTGAAATGTTACTTTGTAAGGATTAATTATAAATATTTAATAAGATCTGGAAGTTCACCAAGCACTCTTGCAAGACTTATGCTACCTTGTGAAAACAAACCAAATACATTTTAATGATGTATCTGCCTTATCAGATATTTCCTGTCAGTGTTAATGGGTTGTTCCACTGAGTGTCACATCTTTGATTTGGCATATATGCATTGTAACTATAATTGAAGTGCTTGAATTAACTGTATTAATTCAGAGTACAATAAGGATGTTGTTATAATTATTTTTCTCATTCTTTAATAACCATGTCAGTATCTATTAAATATGAAATAAAATAGCAGTAGTAATAAAATAGAATTAGTATTTTGAAATATATCACTAACTACTTTGAATTTTATCAAAGATTTACATGGAATCCAAACAGCCTAAAGATTTTAATTTTTTTTCTTTTTTTTTCTTTTTTTCTTTTTTTTGGTAAGGCTAACACTTAAAACAAAAGTCCATCCTGCTTTTTGACTGTCACTGGCAATGATAAAACTCTGTGTGATAGATTTACACCTGTTTCTTTGGCTCCCATCATAGTGAATTAGGAACTGTAAAAATAAATAAATTTATTTATTTATATATTTTTTTGGTTTAAGTAAGCATTTGGTGAAGCAACTTTCCAAATATAACTTTTTTTGGTAGAGAAAAAGAAAATATTTTTGAGAAGAAATAGCACTATCAGCTAACAGGATTTTTAACTTAAGTTTTGTATTAGCAGAGTAAGTCACCACAACTGAGGGGCTATAAGAAAATTTTTGGTGTTAGGGTGGGTTTTTTCAATGTCCTTTACTAGAAATCAGAGATCCTTGAAAAGCTTTTTACATATGGCAGAGTATGTCCTTGTCAGATTTACACTTAATAGAACTAAAATTACTGTCTTGAATTTATCTGGAAACACATCTGGCTAGCTGTTGGACAGCAAAGCAATACCAGAAATGAAAAATCTGCATAAGTATTACAAATAGAAATCTTAGTTTAGGTATTTGCATTACTGTGTTATGAAATCTGACATACTAAATGGATTTTCTTTTCCTGAGTTCCATTTTGGTGAAGAATCATGATGAAATATGTTCCTTTGAAATCTGAGATGATGGGAAGGAGGGGTTGCTTAAGAATGATTTGTGGATGTTGAGGGGCCAGATTATGAAAAAAAGAGGAAATTAATCCTCACAAAGCTTGTCTCTAATTTTCTGAAAAAAATGTTCAGCTTCTTGATTTACAAATTGTTCTCTAAATGCCTTGGGTCCAGCTTTGGAAGATAGCTCTTCCTTTTACAAATGAAAACTGGGGGGCTGAGAGTGGAGTCCAGATTTTGGTAATGTTTGTATGCAAAGACTTAGCTTTTAGACTCGAGGGAAAGCATGTTCAAAAACTTCCCAAGCTGTCACATGACGAGCTGGAAACAGCTCTTGAAAGAACAAGAGAGTCAAGCAAGGTTAGCCTTACATTGCAACCTCAGGGCCTCTTTTAAATTAACTGTATGGAACTTAATAGAGAAAGGTAATGGCAAAATATATAGGAATAAGTATTGAAATCATAATAGAAAAGAAAATTTAAAATAAATGAAGCCATTCTGAGAAATGCTTGAGAAGATATGAATGGAAGTGAGAGAATGACTGGATGCAGTAAAGGTTTCAGGTCTTCAGAGTTGTCCATAATGGTTTTAAACATCTCAGTCTGAAAAGTGGATATGGCATATGTTGTTTTATCAAGAATTGAATAAGTAAGATGTTTCATATTGTTACAGAAGAATCTGTGTAAACCTTAGTTAAAGGTCAATCTATATCATGTTAGATGTTGGAATTAATCATAAATAGTACATGAGGAGCTGTAAATATTAACTACAGTACACTCAGTAACAGAGTTTTCCCTTGCAGAAACAAGTAAGCCAGCAAAAAATGCAATTTTTGGTACATGGAGCGTTCGGATGGAACCCCATAAGACACCTTTCATTTCTATTCTGTCTTCTTTGATCCCTTGGAGTCACTTAGTGTTCTAATTTTGATTGTGTTTTTTATTTTTTTTCCTTCCCTAGTAAAACCTGGCTTTTAAATTTAAAAGCTCTTTGATCACTGAGGAGTTGACAAGAGACAGATGTAGTTCACGGGTAGTCTTGGTAGATATTCAAATGCTGTAGTGAGGGTGCTGGTGAAAGCCACGAGGAAGACTGTCTTTAGAGCATGGGAAAGCTATCTGGAATAGATATTCCTTAGGAGCCGTATTTATTTGGCTAAGGAAATGAAATAGAGTGAAAGCATAGTGGATGGATACAGAAGAGGATCTCGTAGGAAGGAAAGAATTGTACGTGATTAATTATCCCATTACAGTCAACACTTAGAGGGCAGCTGTACATAATAGAGCTTTTCAAAGACAAGTCAGCATTTCAAAATGCCTGAGAAGGTGGCATTCTAGCCTCAGCGTCACTTTATCAGATTTTTAAATTGTGTACTTTTGATAACGTGCATTTCAGAAGCACATGTGTAAGTACTGTAGGTGTGTATATACAGTGTTTATTGCAACTGAGCTTTCAGAGTGGGCTGTAAACTCCTACATAGGTTACAAAAAGGAAGAAAAGGAATTAATTCCACATAAAATCATATATATATAAAAGAATGCCGCTGAGAGGCAAGCAGCAGGATATTTAAAAAGTGTTGGAATAAAAGGTTCTAGTTAATCATGACTTGTTGCAAGTTTTAAAGTATTTTTACTGTTGCTGTCTAAAGTATTTTTTTGGATATTTGTTAACTGTTTCTTCAGAGGTACTGTCCCCAGAATTCTTAGGGCCTGAAAATGAACTTGGTATATAAAGACTTAGGCTCAAGTCACTGGGGGTACCATAAGTACGCTTCCATTGATGTATTTTTCCATTTTTGACACTAGTTATATACAGGATTCTCTGTTGTAAATTTTAGCATAATGGTTATTTTTCTTCTTCCAGTATAAATATTAAGAGAGAAAAAACAGTGCTTATAGGAGTATGCTTTTAAAATTTTAAAATAATTTTAGTAAAAAAAAACATCTTGAATGCATTGTTGGAAATCAGTTTTTAATCATAGTTTTAGACTAATGAATTGGGCCAAATTAGGCTTGGTATTTTGGCCACCTGGCTCCATGTTATGTTTTCTCAGAAAACTTTTGACAGATGGTGAGAAGTTCAGATACTATATATAAGAAGGTGTGTTTGTTATTGGCCATAAGGAAAACCATATATTTAAGATGTTTTCTGAAGAGCCTAGATGTAACTGAGAATATGGACATCTGCATGTTTCTGTGTGTTACAGTTACAGAGGAATGTTGGTTTTGTTAAACATTAACATCCTTTGTAAATCTACTGCTAGACCTTGCCATAGGCTTTTTGGAAATGTACTTAATAATTTTCCATGTAGCCAAGAACCAAACCCTAAATCTCTTGATTTGCAATTCTCAACTACTATGCTTGGGATAAATGCAGAGTTTAGATTTGGTGAATGAAGATCTGAAGATGGCAATATGTACATCATAGTGCTACCAGATGTGAAAGTTCAGCCCTGGAGGTCTGGAAGTTAAATGCAATTCTTAACCTAATAAAGGTGTGACAAACAGCAGGGTGATGTGGGGGTACAGTGCCTGTTTTTATTGCATGCAGATGTGACAACTGCTAGAAAAACAAACGCTTCACACTCATTGCCAACTTCTGAATGACTGCTTTTTTGCCAAGGAGGTTGTTTGTAGATGGGGCAAGTCAATCTCTTCTCCCAAGTAACAAGTGAAGAACAAGAGAAAAGAATCTCAAATTGGGCTAGAGAAGGTTAGAATGGATATTACGAAAAATTTCTTCAGTTGAAAGGGTTGCCAGGGATTGGAACAGGCTACCCAGGGAAAGTGATGGAATCACTGTCCTTGGAAATCTTTAAAATTGTGTAGATATGGCTTTCAGGGACATGGTTTAGTGGTGAACCTGGCAGTGTTGGGTTAATAGTTGAACTTGATGATCTTTTCCGAAAGATCAGGTCTTTTGCAAAAGATCCTTTCCAAACCTAGTAATTCTATGATTTTTAAAAGTTTTGTCAAAGTTTTAAAAGTCACACAACAAGAGATGTTTCAAAGAGGCTTCTTACTATGTAATCAGATGCCATCTTTTTCTCATACTCCTTCGTGCCTGTGTGTCATTTAACAATAGGTGCAAGCACAGGTGTGCATAAGTAACTGATCCAAGATTAAATCTGAAATGAGATGATGAATGCTTTCAGCTGCTGTGTGGCTGGCCATGCACAAATGGAAACTCAGGGCTGGCAGGTTGATAGCTATTCCTGCACTGTTTTCCTTTCAAGGAGGACATATTTCCATAGGTGTGCTGGGAGGAGGGAGCTGCATGAGCTGGATAGCTTGGCTAGTAGCTTGTTTCTTTGTTGTGCTTCCCAAGTTGTGCCATGCCTGAATGAACCCTCTTGTCTCATGTTGTTGGGTGCCATGTAATGCTGATTTTTCTCAATGAGGAGAGAGAGGGGACGTGGATGTAAATGAGGGAAGGACTTGAACAAGTTAGAGCTGTGTAACTTGTGAAGAGTTATGGTCAAGGTATTGTCCTTAGTGCGCTTAAAGTGAGATAATCACAATTAGGCACTGATTGCTCTGATAAACAAAGGCCTGAGTTCAAGGTCTCAAGTGAAACTCTGCTAATTTTCATCCTGAAAACTCCTTTTTTCTCTCACTTTGGTGATATTGTGTGTTTTTGGTTTGTTTTTAACAGATTAGAAAAAGGTGCAGTTATTATTGCTATCTTATTGCTTACTTTTTATTTAGCATATTCAAACGAAATTTCAATAGATAAATTCTTGTGATTTCATTTTTTCTCCCAAGTGTCTTTTGTTATTGTTTGTGACTGGTCTGCAATTGTTGGACTATCTTAAGCTTATGGTTTTTAATTCAGATTATTTTACACACAAATGAAGCTTTCCCAGCACCAGCTGTGAGTGAAACAGTTTAGATACTTAATGCAGTTTCCTAGTTTTCAGTGTATAGGTGATATAGACATACTAAAAAGTAACAAATAGTTATAATACTACTTGGAATAACAACCCTAAAGAAAGATGAGCATGCTTCTTAAGATAAAGAAGAAAGTTACTCGAAAAAGAAAATAGTTGCCCAAATATGTAACAGAAGCAAGTTATTTTGAAGCATTTAAATTTCTTCTGATGACAGAAATTATGATTGCAATATATTTTTTTTCTTTTGTTTCACTCTCGAGGTCAAATAGTAGTAGTACAAACTACAGTTATTACAATGTTAGAAACTACAAGAATGCTCATTGTTTAAAATGCATCCAAATGTATGGATTAAGTGAATGTCTTCTGTGCAATAAACATAGCAAGCACCATTTTGCATCTTTAAAGGTTTAAGTGAATTGGAATCTCAGGACATTAGCCTGTGTTGAGTATCTAAATTCTTAAAATGTTGTTCTTCTGCTCACTTTCCTTGGTACTCTGTTTTTAAAATGACTTGAAAATGTTAAAGTAACAATTAAAATGTTGGGTTTGTTATTTCCCTTTCTGCTTTTACACTTTTTTTTCCAAGCAAAATATTTTTAACATTTAAATTGGGGAAAACACACTTAGACAAAAATATGAACATAGAGATTATATTAGTAAACTTGTGCGGTGAAGAAATGTTCATGTCTAGGAAGCAGCATTTTCTTTTATTTCTGCTTCATTTCAGTGTGATCGCTGTTTGCCACTGTACAATGACAAGCCTTTCCGTCCAGGTGACCAAGTCCATGCCTATAATTGCAAACCATGTCAGTGTTATGGCCATGCAGAAAGCTGCCACTATGACTTGGCAATGGATCCTTTTCCTCAGGAGTACCACCGAGGAGGTGGTGGAGTTTGTGATAACTGTCAGCACAACACAGCTGGTAAGTCAAAGAGAATGGGCTGTTTATTTTATAGTTCCTTTTTGACTAAATCTTGTGTCAGCTGAAATTAGTAATGCTCTATGGCTGACAGTCCAATAAATTTTCATGTATATGTATTTTTAAACCACTCAGATAGTGCAGTAACAACAGTGGTGTCAACTCTTAAGCCATAGGAAAATACTGTAAAATTTAATCCAATCTTGTATAAAAACTTTCATGCAAAACACATTCAAATAAATAATTAAAATATATGGTTTCAAGGCTATTCCCATTACATGTGCTAGAGTATTTAAATTCAAAATATAATCTTATTGGACCGGTTTAACAGACAATATCTAAAAAGGTTGTCAAATTTCTCTCTAATGTCAGTTTCTTGCTTATTGAATAAATCTTTTTATTCAATGTTGGTAGTACATTTGAATACTTTAAAAATTCTCTTCTATTTCAGTTTTCTTGGCTTTGTCTAGTAAAGATAAAGAAAAGTTTCAGATTCAATTTTTCAACAAAAATGTATAGGCATTTGCATGGCACAGCTTTTATATAAGTGTGGTATTATATAACAGATGGAAGTTTAATGGAGTAAAACATAGTTTGTAACAGGTTCATTGTTTCATATGCTCTGGATCACTAAATTGGCAGGTAGAGATGAAAGGTGCATTAAAATGGACGTCCTGAAAATTATAGAATTCTCTCAAAGGAATAGTCTTTAATTTTGAATTATACAGCTAATTTTAATGAATTGGAAGCCATAATGCATAACCTTTCTTTCACGCAGGAAGGAACTGTGAGCTGTGCAAGGATTTCCATTACAGACAAGCAGGTGCAGATCTTTCAGCCACTGATGTTTGCAAACCCTGCGACTGTAATGCAACAGGCACCAAAAATGAGAGCCTCCTGTGTGATAATGTAAGTAGCCTTAGTAGAGAAAAAGGAGAAAATGTTTCAATCGGCTGGGTAGACAGCCATAAGATTTTACAAAGTATTTTCAGATGGTAACTAGTCTGTATTTAAAAAATGCTGAAGTCCAGCCTTTTTGAAATGATAGTTGACTTACACCAGACATTTGAGAGCTGAGAAAACAGAGAGTAATTTGAGATGTACTGCTGAAGATTTACTCATCTAGATCAACAACAGGCATAAAAGATGTTGTATGAATAGTAGTTTTGGGAGGCTACCTTTGCACTCAGTAGTGTTAAGATATCTAGGTTTTGAGTGTTTTTGAAGGTCTTCGTACTGTCTTAAAGTTTCTAGAAGGTTTTGGAAATTCAGGCAATAAGCTGAGCCTGAAATGGAGCTAAAATTAAGCTACTTTTCCCTATAATAAGACAAGGATTGATCTCCCTTTTAATTTATGAAGTCCATTAAAAATAAAAGAAACCCACAAAGTGATGCTGAGAAGAGAACACCGTCAGCTATGCTTTTAAAGTCAATGGACCTCATTGTCATGCAAGCTGTCTAGTCCAATAATAAATCTATCTGTAACTTTTAAAACATACATGTTGGAAAAAAACCCAGGTAAAGTGGTTAAAATCTTGAACATATACTAAAGATATATTATGGTTTGTGTTCTAGTCATGCGTGTCCTGTCCATTGCCAAAATGTAAATTTTGTTAGGAACAGGGAAGAAATAATTGTTTTGAAATTTATTGTAAAGGTAGATCTTATTCTATGGATAAATGTGATGGAGCTTCTTCAGCTTTTTGCCACTTTTCCTATCTCTTCTTTTTTTCACACTTCTATTTGTAAAGCAATCCCTGGCTTTTTTCATCATATGTCTCTTGTCACTGAATTTTATTTAACAGTGAACTCTTGTGGATCCTATTGTATTGAAAATAATTTTCATTATTTTCATCCTCAGTTACCATCATAGATGTACAGATATGTGCCCAGTTTGGCTCAGTGCACCTCATAGGACTCATACATTGGTACATATTCTATGTGACATGCAAATACAGCAAAATATGTTTTTTAAAATAGTGTGCTGTATTATAAAGAGAAATTATTTTATAATTTTCAGTCTTGTGAAGTAACACACTCTGCCAGTAACACAGAAGTGGGGGGGAAAAAAAAGCTTGCAAAACACAGGTATCGTGTTAGAATTATTTTTCAAGACAGAGGAGGAATGAAAGCAAATGTTAATTTATGTATCCAGGCTTTGTAGTGAAATGTTAACCTAAATCAGCTTTAACTGTGATTAATAATCAGAGCAACAATAGTTTACAGAAATCAGTGCTTTATACTTACATATACAAGAATGTTGATGATGCCTGACTATGAAAGTATGAACGGGGAGATAAAATGGGGAAAATGGGGGAGACTGTATTGCTCAATAAAGCATCAATTGCTGCAGTAGAAGCAGAGCAGGGAGAAATGATTGAGAGGCATTAAAGAATAGATTAATAAGGCTGGGGACTAAAGGCTGAAATGAATTACATGAAATAGGAAGGCATCATTGGAGGAAGTGTTTCCAAATTTGACCTGTGGAAGATGGAGTCATAAGGAATAAGGACCCTACTCATGAAAATTAATTGTCACATCACATTGATAATTTTCAAGGAAATTTGCCAAAATGGGGCAGAATACACTTTTACTGCATAAATCATCACTTTCTTCAGATCATCAACATTTTTTTCTTTTTGCAAAGTGCCACTTTAGTCACTAAGTTCCAAGAGGTACAGAGTTCCAAAATTAATCCCTTGAATCACAAAACAGTCTCATCTATTGAATCTTATGGAAAGAACATTCAGTCATCAAATGAAGTATTATTCATGCTGATAGTTTGCAAGATGTGTAGAAGAGCTGACTGCAACACTGCTTCCATCTCAGTTCTTTGGACTGATCATGAAAACTTTATGCCTCTTCTGTTACCTATGCTTTCTGCCCTTGGTGAGAAATGCATGTAGGTATAGAGAATTTCTCCCTTGCAGTGTTTCTCACTTTTCATACCTCCAAAGATCGTGTCCACTTACAGACCTGGGTAGACTTTGTATTTTAAAATACAGGCTTTGTATTTTAAAGTGAAAACTATCATAGTAAAATTTCAAAATTGTAACTTTATGGCTTATGGTAACCAGTGGAATTTTAGGAGTGGTGTAGCCATGCACCCACAAGCAGTTAGGTATTTTTGCAGAGTGAGGTTTTCCTTTGAGACTGGCGAGTACAAGTGAGAATTGCTGCAGCCTGATAAAATTTGTCCACTTCTGTGCTGGTTATTGATGTTTATTCATTGTAGAAAAGATGGTTACATTGTCTTTGTGAGCATTTTTCATGAAATATTTCAAAGAATCAGAAAGTCCAGATGAACTGTTAGAGGTGCTTGAGCCTTAGGAGAGTGAAAGAATTGGCTGCCTTCCTCCTTTCTCCCTAACAATTCACACTTGAGAAAGTTCTACCAGAATACTGCTGACGTGATCATTCTTGTTCTAGTTGGACATTAATGTTATCTGGCTCTCATACCAAAATCCTTTACTCATTTTCCTGTACTGCTTTTTACCCAGACTGCTCTACAAATGCTTACGTATTCTATCAGGCATGGCAGCTTGTGGTCCTTTTGTGATTCTGTTATAGTAATGCTGGGGGGAAAAAGTACTCTTTTCCTGGTCATTTCTTTTTAGAGAAACCTGAAGGTGCTGCTATTGCCTTTACCTAGTCTTTGGAAGTAACATTCTGGTCTCAGTGAATTTAGTTACCTTTAGTTATCTCACTCAGCTTTTGCTGATTTTTAAAAACTTACCCTTAACATCCAAATAAATATGTATCATGTACTTGTTGTTGTGAAGAAATTGTATTTTACTGCAGAGGATATTGTTCAGAGTTGTAAAGACTTGATTTTCTTCTGTCAAGGTGACAGCTGTATTGTCTCATCTTACAGGGAAACTCTAAGGCAAGAAAATGAACAAAATGTTACTTACTGTCTTCTCTGAAAAGTCACATGAAAGCATATTCCAGTACTTCCGAGTAACTATCTGAACAGACTTCATGTTTCACCTTGCTGCACACTCACTAAATACTGTTTTTTAAAAATTTTATATATATATATGCACAGAATGAAAATAGTATTTCTGTTTCTATTTTCACTTCTGAGTTGATTCTTTTATCTAAAATTAGGATGAGCCTTCCCATCTTCATTTTTATCTAAAATTAGGATGAGCCTTCCCATCTTCATTTATCTATCTACATGGATTTCAACTTGTTTATTGTGATTGACAATAAATGCTGGTTTTCAGCGAGAGTTTATTTGTGAGATTTGGTCCACTCCTACCCCATGGAGTGTTGTGGGCAGAGAGTAAATGCCTCATTTTATGTTTTGAGCAAAAGTAGTAGAAAGCTACTGACTTTTGAAAGTCATCATATGTGATGACAAGAAGAGATATCAGGGGAGTGCAGAGGAACTTCATTATTGCTGCTTATTCAATTTTCAGTTCCCAAAGCCGACATCCCGAGAATACTCTCAGGTATTTGGTGTCAGACCATTAAACTATGTGTGTGAGCCAGCACACTGTACTGTTCTCATTTCCTAAACTGGAGGAAAGGAAAAGTTGTCAACCCCCTTGCTTCCCCTTCCTGAGACTGCAGACAACTGGATGCTGGGGTCCTTGCCAGATTTGCCTCAAGTAAGAAGATAGTGAGAATTGCATGATTAGCATTTATAACAGAAAGGCAGAACATTGAGACTGGTACCAGTCAATTGCAAAACTGGTGATGGCAGAATTTCATGCGAGACCTAAATATACTGCTAAGTCTTGCAACACCCTGAAACTTGCAGTGGGTCAAGGGAAGGTACTTCTGCTGTGGTAGAGAGTAAATAATTGAGATTAGTAATGACTTGGCTATTTATAAATTGTTATTTTTTTTCAGGACTTTTTGGGCTTCAAAACCAGAAGTTAACTTTTGAAAAAGAAACTTCAAATGTCAGCTTTTTTTTTTTATTTATTAATATCCAGCCTCATATTGCATTATTGTACAGAATTGGAGAGACTTTCTGATTATATGTTTTTGACACTGTATTGCTTCTATTACAGGCACCAAAGAATAGCAATTTGAAATTACAAGCATATCCAAGACGAAGGAGTTGATTTTAACATTCAGAAAGGCTTAGGCAAATAATTTTTCCAGCAAATTTCATTTTATAGTATAAGAATATATATGGCCAACAAGAGTTCAAATAGTCAGAAGTTACATTTCTGATACTACGATATGTACATGTTGAATATCTACTAGGTGAGTGCTGTGGTTAAACAGTTTGCTGTAATCTAGTGAACAATTAAGGCAATTTTTTGGAATATGTCACCCTTTGTCCTGAGTGTTTAAATCTCTTTTTAAGGCCATGTATCAGTCAAGTAATGGGAGGGTTGCTGAACAGGCTTCACTTTGAATTTGTCATTCCAGATGTAATGTGTTAAAGTGTCCCCCAGTTAAAGAGTGGTATCATAAGAATCTAAAGCAGGTGAATTGCTCAGTATACCTAAAATTCAGAAACATTAAGTAGTTGGGTTCCTAGTAAAGGACAAGTCTGCAGCTGTGGTTTAGGCAGGAGTAGGTTGCTGGCATTCTGTTTGTAACTGTTTACACTCAAGGATATAAGAATAATGTGTATTTTGCACGTAAATTATAAATGACACAAGGGATACATGTGAACTCAACATCAGTGATTTTCTGTGTCAAATAACAATTGTAATTATGAGGTCCCAAGACGCACCACCACTTGGTAGTAATGCTCGGCCAGGTTAATTTTCAGAGTCAACAATCCAGTCGGATATTTTCCATCAGTGATTTAGTACCAAGATGGTCATGTTAATATACAGTCAGTTTGTGTCTGCTGACTATTTGGGTCAGAACCAGGCTTCTCAGGCATAAGTAACAATAGAATAGATTTCTTTTTGCTCTTCTATAACCAGCATTGGTCATAGAAAATTGAAATATTTTTCTTTAAATGGCAGATAACACTTGAATCGGGGAAGGGGGGGGAAATTTCAGTAATATTTCCAGTGACCAACTGGTGAAATTCTGGTTAACAAACTCTTTAGATATTCATTGCTACCAATATTCTCAATGATACCATAGTTTCCAGAGTAAGCTAGATTTACAGAAATGATAATGATACAAAAATGGCCTTTTTCCTTTGTAATTTACTTGGATTTTTATGTAGTTATTGAAATAGTTTGCTCTCCCCATTTTGATGTAGATTTCCATTATAACCTGTGGTATACCTACTTCTGCAGCATTATAAACATTTATCAGCTTGTTCAGTTTCTTTGAAACAGTATTCATTGCCAAGCATTTCACAAATTATTTTGGTGCTTCTCTGTCTGTATAGAGAAATTAATGATACTGTTTTTCTATATTTCTAATTTTTAAATCAAATTCTCCTCAGATTAAGCCCAAATATTCTTTTTACAGGGAGATCTGCAAATGTTTTTGTTGGCTGGTTCCTGGATAAAATTTAAATTTTTAAGTTGGCCAGACATTTCTCACTCATTTAAAGATTTATAGTTATTCTTCAAGCATCAATTTTTTCACCCTGTTATGATGAAGTTTGGGGATGGGGATGTACATTTTCTGCAAGTGTGTGTGGTGAAAATTACTGCTCCTTGTAATAGCTTGACACAAAATTATGCTGAAGATCCTGGTATTCTCTGCTTCTTTTAGCACTTAGTAATCTACATGTTTCATTTGAGGCATCTGGAAATACCTAAGCTTTGCTCACAATTAGCCATAGGTTTCCAGGTATTCAGGATCAGGACAGCTCTGCTGTATGATATAAAACTAATCTAGCACAATATCTTCTCTAATTTCCAGAAGTGTGATCCTGCTGTGATGTGCTTTTTTAGATTTCAGTTATTTATGGGTTTAGGGCTACCTGAGCTAAACTCAGGATTTTCATCTCAGTAGCCACATGTTTGGTGTCCATATATGGAATTAATCTAACTAAATTTTTTAAGCAAGTAACTCCATTAAGTTTACTTCCTTAGAATTTCCTGGGTGTTCTGTGTTATAACTTGAGGGAAAAAAAAGAGTATTCATTCAGTAAGACGCTCATTATTCTGTAGCCACGTATTCCCTTCATTTCAGTCCTTTATTTCCAAACTGTGAAGTTTTGAGTCTCTTTTCATTTTTATCTTTGCTTATTCTACTCACTCTGTGACCTTTTTTTATTTTACAGAGGGTAACCAGATACACAAATTATGTAAAATGTTGATACAAAACAGATTTTTATGACACGATGAGATTTCCTGTGTAATTTTCAGTTCTTTTATTGATAATCACAGTATTCCTATTGCCTTTTTAACTGCTTCAGAGCTTCCAAATGATTTGTAGGGGAAATGGAGCAGCTTGAACAGCTTCTTTCTTGAGTGGTAATAGCTAATTTTGGACGTATCACTGTCTACCTGTAGTCAGTGTTGGTTTTTCCCAGGCATTAAGTTTGTACTTCTTAATGTAGAAATTAATTTGACTTTTTGATCATCCATTTGGTTCAGTGTATGTGATATATTAAGATATTGTTGACTTAAAGAAATGCAGTAGTATCATGAAGCATGATTTCCTTTTGGGAAAAAAAGTACCAATCTTTTCCAGTATAGAATTTAAATTTCTAATAGAATGTACAATAATAATACAAAAAAGCCTGCTAGAATGTAGATCTCAGAAACTTCCTTACAGCCTTTTAAGGAGAATGACATAATTTTATTCCTCTTTTAGTGGTGTTGTTTTAAGCAATTATTAAGTATTTCAGTAATGTTATATTTTGTTTCATCTAGAACTTTAGTCTTATGTGCAGTCCCTTTTCAACAGATGAGATTTTGCTAAAATATTTTTCTTGTGACCTCTTTGGTTTGAAATCAGTCTTAAAAATCATTCCTGATATAGAAAGGTAGCACCTTTTTCATAGTGAAGAGCTGTGGAAGATTTCCTTTGCGATCTCTGCTGTGGTTCTCTTTCCTGAATGCTACACATAATCATAAAAGCATTAGTTGGTCATCTGCTCTCCTCCAAGCAGAATTGTTGTCAGTGCTATATCCAGTCAGTCATGATTTTGCCTGGATAAATCTTGATACCACTAGGAATAGAGATTCCACATGCCCTCTGGATAGCCTGTTACTGATGTTGCACTTCTCTCTTAGTGAAGTGTTCCAATGTCCACTGTGAATCTGCTAATCACGCCACTTAATTATTTATTGCCCTTATTCTCTGGTAGTCTTCCTCTGTTTCTGAAATCCAATTTTTTTTTTCTTCATGCTTTAGGCATGTTGCTTTTTAAATGCTCATTTTTGTGTTGCCTTATTCTAGTTTTTAAAATTTTGTGGCAGCTACCCTCTCTTATTTAGCTATCCTATTTTGATCTTTCTTTCACTTATTTAAGATGAAATTTTGCATGTAATGGTTTTATTCCTGTTGTAGCTTTTGGAGTAACTTCAGAGGTTTTTTTGGGTATGAGTTGAGCGCTATTGTGTAGCCTGGGTATGCTGCGATCATGAACACAAAAATTTTTCTTTTACAGTTCGGCATTAAGCTGGGTATTTTTCTTCATTTAGGATTAAACTCAGAGTTGCTTTTCACATGTGAGTTCTCTGATGAATGGCTGTGATGCATGACTGGGTCTCTTATAATACACTAAATATCTAGATCAAATCCACTCTAAAAGGGAATTAACTTGAAAATCCTTGTTGTTGTGTTTTCTGCTGTTGTGGTCTTTTAACTCTTCTCATACTTGCTGTTGTCCTGCCTTTCTTATATCTACATCTTCCTGAAAAATAAGGCTGATACATCAGTAATAGATTTCTATCAAGAAGTCATATTAAGGAGATTTTATGGACTACAGAATCCTTTTATGAGGAAAGGGTAGGAGTATATACTTCTCTAACTTTTATTCAATAGTTCCTGCACTGAGAATTTACTGTTAGATGTTGAAATACTCTATTTAGTACTAATAAAGCTCAGAGCTTCATTTTAGATTCGAGGATATGATGATAGTATTTAATTGGAACTTACCAGTAGCTTTGTCTCTCCTGTTGTTTCAGGTTGGCTTGACTCATGGATTAAAGATGAAAAAGGCAGCTGTTAAGGGAAATTTTTGTTTCAATAACTAATTAAAAACAAAGTACATTGAATTACAGTTGTTGAAGTCATAGATGAATACTTTTGAATTATTGTACTTTTTCATATTTGCACTTTTAAATATTTGCATTGAAAAAAGTAAGCTGACCCAAAGAAAATTCCTTATAACACAGTTTCGTTATTTCTGCATTTCCTAGAACACTTCAGTTAGAAAAGTTAGTTTTTGTTCCTTGATCAGGAATCCCAAACCTTTTGCCAATTCCCACGTCTGTGTTACTTTCACTCCCTAGGATTGTTTTTATTTTGTGCATTAACCGATGTCTCTGTTTCTCTATCCCTGTGGTGTTGCCCTTTCCCTGTGGTTGGTTTCCCCACCGTATTGGAAAGTGATGAATGTAGAGATTGGGGCTTTTCCCTGGCTTTCAGAGGTCTGAAACTGAGGTAGCTTTTCAGGGGCCCTTTAATCTTGCACAAGATATGAGACTCGAACTCCCAGATGATGGTCCAGGTATAACAAAGGATGTGTCTACACATTTAGGGATAGGGTGAGGACCTTTACATGGCCCCACTGAAGTGGAATGGTTTGGATCCCAGCTGAACCAAGAAAAGAGGGAGAGGGTTTCAGTTGCTGAACTGTTGCATGACATCCTTCACTACAGGGAGAGGAAATGTACCTTGGATGAGTAATAAAAAATGAAAACTTTCAGTTTTGCTTCATTCTTATTTAACTAACATTTTCACCAAAATAAATAAGCATGTGGGTAGAACAACAAATTAAGAACTTGACCTTTGAAGATGATAGTTCTTTATGGTAACTGTGATTGAAAAAATTATTCCTTTTAATAGAAGTCACCATATCTACAATGCAATTTTGTAAATATTTTTTGGAGGTTCTCTGCCCAGATAGTAAATACGGCCACATTGTTTACTCTCTTCTTTTTCCCTTCTGTTTTGAAAGACCAGGACTTTTAAACTCTATTTAAAAGTCGAATAGTTACACTCTGTTCAATGTTTCTCTTTTTTCCTCTCTCTCAACAAATTAAAAACTGCTCACAGGCTTATTTTTTTTTCAGTTCCATTTAAAATTTTCTCTTCCCCCAACTCACACTCCCATTCTTGTTGCTAATGAATGTATCATCTAAAAATAGATATGTTCATCATTCTATAATATTTTGTATCTTTCTAGATTGGAGGCCAGTGTAATTGTAAGAGACATGTGTCTGGCAGACAATGCAATCAGTGCCAGGAAGGATTCTACAATCTGCAACAGTCAAACCCTGATGGCTGCAGTCCCTGTAACTGTAATACCTCTGGGACAGTCAATGGAGATATTACCTGTCACCAAAATTCAGGACAGTGCAAGTGCAAAGCAAGTGTTATTGGTATGTGTAATGCAAGAGTTCAGAGCCATTTTTCTTGTTTTCTCTGGAAATAAAACACGCTTGGTTTCTAAATGAAAGGTATAAAAAGCTTCTTTGCTGAAAGCAGATTGCAAAAATGAATGAAATTAACTGTTGAAAAATTATTAATTTAATAATTCTATCAAACTACAGCTTGAAGCTTAGTTTAATCAACCCTTTAGAAGTTTCTTTATGGCATAGGTATGTTAGCTTACATAGCTCCATACTAATAAGTCACAGAAATAATGCAATTTGCTTACTATGTAGATGTTTCTTTTAGGAAATTAGCACTTTTTCAACATGTTTTGTACTTAATGAGTTCTAAGCAAATCGTTTCCATGCTAGTTTTCTTAATAGACCAAAATAAATGGATTTTTTCTCAAAATATTCTGTGCTACAGGGTCCTTTGTGATAAATCTATCAATTTTTTTCTATTATATTTCTTTGAACTGTTCCTATGAAATGCAAAATAAGTCAACATAATTCCACAGATCATGTACATAGCTAGGGTTAGTTATCAAGGGCCACATAATTTTAATTTTGTAATTCAATGCCAAGCTGATTATAATAAACTGCTACCTTCTGTGTTATTTATCATTTTTTTTACAAGACGTGCTTTTTTGTTTGTTACTCCCACAGGTATTTTTCAGAAATTAGATTTGATTATAGCAATTTATTACTTCCAGCATATTTGAGGGGAGCCACAGCCACATAAGGACAAAATTTATCAAGTGCCCAAAATACACAGTATATATAATACACTTTGAAATGTTGATGTATGGGAATATTATGCAAGGAGAATTTCCTGATAAAGTGAGCCTTGCATGGTAACTGTACATGTCTCAGACTATACATATGTCTCAAAAAGAAAAATTCCTCTTCTGCTTTGTTATTAACAGAATTAGTAATCTATTTTTTCCTCACCCTAACCAGGTTCTGGGTTGCATTAATAATGTTCAAGTACATGTTAATGTATTTGATATTATATATACACTCACTTGTGGATGTTGACTCATTTGTAATGTTGTCTTTGTTGATTTTGGAAATTAGAAGAAAATGTAGAATAACAACAAATAATGAAAATAGCTCTAAACAGATTGAAGCCTGAACAGTTTCAGTCCTTTTTCCTGCGGAATGCTGTATTTTTCATACAATGAAAGGATGCTAAGAGTAGAAAACCTCTGTGCATCTTAAACCCTCTTTCTACCTTCAAGAAAAAGGACTTCGGAGCATTCTTAATTATATATTCATTGCCCACATCTTACGTTTGAACCTGTGAAAACACTTCTTAATTCGGTGGCAGTTTGGCAGACAAGAAATTCACAGTCTGGTTCTCACGTATTTGGTTATCTACATATTATATTTTCTCCCCTTGATGAAAACATTAAGAACTGTTTTTATTTTCACTGAAATAGTTGTTAAAAAAAAAAAAGCAAGTGTGGATCTATGCTTTCTGTACTTATCTGTAGATATGAGGGGGGTTGTACTTATGCAAGTGTTTGTTTGCAGGATAAAGATCTAATTCTTTCCAGACTAGATTCTATTTTTTTTGTTGTTTTCCAAACCAATTGTAAATAAGCTTCTGTATATTGAAACGTGTGCAGCAAACTTTACCAGGGGACTTTCCTCTTTGGATTTCTAAATTGGTTTTTAGAGCAATCTGTCTGTTGCCATTTTCATCTATTTAAACAAACACAATAACAGAAAAATGCAACTATGGACCGCAATGTTATGAAACATGGACTGTTAGAGTTAACACAACTGTTAAATCTTACTAATGATTCTATCACCAGTAAAATACATTAGCACCAATAATTTTATTAAAGTAGGTCATTCATCTAGAATAAAAAGGTAGAAGAATGTGAATTAAATGCCAAGCGTGCTAACTCCCCTGTACTTGTTAACATTGAATGTGATGCCCTGTAGGCCTTCCTCAGTATCGTTAGGAATAGATTACCTGTCAGGAATATGTATGGCATATTCAAATAAGCACTGCGCATATTTTAAAAACTGATATGATATGAATCCATGTAGACCAATTTTAATAGTTCAAAATGAGTCATAATTCTTGTTAACAATACAGTTATTTTTAAAATTTGCAGCAATAGTGGTCCTTTTTTATTTTCCTTATTGAAATTAAATGATATGCCTTAGGTGAGTCATTCATCACTGTTAAAGGAACTTGCCTTCTATTGGAGATTTTGAGTTTTTATCCATATATATATATAATTCATTCCCTACCATTTTTAGTTTTATTTTTCTACATGTAAGTTGCTAGGTGTATTTTTGTATGGTTTTGTATTTTTTTAAAATGATTACAGTATTTTGCTAGAAGATTGTATTTATATTTTCCTGTATGGAACAATTAAGTCCCAGCTTCATAGTGAAGGATTTTCCCTCTGCAAGGGAAAAATACGTAACTGAATTTGCATTTTTCGTATAATAATCTAGTTTGCTTTCTTGTAATGTACATTATATAAGCTAACATATAAATGCCATCCCTTGGGGCAGGGATAAAGCAAGCATTGACTTTGAAAACAAAGCTAATAAAACTACAGGATGAAGCATGAAGAAAACAGTTTATATTTTAATGTACTGCAGGAGTTAACTAAATCATACATTTAGATAAAAATATTTCATTTTGGATCATGGAAAACATTTTCTGCTTTCTGTAAGGGCTAACAATAAAGACATAAATGCAATCAATGATAAAACTGAAGTATGGTGTTAAGCAAATAATTTGTTATAGTTAGTCTAACTTGTGCTGTCTCGGTGTATATTTAATGTTTTTAATACAATATATAAATCTATTATCAGAACAGATTGTGAGCCTAGTGCAATTCTCTGTGTATTGCATTTCTGCAGTATAGGGTGAAGAGTTCACGTAGGCATTGATTGTGCAACAGGTGCTGTTCTGGGGGACAAAGAGATTAATTCTGCTTTGTCTTAGAAATGTTACAAAGAATCTCTTGCAGAACTATCTTAAATTGTATTAAGAGGCCAGCAGAAATGCATTGCTTCTGAAACAGATCGGAAAAGTAAACAGATTTTTGGGATACCACAGTTATTCAATTAATCTGTGCAACCTCGTCACTCCTGTTAATTATGCTGGCAAAGAATCGGTCCTCCCTTTCTTTTTTTTATTTCATTGTAGTATACATACACTTTTTTAAAAAATGAAATTCATAGCTTTTAAGATTTGGGGGTTTTTTATTAATTCCTTTTCTCTTTCCAGGCCTGAGGTGTGATAGTTGCAATTTTGGATTTAAAGCTCTCAGATATTCTAATGAAGATGGATGTGAGCCTTGTTGGTGCAACAGCCACGGCTCAGTGAGCCAATTCTGCAACCCTCTCTCCGGACAGTGCAATTGTAAAGAACGAGTGAAAGGGCTTCTCTGTGACACCTGCATGGACAACTTTTATGGGCTGGATGTAACTGGTTGTAAGGCCTGTGAATGTGATGCTGCAGGGTCCATTTCGGGAACCACGTGCGACGCGAGGACGGGGCAATGTGCGTGTAAACCAAATATCGGGGGAAGGCGCTGCAATGAGTGCCTGGATGGGTACCACAGAGTGCAGAAAGGTCACTCCTTCCTTTGTCTGCCATGTAACTGTGAGAGGGCAGGGACGGTAAATGGCTCTCTGCTTTGTGACAAAGCGACAGGACAATGTCCTTGCAAAGCTGGTGTGACTGGCCCTCGGTGCAGTCAGTGCATGCTGCAGACGTACAACCTCAGCATGAGCAACGCCCGCGGCTGCCAGCCCTGCCACTGTGACGCTCTGGGCACGTTGGCAGGAACAGCTTGTGACCACCTTTCTGGGCAGTGTGTCTGTCTGCCTCAGCGCCAGGGGAGGAGGTGTGATGAGTGTAAACCAGGTAAGGAAACAGGAAGACAATCGATTTGATGTAGTAAGTTTTGCTTTGTTTTTATCATTTTTTACAGTTTTTAGTATGTGTTTGGACAGCTTCATGTCTGACATGTCTCTGACACATGTTTATATGTCATATAATATATATGTATATATGTCATATAATTATTTTTCCGTTTCTTCCTAACTGTGTGAGTGAGAAGGAAACATTATTTTCCTAATCACCACCAAATATTTATTCTATTTTCAGATATAATTTGTATAATTTGTGTTTCAGTTTCAACATGTCCAAAATAAGGTTAGGCTACTTCTAGATAGTGAGAAAATATACGAATAATCATGTCCCAGTCCCTGAATAAGAGGTAAACTGGCATAATCTAATGAACAGCAGCTATCCTCATAATGAAAAATGTGGATTTGGAAGGCAGAGTGCATGCTCTTCAGGAAGGGCACTTCATGCATAAAGCTGAGCATGGCAGGGGGCACAGAGATGGTTGCTTAAACTTTGATGAGGCTGGCAAACATGCCACTTAGAAAACATTCACCTGCCTTGCTGTATTGGAGTTGTGCTGGCTTGCACAAGGACTGCTTACGGTTTGGCCCTACAAGTAGGCGATATTTGCAGTTTGCTACATATTTGTTCAAGATTTTGTGCCATATTTTTAAACAGAATTTAAAAGTTCATTGTAAGTGGGAAGCTCTGTAGTTATATTTCCATGTTTTTGTTTTGAAAAGTAGGTGGGTAAAGTGAAACTATAGATAACGTTTACCTACCCTTCATCATAATATTAAGCAGATAGATTTAGTTCAAATTAAATACATATGCAATTTATTCAAGTAGCAGGTCACATTAAAAGGTACATTATAGCTCCATTGGTTTTAATATGCCATTCAATAATTTGAACAGAGGTTAAAAAAGCTGCTTAACCTCCATTAAGTATTTTTTAAATGCTTTAATTTAAATTATTTTAGGTACATATACTAATAAATAAGGCAGCATTCTGTTTTTCTTAGTTCCTCCTCCAGTGCTGTTTGACCTGCTAACCCTCTATAGCAGCCACTTAATCAGAGATCGGCAGAGGAGTGATGTCAAGCCTCCCTGAGTCAGTGACCGCCCTTGTCCTTGGAAAAGAAAGGCCAGGGTTTATGCAGAACTAAATGGTTTAAAAAGGTTTAATTGATAGTGTGAACAGGCTGGTTTGTAGAAAAGCTTACATGGCACTCAGAGGAATAGTCCCACAATAGTTCCTGGTAAAAAGAGAAATAATTTTAAAAAAGTATTTGTGTAAGTATTATTTTTAAATTTTCTAACTAATAGCTTGTGCTGAGCACTGAGGTCTCTGCTGCAGGTGAAAGTGTAAATTCCTATCTTTGTAGAAGTACTGTATTGCTCTTAGTAGAGCACAGTGAGCTGTGCTAATTTCGCTGTTTTAGTCAGAGCTTATTTAGATGTTTAATAGTTCTAACTTTTATGTAAATATTCTTTGTTAGGATGTGCCAAAAGAGATTTTTCTCCTGAACAGGGAAGAGTATAAAAAGTCTTCTATATAGAAATATAGAAGATTTAAATTGGTTTCAAGTATTTAGACATGTCCTATGGCTTTTTTGTTTCCTTATTTTTGGGACAAAGATAAGAAAAGGTACTCCAGATGTATAAGAAAATGTACTCCAAGTGTATATGTAGCCAACATAGCCTAATTAAAGCACGCACAAATTAGTTAATACTGGCAGCCCTGAAAACATACTGAGGATTTCTGCATCTGTTGGGACATTTCAAATTTATGACAGAAGGTAAGTGGCATTTAAAATAATGTCCCAGTGTAGCATATCTTTTATGTGCTTTGATAAAATCCGAGAAGTTTTCAGCAGTTACCAAAATCTTAATGCAGGAAAAGCTGCCAATTGAGAAAAGATCAAACTGGTTGTTGCTTTTGGAAATTGTTTTATAAGGAGATTGTTTTTCTTAAAGCACTTTTTGGCGCATTCAGCCATGTGTTTAATCTGTTAGGCTGTATCCATGACCTCCTGTTTTCCAGTTTGTTTTCATACAAGTAACATTTTGGTAGATCGGTGTACATTTATTTTTTCTTTAATAGTGTATGCAAAGAGAGGAATGCTTGATTCCAGCCTGAAGCAAAATGAAAGAGCAGTTTTACCTTGTACAGAAACTTGCTTTTGAAATGTCCTAGGCTGCAGTGGTCAAAACACAGGTTCTCTTCAACCCCCAAATCGTTGCGAGCATTTTGTCCCTGCCTCATTCTGGAACAGTGTTGCTGACTGGGATTTGTGCGATACAAATCCTGTTCAACACAGGTCTTGGATTTTGTTACAAGAGCAGCAAAGCTGTAAAAAGACATTTTGTTTTGTAACTTCTTTACTCCATAGACACAGGTTTGCATAGAATGCTACATAGTATGGAAAAGATGTAAAGGAACATGTACAATGTGTGTCTGTGCACCAGTACTGAGGCTTTGTGCTCATACTACCTCTCTTGGCCTGAATAATGTGAACTGTCTTGTGACAGAATTGCTGCTGTGGGTAACTGCATTTTGAAGCCCAGCCTGTGGTTAAGAAATGAGCATTACTGCCATAGATGGTAAGGATGTAAAAGTGCTAAGGAATTGGTCATGTTCCTTTTCTATATGGTGGGAGAAATGCTAAGAGGATGATTAAAAAAAGAAGCAGAATACTTTGCTATGACTTTCATTCTTCCTTTTGAAAAGTGTGTTTGATTGACAAATGTGATCAGTTATGGTTGAATTGGAAAAAAATCTGAAAAAGAATAAGCATAATACTAGTTACATACATAGATCTCAGAGAGATTTGCGGTGGCTGTCTTAAAATTGGAAATTGGCTCTATTGTACAGCAGTGGATCCTTCATAAAGCAACTTTTATGAGCCCTTCTAACCTTGCTATAAATTAAGCTTGCATTAAGTTGTTACTCTTTCCTAGGTGGAGTCAAATTCTAGGTGGTGAAAGTAAATACTAATAATTACGACAAAGAGTATGAATTTGTAATCTTATATTTCCTCTTTTTCCTCTACATTTGATCATGGTAATTTACTTACAAATTAGTTGGGGAAAGAAATTGTTCTCATTTTCCTATCCCTCACTTTTGAAAAAAATGTTTTGCCTTTACCTGCTACTTCTGGGTAAAAGAAAGTAATTGTGGTAGTGTCCAGAAACTTTTAGAGCATTTCTAAAAGATTATAATAAAAAAATATCTTACCAAATCCTTCACTTCTCTACAGTGGTTTAGGCAGTGTGGCTGTAGGAGAGCCAAGATGTTTAACACTAAGGTATAGATTATAATTAGTGATTTCACTGCTATGATAAAAACAGTATATGCTTAATAATTGATCCTGCTCAGGGAAAATGAATTTATTTTCTAGAGATGTGCTTATTTGCCCATTATAGACTTCTCTTAGATGTTACTATATACAAATGAATCATGGAATCATTGTTCTGTGCAAAATTTCAGAGGGACAAGGACCTGATTTAGCCTGAGTGCTTATCACTTACTGCAACTATAAAGTGGGTCCTGAAGAAGTGCTTTGACCTTCTGCGCGAGTCCAAGACTTCAACTTGTTTCCATCCTTCCTGTTCGGTTCTTCGAGTGGAGTCGTTCATTGTGCTCAGGAGTGACATTGCTGGGAAATGGTCTCCTGTATTTATGCACAAGATGGGCACTACAGAGCGCAGAGAAGTGCAGCAGGAGATAATACATGCTGCCTCACTAATAACTTCAGGCTATTTGCTCTCTGTGCTGCCTCAGTTCAGGGCCTCTCTGGAATAAAGTGCCAGCAGCGTGGTTTTTTATGATGCGAATGTATGTTAACTGGAGACTGATATCACTTCACTGTCCACTTGAGATTTATCTCACCGAGGACCAGAGGCTAAACTTGAACAAAGATTTGAGCAGTAAAATTCTAATGTTTTCAATTTGTTTAGTTTCTCTGCTATTTGGATATGAACTCACAGTGCAGCACTGCTGCAAAGACAGAGAATACCACCCTAGGGGTGTATATATAGAGCTATCTCTTGTAAGACAAATAATAAGGCTTTGGGCAATATGACATGTTACAATATAATTTTGGACTACTTATTATAAAGCAGGACATCGGGAAGTTATTGGACAGCAAAAAATATTCAGTAGCTGAGAACATGGCTAAGAAACTACTGATTGAACTTGATGTGGAGAGAGGGCAAGTCTCTGAGAAGTCTGTGCAAATGCTGCATATCTCAGTAGCAGATGAAATTTTTCTATTGAAGTTGTACAATAATAACTAATAGCAACCAGCTAAGGGAGATAGAAACTCATATCAAGGGCCCTATTTTAGGATTCATGTTCCAAGATAGGTCATTGTTGTTGTCTGCTGTCTCTTAATACTGTGGCACCAGGATCGTTTGCAGAGCTCTCAAGCATTGCTACATTTTAAATAAACTGTACTCCTCCGAGGGGGGCGGGGGAAAAATAAAGAGAACAACAACTTGTGTGAGCAAAACAGTTAAATATTTATTAATCATCAGGTAAAAATAGAAAATGTTTTGGAAACTTACGTAATTATATTTTTACTAGTTTGCCATTACTTGAATTGTCTTCTGATCAGAAAGAAATTATTGCAATGAAATAAGTCCATACATTGTGAAATAGATTATGCAAGTGGAACAGCATCATTAAGAGAATGTGTTTAAAAGTTCTTTTGTTAGGAACTTCAGGTAAGGTTGTGAATAATGGGTAAATTCTTGAATGGCCAGATTAGAGGTGTATAAACTGTATCTAACTATTTTTCAGTAATAAATAAATATCAGCATAAATAAAGATTGCTTGTAAGTGCAATACGATGAAAGATGGCATAGCAGAATCATACCAAACATACTGTGGGAAATGTGAAATTAAATGCTCAAATTCGTAATTTGAAATAATACAGGAACAGGACCGGATTGAAGGTGAAAACTGTTTAATACCAGATCAGTAACTTTCTTTTATCAGTTTCTTAATTTCTGTGAAAGTATTTGTGTAGGTTACAAGCTCTATGTTAAAGAGGAGTAAAATATAAATAAGAAATGCTCATCAAATGTTGTTTTTCCGAAGAAACTCTATCTTATTTCAAGGATTAAGTCAACCACTGGTTGAGAAAAATGAAGAGACATTCTTAAGAAGATATGTGCATTTCTTATGGTTTCAACTGGCCATTTTCAGAGCTAAGCTCTCAGACTGGAATGGATGAATGTCTCTTCCCTTGTAGCTGCATTCATGAGTATTTCTCATGTCCTTGGGTCTTTACTTTCCCCACAGACATGTTAATGTACTCCCCTGTTTTGCATTTGCGCTGGCTAGGAGTCTGAAGAGAGATAACCAACATTCTCAAAATCCCTTTCTTTTGCAGGTTTTTATTTTTCTCCATCCAGCGCCACTGGCTGTCTGCCGTGCCTGTGCCACACAGCTGGTTCTGTGAATCAGATCTGTGATAAACTTACTGGCCAATGTAGTTGCCAAGATGCCTCCGTAACAGGACAGACATGTGAACATTGCAAAGAACTTTATTTTGGATTTGACTCTGTCACAGGGAGGTGAGTGTTTCTTTTTTTACAGGTCACTTATAACCTCCTTGTCACATTTTTCCTCATGGCTCAGTCAAGGGTTTAGTGACAATGGAAAGAGGTGTTCTATGTAGGTTAATCCTTCTATGAGTTCATGTGTGCGCTCTGATTTACATGTGATACATTACACAATCCCCTGTGCTCCCATGAGATGAAGGAAATAGAAATTTTGCTAGGATTTAAGTAGTAACAGCATGAAAGGTGTATAAGGCTAAGTTATAGCAGTTTGTTAATTGTTTCCCTATGTTTTCTTTGCATCTTCAGTAAGGTGTGTTGTTTTCTGATGTGTTTAACATAGACTATTAAAATGCAGGTAATTTGCCATTCTTACAACTAGTGAATGCTGTTGAAGATTTCAGGAAGATTTAATGGGGGGTGGCGGGGTGAGAATGAGGAAACCACAGATATCCCTGACTTGCCAAATTTCTTTTGGTAACAGCAGTACAAATATTCACTGCACCTTTACTCTTAAAAATTTGTTTTTCTGAAGCAGTGCATTCTTTTTCAACATTTTCTTATGTGCCACAAGGTAAATTGCATTTCTAATGCAGCCTGGTGTCTTTAGGTACGTTGATTCCCTGGATTATAAGGGGAAAACATATCTGTATAGTGCTCTGTTATTTCAACTATTGCGTTATCTTTTTTTTTTTTTTTTCCGGGATCATCTTTCTTGCCTAGTCCTCACAATCTCAATTTCCTTCTAAAATATTGTCCAGAAAGATTGCAGAAGTCTTATGCTATTATCTTTTCATGCAGACTGATGGTGTTAAATTGTTTTGTTATATTTGGTATTTTTGCCTTTTAAGAAACCAAACCTACATACCACAGGCAAAAGCATAATCTGTACAATGTTCCCCTCCCTCTTCTCCTCTCCCCTAACTAGTGTGGGGTAGACATGCTTTTAGGCAGTGATTAGTAATGTCATCCTGCATATATTTGACATTATTCTGCAGATTTTTCACTTTAACTTTTATGTTACTGTCACTCATTAGGAGATTTTTTAAATTGTTTTTTACTGTTTCGGGTCACAGAGGCATCTGCTAATAGCCATAAAGTAATCTGTAGGAATAAGGACTTCCTATTTTCACTTCCTGTCATTTCTAATGGTGAGAAATAAAGTCTGTGTAATATTAAAGTTCCCTTTGAAATATATTTTCCTTAATATTAATGATACCTTTTTATTTTAGTTACTTGGAATAGATTCTCCCTTCGCCCCTCAGTTTTAGCACATTTGTGCTAAGCAATAGCTTTTCTGAGCTAGATACTGGCTTTCAAATAACTGCATTTTAACCTGCCTTTTGCAATTCAAAATGTAGAAATATGAATTATCTAGATCCAGACGTTGTTGTAAAGATAGAAAGTTTTAGAGTTCTGGGATTTGAATCTGAATTGGCTTTATTTCTTTAATACTATTTAATCCTCATGGCAATATTGAAGACTACTCTGCTTGTATGTTAACGTGATGAATTTATGTTGCACTTTTCTTGGCTTTCTTTTAATTGTTTTCCTCTTGGGCAGTGTACTTCTGTTCCTCAGGCAGAAACTTTTATCCACTGACAATGATAATGCAGGTCTTTATTTGTTAATCTATTTTATTCCATTTCTTTAACTGTTAATATCTTCATAAAAAGAGTAATATGCTTTTTTGTTTCTCCATAAAGTTGCCAGGTCATTTAAGCCATCCTTGCTCCAAGTGTCTTTTAAGGACAGAAAAGGATGTGAGCTATCTGTAGTGGCAAAGGCATATCTGTCTTTGCACAGTAGCACAAAAGAAGCAGAAACTGTGATACACAGAGATTCTGAGGCTTTAAAATTCTCCCCCTCTGAATGTATATGTGAGCTGATTTATTTTGTGGTGTTTTCGAGATAAAACAGGAACTCCATATTCTTTAATGCATTTCAGGTTATGAAGCAGGAAAAATTTCTTGGCTTTTAACAAATTAGGAATACTGAGTGTTTGCAGCAATCTGAGCAGGTCTGTAATGGTTTTGAGCATCTGTACACATTTGAAATGCTTTACCTCTGTATTGTTTACTATAATGAACTGGTCAATGAACATCACAAATTGTTTATCTATTTATATATATATCTTGACAGATTACTGTTTATGAAATCCATTTAGCAAGTGAGGTTTTCCCATAAGGGTGAAAAATGAAGATTTTAAACAGATTGCTGGAGAGGCTCTAACTGCACCTAGAGAGTCAATGTAATAAAGGTTTCTCTATATTAATATTACAAAAACCATTTATCCTCAGAAAATCAATATCACAATTCATCTTGGCATGACATTTTTCTTTCCATGTTTTAAGTCTGTTTTCCTTGATTATATATAATTCTGTTTTAATAAAACTCAAATATGTTTGACTTAGAATACCTTGAAAAAGTGGCATTTGACAAGAATACTGCAAATACTTTTCACATGATTAGAAGTTACTTATCTTGTAAAAGAATTGGATTTTTTTTTGAAAATTCATAATTGGCTGAATCCTTAATTCTGACTGAAAAGCAAGAACTATGCCTAACAATAAATCGAGTTCTAGTTTTTTTCAGTTAAAGAACATGATGCATGTGATCACACAGAAATAATGTGTATTCCCATGGAGCAGAATATGGTGGAATATCTGCTGCTGTTTGCAGGATCAGGAGCCTCATTCAGTATAGGTGAAGGTAGGGAGCCTACACTTTTCCTAGAAGAAAAATGCAACAAACAGAAAGGAACAGGCCCACCCTGCCAGGCTGAGAACTATCACTGTGACTATATGGGTGTTGAGTTTGATTGTCATGTATGAATGATAATCAAAACTAGAATAATCAGGAGATCCTTATTCATAAGAGATGCAACAATATACAGGAACAATAGGAGAAGCTTGTCTTTCTCTGTTTATCTATCAAGAAACTTTTGTTAACATCCCCCCCTACCAAATAATCAGCATGTAATGAAATTATGAAATAATAATAAAATACTGTCTTACTGAGCAATTTTTTTTTGTAACTTAACTGGATTTAGTTAAAGTACTCTAAACAAAACCTCTATTTAAAGGGGGATTTGGTTGCACTGTCTGTAGATGAAAAGACTTTTGAAAAAATTGCCCTTTTCTCTTGACTGTAAAAGAGAGCAAACTGCAATATAGTGGCTTCCAAGGGAGAATGTATTTTATTTATTCTCAAAAGGATATTAGTCCATAAAACAAATTTGCAGCTTATTTTGCAGCTTTAGCTTTTATCAGCCTTTTTAAGGGTGTTGAATGATTCCCCAGGAGATCACACAGCACAAGCTGCTGTGGAGCAAAGGAACTCTAATACAGAGAGCGCTGTGATAGGCAGAAAATGTATGTGAAGAGTTTCCTTAAGCTTGTTTAAAAATCTGTCACATTTAATGCCTATTTCACTGATTATTGACCTGAATTTTAGTGTCCTAATGTGAAAGCAGTTTCCACCTTCCCCTCCTTTCTCCCTTGCCTTAAAAAGCTGATACCTAAAACATAATTGAACTCACTTTTTTTTCTGCTTTCATGAAGATAGTAGGAGATACAGACCAAGGTGTGATGGTGGTGGCTGGGAAGATGGCAAAGTAACTTGTATAGGGGCACCACCACATATTTCCTTAGGTCTGGTGAAACTGACCAAGGAAAGATCAGCCAAATATCAATTGACTCTTGTTTAGTTTTAGGGTTAACAGAATAAAGGGGGCAGAGCATGACTGCCTTGGACTTCTCTGAAGTCTTCTTTTTGCTGCTTCATCACCTTGCGACCTGGCATCTGGAGTAATTTAAAATTCCCTTGAGGCTGATGTTGCTTATGCCCTGAGGATTGGAGTTTTCCAGCTCAGTACAAGGGGAGGGAAGTGCAGACTTCCCAGTATGTTTTAGCTGCAGTGTACCTTCCCACCTGTTTCCCAGACCATGGCTTTTCAGATCTCTTTTAGTCTGCAGCAATTAAAATATAGCGAAATTAGAATCTAGAGTGGGAAGTTTTATTTGCCATTGTTAACTTTGAGTATTAATGGCAGTCTGTATTGCAAGGAGTAGCATTACAGTATTTGTAGTCATTTGCTTTGCTTAATTTCTGATGTGTTCTAACTCTGATTATTTGTAGAATCTGTCATCAGTATCCATGCTATAAATGGATGTCAGTGAGGAAATAGTGTCTCAGGTGAAGAGCAAGTTGATCACAAGAGGTTTCACATGCAAAAGCCAAAGCATAAACTAATCCTGAAAGTGTTTTACTGGTGCCAGAGAGATTTACAGAATTGAAGCGTGGCATTTGCGTGATACCAGTGCTTTTAATTTTTTTGTTCTTTTTAATTTAAAAATAATTTACTTGTAGATTTAATTAATTATTCACTGTAGTTATTTCAAATTTTGTCCTTCAGGCTGCAAAAACACTGTGCTTTCTGTTATAATATTAGTATTTTTGCTGGTTTTTTTCCTGTCACTGTTTTAATCTGAAATTTTTTCCTCTCAGTTTTGGTCACCATTCATTCTCCTTTATTCACAGCATGTAATTTTTTTCAACCTTAAGTTGCCTTTGTAGTCAAGAAATTATTAGTTGATTTATTTTTTCCAACTAAAGTATAATTTTCCCTGAGGTAGAAGGTTGCCTATTTTGTGCAGGAACCTCTTCAGCTGGTTACATATGTATCACTGAACTCTGCTGCTCTCAAGAAAGGTTGTGTGAGCAAGGATGTAGGACTGAGTCCATAATGTGGTTATTACTGAACATTATTGTCCAGTTTGTGTATGGATCAATATATATAAAATCTGTTTAATTCTAAGCCATTTTTGTATAAATTAGAATATTATTCTGGCAGTGAAATATTTATTTTTATAAATGTTTCACTGCTAGAAATACTTTTTTGTGAGGTTTAAAATCAAACTAATAGATTTCTGCTCTGTTTCTGTTACTGAACTGTTTATGATGTTTTAATTATGTTGCCCAAGAATCTTTTAAACAAAACCCTACTGTGCTTAACTGAAGTGTTGATGTGTGTTGATGACTTCCTTGATTTGTTTTTGTTTATAGATGTCAGCACTGTAATTGTCATCCTGCAGGAGCCATTAGTGGGACTTGTCATCTTGTTACTGGACAGTGTGTTTGTAAACAATTTGTAACTGGCTTGAAATGTGACAACTGTGTTCCCGACGCCAGTAATTTGGATGTCCACAACCTCTTTGGCTGCAGTAAAAGTAAGTGGATATTAGGTCTTAAAAGCATGTCTTTCAAATTAAAGTTTTTAATTGATTTAGCGAGTATTGAATTAGGTCAGCAGTAAATTATTCCCTCCCCACCCCCAAAATATAGGGTCACTGAAGTTTGAGTCATTTTTACTGTATTGTAGGATTGTTTTCTAGAGAGATGTGTAGAATCCTTCGTGTCATACACACCTTAGGCTTGTAGTTTAACCCAGGGGATAAGGGTTAAACTACAAGGGACAACCCATAGTTTTCTTGCACATTTTCTTTGCACTGACTAATCCAGAGTTCATATTTTAGTCAAGAATGCAACAGCATTTGTACAGCTTACAGCTTAGCCCCCTTTCCTGCCACTGACAGGAGGCAGGACACCTGCCTTCAGAAGGTCTGAAGAACAGAAGGTCTTTTGAAAACCTACTCCTGGTGATTAATTTCAAATGTTCTCCTCAGTGCAATGTAGCTTTGCCTTTCTCCTCTTGGGGCACTTTTTCAATCAGTTTGGGAAAACATGTGATGTGATGTAACAAAGCATCATAAATTGGCATATGTGAGGTGGCATCAATGCTATATTGAGGGTCAAATCATGAATTGTAATGAAACAAATTGCAGTGGAACATCTGGGTATCAAGATCACCAGCACACAGTCTCCAAGCTAGCTGAGTTATTAGAGAAGAAAATGCAAAAGTATATGTCATAAGAAAATTCAGTACTTCAGTTGTCTTTGGGTCAATGCTCAGACATGGGTTTTGAGGGCATCACGCTATGCAATGCCAAACCATGTGGGAAGGAGCTCAGGTCACTCTGGAAAGGCTGTGTTACATTTTGGTGGCACACCTTACTGCCATACACAGTTAACAGCCCAGCATTGGAAGTCCTGAAAGCAATGAGTGAGGAACTCTGCAGGTGCTAGCTGGACATTTTTGTCAGCAGGCCTAATTAATAATGGCCACACTGGTCATACTGTGGCAGCTAGCTCAGGTAGCCATGTGTAATGCAACAACAGGGTTAGACATTCCCACGTTATCTCTGGAATATGCTTCTGGATCTTCCCTCAACAAAATATTTCTTTGTGTGTTCTGCATGGGTATTTATATGATATTCATAACTGTGATATGTGAAAATCGTAGATTTGCAAGCAGAGATGTAAATGCACAAAGTATTTACAGGTAGAGACAGCTATCAGTTTGTATTTTTATTTAATTGTAAATCAGTTTAAATTTCAAATAATATGCATTGTAGAATGCATGGCATTATAAATGGTCATAAATATCCTATAGAGAATTATTTATTTCCAAAGACAATTTTTTAGCTTTCCTCAAAGTTTGGAAGTATTTAAGTAGATTTGATTCCTTTTTCCCCATACTCTTCTGTAAAAAGCACAGTATCTGTTCATTGTTCAGGCAGTTGATTGGCTCGTTGTTTCTTTAAAAAATGTAAGATGTTTCAACTGAATGTGTAATAATAATAACACATGGCACTTTTATGATGCTGTTCATCTTCAAAGTGCTTTACAAACATAAGCCAACCTACTTATTTGTGTTGGGGATACACATTGGATAAAGGTCAATAGCAATTCAACTATAAAACTGATTAATAATAGTATGACATAGAGAAATAATATAATAGATTTTAGTTAGATAAAAGTACATCAGGCAGTATTCTAAATGACAAGCGGAGTCCTCTTCTGGACATAGAGGATATAGCAATTGGAGTCTTCTGGTTATTCATACCAAAATATTTGAACTTGTTGCACACATGTGGAGCTTTACCTGGCTTGGCATCTGTAGTTATTTTCCTTGCAGAACAGTATTTTGTTGACACATTCATTACTGGTTATAAATCTTTGCCAAGAGAAGCAAAATTAAGTTGCTGTTACCATCCAAATAGTGTTCTTTAAGGAAAAGACTTTTCCTTAGCAATTTTTCGCTTAACAGTATCTTAGATGCTGCACAAAAGTGTGCAATAAAGTACTTTGCTTACATATTTAAAATTCAAACCAGCAAACCTCTAGAAGCAATATGCAGTAGTGTGAGACTGCCAGTGGAGAATGAAGGTGATGCTGGTAAATTGCTGTGATTGCTCAGGTCTTGTAAGTATATATTACACGGAGAAAAATTCTTTTAAATGCTGAAGGGATTTAGGAGCGCTTGTTTCCTCTGATTCTCAAACTTTACCCCTGTAGACACTTTAGCATACATTTACTTCCTAAGGGAGATGAACTCAAAAGTTGCAGATTGGCATCAGAACAACCTATGCTTTTTGAGGGGAGATGATGATTATGTTCAGTTCAATCCAATGAATTCTAGAAATATTTTGTGCTATTTCTTGGCTGAGAGACTGCAGTAGAAGCAGGGCTTTTCATTGTCTTACTCTAAATAAAGAGCTTCATCTCACTTTCCAGATTTGTATTAAAAACCTGTAAATAGTGTGCCCACTGATTTTGGTCTAAGTCTCTACATCTATCACTTGTGTGGCTTAAGGTCCTCATGACATTTTCTGTCTGCAGCTTCATTCTTTGCTTCTTGTCTCCTATTAGCTTGGCTGAACAGATTTTAGTAATTAACTTTTGGTGGTACTAAGCAAATATCCACATAATGAAGAGGATGATGGTTTATAAAAGAAGAGAATAAAATCATGCTTCAAATCTTGATGTTCTCCTATAATACTTAATGTAGGGGAAGAAAGTTAATTGGGTAGTTCTGAATCCAGCTCCCGGTACCTTGCTCCATGTGCTGATTTCTGTGCTGCCCTGGACTATTCTCATTCCTTGAGAAAAATGTTTTCCTCTACATCCACACTCCCTTGGTGAAGAGGATGGGGAAATGGCGCAGTCTGCCTTTGATAGCAGTTACTATCTGCCAAAACAGACCTGTCTTGTTCTGTGCTGATGCATGGTGGAAGGGACAGAGAGTAGGGCTTTCCTCAGTGAAACTGGATTACTGGAGGTCCTACAGCAAGCTGTGGACTCATGCTCTGACCTGAATAATAACATAAACACTGAATCATGGAATCATCTAGGTTGGAAAGGACCTTTGAGATTATAGAGTCCATTCATCAAAATGTATGTTTATGTTAACATGTGTGTATATATGTATATAAAGTTTAATTTCTGAGTATTAGCTATTATCTTAGGAAGGACCATGATCACACATTTGGATGACAAAAGAGCCATAGGAGAGATTTTGAATGCTCTTTCTTAAAATGTGAAGCACTTGGCTTTTGAACTTCAAGTTTGTTTTTCTCTTTATTGATACTAGTGCAATAAAGTAACACATTTTTCAAAGTCAATAGAGGTAGTAGGAGAGTCAAATTTTGGCAAATTAACATGTCAAGCTGATTTCTTAAACTGTTAGATACCTTAGTCTCATGGATTTGAATTTCACTGGAAACAAATGGAAGCCAATTGCCTTAATTAGCTTAAAAATTTTGCCCTTTATGTTTTTGTGATTTTATTTTATTTAGTAAGCTTATTTTAACACTTTAGTAAAATCTGGACTTAGTTGGACTTTCCATTTGTATTTTACTTGAGGAGTTTATGCCTGATCTGTGCTAAAATTGAATGAATCCTCTGAAAAAATAAATCCTAATCGAAGTAGAAACTTCAATAAAGCAACCATATAAATAAATGCTCATTTTATAAAGATCTTGAAATACATTTAAAAGAAACCCCACCTGTTTGGAAAACGCTTGCTTTATTTTGGGGTGGAAAGGGGGATTAAGTTTATTCATAATTTGTTTAAATATATACATTTTTTTCATGGATAAAAAGCGTTGTTGAAGACCATTTGGATGGATTGGTGTAGTCTATTAGTGTCTTGCCCTGGTGACTGTACATTTACTCAAAGGGTTTTTTGGGTGAAGAATGCTTAGCAGTTTCTTTGCATTTTTCTCTAAATTTGTGTGATTATTGATTACCTTGATTTTTACATCCTCAGTTTTTGTGTATGTTTTAGCTCCTTTCCAGCAGCCTCCTCCTACAGGAGAAGTTCTCAATTCCTCTGCTATCAATCTTTCGTGGAGTCCCCCTGACTCTCCAAATTCTAACAGGCTTATTTACCAGTTGTATAGAGATGAAGAAGAAATTTATACAACTGAAGACTACCATCCTTATAGTAAGTAAGGTTGCATGAAATATTTTGTATTTGTGTGTATATATTTATATCTATTTGTGCTGTTTCTTAGCTATTTCTCATTCCTGTCATTATCATTCTCTGTGGTTTTGAATATATTATCCTGTTTCCCTTTAATGAGTTATTGTTCTGTGTTACTAGTTTTGCTTGAAAGGAATGAATAACCTAGTCCAAAATCTGGCAAATGGAATCACCCAAAATGGATGATAACTATTTTACTTTTTAATCTGAAAAACTTTAAAATTGACTTACGAAAAATATTTATTGAAAATATACACAGATGCCAAAACCTATGAGTCAAAGTCACAGATAAAGAATTAGGGTGAACAGAAGAGACCATAATATGCTTAAACTTATTTTTTCATCTTCTTGGTTTTAAACTGTTAACAGATAGGAAAGCTTTTTGTGTCCTCTAACTTTTAGCACCTTCTGTTAAGCTATCAGTGTAGTTCCTGATTTGTCTTTAGCAGCACCACTTCTCTCATGTTGAAGCTTGCCAAGGGATCCTCAGAAGGCAGTCCTAAAGGATTCGACACTCTGTCCAAGCTGAAAAGGCCATTTTGTGCTAATATTGATCCACTTATCAAAGAAAAGGAGATGGATTTGGATACTGTTTGTATGTATACATGGCACACAAGTGGTTTTTTAAGAGGACGAGTGTGGTTTAATGCCACTAAGGTTTGACCTCTGTTCTAGGAGCTTCTTCAGTTTGCTGCAGTTTCTTACCAATGCAGCATTAATGTTTTGCAGAAGTTGAGTCTCTCTAGTTATTGGTGTGTATCCTGGAGGGGAGAGAAAAAAAAAAGAAGCTATTTTTCAGTGGAAGCCCAGAACCTTTGGAATACACCTCACATTTCTATGTTTTGGTTCATGCTGCAGTGTTACAGTTCATTACAAAGTGGCTTATGTTGTGACTTTGGGCACTCTGCAGTACATCCTGTGAGGAAAGGTATGTGACCCCATGTAAGCATGAGATTAAGTGATTGAGAGGAAGAAATATTAAAAACTGTAGAGAACTAATAGAGAATATTCCAACACCTTAATTTGGTTTAAAGGCCTAACTTTAGTAAAAAAAATGAATTTTAAAAGAAAAGCTATGATATTTCATTGTTATACATCTATTTAGTAATGTACTTGAAACAGTGCATGGTTGAGGATGTTATTTCATGATTCTACCTACATTTCTTTCTTTCTACTTTGTAGAAAGCAAAAAAAGTTGTGGATATATTTAACTGGATAATGACACATTAACATGTTGCAATTTAAAAAAACATTATCTTCTTAAAAGTTTCAAAAGGCATTTTTGACATTTCCTGGAAATCCCCCTGATTAGTGATATTAAATTATCTGCTGGTGTTTGGATATAAAAAAAAATACATTGGTAATGCTGACAGAACGTTTCCTAATGCTATTTTTTTTCTTAGTATAATTTGGAATTTGTAATGCTTATGAGGTGAGAGTACAACTGGATTAACATTAACTTATGGCTAAATTAGGGTTTTATAAAAAAATTGAACTTCCCAAGGAAAATTAATAATAATCAGCCTGGTGACCTCGATGATAGTATTGCAGAATGCCCAATTAAAACAGTGTGCTCTTAGCTGCTCTGGAAAACCTCAGCCTCAGGTTTCCCAGACAGTCTTTGTCTTGAGGATAAAATTAACCACTTGCTCTAAAATGTGAAAAAAACCCAAAGTTACTAACAATTCTAACTCCAAATTGAGTTTTTTTCTAATTACTTATAAATGTAACTAAATAGAAAATCATAAACTCATTAAGGATGGAAAAGACCTCTAAAATCATTAAGTCAAATGATGAACCCAGCACTGCCATGTCACCTCTAAGCCATGTCTTCAAGTACTACATCTTTGTTTCGAATACTTACAGACATCTTGAGTCTACCAGACTGCTAGACATCTCATTCCAAAGCCTGACCATCCTTACCATGAATAAATTTTTCCTAATATCTAATCTCCTTCTACCAAATACCCAACCTTCTCTTGCACAATTTGAGGTAATTTCCTGTCATCCTCTTATTTGAGAGAAGAGCCTGACCTTCAGGCTACAACCTCCTTTCAGAAAGTTTTAGAGAGGTATAAGGTCTCTCCTGAGCCTCCTTTTCTCCAGGTTAAGCAGCCCAAACTCCCTCAGCAGCTCCTCACAGGACTTGTGCTCCTGACTCTTCACCAGCTCCACTGCCCTTCTCTGGACATGCTCCAGCCCCTCAATGTCTTCCTTGTAGTGGGAGCCCAGAATTGGGCACAGGATTTGAGGTGGGGCCTCACCAGTGCCAAGTGCAAGGGGAGATCCTGCTGCATCTTCTGCCTGCTCACTACTAACACTCAAGGAGGTCTGAGCAGCCACTGTTCAGCTGGCATTGTTCCCCAGCCCTGTCTGAAGTACCATGGTTTGCAAGGTCTGAAGATGACATAACATGGTCTCATTATTGCTGGACTCCAGTGATAACGTTGTGATTGCTATAAGGAGTTGAAGTGCTGTAGGCAATTACTGGGCTGACTGCTGCTTTTGTGCTACAATGTCAAAGGCTGAATATCTAGCAATACTCAGAGTTTTGTAGTCCTCTTCTTTAAGTTGTAATCAGGGCAGTGCTGGCTTGCCAGTGTGGATGTACAGAGAGAACGTAGAAATAGCTTCAGCCGCTTAATTTGCTTTGCAAAAGTTTATGCATATCTGTGCTCTGACACGCAATATATTAGTCAATGTTAACTATTTCTTAAGGCAAACGAATGTAGGGTGTTGTGGTTGTACATAAATTCATACTGTGCTGTGATGACTAAGATGTGTAACTGCTTCTGGGATATGCACAGGAGCAATTAATGGCAATTGGTACTATAAAGATGCTAAAAAAACTGGTAACTAAGAATAATGGAAAGTAGGTCACAAAGAGCGGCGGATGACTTTCTCAGGTGTCGTGCTGGGAAAAGTCTGTGAGAAGATCAGAGAAAAGAATGAAAAACAATTCTGAATCTTCACTTGCTAGTATTGTGAACATGTGGAATGTGTCATGGAGATTTGTTTATCAAAGGGTGGTTTCTTAATTAGCCAATGGTGATGGTGTTTGGATTGGAGGACCAGTTAGGTTCAGCTGTATTGTAACTGTTTGTAAAAGAGCAATGGGTTTCTTAATAAAGATATATATGATCAGCCTTCTGTGAATCATAGAGTCTATGCCAATTATTACCTGGCCAGGGGCCCATTTGCTGCGACAAGTAGGGGGGAGGAAGGTAAATATAAGCTTTGTATATACCTTTTTAATAATTATTTGCACTTTTGTTTCACTTCTTATCCAAGAGCAAATGCTTTTCAAATGAGATTTTAAGCATTGTTGTAGCAATGAGGAAGTGAAAGCACACAAAGTTGAAATATTTGGTCTTATGCCATTAAATTAACCGAAAAAAGAGGTCTGAAAGTTTGCACAATGGTTTGGGTTTTTTTTTCCTTAATTATATTCTCTAATATTGATGCTGATTTACATTTGAAATAATTATTTTGAAGAAAAAGAGGAATGAGAAGATAATTGTGTTAATTTTCATTATTAAAGCAGGAACTAGAATTTAGTGGAAAAATAATTTCTCTAATGATGCTAATGTGCAGGGGAAGATTATAAAGGATAAGGGGGACCTTTTTTTCCTGTGCTAAAAAAACCTGAGAAGTTGCAATGTTTAAAATCTCAAGAAGATCATGTGGACAGGCATAAATATGTATTGGATTAGAGCTGGACAGAATTTAGGTGTAGCAATTAAGATGATTTTTAATGTGTTAGACTGATACAATTTTCTCCTCACCTGTTTGTTTCAGGTGTTCAGACCTTCACCGATGTCATGTTAGCTCCATATACTTTCTACTCCTATTATATCCAAGCCAGCAATGTTCATGGTTTTACAAGAAGTGACTCAGTGACATACAGAACAAAATCTGGGACACCTATAGGAAGCTTGGATTTAAATCCTGTCTTTCCTGTTAGTCACCACTCTGTTTTGCTTTACTGGACAAGTGTCTCCAATGACTCTGGGCCCATAGAGAAATACATTTTGACTTGTACTAGCTCGGTTGGTCTGCAGCCTTGTGGTCAGTATGAAGGCTTAAAGACTTCAGCAATTATTTGGAATCTCATTCCATTTACAAAGTATGTTTTTTCTGTGCAAGCTTGTACTAGTGGAGGCTGCTTAAAGAGCCAGCCAGTAACTGTAGTTACTGCACAGGCTCCTCCGGAAGGGCTACACCCACCAACTGTGGAAACCATCAGCTCTGCAGAACTGGCTGTGGAATGGTCACCACCTGAGAAACCAAATGGTAGGATATTGTCTTTACTTTTGTCAGTCAAAGTCTTTGCAAGGGAAAAGCAACATTTCCTCAAATGTCATTATAATATCCCTTACCATGCACCATGCACTGAGAAATGAAGTAAGACATTTTCCTAATTTGCCTATATGCTATTAAGTGTATCCTCAGAGTCTGTGTTTTATTCTTCCAGAGTCCAGAAATCCCCTGACTGTTTGGTCCAGGATTTAGCACTCAGTGGCATCTGCTGCAGCAAAAATCACATTTATAATCGAACATTTACAGTAAAATTAATTTTTTCCTAATTTGCCAGATTGCTTAGTTCAGACAGATGTGGTAGTATTGCCTGACAAAAGATAAATAAGCAGATAACAGTTATGGAAAAAATTCTAAGAATTAACAGAGAAGTCTGTTTTTGAAACCATCCGTCATGTGCAGTAGCCAATTCTATTACCAGTATAACTTTGTTAGGGATTAGGTGATTGCCAAGAGTTGCTGGTCTAACTTGTGTAATAATATTTTAGGTTTTTGAAACTGAGAACACAGCTGTTGTAGGATACTTCTGTGATACCACTAATTTTGTTGGTAAAACTATCTTTTAATATGTGAGCAATGGAATTTTGTGAACTTGCACTAACATGCACAAGTATTTATGCATGTGAAAACAAGCATTTTTATCTGTTCACAGAATGGGTGTCTGTCTTTGGGGGGCTCAGCTTTTACTCTGAGCATCAAATTTTCCACCTCTTTCCAAACTGGATAGGAAGAATGCCCACACAAGAATAACTGTGTGTTTAGAGGGGCAGTTTCTACAATGCAGGTCATGATATTTACTGTTGGCACCTCAACCTGTGTCATACACTCTTCATAGTCCATAGCCATGACATACATCTAATGGCCAGCGCAAGCAGATTTAAGCAATATTTTCATATTTGCCTCAATGTCTGGTCAGATTTCCTGATCTCTCCAAAGACAAACAGAAAAGCTCTTTCTCCCGAGCAACCCTTCCAGTTTAGTGCATGAATACAGACCCAAATGCCTAAATTTTATGGCAGTTATCTCTTGGCTTTACAAGAAATCTCTGGTAAGATTTCTTAAGATCTTATAGTTAAACTACTTTCACCATACAAATAAATAATGTATTGCTTCATACCACAACACTGATTGGTTTTTTTACTCCAGAGTGGTGAGGCTTTCCTGTCTATATAATAATTTTGCATTGATATAAAACTGATACACATGTATCTCCTATCCAGTAATAAATTTTAAAATGTTGTCATTAAAATAATTAAAATGTCACTCAAAAGTACTCTTCTCTTTATCTTAAAAAAAAAGAAAAGTAAAAAGAAATTGGTATTTTAGTAGAACTCCAGATATCATTTAAATTCACTATTTTTTTCCTGGCCTTTTCCTCTAGGTATAATTATAAGATATGAACTTTACATGAGGAAAAAATTAAAATCAGCTGGGAACTTTCTTTCTCCTGAAATTCGTATTTTCCAAAGCAGTGGATGGCTCAGTCCTCAACCAGTTGTGGAATCTCAGAATGAAAATGCGTTGGCTCCACCACAGACCAGTACCACAGTCATTGATCTGGAGCCATTCACAGAGTATGAATTTTATGTGCTAGCAGTAAACATGGCAGGTAGCATATCTTCAGACTGGGTATCAGGACGAACAGGAGAGGCTGGTAAGCACTGGTTTGCATTTATTTAACAGAAATGAAAGGAAAATGTAGATTAACATGTATTCTTAATTTTCTTATAAAAGTGTTTAATGATGGTTAACTGGGGATAAATTCACATTTTTAACTAATTAAAGATAGGTCAGATGATCTCAGAACTGAGCATGAAAAGCAAAATCATTTTCTTCACCATAATATCATGTTCTTGAGGAAAATAATCCATGTCAATTAACCCTACATTTAAACTACAAGATTGCAGAATATACCAAGCAGTGTTTTAATTTGAAGACTTTGAGAGGGTTCCCTTTTCAGGAGTAGAGTGCTTGAAACTTCTGCTGAGACCCCATTAGTGAGAGATGCCTCTATCCAAATTAAGGTTCAAATGAGACCATATGCCAAAGTCAATTACATGGATTTTATGTAACAGGAAATGTGAGGTGCAGAGATAGAAAGAAAGAGAAAACACAGTGGGGAGAGAGAGTGATCAACAGAAGATAGTTACCACCACTGGATCCAGCAGTGTCCTGTTGGTCCTTCTTCACTCTGGTCTTCTCAGTGGTGATTCTGAGGTCATTCAAAATTTTTCACAATTTATACTTTTTAGCAAATAAAAGAAGTAGTTCTCATTGGCTACAGAGTTCTCTTAATTTATTGGTTAGAGGATTCCCTTGCTTCTAATGCTAATTAGTCTCAGTCTTTCTCTTTTTTTGGTGTCAGTGGGGTTCTTGGGTTGATGGGCTGTGAGTCGGTGGTCATGATCTCCCCTGATGGATTTACCTTTTACCTAGTCAGAGCTGATTTCAGCACAGTTGCCAAGTTGGCTTTTCTTGTAGCCCATAAATCGTGCATTCTTTTTTTCCACTGTCAGTGATACATTCTTCTTCCCAAGGTTTTTTAACCTCCAGCTGGGTCTGGACAATAGTGCTATCATCTTATCTCAAGTTCTTGCTATGGTGGTTTATCTTACAGTCCAGGTTCCAGGTATTCAGAGAAGCATATTTAGGGGAGCTTCAGTGATTCTTAGTGTTTGCAAAAGCCATCTGTCCCAAGACTTGGGGTGATCTTTGTTTGACTTGTGATACGTGTGTGGGCAGTTGATTCTTCACACAGTTTGCCGAAGTGGGAATCTTTGGTTGCTTTTAACCAGAAGGAGCAAAGCAGATCTCTCATGCCCCAGGCCTGGAGTTAACACCATTCTGTTGCTTCCTTCTGTGCTTATCTCATGGCTAAGTCTTTTGTATTTGAGACAGCCAGCTGTGCTCTTTAACTCCTTACAGCTCTTCATGGGCTTTTATAGAGGCCAAGTGTCATAATAAGGCCCCTTTTTATCAAAGTGTAACCAGTTCGCAGCCCCTCCTATTATGACCCTTCTCTTCAGATTTTCAAAAGGGCTTTGCCACATGACATATTATTTCAGATATCAGCAATTTATCTCAATGCTTTCAGTAGAAATCCATGGTTTTCAGATTGATAAAGCCTATGATTAACAATCAAACATCTCTCTTACGTTACTTATGCTTTTGTTTGGTGCTTACTTGAAAATCATGTCCTTAGTCATTTGCTCCAGCAAAACACCAGGCTAAACTAATTCCTCCTTCAAAATGAGCCTTTTTGCTTATCTGTTCCTAAATATTATATGTTATAAAAGTGTTAAATTGTATTTGGGAAGAGGTCCATTAGTGCAGTTGTTTGTACATAGCAGAAGTGCTGTGAGTTGGTATCCTATTATTACAGAGGAATCAGGTGGGGATTTAACTGCAGTGCAAACAATCCTTTAACAGATTTACTATGGAAGACAGGGGAACTGTTTTGTAAGAAGTGAGAGACATGTTAATTTCAAACTGGCCTAGCAAACAGAATTGCTTTTAAGATGCTGAAGTATTGAACACTTTTTGCTTTTATCAGTCTTTTCCCATGTTGCATGAAGTTCTTCAAGGCCTTTTCATTTGTATGTACTTTCCTACCTGCTGCAGGGGATAGGACTGTAGTGTTGATTAGTATTTCTTTGAAGACACAGGCAGAGTTTTAATCTGCATTCACAGCCAGAGTAGAAAACAGGAGAATGATGAGTGAAGTACTTACCAAAATAAGGTGAAAATTCCAGCTAGACTTGAAAATAAGGTTAGAAAGGGAAAAGAAATGATTGTCTGAAATGGTGTTTTGCAAGTACAATGAGGAAGCTTGCATTATACATATTGCTCACTTATTTTATTAATATTATTAATTCAACTTTATTTCAGCCCCAGCATTCATGCCATCTCCATCAGTATTCCCTCTTTCACCATATTCCCTTAATGTGTCATGGGAAAAACCTGAAGATAATATATCAAGAGGAGAAGTGATGGGGTACAGCATCAGTTTGATGAATGAACAAAGGTCTTTGCCACCATTTTCCCAGGTATTATTGTTAGTTACATTAAGTCTTTCCTAACTGTTAATAATAAAATTGATAAAACCTGATGTCCTCTGAGCGGTTGTGACAAATTTTTTTCTCTGGTTTGTTGTGTGTTCTCTGATCACCTACAGATTTGATGCAATGCTATGTACTACATCTGCATTTTAAGCTGTTTTTCTAATCTGGCTTGTGTTCAGTAGCAGTTGAGAGTCAAAATTAGGAGAGATGAGCTCGTGCCACCAAATTTAAATTACCTTAATATTTGCATATACTGGTTCTACATTATTGCTGTACTTGCTAATATGCTTAAAGCCATATTGTATTGTAGGTATCTACATTTTCCTTAAAAAGGTACTTGTCTGGATGAGTTTTTGAAATGAGGAAACCTAAAATACTTGAAAGAAAGAGATTAAAAAAGTCAAAATATGTGATTTTAAAATACTGTTGTAATGTTTGAGTGACTGGGTTTGGCAAACATATCATGGCATTAATAGTAAGCTGAAAGCTGAGGAATGAGCAGAAACATGATACATAATCAGAATATGGGAGTGGATCTGGTGCTCTCATGTTGTATTTCTCATTCAGAGCTGATTTTGTCTTTTGGTATTACCACAGATGGGCCTCAGTTTATTTGCTTATCAGCTGGGGATACTACTGTTCTCGGGGCTGTCGTAACAATACATAAATGCCAATTGCTTCTGGTCACTGGCTTGCAAGATTCTTCGTGTGAAAAAACATCTGAAAACAAAGATATCTAAAATGCTACAGTTTATTCAGTTCCCCTCCCATTGAGAGCTTATACTGATGTTAAAGTAAAGCAGATGCAAGTGTTTGTAGGTATTTGTTATTCTCCTCCCTCCTAATGCCTGCTAATCATGTCACTCCTTCAATAGTGGTCAGATTTCACAACTTAATAGTGTCATTTTCGTCATCTCAATTGTCGCTGCACTGTTTGTAGTGATAACTGCACCACCACACAGTTTTATGAGGCAATAACTTTGTTTCCTCATTTATCCACTCAGGAACTGGCTTATTACCTCATAAAACAGTGTGATGGGAAGTATTATCACCCAAATCCCAGCTTGTTCAGACTCTCCAAAATAATCCTCTCCCTCAGTTGATCTATTCAGGCTTTCTCACGTCTGAGTGAAGGAACCTACAAGTTCAGAGACAAGTTTCTTATTAGTGATCATGTCATCAAATGACAGGAATGAAAATATTATTAACCAACTGTTGTCTTCCAATCTGTTTGCTTTGTAGGTTTTGCATATAGCTGAGGCTCACGAGCTCTCCTACGTAGCAACGGGATTAAAACCTTACAGGATGTACAACTTTACTGTTACTCTCTGCAATCAAATTGGTTGTGTAACCAGTGAGCCAGGCATGGGGCAAACCTTGGCAGCTGGTAAGGAAACAATCTGTAGCAAAGTGCAAAGCTGACACATGGTTTACTAATGAATACCATGATGATGGTCCTAGTTTGATGCACAGTGGCAGGGGTAGGTGTTGTATTAATACAAAGTGACTTGCTTAATTATTATTTGTTTGTTTTGACAGATTAAACCCAAAATGTTTTTAGTGGAGGTTTAAGGTACCCTGCTATGGCAGCAGGATTTGTGTACTGCTCTCTCAGTTGCAAGTTATGATATGTATGGTTTTTATTCGTGTTTGTTTAAACAGTGAAGGCACGTAAATGTGGCTGCATCCACTCATTCATTCAGGATGCTAAGAAGTTGTTAATTTGTTGTTGGGGGTTTTTCAGAGTGTGTTTGCATAACAAGAAATGTAAAATGCTCCAGCTGTGCCAATACCTTGCTTTACACATGCAGGACAAGTTGTATGGCTTTAAGAGTAACTACATAGTGTCTTGTCAGAAGCAGCATACGTGCTTTGGGTCTGCTTTTTTGAAAATGTTTGTTTATTTAGCCCCTGAGATTTGAGATTTTGCTTTGTAGATATGTATCTACATATATATATGGGAACAGTGCTAAAGAAACTGCATATATGTTCCTGTACACCTTAATGCATTTTCAGTCTTCAGGTTAATTTCAGTAGCATTGTCATGGATTTCAAAGGTACGGCCTACAAATTTAGGAGAAAATACACATCAGTCCAGAACAGAGATGGAGAAAGCCTGCATTTCCTTTGAAGAAAGGACTGGCCTAAACTCACTTCTTGGGCAGCAGGGGTTCAAGAGGGTTTTAAGAGAGAAATTTTTAGGAATATCAGCTTTACAAGTCTCTTTATTCATGGAATGAGGTAGTCAGTATGGTTCTTTAATACTATAAATACCAGCTCAAACCCATGATATATGACATACTGAAGAGAGCTGACCACTTAACATTGTGGTTTCCTTTTGTACAGACATTTAAAACACATTAGTTAATGTCACAATATTAGCTAAAATGCTTAACTAAAAATGTTAAACTATTAGAAGTAAAAACGTTAAGCAATTAGTGGTGTTGTCATGTGGATGTTGTGATGATGATCTTTGCAATTACCTCTCTCATGTAAGTTTGTCTCACATAGGAAAATATTGGGAATTTTCTGCTGAAGTGCTATTTAAGGTGTTGGGATATTGCTTCTAGTCTATCTTCAGTTCTTCATGTCTATTTATTTCATTGCCTTTTCATTTTTTTTTCCAAGTGGAAGGCTGGCCATGTACAGAGCCTCCTACTTGTATAAGTATGACTTTATCCCATTCCACACAGCCATGAGGAACGGTGTTCCAGTCTATGCTGATAACCATGGAAACAAATGTTGTCTAAACAGCACACCTTATTACTACAAATGATCCAACTTTGCATTTATACATTTATTAAAAGATTCAGGAACAATAGCTTAGTTATGCTTGACAGCTTGTTTATGACCATCTCCTCCCTGGTTGTGTTAATACTCAGAGACCTATCACATTAGAGAAGACAGGAGAATACAAAATAGCATAGCAGGCATGTCCCCATTTATTAGCTGTTTTGTGGTTTTCCTATTGTTTCCTATAACAATAAATAGCTTTTCCTATTTATTGTTATAAGCCTTGGAAGCCTTTTCCTATTTATTGTTATAAGCCTTGAAAGAAAAGAATCAGTGCTGTATTGTGTTCCTTTTATTTTGTATTTAAAGCATGTTATTGCAATGTGTTAAATTTTGGCAAACTGAAAAATGAAAAACTTAGATTTTGCATGCAATTTGCATGTGTCTTCCACAAGTCACATTTTTTGCACCTGGAGATATTTATTTCATCCTCTCCATGCAGGGTTTTTTTTGTGTGTGGTTTTTTTGGTTGTTTGTGTGAGGTTTGGTTTTTATTTTTTTTCTTTTTGCATGTGTGTGTGCACGTTTCCTTCCATGAGGTTCTGTAAAACTGTGTTTCCAAAGACAATTTAAAAGAAGCACTACTTATGTGATGACAATCAAAGGGAGTTAAAACTTGAAACAAAATTGGGAAAACCAATTCCTGGGATTTGTAAAAATAGATAATCAAGTCTTAGTCCATTTCTATCCTTTCTTTTTTTGCCATTGAGATGTGCAAAATGAAATTAAAATTGTCTTTCTGGGACTGCTGGCGAGTTCTTTTTTATGGAGGAATGTCTCCCTGGCAAAGAGACAGCATACCTGGCTGGATGCCAGTCCCCCTCCATGCCCTGGCAAAGGCAGCCTTTTGGAGGAAGTCTTGACTGAAATGTGTTCCAGCATGATGGTCCCTTTGCATCGTAACAAAATACAGGAGCTTTCAATTGTGTTTCAAGTTAGGCTAGAGGTTATACTAAATTGGATTAATTCTTTTCCTCTGATCCTCAGGAGGAGGAGCAGAAGGATAATGGAAAACCATGTCCACTCACTTTATGTATGGCATATTCTAGGTTTATCACATGCAACGTTTCAATCAATGGGGATCTTGATGGTTGTGATTTTGGCATGTCCAACAGATGTGTATTAGGAAGGGGCTTCTTTTGAAATTGCCAATGGCTTCTAAAATTTGCTACTAGAAGTCTCAAGTAATTTTTAAGCTTTATTCAGATCCATTAGGGTAATTTGAAGCCTAGTTATAAAAAATATACTCTTTAAAAGCTAATCTCTTTCTCTGAAGACTTGTGGGTTTTTTTTCTTTTTTAGTTTGATGGGGCTTTTTTCCGTAATACATTGTCAGACAGAAAATGAAAACAAAGGCAGAAACAGGGACATGAAATAACTAGAAATAAAATTATTGAGGAAGAAACATTAGGGGTTTTGAGATAAAATTGAAGCTATAAAGAAAAGAGACTACTTCACACAGGAGCAGAATTTAAGGATAGCACCTAAGGGGGCAGAAGCATCAGGAAAAGTCTGCTGATTTTTTAGTGAGAAGTCTCTTGGTCTGTGACTGGGTAAAATCCAGAAGCCAGCTTAATGAGTGGATTCATTCTAACTTGGTTCAATATAGGCATCTGTACTGGGAATATCTCATGTGTAGCTTTGCAGGAGTAGGGTGAAAGAAAATTCAAATTGGCCGTATGTTCTTGTCTCAGTCAGACTGGCAAAATCGCTCCTCTTCCCCAGTACATACACCCACAATATCTGTAAATGGTAATAAAGAAGACAAATCAGAAGAATGGGAGGGGAGAGTGTGAGAAAACAAAGTAAACTTGCTAAGAATGGAGTTATTTTATAAAAAGGCTGAGCGTTACAAATGCATATGAAGCCAGGAGGGTGAGCTAAATAAAAAAAACAGTTATGCCTGATGCTCCAAGAATGGTAAAAATTGTTGGAACATCAGTGTTAGCATAAATGCAGTATTGGGATGAAAGATCAAAATTCAGGAAGGTAATAGAAGAGAATTACCCATCCCTGTTACCTTCAAAGAGAAGGTGACTGGACAGAAAGAAAACCTAAATTTGATCTCTTCAGATACAAATACATAAATAGCAGACTTTTATATATGCAATTAACTAAGAAGTGTTTCATACTTTTTAATCAGTCTTTTAAATCATAAATTAAGCAGCTGCAGCTTCCACAATCCTTGTGGTATTTGAAACACTTTTATGCACTGCAATATTCTGCTCATGCTACTGAAATCCTTGGCTGATAGATGAGGAAAAGTTCAATGTTGAAACTTTATTTGAAAATTTGAAATCCAGTTTGAACTTTGCTTTAGTCTGTGCTATCACAAGATCATCAAGTGAATCCACATGTATGTAACTGAGAGCAGTATTAGACAATAATTATACATTTTTCAGCTCGATACATAGAGCAAAATTTTCCTTTATTCTTCTCTCTGGGTTCTGCCATGTTCAAATTCCTATTTATTTTTGAGAATGGCATTCAGTCTGTTGTTTTTGTTTTTTTTTTTTTTAATTTCGAAAGCAGGTTTTGTTGTATGGTTTTCTCTCATGTAGGATTCTGAAATGGTACCTATAGAACTTTACTAGCTGGTACCAGTGAGAGACCTGATCCTTTGAAAGTTAATTTTTGTGACAGTGTGCTTGCATGAAATTATGAATTACCAACACAAAACATGAATATTTTCAAAATTTTTCAGAGGCAGAGAAATGCCATTTTATTCCTATCATTTTCTGTCATTTCAGCATTAGCCATGTGAATGCTTGGACCAGTACAATTGCTTATGCTACTGGTCTCAAATCATATAGTCAGAGGTTGCCTTAAACAATCTATACAGCGGTTTTTCATGAGCTGCTGTGTGTGACTAAGCTTACTTCTTGTAATTAAGTTTGCCTTTCCTTTGCCCTTAATTTTTATAAAAAATTCATTTTAAAAGCACTTTTTAAGACATATCAAAGTATTTGATTTGTGATTGCTGCCATTTACCCAGCACATTCTATTGCTGATCTTTTGCTTTTGATGGCAATTATAAGGTTCAGAAGCTAATTTGTAGGAGATATCCTTCCAGCTGCATCTGGCTTCTTGGCAGACTTCTCAACCAGTTGTATTTGGGGCTTTGGAGTTGCCTCTGGGTTTGCTGGGGTAATTCTGGGCTGTCTTACACTCTGTGTTGTTTTATTCTTGATTACCCTTTTAATCTGAGTTATTTGTCCATTTTTTTCCATTTTTTCCATTCATGAATAAGGTCCGGTGCAGACCCTTTTCAAAAGCCTCATTTGTTAATGTCTGTCATAAATGGCTTTTCTACAAAAGGCTATGCCTCAATTTTTAAAATCACCAATACCCATTAATCAGGTAGTAAGAAATGTATAGTTTCCTTTGTTACAGAAAAGAAATACGAGGGCCATTTGCTGCTGGCCTGGAAACACAGATTGTTTTGCATGCATGTACATAAGTCTCTTCATTGTGAATAGGACCCAAAGTGATTAAACAAGCACTCTTAATATGTTAATTTATAATTTTAATTACAACAATCTTGTATATATAGTCATTAGTGAATACTAATATAAATATTTTTCTACCTTTTTATTCATAATGCATAAACCAATCATCCAGTTACTTCTCGGCAGTTGCCTGTTTCCGTTTCATAATACAATCTTTGTTCTTAGTTATGAATGCATTTTGTTCATTCCTGTCTTGAATAATCCCTCATTAAGCTAGTCACTTTCTGCTCCATGCTAAAAAGGAAAAATTATCATGCAAATGTGGCATGCCATATTAAAAAGCACATTACCAAACACTTTTGTTGCTGTCCTTCAATTAGTTTCCCTTCTTTGAATTTAATTTCATTTGTTGTTAAACTACTGACTTGATGTATGGACTCATGAATTTGAGGCTGCTGCCAAGAATGTAGCAGGAAAAAAAATCAAAGCCACTTCAGAAAGCTACAGAGGCAAAGCTGAAATGAATTTGCTTCACCTTTGACAAGAACACTTGAGCAGCGCTGGAATCCTCTGATGATTCAGCTTGGCTAATTATCCAATTATTTATTCCAAGAATAAAGACGCTGTTTTACAATTAGAAAAGTGTAAAGTAATCTGAGAAATTTCGTAATGACAGATGACTTAAGTAACTTATGAGATAAATAGAATCTGCTCAAACTTGTCTTGCCAAGTGTTCAAGCTCTAGTTAAACTGCTCTTTGAGTTTCAGGGAATCAGTAGGGAATTAAAAGTTATTTGTTTTTTCTCCCCTACCAACCACATATTATGCCATAAAATAGCTCAAAACAGCTCAGTTTGTTCTTTTTCCTCTCTATCAAACTTGCAACATTTTAAAGCTATGTTTAAGTTGCATTCCTCTTGATTAAAAGCTTTTGGTTCAAAGCAATACTTTTTAATTGCCTAATAATATAAGTCAGTTCTTAGGAAAGAACCGTGCATTTAGGAGTTCATTTGCAATATAACTGAAAAATTCATTGCATGGCAGTAAAACAATTTACTGTTAATTACAAGGAGAAGAATTTGCTGTACCATGCTCACAGATTGCCATGAATCATGCAGCACTCCTAGAGATTTATAACAGATGTGTAAGTGGGATGAATTAGCAGGGTTTAATAACAGAGACACAAATCATGCAGACTTCAAGGAGCTTTAATTGATATACTAGAATGTGACGGGCATGAATCACTCAGCCATTCAACAGCACTGTAACATATGGTCAGCTCAATATGCTGCATCTTAAATCGGTTGGTGAGTCGTTGGTTGTCCCATATGGTGGAAGCAATATATTTTTCATGATTTTCAAAAAATACAGTGGATTACATCTTTTTTAAAAGAAATATGATTGCAACATATCCATGTTACTAAATTTTCTTTTGATGTCTGTTGTGGGTGGGCATTATTCTTTTATTTTGGGAAGGAGTCTAAAATGGACTCTAAAGAATTTCTTATAACTCAAAATATTGTCAGAAGATGTAGGTATTATTGCTTGACTCATTTGCTGTTGAAATGACTGATACCATTGTGAAGTGCAGAAAAGGAGAACGTACCTGAAATTCAGTGGCAAACTCAAGGTCCTCTGGACTAATTACTGGAATCAAAAATGAAATGCATGACCCATAGTGAGGTGTGCAATTTTACTTGCAAGGTAAACTCCAGTATGAGAAGAGAAAGATATTTTCTGTAACTTTTTTCCTTGAATTTGGCATTTTTTCTCTTTTATTTTGTATGTATGCATTTGGGATTCAACAGTTAAAACTAGTAGACTTTTTGTTGCTTTTACCTTCCTGAATCTTTCAGTGTCTACTTGAGGATTTTGGTGGAAGAGTACACAAATACCTACTATACAGTAAGCTGAGCAGAAGTTACTTAAACATATGTAAGCCTGTAAAATTTAGCCACAGTGTAAATATGTTATTCCTGGGACAAGAATCTGGCAGAGTATGGAAAAGCTTTAGCAGTTGTATTAGTAAACCTGACAGACTTGAGAAAGGAGTATTGTATCCTTAGAACCATGGCTGCCAGAATTTAATGTCAACAATTAAAATTTATTTTGATCCTTACCTAGTGTTTATTACTGTTTGTATACACAACAGACCTTACTAATACAGAGATGCACTATTAGGTGGAATTACCATCTGTTCAGAGCGAAATGCTGGCATCTGTCTTCGAGCCTACAACTAAAATGATATTATTTCAAACAAAACAAAATTAACTGCTCTTTACTTACCAACTTCATTTTTGTGTACACGTGTGTGCATAAACACATGGGAAAGGCTTGTTTGTAATGACCTGTGTAGCAACATCTATATTTAGATATATGACTTCAACATAAGCTGTATGGACCATCTGTCTTTATTGGTCTTTTCTGTGCCCTCTGCTACACAATGGCATGCAGCAATCATGGGCTTTTAAATACTGTTTTAGCCTTACAATATATTAAATATGTATTATATAGAAGGACATTAAAACTACATAATTAAAATACACAAAAATGTGACTTTGAATCCACTAAAATGCAGTATGCTCATTATTTTGACAGATGTGTCTTAACAGAACGTGACTAAAAAAAATTAAATAGGTAAAATTATACTTGATTCATCTTTCAGAAAGTAGCTACAGGTACCACAGTGACACCTTTAGGAAAATATATACTGAATCTTTTAATGTTGAATATTTTTAATTTCAGCATTTAGTACCCTGCTGGGCTAGTGCTACAGATTCATTTCAAGCTCTTCTGTTTTTGTGTGCAGTTGGGTTTTCTGTTTCTATTTTTTCGTTATTTTTGTTTCAAAATACTTATGTAACCTATTATGTACCGTTTTGATGTGCTGTCTTGATGCACAAGAATTCTCAAGAATCAAGGAGACTGTAGTTTAAATACTAGTGCTATAGCAAGGATGTTACTTTCTGAAAGGGTAGTCTTGTGTTCCATATATCACAAAATAATAAATTGTGTCATGCCAGTGTTTAATGCGTGTACACAGTGCATTAACTGTAACTGTAGTACATTTATTTGTGCTAGAGGAGACTGGAAAATGATTAAAAAATCAATACTTCCCTGTCAGAGAAGCAAGTGTTACGATGCATTTAAGTAGTTAATTGCATAAGCCCCATAAAAGCTTCAGGTTTGGGTATCAGAGATGCCATAATTATGGTCCAAGTAACTGCCATTTATTAATACTAGACTTTAGAGGAAGATGTAGTTATTGTCATGAATGCTAGTCAGCTGTATGCATTCTAAAAATAATGAATTTTAGCATTTCTGTTTTGCCATCAGTAATCTGAACTGGAGGGCTCAACCTCTTCGGTTCGCATTTAAAACGCTGACGTAGGCTAGTTCCCTCAGAGGTGAAGTTTTGATTGTTAAGCCATGTTTTCTATTTAAACTTGTGCATTAATACCACAATTCATTAGTGCTGTGCCCTACTTATGCAGGCAAGCTTATGACCTCACACTGCATTACTTCAATTTTGACATTGTAAATTTCTACCATCGCGTGAGATACTAATTAGATTGTGAAGTCATAAATGATACCTAAGCAGGAATTTACAGCACATAGTGCCTTTGGCAGTTTCCCAGTTCCCCCACTCCCTGCTTTCTCCAAGAAGACTATCTGTCAAGTTATGGGGTGTGGGGGACAAAGAAAAAGAAAAAATAAAGAAGTAATATACTACTGGCAAATAGGAAAAATGAAAAATGTGTTAATGATCTTGGAAATGTGGGAATGTTTAAAAAGATGTTATTAATTCATTTTAAATGAAGCAATCTCTCCTTCTCTAAAGAACTCATGCTATGTACAATGCTGGGCTGTGAAGTAATGTGTCAGATTTTGAAAGCCCATATTTTAATTCAGGTTTTATTGTTCTTGAAAGGCGTTTATTGCTCTTTACTGTGTCATTATGGGAACAAGTAAATTTTACAAGTTGTCATTGTATTTCACTTCCTGGGCACAAGTGAAGTTTGTGTTGTTAAATCCTTCTCTTTATTGGGGAAAGAAGGGTGAGAAAAAACCAGGATAAGATGTAAATAGATTCTGTACATAGCAAAGTGTCCTCATACTTCTCCAGATGACGCCTTCTGTTGTTTCAGTGATGGTCCATTTCTTTCCACCTGTAGGACCATCATGTCATTATCCAAACAGGTCATGCTGCCCTCCAGTGGCTTACTGTACATCCTTTTATTAAAAAATTGAATAAGTATAGTTAATAACTCAACTATAGAGTAGCTAGTGCTATCAGAGTGTTTAAAAGAATATCAAAGTATTTGGTTTAACAGTAGGAGGATCGTCCTATAACATAAAGCTGTCTTATGCTGCTACCTTTGTGGAAGCAGTCTTGTTTGGAGTCCTGGTGTGCACCAGAATTGGTGGAGAAAAATTAGAGAGTCGTTTGCTTGAAGTGAGCAATTATCTGAACACAAACTGCTGTCTGGTGTGCGCATCATGAGAACAACCTGAAGGGTCTGCAGGGCTGTGGGGAGAGAGCTGTTCTGCTCCTCTTGGTGAGGGTAAGTCCAGTGACAAGAGACTCCTGTTGTCATGTACCACACTGAGATGTAACAAGAGTTATAACTGCTCAAATTTTCCTTTGGTTTTTCGCTCACATCCCCATGTGAAAGTCATACAGATACACATTTACAGGGAGTTTGGCATGTGAGGCCCATCAAGGAAGGAAGGAATCCAAATATACTTTTTATGAAGATGTTGATTAATATTCTCAAAGATTATGAACAAAAATATTTTAGATATAATTATAGAGACATATGTCTAAGACCTGAATAAACGAAGTATTTCTTGTGCAACTGAAAGTAAGTGTCTCATGAAGATTAAGAATGTTTTTTGAGTTTTTTTTCCTCTCCTAATTAAGCTTCTATGGATATCTGTGTTTATTCTTAAGATCAGAAAATTAAATAGGATGTTTTGCAAAGATTGTTATGTGCAACAAATAATTCCCCAAGTGTTATGGACAATGATACCTAGATAACTTTTTTTATCCACAGCTCCAAGAAAACTTAGTGCCCCTCGTGTTGAAGGCATAAACAGCACAACAGTAAAGATAATTTGGGATGAACCTGAAGAGCTTAATGGGCCTTCTCCCATCTACCAGGTGGAAAGGATGGATTCATCTTTAGCTGCAATGAATATAGAAGTAACAAAAGGGATCCGTTTCCCAGGAAGTGGGTATTACAGATTTGCGAGTTCCACTCTCCCCACCAATACCTACTTCACAGGTAAATGCGTTTAAATTACTTTAAAATGTACTAATTGAACTCTGCATTCATTTTACCATTTTACTATCATGTTCTGTAAAACTTTTATGTTAAAGTAGGTAGGTTCTAATTTATTAAAGTAATGTAATAATTAGTGATGTATGGGCTATTTTGATTCTCATTAAAAAGGCTGTGGAAATCACTGGACATGTGGGATTTTTATTACTTCATGTTTGGACAGATAGATGTACATGAGAGTGATGCTGCTGCATATTTGACTTGGCTTTGCGTTGTAAATATAAGATTTTATTTATTATTCTGGGATAAAAGCTTTGTAATTAATTTGCTGTGAGTGCTAAGATGTGTTTTGTTTAGTACGTTTTTGAGGGTTCCTGAGGCTGCATAAGCACTCAAAAAGCTCTGTCTTCCAGTTTCAGAGCATTTGTGTTGTGATCCTGTTTGTTTTGTTAAGGAAAGAAAAAAGCCTGCTACTTTGACAGAATTCCACCATTTCTGGGCCTTTGAGTGTTCCCTCTTTTTTCTTGATTAGTTATTTTACTTTAGAACCATGAGATTTTCAGATTGAAGCAGACCTATGTCCTGTTTCTGTTTTCTCATAATTTGCTGATATCTTAAATTCTGGGATAAAGCAAAGATACAGACAATATGTTTTTTTGCAGAAATGAACCTGATTGCACATTTGAGATGATGTAGTGGTCTGTAAGTGAAATCTCGCATTTGCCTGCATGAAGTTTGAGTGTTTAAAAGAAGAAACAACAGAGCTGAAGACTTAAAAAAAGTGTGTGAAAGATGTGTGTGCGTGTATATTTATCTCAGGCCATGAGAGTGACAGCAGGAAGGGGAAATGCAGAAGGAATCTGGGTGACTATAAGAGCAAGCATTAGCTAGCACACTGATGGTGCTGGGGCCACACCAGTGGCAGTGACACAATTTAACGTGGTACTTGTTTGTTCAGAGAGAGAAGGGCTGCAGAAACCATGCAGCACTGTTGGCACAAAAGAATGCTGGAGCTTTGAAGAGCACTCGGCTGTTTCTTCAAAGAAGACACTCCTTGTCTTCACCATGGGTAATTCTGGCAAGAATGTTTGAGCACTCAGTACTTGCAAGTGTGTATGTGCAATTTCAGGTTTTGTCTAAAACAGAAATCAGCTTCTTGCTTCTCTATGATCACTTGGTGAATCTGACTTAAAAAAAGGTTGAAGATGGCTTCACATTTTTTTTTAGCTAGGTGATTACTTGACTGATAAATAATAATAAAAAGTGATAATTTGTTAGTTAAATATTGACACTGTGTTGACTGGCACAACCTGTCTCTGTGTGGGAATCTGTAG
>NW_005054299.1:2605210-2631063 GCF_000277835.1 Geospiza fortis
TCATCCAAATTGCCCAGTGGTTTGCACCCTTTACTGTATATTTAAAAAAAACCCCTTTGATATGTTTCTTTTGTTGTCAGTTGTGACTATTTTTAACCAAGCAAGCCCAACACCAATCTACCCAAGTTTTGATTCACTCTGGAGCTTAGTTCTACTCCATAAGCTGAGACTGATGCCTTGTGTAAAGTTTATTGTGATGGCTCAGATGATGTGAGAGAGTTTGGATAGGCAGGTTAGAAGATCTTAAAATAAAGCTCCTTTCATATTGGCAGCTGATGGCTGATAACGCTGTATGGATAAATATAATTCATCATAGCTTTGGATTGTGTTCTTTCTCTTCTACCAGCTATTAGTCAGAGTGTTTGGAGACAACCTAGAACTAAAATACACTGAGCAATTTGTCCAGACATCTGCTAGTAATGACTGACAATCAGATTAAATCAGTCTGCACTTGGTACCTAAAAATGTTTAGTTCAGGTTTGGTAACTCAATAAAGACTTTAAGAAATATATATCTGGGTTTTTCTTAGTAGGTCACTTGTCCTTCCAAAACAAGATGGAAGGGAAAATGATGGCAAATCCAGGAGAGTTTAGAAAGACAGACACTTAAGGGGATGAAAAATATTTTTTAACTGTACTCTGCAGTTGTTTTGTTGTTGAGACCCTCTCTTATTACCCATTTCTGAAGACAAGCAGCTGGCAATTGTGCTTTATGGATGGAACAGCTTTAGTGTGCGTGCAGCTGTGTACATTTTTGACACAAAAGTGTGCCAGCTTGTATGTGTCAGTCAGCAGACAGATACTGCTTGATGCATCTGGGATCTCCCACTGTTAATCCAGAAAAGGATTGATCAATTTATTCATTGCTAATAAATGCGGTTGTCCTCACTACCTTCCTGGCTGGTCTTAGAGTCCACAGTGCAAGTATTAGGGGCAGATGTATTTTCTGGGAAATTGTCCAAAATCATCTTTAAAAAAAAAAAAAGTTATTCAATAAACACTAGCTACACTAAGCAGTGTCCTGTCTGTAACAAAGCCTCCAGCTGCACAGGAAGGTGTGTTCTGAGTACACATTAGATGAGAGGAAATCAAGTAAAAAGACTTTTTCTGCTCATACTGTCTACATGCAACTTTTCAGCTGTTCAAAATGTGAAGTATTTTAGCCATGTATAATGTCATTTCCCAAGTGATGCAGACTTGATTTTTAGTGGTTATTTGCGTTCCTTGAAGTTTTTAGATACAACAGCATTTGTTGTATCTAAGTGTTAGTGTTCTTGTTTTAGTGAAGGAACTTACCTATCTCCCATCAATCTGAAAATTGGGGTATTTAGGTGTTTATCTTCATATTTTCATGAGACAACCAAGTGGTGTGATTTAACTAATCGGAGCTGAAGTTCAGATTCTACTTAATGTGGGACTTTATACTTAAAAGGACCTCTAGAATTGGCTAGGAGGTTTTACAAATTATTTATTTTGTGTGGTTTGCTTTTATTGGTCCAGCTTGTGTGCTGTGGCTGGGAGTCTGGAGTCAGAATGCTGTAGTACCACTGTTGTGTTTGCCTTTCTGGTTCTCTTGTCATCAAGAGAAGTAATGTCTATTTTATACAGGGCGTAGAACTAGCAAGCTTGGAGTTCAAATGTCATTCCTCTTGGATGCTACTTGTTTTAAAAGAAAATTATTCACATAATATTGATCAAAATGCAGAAAGTTTTGTGTTTGGCCTTGCTTTGATTCCAAGTTATCTGAAATAGGGTAATACACTTAAAAAGAAGTATGACGTGCCTGGACTATGTAATGTTTGCTAACCTCTACATGATGCCTGTTCAGCTCTGTAATAATTAGAAAATAACTGTATGAGGTAAGATGTTAATATATTAAGCATTACAAGGAGAACTTTTTTTTACAATGACATTTTTATTGTTGTAAAGTGCTCTTAAAAATGTGTATTTAAAAAAATATTTATATCTGTGCTAGTGTTTTTACTGCCAGATTCTGGCTCGGATACACAGACATTTCTCAGAGTGGAGAATCTTTCCAGTAACGATGTTTCTTAATGAGTTTGCCATGGAACACTGCACAGGCGGCGTTTACATTTGTTCTGAGCAGAGGAGCTGAGAATGGCTGTGGTCATTCAGTGTTGGGTCTCCCCATAGCTCTTCATCACAGTGAACTCTCTTTGCAGTAATGTAAAACAAATTCCACTCCATGGGATCTTGAGCAAACGTTTGATACTTAGTCAAAGGGGCAGATATTTTCATTAGTTTGTGGAGCCAAATAAACAGACCTTTTCCCAGCATCCCAACAGAACTTTACGGGATGCATTATGACTGAATACCAAGAAAATGGAACAGGATTAGACATTCTAAAACAATGTAAGAGGAGAGGTCAAAGAAAATGGTGTAGTTTAGAATAATGAAGACTAAAAGGAGAAATGATAATGGTGTTAAAATATATAAAAATGCATAGTTTAAAAGAAGAGAATGAACTTTTTGTGTTTACTGTGAGTAAAGCAGCAATGCACTCATAATAAGCTTAAAATACAGCAAGGTAGATTGTCTTTTTTTTTTTCCTAAAAGATTCAAGCTAGCTGAGCAAAAGAATTCATTGTTGTGAGAAAGAAATGAAAGCCTGACACTGCAGATTTTAAAGAACAGTTGGATGAACATTTGTCAGGAATAACCTGGCTAAAATTGATTCTGCTTTGGAGTAAGTGGATTGTTTCTGTGACCTCTAAGAATGTTTTCCAAACATATATCCTATTATAAAGTCAGACTAACCCAATGAAACTGGGAAAGATGTTCATTTCACCAAATAACTTTTAGTAGGAATGAGATGCCTTTTTTTTCCTGATTGACAATTATCTTTGTAGAGGGAAGGTTACATGAGTTGAACAAGTTTTGCTTCTATTTTATTTTTCTTCTTTAGGTATTATCTAGCATTTTTTCATACAACTAATGATTTGAGATCGTTAGAAATTAATTTTAATCACTAATTCAGAATAAGGTAATAATTGAGTGTTGAAGAGAAATAATCTAGTCTTCCTGCTCATATTGAGTCCAGCTAGACCTGTTTAGGGCTTTGTCTGCTTCTTTTCTCCATATGTAGCTAAGTGTGTTTCCAAATATTGTTCCAGTTTCCAGTTTGACCTGTCTTTTGGTTTATTTTTCTCCCTTATATCTATACAAAATGTTCTGCATATGAACTCATGTCCATCGCCTCTTAATCTGTCACTGTAGAGGTCCAGAAAAGTGTGGCTTCATCTTTATATCCTTCGGGGAGGTAATTGAAGAAGGCAGTAATTGCCTCCATTCTTCCATGCTTAAGACTAAACAAACCCTATTGTCTCAGCCTCTTGTTCAATGTCATTTGGCCCCCTGATTGTCTTGGTGCCTGGAACAAACTGGATTTGTTCCAGGCTGCAAGTACCTTTTGTATTCGTTTGTTTGTTTGTTTGTTTTGTATTTTATTTTTTTTTCTTTATTAAAAAAAAATATTATTTTTTATTTTAATGCCAGCGTACCCAAAACAGCACTGTAAGACTTGCATTTGCCTCTGCTGGATTTCACAAGGTTTCTGTCAGCCCATTTCTCCAGCCTGCTAAGGTTTCTCTGTGTTGCAGTGTATCCACTGCAGCTCTTAATTTTATTTTTTTAATTGCCTCCAAACTTTTTGACAGCGCACTTCATCCCATCACCTGGGATCCATTTTAATGAATGGAAATGTTAAACAGAATTGGTCCCAGTACCAGTTTCTTGTAAATGCTGCCCACTGGGCTTTGTGCCACTTTTCACAAGCCTTTGAGTCCTGCTGTTTAGCCAGTTTTTTCACTCACTTTTATAGTCCACCTGTGGTCCATCTATTTCTCCAGATTGATGGCAAGGATTCCCTAATCTATAGACACAACTTTACAGCAAATGCAGTTAAATTTGTTTGCTTCAGTCTTATACCAAAATGATGGAGAGAAAGGAAGAGGAGGAGAGAAATCCGACCTTTTTGCTTAGTTTGGCTTTATGTATTCTTTGTCACTCTGCTGGCATTTTTTCCTTTCATAGCTTTTGAAGAATCAGCCTTTTTATTTCATTACATTGAACTGAAGAAAGTAAACAAGATTTTCTGAGGGAGAAACTGTTGCAAAAGAAATTCTTACTCCAAGCTTTTGAATACTCTGAGAGAAAGAAAGAGAGCACATTTTTTTTGCGGACTTGAAGAACATACTTTTTGTCAGGGAACCTTTAATATTGCCAATCATGTTTCAGAGTTTTATATTAAATCATACACTAAAAAGCTCTTGGAGAACTTGCATTTTGTTGTGTCCTTTCTGTCTAGGTTGTTGCCACAGAACTTGTCCTTAGAAATGCTTTTAATTTTTATGCCAGCTTCTTGTATTTTCTCCTCTTGTCTTCACAAAAGAGTGATTTGAACCCACATCTTCATCTTCTGTGGAAGAAAGATAAAGATCTTCTATATCACCATCAAGTGGCTGGCTTCAGTAAGAAAGGGAACCATCCTTTTTTCTGCCTGAGAACTGTTTGCACAGAGATTTTAGGTAGAATTTTATCTTAGTACTTAAAATGAATTCAGAGTTTCATCTTGAAAAACACATTCCTTTCTTTCTTCCTTTTGAATCCCAAGAAGCCTAAAGATAGGGAGGGAGAGAGGAGCTGCATATAGAGAAAAAGGAGTGATCTGGCACAACAAAGTGAACTCTGCTGTTTTATGAACAAAACAACTTAAAACATTTTTGAACATGCACAACAGGGACTTAGGCAACAAATAAGCCAAGCTGATGCTGACCTTGCCAGTGTTACAGGGGTAATATTTTCACTAAGATGAACTGGTTTTTTAGGCACAGACATACTTTCTGTCAGTATGAAGTAGCTGTTTTCTCTTCCTTTTTCTTTTTTTTCAATTGTAGCCACCACAGAAAAGAAGAAGAAAAAAGAATCTCACCTTGTGTATTATTTTTCATATTTACCTCTTGTACTTTAACAGATCAACTATGCAGCACGAGCTTTGGGCTTACAAGGGCAGTATGTTGGGTTTTTTTTCTGCATCTTTGTGCCTTTAGTGCCAAAGTAGATTTTTGCCACTGTTGTGCATTCTGCACTGCATGGTTAAAACCAGTTTTTTCTGCTTGTGCATGGTAACTTTTAGAGAACACAGTAGAGTTGTACAAGGGAAGTTGTAAAAGCAGGAGCTTTCCCATTGTTACATCAACCTGCCAGTGGAAAGACCCTTTTGTGAACTAGATCATGGTTTTATCTGTCTGTGCAAAAACCAGAATTGGATCTTTTGATTGTCTTGAACGCACAAGATGACTGTACTTTTTAAAAGAGCAGTTCTTCCCTTTTGTCACAACTCTAGTTGGACTTTTGCTAATTTTGTGCGAACATGATTCACTGCTTTGGAATGTGGTAGGCATTCTCTCTGCAAGTGTCAAACCTAAGAATTAGCAGAAGAAAGAGTTATGGAAGTGCTGTTTTGCTTCAGGCGTGACATCTTCTGGGATTCCTTTTGTGCTTGTGCACCGCTAAGAAAGGGTGCAAAATGGAGGGACTTGTTGAGGGAGATTTAGGGAAATGAAAGTTGCTGAAAACAGCAAACAAAATGAAACAGCTATAAGATAGAAACTACACAAAGGCATGGTGTTTATTTAATTTAAAAAATAAAGGAGAGAGTGGAAGGTATGAAGACTCTTTTGAAAGCTTAGCATGCTAGAGATCCGTGTACTCTGTGTTAAATGGAGACTGATTTCACTTCAGTTAAAGCAAATTGTACAGATCAAAGAAAGAATTTGTAGCAGGTTTGAACATAGAAAAGAGTAGTTCAATGGATTGTCGCCTTTTGGAGCGAATGTATGAATGCTTCTGGAAATTCTCAAACTCAAATACCTGATGATGCAGAGATATGTGAAAGAAAAGTGACTGTTTCTAACAGTTTTTGTTTGCTAGAACAATTGTGGGTGTTCCATACTAGTACTTCAGTACTTTTAAAGATTTTTGTGAGATTCTCATGTGCTGGTATAACAAACTTATAACCCAAAGTACTTTTTCAAAAAAGGATTTAATGAGAAATAATAGCCAAAAAGAAAAATATAATTTGGCCCAACCTTTCTTGGCAAAAGCATAATCTAGACAAGATGACCTAGCTTCCAGCTGAATCTGGAAGCATCAGCTGAAGCTGATGGCCTAGATTACAGCTGAACCTTAAGTGTTCAGAGCTAGGGAACCTACCACTTCTTGGAAACATTATTCAAATGGCTGGCTCATTGTGAAATTGTTCATCTCGTGTCCAGTTGGATTCTCCCCAGGAGTAACTTGTACCCATTACTCCTTGTCTTTTCCAGGTAAAAGACTCTTTGTAAAAAGGGATTCTCCATTTTCCTTGTAGCTACTCTTTAAATACTGGAACAAGGTGATAAGGTCTCTCTTGATCCTTCTTTTCTCAAGGCTGAGTTTTCTCAGTATTTCCTTATTTGACAGGCTACCCAATCCTTTGATCATCTTTGTCACCCTTCTCTGGTCTCTCTCCAGCCTGTCCACATCTTTTTCACACAGCAGGGACTGAAAAACTGAACACAGTGTTCCAGGTGTGACCTGACGAGCACTGAGTAGCGGGGACTAATGACTTCTTTATCTCTGCTGGAAATGTCCTTGTAGATGCAATCCAGCATCTTGTTGGCTTTGTTTGCCGCAGCAGCACACTCTCCACTCATCTTGAGCTGCTTGTCCCCAAGATGTCCAGATCCTTTTCCACAGAACTGCTCCCCAGCTGGGTAGATGCCAGCCTGTGCTACATTCCTGGTTTATGTTTTCCCAGGTGCAAAATGTTATATTTGTCTTCACTGAACTTTATAAGATTCTTATTAGCCCATTCTTTCAGTCTATCCATGCCTTCCTGCAGGGTGGCTCTCCCTTCCAAAGTGTCCAATTCAGTTTGGTGTCATCATCACATCTCATCAAGGTACACTTGATCCCATCATCCAGATCACTTACGAAGACACTGAACAGCTTTAGGCTCGGTATTGGTCTCTGAGTGACCCCTCTTGTGACAGGTTGCCAGTTTGAAAAGGAGCTATTTACCGCCCTCCCCTGGGTGCTGCCTGACAGCCAGTTCCCACCCACCCCACTGACCGCTTGTCCGGACCAGCACATGTCAGGTTCTCTAGGAGCAGGCAGTGGCAAAGCATATAGAAAGAATTTATAGAAAGCCATGGTGAAATTGAGCAGGTCCACTGCTTGTGCCACATCCACTGAGGAAGTGACTTTGTCACAGACTTCAGTCCAGTTGGTCATGCACGATTTGCCCTTGGTGAGTTCATGCTGACTTTTCCCGATTGGGCTTCATCTGACTTGTGGCAGCTCCCAGGAAGGTTCATTCCATAACTTTGCCAGGGACTAAAGTAAGAGTAATGAGCCTGTAATTTCCTGCATCATCCTTTAAGCCCTTCTCATAGATAGGAGTGACATTAGCCTTCCTCCAGTCTTTTGGGATTTCCCTTGATCTCCACAGTTTCTGAAAGATTGTGGAGACTGACCTCACAGCCGTGTCAACAAGCTCTTGGAACATCCTCAAGTGGATATTATCAGGTCCATCAATTTGTAAAGACCAAGCTCCTATAATAGCTCACATGCAAATTCTCCCTTTACTGATGGTGAGCCTAAGTTGGCGTCAGCCTTGATTTTGTGCTGGTGAAGGTGAGGGTGAAGAAAGTGTTTTACCGTTGTTGCTTACTAATTCACCTCTCCTACTTACCAGCAGGCCAAAATTTTCCTTCTGATTCTATGGAGAGTTCCTTCAACAAGGTTGCAGGAAAGAGACAATTACCATTGTATTAGCTGGAGAGATACTTAAAGTGAAATTAATGCTTTCTGGTACATGCCTGGCCCTTATTTAGATTATAATGGGTTATTTAGTCCAATGACTTCAGACATTGTGGTTGACTAATACTGAGCCTTTAAATTATTTCTGCTTTTGAGATACAAATTCTTTCCCATATTGTTTTTAAAGGTTGAAGATGTAACTACTGAATTATGTATTGACTAAAGTGTGTGAGGTGTCATGCATTGATTATGATTGCGTTGTGAATTTGATCAGGAAATTTTCATAATAATAATATAAGGAAGCTTTTCACCTTCTAATTGATTTTCAGGGCGATTAAATTAAGACCTTGTCTAAGTACGACTGTCCTTATCAATTACTGGCAGAATAGAGAAATTAAAGGATTAAAAATTTACGTGTGTTAAGATTCAGTATTTAAGGTCTAAAATCAATCAGATCATAGACTGAATAATTCCATTATGGCAAAACTATCATTCAGGATTAGACTGTGGTAATTTGGTGGGAAAAAAAAGCTGTCTGCATTAGTACATATGGGAAAAATTAGTTTGCAAAATTAAGCACCTAGAGCTTAAGAAATTGAGTTAAATAAGTGGCACGAACTTCATTCAGCTGTGCTGTATTTATATGTTATAATGGCATATAACCAGTTGATTAGAAACTGTCTTTCCACAGGTTCTATGTATGGTATGGACCAGCTATTGCCTTTTGAAAATCCTTTCTCTGTTTTGTATACGGCCTTCTGTCTGTTTTACTGTACATGTCTATTCTTAAGTGTATGCAGATTTAATTTTTTTCCTGTGCTATTTTCACTGGAGTACCAGAGTACTTTGTAATCATTGATATATACATTTTTACAAAACTTACATAACCAGTTTTGTTTTATGAATAGGGACTTGGTGTAAAAAAAAAAAAAGAAAAAAAAAGAGGAATTAATGCTGTTTTTGAGTTTTACATATGTAGGACCTGAGTATACAGATTAGTTCATATGTTTTAAGTAGTGTTTTCATCAACCCCTTTTCAATTAGGAGCACTTAACACTTCTACAGATCTCCATGGGGTGTTTGAATGCAAGCACTCAGGAAAATGAAGAGTGCATAAGAAGCGAATAACTCTGAAAAGTTTGACTTAAGTGGTTTACCTCACATTGCATAAGAGCTTCATGGCAGAGGTGGGGACAGATTTCTCCAGAGTGACATTGTACTGTGCTAGCTGTGAAACTGTCCGTTCACTTTTCATACTCCCCTTCCTCTTTCATTAAACATCCACAGAGCACTACATCAACAAAGACAGGCTTCTGTGCACAAAATCCTGATTTGCTACATGAATTCAGTTTTAGTTACTGAACATCATAAAATCCTTGAGGCAGATATCTTATGGGAAATGTGTGTTTGTATAATTGTAGACTATATCATTACTCATCCTCTATTTTGGTATGCATTAATTTCTTGCAGACAGTTTTGGTTTTGCATTACCTAATTTTGGAGTGTTTACTTTTATCTATGTAATGTGGCCTAAATAGTTATTCTGAATAGAAATTAAAAATATTCCAGTGTGATAGGAGAGTCCTACACGCATCCATCATTTGGAACATTGCTGATAAATACAGATGTCAGTGGGAAGAAATCTTTTATGTTTGTAAAATCTCTGATCTGGACTGTTAGGGTGATTGCAGCACTAGATGCACATCTGTATGTGAAGGATAGAGTGAATGCTTTTCTAATACATTGTCTTTACTACAACAGGTATTGCAACTGGATTTATAAAGAGAGGTCTTATTAGTGGTCTTAACAGACTCTCCTCTATTTCTATTTACTCTTCCCTCCCTTTTTTTGATTTGTTTTGCTTTTCAATTATTTTCCCATGGTTTTTGCACTAACCATGATTTGTTTCTTGCTTCTCCCTCTTCCACTCTTTATTTTTCCCTCCTGGTTTTACCACTGTAAATCTCCTTGGTTGTCTTCCTTCTCTGTTCTTCGTGTTCTTCAAAATGTTGTCTTTTTTTTTTTTTTAATATTGCCTGTTACAAAGTGGCAGAAAATTAAGAAAGTCTCTTTCCCATCCTTTCTACTATTCCTGATGGTTTAGTGAACATCAGGATTTGGTGTGCAGGATGAATTTCGTGGAAGAGTCTTTTTAGTCCCTAAATTTCTAAGATGCAAAGTCTCCACGCAAACGTAATTTTTCTTTGAGAATTTTTATTGTCATCCTCTAGATAAGCATCTTGCAAAGAGCAGTTTCCTGACATTGATGAATTTAGACTTTTCCATTTTTCTTTTACTTTGGGTTACCCACCCTCTAAAAAATTCATATGTCTGATCCATAGAAAGAAGGAAAAAAAAATCTTACAACCTTTTTTTTAAATTACGAAAGTGATGTCAATTAATTCTTTCAAGTAATTGTGAAAAAGCAGTTGGTATGAAGAAAATATGGTTAGAAAAGATTCCTTTTTCTTACTTTTAGAAACAAATTAAAAAACCCAGAATTGTCCATCGACAATTATATTGACAGAGCAACATCAAAGTTATTGTGCACTATAACAACTGAGAATCCAGAAAGCAACTTTTAGCATAACCAATTGAATGAAAACACAACTTGCCAAGTAGTACTGTTCTGATCTAAGGACTCTTTAATATAGTGACAGAAGTGTCATAAAATAAATTACTAGAGAATTCACAATCTTGATAGCAAATTGTTGCATTTTTTTTAAATTAAAAGCTATTCTAGAGAATTGTATACTGATATTTGTTGTAGAAAGATCACAAAAAGTAACTGTAATCTATCTCTGTATATACCCAAAATGAGATTTGATCTAAAGTAGTTAGATCTGTGCTTACTGACTTAAGATCTATAATGCCTTAAGATTAATTGGGAGCATAAATGGAGAAGCTGACAACCTGGAACCTTGACTGCTTAAAATTGCTGACCCAATTACTGCTAAGCCCTTTGCTGACATGTTAATATGTCTATTTAAACTGGTAAATCACCACCATTTCGGTGCGTGCTAGAGTTGGTCCATCAGATGAAGGAAGATGTAAGTTTAATTTAAATAATTATTGACCTATTATGACCTTTTCATTTCATTTGCACTGCTCCTCTCAAGGTAAGCAATTATATTTTTATAGTGTTGGATGGTAATCAATGTACAGGAGCTATCTTTATTGATTTAAGTAAGGCCTTTGATCTGGTAATCACTAACTATTGCTATCTAGACTGGCCTTAACTATATTAGATATTACTACAGTTATTTGGTTTTCAAATATGCTGAATTTAGAATTCTATAAAGATATTGCATCCAAAGTTAAAAAGATTGGAAATCCAAAAGATTTGACTTCGAAAATCTTCCTCAGAACTTGGAAATAGCTTGTTTTATACAACCCATGCAATTTTTCAAGTTATAACTAAGTTTAGGTCAGCAACCTGAATTTATTTATTTTTTTTAATATCAAGTTGATAGTCCTTTTGGAATAGTTTTACTTGGAAAAGTCTGGAATTTAAGTTTGTTTTTTTGTTTTAATTTGCTACCCCTATAGAACATTTCTGGGAGGAAGATTTAGTTCATTGGTTGTTTATTTAGTTCTGCCTTACACTGTGAATTCAGAGTCACAAACTTCTATTCTTCTTTTTGTAGATGGAAAACAGTCTTTCTTCAGAAATGGAAATTCTTTATTTTCTTTTTTTGGAAAGCAATATGCACATTTAATGAAAATTTTTAAAATTCATGTCAATGTGTTAGGTAAAAAATAATTGAGATATTGTACCTTAATCATAGTTTGCAAGTGGTACCTGAGTATCTTCCAAAACATACACAGCTAACTTTTTCTCTTTTTTTATCTTCTTCATTCCTCATCTATGCCCTTCTTTTTTACCTCTTGCTTAACATTCTTCTTTAGACGGGTTTACTTTTTTTTTGTATCCTCTCTTTTGTTTTAATGTATGGCTTGGGAAAGCCTGACTAGGTCTGGGTTCAAACTATCTTCAGAAATATGTGAAATTTGTGGTAATTTTTGATCTGTTCCTCTAACGAGTTCCAGGGCCTCTATCCTTCTTGCAGAGGCAGTTCAGTCTTGCTCTGGTGAGCCTTGAAACTAACAGCAGTTGTTCAGAGAGGTCACCAACATAATGAAAAGGGCACTCTTGAGATATCTTGAACCACTTCCATGGATGGCCATGAAGATTAATATTGGGACCTTACATTTGACCTAATATTCTATGGAGAGTCTGTGTAGTGAGCAGAGCAAATGGGATGATGTGCTTGTGGCAGAGAGTGTAAATAAAACTGCTGCATTCTCCATTTTTTCTTATTTTCCCCTTTTTTCCCCCCTCATTTTTTATTTTTGATGTGTAAGCTAAAAAACTTGTTCTTGCTTGAGCTCATGAAGGTGAGAATTGTGCCCAGGTGCATTCCTGAGAAGCAATGGCCCAGTCTCCTTGCTGGTCACAGGTGGGAGGAGGCAGGCTCTTGCAAGCTGCAGCCTCTGCCAGCCTGTGCTGAAACAGCTGGAAATTGGTGTTTTGAACTCTGCTCACAAAGAAGTTGATGATACAGTAGAACTGATAATTAAGCACAGCAATGTTCTTCCCAGTCACCACATTTTGTGATTTCATTATCTGTAAATCCCGTAAAATTGTTATTTTTAAATATTTGTCCTGGTTTGTGTATTGACAAAGCACTTTATTCTTTCCTACTTGCTCTATTTTGTTTTTAGAAACAATTCTTTGCTTATAATTTCAAAATTCTTCTGTCAGCATTCTATATTTAAATATTTTTTCATATTACTACTAGTTTTAATGGTGGAAGCAGGCAGTACTACAGTTGGTTTATTCCAGCATTGTTGTTCAGTCACATCAACTGTTCTCTTCAATCTGTTGGTGAAAGGCTAAATAAGATGGTGAGTGAAGATTGGGACTGATAGCAGGCTTGAAAATTTTACCTTAAGTGTATCATGATCCTGTTTAGGACTACTGGTGTTCACAGTGGAGTGACAGATATACATGTGTATATCTTTTATCTCTAAATTAGTAGCAGCATACTCCAACAGAGCATTTGATTTTAAAAGAATGTAATAAAATAAATATAATCCCTGTCTGCTAGCATGGCTGAGAGCTAAAAATAAAAATGACTCAATAGTGGGACAGCTAATTTTATGTTGGGTAAAATTTTGGGGATTTTTTTCTCCTCTGTGGAAAAGAAAGTTAAATTCTGTGGTACTGTGATAAACCTTGAAGTCATAAAGGACATTTACTTGTCTTTTGTGCTGCTACTAAGGTTCTTTGTTTCTTTTTCCTGTGGAACCTGCCAGAAAGAAGTCTCTACATATCAGGAGAATTTTTTGTCCTGCTCAACATCATCTCTCTATGCTGCTTCACCTTCTAAAGAAGTACTCTGCCAAAGCTAAAAGATAATATGAAAGCTTTAAATATTTCTTATATAGCAATGACTTCACACTTCGTGTTTCACAGAGCTGTAAATCTCATATCAGATTATTTTAGAAAACTTTTTAAAATTAAATAGCTATAAATGAACAAAATGCTGCTTCATTCTGCCCAGTTATGCTATAGATATATACCAATATGAAACAGCATGTTCATCTAAACAACCCTAACCCCATTAGGTGCTCCCTTGGTCCCCCATTTTACTACATGGTGTTCTGCACATTTCAGGAGGGGGGTTGAGATGAAAGATGTCACCTGCTTGTGGTACAGCACTAGTTATATGATTGGTATTTAACATTGATGATGAAAAAAACAGATTGCCATGTTTCAAATTAAAAATATTGAAACAAGTCATATCCTGGATCTGTGCAATCTTAGGGCTATACTTGCTAGTCTGAATTTCTGTCTTGCAAAAAAAGTTCAACCAGCATTCACAGAGTGCCAGATCATTCAGCATTCTCTAATATGCATTGTAGATGGCAGGTGCCAGAGTCTTTGTCATTGTGCCCCAAGGATAAGGCACTCTGCCCGAAGATATTAGATCATCCCATTTTATCTGTGTGCATAAAGCTGGAATTTTTATTTTCTCAAGTTTTCCAGGTAGCCAGAGTGAGGTCTGTAGGGTTTTTTTTTGACTCATGGGATATTAATAATATGAAGTTATTTTAGATGGTTATACTATGTTGCAGTATATTTTTAAACTGATCATATACAGTCTGCAGGAAAAAGGGGAAGCATAAGCAAAGAAAAAAAGGTCTTTTGGTCCATCGGGTAAATTTTCAGAACAATATATGAGCATTTAGTCACGCAAGTCCCATTAATGTTAATGGTCCCCAGCTTTCTTTTATTCATCACGGTGCTGATTGCACTTGGTCAGCTCTTTATCAGTTTGAAATATTGACAGTAGGAAGAGGCGTTCCCTTAGCCAGGCCTGACTGTTGCAGTGCTCTTTTAACTTAGTCATCCTGCAAATGCTTCTATAAATGGATTTATTTCAGCAGATCCAAAATATATCAACCGGATCACCTTACCCTGGTGTTAGCCCCTTTGCATTGGCTTCAGTTTGCAAGAGCATTGATTTTAAACATTGATCATTACTTATATAGTGCTCTATGGTTTTGCACCATCCTATTTATTAAACTAACCTGTTACATGTGCTGCTATTAAAGTCCTATCTTTATCTTGCTAAGAAATGATTATTTGCTCTCTCTCTGATTATGATTTAGTTTATAAAACAAGGCTATTGCCTGAAAAGTGTGTTGGCTGCACTAACTCAAGATTCCTGCATTTTCTGCTATGCAGCTCCACTTTTCCTACTGGTCTATGTAGGACAATGGTAATGTTTTTTAACTAAAACAGCGTAGATTTAGACTATTTTTAAGGAAGTTGTTTACAATGAGGCTGGTGAAAAACTGGCACAGATTGCCCAGAGATGCTGTGGTTTCCTTATCCCTGGGAACATTGAGGGTCAGTTTGGATGTGGCTTTGAGCAACCAGATCTAGTTGAAGATGTTCATTGCAGGCAGGGTTTGACAAGGTGACCTTAAAAGGTCCCTTCCAACCCAAGCCATCATATGATTCAAAAGTCTTCCAGTGCTTTCTGCAAATGATAATGTACTTATTATAGTTATTGCAAAAGAGATTTTTATTTTGTTGGCCATATTCTTACAGAGTGCTTTGGGTGTGTTATTTACTAGGATAACAGACTTTTCCTCTGCTTTTCCTCCTATGAAATCTATGCAATGTTAGTCAAGAAAGCAGCACATAATATTTTCCAATACTGAACAAGATGGTGAACTACAAAAATATCTTGCTGTTCTATTCTTTAATTGTCAGAGTCATGGTTATTGTACTGATGGCATTCTTTGGTGCTATACAGAGTTCAGAAAAGAACATGCTATCTACCTCAAGGAGGAAAAAAAAGAAAAAAAGAAGAAATAATCTGTTTTTGCCTGATACATTATATCTAAGCCTGTCTGCTTTAAGTTATTTGTTCTGATCATGCTTATATGCCTAAATTTTAATTAGTGTTATTCTACGTTGGTTAGAGTTATAAAAACTGATACTTGGAGTGGAATATATCCTCAGGTATTCTCCTGAGTAAAGGAAAAAAAAAGTTCAATAATAAATAGTATCAAATTTTAGGATAGAGTTTTTGTCTTTCCTTCATTTTTGTTTTCAAGCTTCGTGATTAATAATGCTCTTTTATTCTGGTTTACTTTAAAAGTTTCTTGATTTACTAAAAACAAAACTTCACCGGTAGATGGGTTATCACAAACAGAATGCATTCCCTTCTGTAGTAAATAATGGGAATTTTGGTGTAGTGGAGTTTTAGCCCTTAGGGGATTTTATTTTATGCATTTTCAAGTTGTTCAGTGACTTGCTACAGAGACAGGGAGGGAGGAGGGGGAATCTATTTACACGAATTACAGTCTTTGCTCCTATCTGCCCTCATAATGGATGAACAAAACGAAGGCTGGACTGAGAGGTGCAACCATCCCAGATAATATTTTTTTATCCAGAAACAAGTTATGAAGTGAATTGTAGAACCAGGGTGAAACTTTGTTGGGAAGATTCAAGGAGGGTGTGAGCAATGTCTTTTTGAGGATGTCTGCCACTGAGAAGACTTCTAGAAGGAAGAGAGAGTTTTGCCTTGGGATGAAAGTAATCCATTCCACAGAAGTTTTGGCCCTGCTCAGAGTGAGTTCCTTTGCAAAAGATTTCTACATCTAATTATTATTTTTTGAAGGTTTTGTTCATTATTTTAAAAATATTAAGTTTGTTATAAAAGCACTGCCTCTGCACTGCAGCTTTCAAAATTAGTTGTTTCTCCTATTAATTTCCTCCTTTAGTATTCTTTAATATTTCTTTCATTTGATTTATATTCTTTCTCTTCCAAATGGTTCCAGTTCAGTGATTGAAATATGCCAATTCAAGCTGCTTATTCCAAATTCATGTTAAATTGTCATGTTAGCATCATTAATTAAAAAAAAAATTGAGTTTTCTTGTGTAAACTTTGTTATGCTACTGAACTGTGTGCACTAAGGGGAATAATGAGTTGAATGGGAATCCTGGGTGAAGCAAAGACTGCATAATTGGTTTTTTGCCAGACCTTCTGCCTTTCACATAGGTGGGAAAGGGCCAGGGAAATGTCAGAGGTGGAAATCAGGACAGCACAGTACTCCTGCAGAATTGCAAAGTGACCACCAGCCACAGCCAGCCTGAGAAATGGCCAGGCTCAAGGCTGCTTTAAGATGGAAATGCCCAGTTCTCCTGAAATCATCCTACCCCTGAGAGCCTCGGGATTACTACTGCATGTTTTGGGAGGAAATGCATTAACAGCTCTCAGGCAGCCTCTCCCCAGAGCTCTCACTGTGGGACAGGGCTGAGCTGGCTGTAAGGCTGCAGCCTTGCCAATCCACTGCAGCCTTTCCCAGCAGTTTGGGGTGTGGGTTACCTGAGGTCCTGTTGGTGTAAGCCCTGCTCTGACACAGCTGAGGCACACATGCTCTTTGGGAGCCTTTGCCTCCTCTGTGGCTGTGCCATTCTGTGCTAGGCATTCCTTGCTACTGCAGTTGCAGAATTCAGCCTTTTAACTATTCTTTTTATTTAGTGCTTTTAAGAGCATCTATAAATCAAGGATTTTGCATTGTTAAGGATGACATTTTTTTTTCCCATGTCCCTTACACTGCTCTAGGATCACAAGCAAAACTTTAAAATAATCAGTGAGTTAATCAAGCTGGTGTCATCTGAATCCTCAGGCAACACAAGGGACAGGAAAAAAGGTGGCTTTTTACAGCACATGAGAAAAGATTGCTCCTTTTCTTTTATGTGTGTCTTCCTGTGAGACATTGCAAGTGGCAAAGTGATCACACTGGAAACAAAACAATATAAATTCTCATACTTCCTAATAATGTTATATGTCCAATCAGCCACTTTTTTATTTAATCTATTACAGTGTTGTAATCAATAATGATTTTTTTCTGTTGCAGTAAGCCTTATATTTTGAGAAAAAAGGGAAAGAAAGAAATAAGAATTATCAGTGAGTTTTGTAGAAGAGGAGAAATTTCCTTATTGCCATAATTCTGAATTAGTCATAGATTCTGTAATTACTCAAGTTTTCAGTAATAATGTAAAAGTCAACTCAAAGGCAGTCTATAGCAAAGAGGTCTTTAATTCAAGAATCCCTTAAGGAATTAAAAATTCTGAAAAGATGACACAGACTCAATCAATACCTGCCTGAAAATATCATAATATATGGAGGTTAAATGACATCATGCTATGTGAAGAAATTAAAAGAAAGGATTTTCAGTATTGGCCTTATCTCCTTTTATTTAGATTAATAAAATCAGTTGAATGTTAAATCTTTACATGTCTATTTTGTATTAGGAAAAAAGTTGACAGTAGTCTGCCTTCTGGTATGTACCAACAGGTGTAGTTCAGTATTTAGTAATAAACCTAATTTCCTTTGAGTGTTAATTATAGCCATGAGAAAATCATGAACTCCTTACCATACAGGGAAAAGCACTGAAACACCAAACCAATTGGCTCTTACTTGCATCTGGACATATGGTGAAAATCTCAGTTCTAATCCTCCTCTGCGGAGCGTCTCCACCACCTGGGTAGGAGGAGGGTGTTACCTCTGTGTTCCATTACTGCCAGCATTTTTGTGTACCACCCTGCTTTTCCAGGTTGGTGACTGCACACAGGACAGAGTACCTGGTTATATCTATCTTCTGCAGTGTGTGTGACCGTATTAGCTGGGTTGCTGGATGCAGCACGGGAATTTTTCCATGCCCACTGCATACCACCAGAGTGCTTTCTTAAAAACCAGGGCAGAGGGTGGGTTTGGGTTGTATTTATCACTCTGAAATATTTCATACTGTGTGAATATTTAGCTGAAGATAAATGTGATTTCATTGCCATGCTAGTTCTGTTTCATGCTTCTGTATGTGTTTAATGCTTACTGTGAGTGCAGGGGTTTGGTTCTTGGGAATACGCCAGACTACAAATTGGTGACACAACCTCCACAGCTGGCTTACTGCACTGGGTCATGTTTTCTATGGCACACTCTGTATAGAAGCTTGGCAGAGTAGAGGATGTTGGTGAATTTGGTGAATATGATCTTAACATATGATAAATAACATAAAATCCCCTGTTCAATTACTGGGGCTGTATATTGGGCCATGGCTTTCCAACAAGTGAAAAGGAAATGGTAACAGCAGCCAGTGCTGCAGACTTACAGGTGGCTCTTCCCTCCCTCCCTTCCTCCCCCCCTCCCTCCCTCCCCAGCCCCCCCCCCCCCCCCCCCCCCTCCCCAGTTCTATTTTCAAATCCAGTCCAGGGATTGTGAGTACTGTATCAATGACAAAATCTTCCTTCTGTGCACAAGAAATGTAGGGAGAGTAAGCAGAGATCACACATATGCTAAAGTAGTTTCTATCAGAAAATTACTAGATTTCTTAGCTTCTCAATGCAGCACTTGCCTCTGTTTATATTCTAGATAGTGCATAGTAGTTAACTTTTGCATAGTAGTTAACAGACCCATATGTTGGCTTTATCCTGTTGGCTTTCTTGCCTTGACATGATCATTTAAAGACAGCAGGGCCAAGGCTATCTTTCAGGATTACAAATAATGGAGGAGGTCAGGGAAGGATGGAGAAGGTCTAAGAAAGGCGGATAGAGCTGGATAGACAGAACAGCAGAAAAGACAGGGGGAGGTGAATGGGGAAGAAGGAGAAAAAAACAGTGCAAAAGGGAAGGACAGAAAATATAGCAGAAGGGCAGAAATGGGCAGAAAGTAGGGTAGATAAGGTCGAAGAAGAGAGGAGATGGGTAGAGCAGAGGGGCAAAAAATTGCACAAATATTTGGACCAAGGTAAGGGTGGAAGTGGACTGGAGGTGAGCAGAACTGTGTTAGTACAAATTGCAAATCGTAGCCAGGTCATGAAATAGACATAAACCATTCAAGGCAAAGATAAGAATAATAACCTAAACCCAGTTCAAAGTACAACTACAAATACTACAAAATCAGCTATGAAATGACACTTCACAAAGTGGTACTAACTTAAATGGTCCACAAGAAATGTTCCGTGAAAGGAAAGGTAAATTTCATACCTTTGACTTTTTCTTTTCTCACGTCCTTCAGCTGCAGCTTCCCTTGCATATCCTGCATATTACCATTCTTCAGCAGAATTTCCTGCTTTTGAGACTTGAATTTGGTAACAACTTTCCAACTTGCATCTCCTATTTTTTGTGTAGATTATATTTTAGCAGTCTTCTGGTTTAGAATTTATTTTTCATTCCTCTCATGAATTTAAACAATTCAAAGCAAATGTAAAATAAACTCTGACTCAGGTAGATTTTTCACTGAAGTCAGTAGATTTTTTTTCCTGGTTAAGTAGATACAGACTCTGGTCTATTCTGAAATTCATATTAAGGACATAATTAACTCTTGATAGAGACTAGTAATCTAGGCAAAGCCATAACACTAGAATGAAAGGGAGTTTACACTAAAAAGGAGCAGATGTACTTTGTTCTCATGTTCCAGGACTACGTTTTGAATAAACAGACTTCACCTAGTATCTGAACCCTAAAGTGAAAAATGCCATCATCTACATGTTCAGCACAGGAGAGGTTGAGGTAAACTTTCCTATTTTTGTTCTGTCCTGATCTGTAAGGGCTGTGCTTTCACTGAAACTGAGGCACTGCAGACAGCAGTTTGGTAGCTCTGGATCATATTTTAAGTAAAATATTCTGCATAATTGCTACAAAGTGTTTGGTTATGTTTTCAGTGAACATTTCATGCCAAACCCCATAAAACACTTAATTCATAGGGTGTGCAGTTCCTGGGTACAGAGGCAGAGGAGTAACAGAACAAAATGTAATGCAATATTATTAACACTTCCAAAGCAGGACTTGCTGCACGCTCAAGGTGTAGTTCCATTAGATGGTAAATAGCTTAGAAGGCAATGAGAGAACCCTCACAGCTACCTATATATCCATACATAAAGCTTGCACCTGATCATTCCATTGAAATCCTTTTCTGAGCTTAGTCCCTACAAATAAAACCACTTCTAGGTTTCCTCTGGAAAAGGGTATTGTGTAAAGAATACTCGAGGGAAATACTGCTGCAAGTACAACTAGATGAAAATATTATATATTCCTTTCAGTTAATTCTTAAATTGGCAGTTTTGTTGCAGTTTGCTGCTCTACCTTAAATTGCTACATTAACTTGAATATGTTGGTAGCTTTTTTATTCTCAGTTCTACCATGAGTAGCATGTGTTGCTGAGTTTGTAACTTTAATCTATACTTTTTGCTGAGTGTTTGCTCTGTGGTGTTGTATTTCTGTCTGTAAGTTTTTCTGGGTTTTTTTCCCCTCCTTGATACATTTCCATTTTTGTCTGCTAGCATTCCATCAGACACTCCTCAGCTTATTTTAGTTATTATTCTGTTCCTTATGTACACTGTCTAATCAATAATGCTCCTCTCTTGCTGCAGGATTTCCACGTTATTATGCTTTCAGCCTCTGAGATGCTGTGATGGATTCTGCCTTGGCTAGTGCATGGTTGTCTGCATTTGCTGTGTTTCAGATCATTACACTGACTTTAATTTTGATGTATTTACATTTTACTCAGTTGTAATCTAACTCTTTTCCCTTGATCAGTTAAGTTACTATCTGTGCAGTGTTACATTTGTACTACTGCTGGAAATACTAACTAAAGGCTTATAATTGAAGTGCTATTTACAACTACTGACCTCCAGCTCATTTCTGATATCACTGTGATGTTGACCTTTTATAGATTGCACTGTTGTAAATCTTTGAAGTGATTCTTCTTGTCATCATATTTCTAGTAATTATGATTTGCATTGCATTAACACCTAGAAGCCTCTCCCACCTTACCCTTGTTGCATAAGATGACCTTTTTTATGCACTAATTCACATATGGGTAAGAGAATACAGTTCTTTCTCTAAAGAATTTATGTTAAAATGAAGATGAATGCTTTCCTCTGTTTCCGTTCTTTAAATATCAACCTTTGAATTAATGAAATTGCTCATAAAGGATTCTTATTCCTAGAAACTATGTTCTTCCTCTTCTAACAAAATTGGAGTCTTTTGAGCTTTTCTAGGCTTCAAAAAATGAATAAATAAAGATAAATAATTTAAAATGTTTGAGAGAGGTCATGTTTGAGTAAAATTTTCTCAGATTTTGCTTGGTGGCCTTCAACATCAAAGAAAGCATTAAATTAAATTTGGACTGATGTTTCCTCTTTGTTCATATTTCACTTCAATATTGAGCAACACAGGAACAAACTTGCAGCTGATCCTCACACCAAGCAGCATTTGATTCTGTGAGTTTCAAAATTAGAGTTTTATTTCTACCCTGGTAGCTATGAGCAGGTGATGCTGGTTGGATAGCATGCTCATTGTATGCTTTCCCAATGTACATAGTGGAAAACAGTTGAGAATTCTGTTCATAGACTGGCTTAATAAATGAATTAGAGGCAGGTCACTAATTTCTTTAATGATAGTATTGCTTAAAAGACTGTGTAAAGAGCTGGCTGTTGACTCTAATGACAGAGGATGCTCACAGATAATGGCATCACCTGCATCCTCCTATTTGGTTTCACCCTGATCTCTCATATGTTTTTCTTAGGCCTTCATTTTTTTGTTTAGATAAATCTAGGTAGGCAGACTAACCAGTTGCTTTTGGGTCTTGCCAAATTCTTAGATAACATGTGCCAATATTTTGAAGTTTGTCTGAATTATGTTTCTATTTTCACTGAGAAAGTTGTAAAATACCTGTGAAAAGCCACGTTTTCTTTAAATTTTCTTTTTACTTCCCTTAAGTGCTCTTTTTACTTCCCTTAAATGGTCTTGTTTATGTGTTGAGTGTGTGTTGGGCAGCTTCTCTGCTCCCTAACTACCTTTCCTAAGCAATCTCAAATGTTTGTATTACATCCTCTTCTTTGTTCACTAATTGTAGTAAACCAGTCTTTTTCAATTCATATGAAAGTATTCTCATACCATGATCAATATTGCCCTGAGCAGATTTGTTTTTTCATAAAGAATTACTTTGTATAAATACAAATCCTTTGATGTATAAAGTAGAGTTTATTTATTTTTTCATGGTATAAAGAAGTGATAGGACAGGCCTGGAAAAGCCAGTTAATTCTGGACTGCACCTACTGATGTGCAGCATAATATTACTACAGGCTGAGAATTTACTCTTTAGGGAAGTCTTGTGATGTTCTGCATAGTGTGCAGTGTTTGGAGGAAGCTGAACTAATTCCCTCCTTTGGAAGTATTAGTGTCTCTCAAATGTCAGTAAATACCTGGTCTCTAGGTAACTTTTCTGAAGTACATGTGGGCATTTTGCTGATTTTATCCGTGTGTTAGGATGTGGAGGACAAAACAGTAATGAATTTTTCAAGCATTATAGAACCTTACACAAGCTATATTGGCCACCATTCTTCAGGAAGGAGGAATATGGAAGGAAGGTGTTTTAAGTGATGGCTCTCAGGTGACATGCCCCAGTCATTGGCTGAGTACAGACCCAAGGTCTCCTAATTCTGAATCTCTTGATTTAACCACTAGGTATTGCACTATTCCTGACAAAGCATCACTCTGTTAGTGAGGGGATAAAGTGCTACTAATACATCAAATCTTATCAAATGACTTTAAACTTATCTTGGCTTTCTTTTCACCAAGGTTTGCTGTAAATCTTTTCTACTGGGGAGTAGCAGGACTTGTGTCCTTGCTAAAAGGAGAAGATTGATTTACTGTATTCATATGGAACCAGCAGATTCCTATGAGTATGGAGTAATGAATTGGAGTATCCCTAAGTTTTTTCCCCACGCAACACTTTGGGAGACCTTAAAGCCTGGAACATGTTACAGAAATGCATTTGATGGAGACTTACAAATGTGTGTCTTCTGCATAGAATAACAGCATAACATATCTTTTAGTATGAGCAATATTCTTATTCTTCAAATAATCTAATTGATTGTTCATTGGGCTCAGTCAGCCAAAAGTGGAGGGAAACTTTGTACAGACATCATTAGTTTTTCTCCATTTAAAGATTAATCATGAAGAGCTCTGGCTCTTTAATTCTGTAATTTGTATATTTAATGGGCTGCTGCAGAATCTATGACAGTAATTAGCATAGCCCGAAAACTCATTAATACGCAACAACATGATTAATGCAGCATTAATGCAAACATGACTGAAGTTATTTGGGTTATGTAGTAAGAAGATTAAAGCTAAAATGTCCTGTTTGTTTTACCAGTAGTGGGTATAATGGGGTAGCAAGCAAAATAAGAAAAAAACAGGTATCAAATTAGTCATTTTAGTGTAAAAGAAACACTCAGATCTCATCAAGAGGATTTGGGGTTTTGCTTGGCAGTTGATTTCCACCAAAAGTGTTGCATGTTTTCTTCTTTCATGCATTCACCATACTCTGTGTTTATGCTTGATCAACATTTTTGTTTGATTTAGCTTTTTGGCAGTTTGATGTATTAAGAATACCTAAAAAAATTTTTCATGTTGAGTCATTCTGAATAAAATTAGACTTTTTCAAATACAGTTCTTTTGTACAGTCTAATTTAGAAACCATGGATTTTTAGATTCTCTTGGTCTTACTCTGCTCACAAAAGACAAGGGAGTCCAGTTACAGTTTGGGAAAAAGTTTGGGAACTTTATGTATGTGAGTTTATAGAAATATATACGTGTGTAAACATATGATATGTGCATATGTATGTGGCTTTTTAATATATATTTTATATTTATAATAAGAAAACTAAAACAGCTTAAATATGAAGAGGATTTACTTCATCAATGGAATGACTAACTTAGTGTAAGGTTAGATGCACTTTGAAAATGTTTTTGGACACATTAAGGTAACAGTAAAAATGAAGCCTGGTCCTATATGAAAAACAACAACAGCTCTTGCACAGCTTTGGGAAGAAGACCTTCTGTCTTCTTCTCTCAATAAAATCCAGGAAGCTATAGGCTAATACAAAGTGTGGAGAAGTCCTTGTATTCAGCAGAGGATCATAAGTATGTCCAGAGAAGTCTCCTCTGAGTGTCTTCTTTTCTTCCAATTTCACTATCCATTAAGTGAAACTGCTTTGAAAACTGATCAGTTTTTGTTAAGTCCTCCTTCTAATTTTTCCCCTACAGGTATATTTTCTTATATATAAAAAAATTAATTAAATCTCTTTTAGCTGTTGTGGTGACACGAGGTATTGCTCTCACAGAGAGAATAGCAACAAAATGCTATTGAGGTGCATAGCAACTGAGATTTTTTACTCTCCATCTCTCCCCTTCCCAGTTAAAAACAAATTTTGGTTTATAATTTCTGTGAGAAAATGTATTTTGATTAGGCAAGAGCATTCCTACAGTCTTAATGTTAAATAAACACTTAAGGTTTGTCATCCTGAAGGGACTGCTGAGAGCCTAATGCTGTAGTCAAAATTTTATATGCAATTTCTATTTATTTTAGCTGTCATTATGCATAAATAAGGCTCTCAGTGAGCATAAAGTGATCACTTTCTTTGCCAACAATTTTCTGGTCATTAGAATGTGCAATTATATAATTATTGAAAACATTTCCTATAACAATATAAGTAGAATGGAAATGCAAATTATGTTTCTACAATTGTACAATTTTAGGAAAAATTCAGTGGAAATGGATGTGCTTCACAAATGATGCAAAACTTGTTTCTGAAATTGCTTTGTGATTTTCAAGGTATTTGGCAGATTTCTTCTTTTTTATTTTTCCAATTGTAATGTATGCTCTTTTCCATTTATTTTCTTCCTAAGTTTGCAAGGAAATTATCCATAATATGCTGAGGTATTATTCCTGTTATTATCTATCTTGCTCATATGGGTTGGGATTTGATGTATTTATGAAAATTAAGCTAAAACTAGTCTTGCTAATCACTGACAAGGTTGGAAATATATTTATTTGACTATTCTTAGTACTTTTGAATAGAGTTGTTCATATGGTTTTATGTAAGTTTTGGTGAAGAGTCTTGAGACTTTTGAGACTGGTAGTTAATTTCTTTGTATTTAATGACTAAAATAATTTCTACTTTTTAGCTATTTTCAACTCTGAACATCTAGTTTTAGAGAAAGGTGCTTTACAGGTATTTTTTGCCAAATGGTTGGGACAAAATGAATTTTTAGGTAGGTTACTTTGCTGAAATCTCTCAGGTGTTATTGCAAAAGATGATTTCAATTGTCTTGCCTCCCTGCCTACATTCTCGCCTCTACTCTTCACCAAAAAGTCAAAACACAATTTTTGAGGGCTCTAAATGTTTTTGTATTTTTAAATGGTTTTGACTTTTTAAAAACATTTTATTTTTTTAGAAAAACTAAACTCAGTTCAGTTCATTTGGAAAGATATGTTACAGCAAGTTGTTACCCTTTATATTCTGGGTGAATGGTTTCTTGGTCAAATAAAACCTATTTTAAATTTTTTTATTTTGCAAGAAAAAAGGGGTTTTGCATTAGTCAGAAATGAATTTTATTGCTGTAATAATTATAAATTATTAGTATATGTTATGCTAATC
>NW_005054299.1:2631073-2658564 GCF_000277835.1 Geospiza fortis
GTGCTCTGTAAACTTGCCAGAAATGCAGTCAGCATCTCAAGAGCACATTCCTGCCTCTTAAATACTTCTGTGCTGGTCTTGTAAATCATACTGAAATGTGCTAGAAGAATCTGAATCCAGGTAGTCTGAATGTGAAATGCTGCTTAAGTTCTGAGCCTTGCTAAACTTACATGAGGGAAGCAAAGATGGGGAAGAAAAATCCCACCATATGCATTTTCTTTATTGGACAAAAAAAGAAATTTTTGTGTTCTGGCATATCAAAAATTAGAGTAATATTATATAATTTTACTTGTAATGTCAGCCTGTTCCTGAAAGGGACTCTCAAAGCTGTGTCCCTCGCAGGGTAACGTGCTGATGTTGCATCTCAGCTGGATGCCTTTGAAAATGCCTGCATTGGTCATGTTTCACAGTCTCATTCCCTTTCTAACCTGGGTGTGCCATCTTTCAAACTAGGACAGAAATCCAGTCCCAGTCTGCCGCTGCATAAATTGAAAGTATGTAGATCCTGACAGAAGGTTAGTCTGCCCTAATACAGTTTGGGATATTTGAAAACACTAATGCTAATAATTACTAATTTATTTTACTTGTCCTTTTTATTACTCTGTAGTCTTGTTTTCATCTTTTATGTTCACTATATACAATGCTTGTATTATTTTTTGTACGATGCCATTATAATTAAAGAAATTCAATTACAGAAATTAAATAAGTTTCTTTATTTATAATTAAAGGAATTCTGACAGCTTCTCCAATTGCAACTATAATTTGAAATGGAATGAAAGAATTTATTTGAATGACATACATTAATGTTTAATTTGTAGTAGAATTTCCTGTTGGTTTTTATCCCAGAAATGATAAGTTCTTGTGGAACAATGATTTGTGTCACACAAGCAAGCATATTAGGTGAATTCTTGAGTTGCAGTTCAAGTTTCAGTTGGTTAAAAGTACCTTCCTACTATGCCCCACAGATGGTCATGTTTTCCATCCAAGATTTAGTAGCATGAGTAGTGTGGCTGTGGTGCAGTTTCTGTATATGACAAATTACAGAAGTAATTGTAATGTCACCACTTTATTTATATTTCTATTTATATGTTATATTTAACATTGAAATTAAGATTTTAGACATGCATTTTGAAATAATAGACATGAGTCTTTGAGAAACTTGAAAAACGTCTCACCCTCCCCCTAGGTATGAAAAAAGAAAAAAAGAAAATTTTTTTGGTAATACAATGTGGTTTTTAAGTTCTGTGAAACTTCTCAGATGTTGGAAGGAAAGATTTCTCTGTCCAAATGAAGTAAATCCATTTCCAGTGTTCCGTGCCACTAAGAGAGAAAAATGGCATGGATGTAGTTGCTACAAGTCTGAATGGGCTTCTGGGTATGCTCTGTGTTGACCTGGAGGTCCAGCATTAATTACTGTATTCTTGTGAAAAATATTAATTTCACAAGTTTTTTTATCATGCAGTGAAAATATTGTCTGTGGGGCAGAAGTTTTCTTAATATTTGGTTTCTCTCTTCTAGTTACTTCTAGAAATGTGAGAAATTATTAATATTGAACTTCCTAATCTCATGAGAAATTCCAAGGACCCTTGAATTTAAAGGGATGAAGTCCTTTTCTCAGTTCTTTAATAGGTGGCAAATTAATTTAGAAGAAAAGAATTGTTCCTGACTCATCAATAATTTCTATAAAGCTGTAGCCTCTCTACAAGCAGGATTCTTCAATATCCAAAGAAAAAGAAGGCTTCTGCATAACAATTGAAAACTTCTGTAATTACTGCAATTTTGCTGCTATGAACCATTTAATTTCTATTTTCTAACACAATATTATACGAAAATGTATATGTACAATACAGCACAATATTGTACAAGAATGCATGGTGTTTCTGCAGAAACTAAATTATTTTGTGTTTGTCCTTCTGCATCAGGTGTGAGGAGGGATCCTCTGGTCTTCAGAAATGTCTTGTGGCAGCTTCATAAAAATACTGGCAGCCTGTTAAATTAACTGTGCTCCCCATTGCTGGGATTAGAGGCCATCAGTCTCAGCCTCTCCAGCAGATACTGCAGCTGGAAGTACCTGGAAGCTCACAGTATTGCAAGCGCTCATTTCTGAGCCAGGCAAAGCTGCGCTTTTCCTTAACTAGGGACACTGTTGGCTGAGTTTTTGTACATGCAGGGGGCTACTTGTGTGCAACTGCTTTTTGCAGGTGTTTTAGTAGCAGGACTGATTTTCATTGCTTTGTGTCTGTGAGTGTATCATGTGATTTACATGAAAACACTGGATGCAATTAGGTAGAGAGGCCAAAGGATATTCCTTTCAGGTACAAGCATAACCTAATATGAATGCATGTCAGAATTATGAGTTTTATTTTTTTTAATATAGGTGCTGTCTGCAATAAAAACTTTATTAATTTATTGTTTTCTGCCTGTCATAAAATAAGGAAAATACTGGATAGTTTAATAGAGTTGGGTAAAACCCAGTTACTTACCTTGTTCTGTAAAGCACCTTATACTGTGTGACAGTGGTCACAGGGGTTCTTGGATGAGGAAAGAGATGAGAATGTTGACTCCATGTTCAGAAGGCTTGATTTATTATTTTATGATATATATATTACATTATAACTACACTAAAAAGAATAGAAGGAAAAGCTTTGTCTCAGAAGGCTAGCTAAGAATAGAATAGAAATAGAATAGAATAAAAAAGAATGATAACAAAAGGAGCTGTCTCGGACTCTGTCCGAGATAGCTCAGCCTTGATTGGCCATTAATTATAAGCATCCAAGATGGGCCAATCAAAAATCCACCTGATGCATTCCACAACAGCAGATAACCATTGTTTACATTTTGTTGCTGAAACCTCTCAGCTTCTCCGCAGGCAAAAATCCTAAGAAAAGGATTTTCACAAAAGTTGTCTGCGACAATACTGAAATGTCATGGAAGTGTATAGAATAGGTGGGTGTTGCTTACTGCCTTTTCATTTCTCTTTGCAAAAAATTGGTGCAGGAAAGGCGTGGCTCTACCACACACCAGGGATTATATCAGAAACTAAATGGAGGACTATTGATAATGATCTGGAAAATCCTTAATGAAGCTTAGTTCATCCATCACTCCTTTGGATATTTCCAGTTTTCGTTGGAAAACTACTTCTTTTCCATGTGTTCTTTGTGCTCTTAGATATGATGTTTATAAAAGAATATATATATAAATTTACATATAAACACATACATATATCTTTTGGAACCAAAAGCCTACTATTCTTCATTCAAATCCTTGCATGCAGAAACCTCATTTCTGTTTTGCCTATAGAAATGTTAAGAGACAAATGAAAATCCACATGTAAAACATCAACTTTTAGAATAGTATGCTAATATCTGAATTATGTTTTCCTAAGAAAGAAGTTACTAAACAACATTTGTCACAATTGCGTGTCTCTTTTTAGAGATGAATAAGGGCTCACAGAAATTTCTCTCAAGGGCTGCCTCAGTCTGGATTAGTAAAATTTCTCCTGCAATGTCTAGCAGGAGTTTAGGTGAACAGAACTTCCATGATTTTGCTTTGTGATGTTGCTGCTGTTTTTAAAATTATATTTTATTTGTAACTTTTGTTGTAACTTACAAGAACCACTTTTGGCCTTAACCATCTATTTGCTTTTTTCTAACCAGGTATTAAAGTGAAGTTTAGAACCCAGGAGCCTGATGGTTTGATTTTTTTCTCTGCATCACCCGGCAATCAGGAGGAGTACATTGCACTGCAGCTGAGGAGTGGGCGTCCTTACTTTCTTTTTGATCCACAGGTACAACAAAAGACAGGATCCTATAAAAATAGCTTATATAATTTACCATTGTACTTTTTACATGCTTATCCTTGGGGATGTTTTGTTTTGTTTTGGTTTTTTGGGTTGTTTTTTGTTTGTTTTTTAAATTTAATTGATACAAGCTTGCTTGCTTCTCAGAACCCATAGGTAACTAGAGATTTTGAGGAGAGAAAAACTGAAATACTAAATCTTTGCTGTTTTTTGTTGTGTATGCCACAATATAAGACTTTTTTTTGTATTTTTATGAATGAGGTTTTTTGTCAGTGCCACTAAACACTACTACAGCTTAAACTAACAAGATTTCAAAGTTGTGCAGAACTGAGTTTTGAATTAGTTAGTAAGTTTATATAATGTTAGCCAATTATTTTTAAGCCTGTCATCTTGAGACTGTTCCCCTATAGAGATCAGCATGTCACCATTATGTAAAAATATAAATAATGAGAGAAGTAGCAACAAAATAAAAAGTAAGGCCACAATGCCTTGCATTTCTGTTTGGGTATTTTGTGTTTCTGGCCACCCCAAAACTGGATCTCATTATGGAATTAAAAAACATGGCCTCACTTATATTTCATAAATATGCAAGAAACTGTAAATAATTGTCAGATTTTTGTCACCTACTGTTAACCTTTACCTCCTGAGCTCTGCCACAGTCACTCTGTGACCATGTGGAGGTGTTATGCAGCAGTGAAAATCCCCTTAAGCTTTGGAACACCTATAGAAGAAGCAAGATGCTGCGCAGAGGCAGGCTTGTATGTGATCTCAATTCTAGAAAATGTAAAATCTACTTCTAAGATACACATTTCTATTAATTCTACAGCATTTACATGCAGGCTTTATCTTATTGTGTACTTCAGATTTTGGGGCCCAGCTTAATGTTGTTAATATTGTCCTCATAAACATTTTAATAGGGACTAGTTCTATTTTTGCTCTCTTAGACCTATACCTTCTTTTAACTGGAAGGAAAGTTTTATTTCTTTTGCAAGATCTTCTGAGGTTTATTTAGATTTTTCTGTTGTTGTTTGATGGTTAATTGAAATGGCTATCTTTCAACTGACATTTTAATGCTTCAAATAGTATTCCTAATCCTTCTTTCAGATTTGCTTCTTTCAAAGTAGCTTTATGTCAACTTGTTTAAATCATTCCCTAGAAGATATTTTATTTGTTTGGATCCACAGTATTGGGAGAATGGGAAGGGGGAGAGATGGAAGAGTGGCTGCTTTGGGGCTTTAATTTTTCTCCCACTTTTTCACCTGTCTCTTAACTGTAAAATCCCTAGCAGGTCTCATATTCAGTCATTAGAGCTTCTCAGTTCATGTAATATTTTCAACAGTTACTGTCTTGAATTTTAACAGATTACTTCTTTATGAATGTATCTTTCTTTATCTTTTTATTTCATTTGAATCAGGCAACTCTTCCATGCTGATTTTTAGGCTCATCACTTCAATAGTTTCCTCTTATGAAATAGCCTATGGTGCTGCTTCAGTGCTTCAATTGCTGTTTAGAGAAAAAAAAAACTATCATTCTGGAAGGCATCCAGAAGCAGTGTAGGTCTTAATAGTTGATTTACTATCTTGAAAGCTAATACTTTCTAATTTCTCATTAATAAGGTGGAAGAGATCCTCAGATTCAAAAGTAGGGTACAGTGGCCTACATCAAAGTGTTTTGTGTGCAAACCTTTTCTTTTACTTCTGAAAATTCATTTATCAAAAAATTTCAGTCCTCTGTATCCTTATCTTCTGTATGCTGTGCTACCTTACTGTCATTACATTTGTTTCTTTGTTTTTGTCGTAGTTTGTTTCTTTTTTTCTTTAGCCATCATTTGCTATTCCTTTCCTACAGGGTCAGCTATCCTGTACTGTGCCAGCATTTCTTCATCTTTCATTTGTGCATCACAGTCTGCATTAGTTGCAAATGCTTTAATTATTTCTTATTGACATCAAGTGGTGTCTTAGCCAGGTTATAGGCATTCTTGTCTTTAATTATAGTCGTGACATATACAGTAAACATTTATGGCCCTTCCTTTATGCTCTTCTCTGAGAAATTGCCAACGTTCTTTTTGATGAGAACTGTGTCTCTGCAGCTTTTTATCTGCAGCAGTGTGGTGTAATATTCTGTGCTCCCTTCCAGCTGTGACCTGTGGCAGGTTAATTATTTGTACCCTCAGTCCCTTTTGGGATGCTGGGCCTTATCTTTGCTCGTGATCAGCCGCGCGTTCTCTCTTTGTTGTGTCTGCTCTGGGGATGGTCCTGCCAAGTCCTCCTGGTGGGGAGCCTTCAGCAGCCTCGCTTCTTCCTTCGCTAAGTGTTAATTTCAAATCCTTTTCTTCGTGTCCATTCATACTTCTCTGAGCTCCATGTACACCACCATTCATCTGGCTGTTGTCTGACTGTTCCTTTTTGTCTCCCTTTTGTGCTGTGCAACTGCTCTTTTTTCCTTCTTAACTGTTTTACTGCCATTCTTTGTGGGTTTCTATCCACGGTCCAGGAAGCATGAGGTTTTTTTCAAACAGATATTTTCCTTAGTCTTTTTGGATCAATCAAATTTTTCTATAGAGCTTCCTCCAAACTCAGAGTCTCTGTAAAGCTTCAGCTGTCCATGGATTTTTCTTCTTATCATGATGCCTGTACATCTACACCTAAATTATACAATCAACTCCAGCTAAATTTATGGTTGTCTTTCAGTGGCTACAGGAAATTTCTTTTTTTTGCAGGGAAGCACTGAATATCTTATACCAAGTGAAATCAGTTACAGTGGAAATATAAGCCAAACATGGAGTACCTTTTTTTCTAAGTGATTAGGACAGCCTGAGGATAGACTGAGATTCTTCTCACAGGGTGGAGGGAATTGTATCCAGCTCTTCCATTTTAGAAGATGATTAATTTACTAAATTTTACAGCAAAAAGGAGGAACACCAGATACTTTCCTTGTGTATGTTGCCTTGTTTGTTGTTCTTGTCATGGAGAGGCCAAAGTATTAGGCACACTCTGAGGGTGAGGTTTTTATTCCACAAAATAAAAGGAAGGAAGATAGACAATACCTGGCTATGGGTCCCAACTAGACCTTCCTCCTTGGCACAGGCAAAACTTCAGTACTTGTTCACCTTCTTCGTAGTAGGAGTTTAAGCATTGAAATAACTTGACTGGGACAAGTGTTGTTGCATTCAGACTTTGGCATCTGAGACAGTATCTCTGAAGATTCATATTTGTGATGATTTTCACTGTAAACATCAATATGACAGAATCATTTATATTTACTCAGTTATTACTGGCAGCAACCAAACATTTAGACTTATTGTATGGCATAGCAAAATAATGCAGATTTCAAAATATGTGGTTTCCAAAATCCATGACTAGCGATCTTGCAGCAGGCTGTTTGAATGTGATCTCCGAGTGATTCTGGTAGTTCTGGAAAAAGTGTAAAAAGGCCTCTCTAGTGCAGCACACGCTGAACTCTGAACACTTTTTTTTTGTCTTTTACATTCCTTCCCTCCAAAATTAAGCACAGGTTGGCACGTGTGCTTGTGTGGTCCCAGATTGAATTGGTTAGAAATAAATGTGGTTTCTGATATAAAACTGTTAATGCTCTAGACTGTTGGCAAACACAATATGAAGAACCACTTATTCAGGCACCTGATCTTTAGAATGCAGCATCGTTTGTAACAATTTTAACGCTAACTAAGTACACTTTGATGAGACAGCATTTAATAAAATGCTCATTAATTTCATCATTAGCAAGGGTATGCTAAGAAGTAAGCCAGTTTCTTATGTCACGCCCAATTAGCATCCCATGCTAGTAATCCCATTAGTATTGTTGAATTCACTAATGGAAAAACTAATGGGCATGCTACCAGGGCACATTAATTGGGCATGACACCAGTTCTGGTTTTAATTATTAAACTACGGTAATGAAATGTGTGTGTTTGTAAAATATTAAAATGTTGAAATAGGAGAGAAGACAATAAAAAATAGTATATGAAAAAGTGCCATTAGTGTGTAAGGATATATAGCTTTGTATTCTTATTGTGGGGCAGAGGGACTGCTCTCCAAACCTCCTCAGTACCAGGAGGTTGGCTGAATGGAGCTGGAAACGAGCTGTAAATATTCACAGGAAATAATTTTTTCTTTAACTGTGTACAGATGTGCACATCACATAGATATTTTGATGCATAGGATACACAGTGACAGTCCCTGATGCTAAATGTTAAATGTGTTCTGGGTTCATAAGTCTGTGTGCCAAAATGCAATTTCTAATACATGAACATCACTTAAGACAGAATACTAAATTTTAATAAGAGGGTTTTAGTATTAATCAAAATAGGTGGTTGTTTCTATCAACAGCTTTTCTCCATGTGTGTAATTCTAAGATCCTTGGACCAAAAATAATACTAGAACATCTGGAAAAAAAAATTGTTGAACTGTCTGGCTTGTTGCTGCAAAGTTATAAGCTGGGCCTCCAAATTATAAGGAACCAAATTTCTCATTTATGTACTTTTTGGAAATTGTTTTTTGAAGCCATAAAGTAACTGCAGTGGTTGAGATTGTAGCACAGTACCTATATAAAGAAACATTTTTCTATGTGTAGTTGCCTGCTGTACAAGACAATTCTCTTTTGTGAATTCAGCAGAATAATGTTGAGTTCCCAGATAGTTTAAGAATTATATAAAGTCCTAAGGCAATCTTATAGGAATTATTAACAAGTTAGATGATTATGTGGATATAAATATCAAGAAAATTCTTGAAACTTATTAATTTTATTTTTATTGCATCATTATATTAATTTATGCCATATTTTGTTTGGTTCTTTGCATTCTTGAGATTTAATTTGGTAACTGCATTTATTACACTCCTCTTACTCAGCAATTCAGAAAAGATTTCTCTGTATATGTAATAGATATCCTTAAATTCACCCCTTCATGTAGTACTTTTATTTGTTTTATTAAAATTGGCTAACAATTCTCATTAAATTTAAATACGTTTTTACAAGCATCCCTTGTACCATAAAAACAACCTCAATGACTACCTTTTGGAGTTTTTCTTATTTAGTTTGCTTTGTTTATTTGGTTTTTTTGTTGTTGTTTGAGGTTTTGTTTTGAGGGTGTTTTTGCTTTGTTTTGTTTTGCTGAATTTCTTGGTATGACCTTTTACCCCCATAAATGTATGATACTTTCTCATCTAGAGATTTTAGTGCTTTTGATACCAAGTTAACATGGAGAGAAAATGCATCTACCGTGCTACACGTGCACCCCTCTTTTGGATCCCTTCATGTGGACAGGTGCTGCAATTAACAATCCTGATATGCAGCTGCTCTCCATGGATGGCACATTGAACCATGGCCATCAAACTTCACAGCCACAGCAATCCTTGAAGTAGTTAAATAGAGACATAATAATTAAAAAAAAAGGAATAAAAATTATAAAATCTGAGTGACATGACTCTCAATAATTTGTGCCTCATCCTTGTCTTTATCAGGGGAACTACACAGGATTTTCTATTTTTAATAGACATTGAACTGGATGCTTGATCCTTCATTTATTATTTGAGGAGGTTAAATTTAGTGTTTAAATTTAGAAGGTTAAATAAGTCCTAAACATCATTTAGCAGTCCAAAGGAGGTTAAACATAGGACTGCTGTCTTTATTTTTAGATGTAATATGGTATAAATTGTCATGAAAGAGTACGATATTACTCTAAATGTTACCTTCAAAATATTCTAAATCAAATTCTTCTGTTAATAAAAAGGGATCTGCAGTAGCAGTCACTCCAACGAATGATGGTGGAAAAGTGTATAATGATAACAGTTGGCACCAAATAATTGCTACAAGAATTCAAGCTCTGGGAAACATCACAGTTGATGGGCAGTACACAGGTAATCAATTAATTTAAATAACTTTGGTATTACTAAGGGTACTTGCTTTGTTGCTATCTGTGCTTACCCATACAGAAAAAAATCCATTCAGTTTTCTGACTGTTTTGTCATTACTGGTTTGTCTGTTCATCTGAGGTATGTCTCCGCTGTGAATATTTGATAATTGAATACTAAGTCTCTTTTTGTGCTTGTGAATCTATAATTGTGTTAATCTCTTGTTGTAAAACAGCCGTAAATATTTCCTGGATATGTATTAGGAAAGTCTCAGACTATTGTGTCACATTAGCTTCTTTATAAAATACCAGTATTTTGTTATTGAGTTGAAAATCTTTTGAAAGCATTGAATATGTGAATAATGAACAGTTTTGTTCAGGTTCTTCCTTAGCAACTAGTGGCAGTACCATTATTGGAGAGAACACGGGAGTTTTTGTTGGAGGACTTCCACAGGGTTATACTATTGTAAGAAAGGATGAAGGTAAGTATGACAAATAAGTCTGTACAATTTCTAAAATTTTATCTTTTGGGATAGACTGAAATCTCTATATAGTTGATTTCATCAGCATTCAAACAGCTTATGAGGTCTGTGTACATTTTAATGGATTTTGTACACAGAACTGGTATGAGTGTGAAACTTATGGGTATGTTTTTTACATACAGTTACACAAATTCATTCCAAAATACCAATGTAAATTGTTTGTATTAGCTTAAGCACATGGTTATGCATCCCAGTTTGATGCAGGGATACAACATGCTGGCGTTTTTGGTGAGAGTTTGTATCCTTCAGAGGTGTATGAATATACCTGTATTTTACAGATATAGAATTTCTGAGGAGCTGGATCATATCTGGTGTCTCAAAGAATCAATAAGCATAAGTTTTGATACATAAAATTAGTGTATATGTCAAATGTGTAAACTGCCATCAGATGACAGAGGTGACTGTCTATGTAGGTATACAATCAGCTGTTTTCAGTGAATTCATATCCAGAATTCTGTTTTTTCATATTAATCTGGAAGTCAAATTCTTTATTAAGTTTGTGTTTCTGCCTCTGGCATGAAATCTATTTGATTTGATGTGGGCTACACTAGAGTTCAGCTTCCTCTTTACTTCTTTATTTCACTGCACTAAAACCAGAAATACATGCATCTGTTCTTCTAAAGCATTGGTTCACAAAGTAATCCAGGATGCCTTTCTCAAAAACCCCAGCTGTATATTCAAAATGGGACTGAATATAAATGCCATGTAAGAGTAGGGCACCTATAAAAACAGATTTGAATTTTTGCCCCCAGTATTAAAGAAGTGATAGCAGCTATGTGTAGTTGATTTTGGTTTTTTGTTTTAGACAAAAAGGAAGGAAAAACTTCCCTATTAAGCTTCTAAACCTATATTTCTCTGCCTCACCTATTGCTTCCTACTCAGCACATGCGTGCCTTTCTTTAGAATTGTTTTGTTTAGAGAAAGCTTTTTTGGATCTTCATAGAGTAAATTTATGTTGTTGATTTGAAAGTACTTGTATGCAAAAATCTCAAAAGATTTAATATTTTTCAGCTACACAGCAGCAGGTGCTGTCTTTAGTGATTAGACCCATTCAGAAATCTGGATTTAGCTTGGAGGCCAGCTTTGTGACCTGATTGATGGCTGGTTTTCTGTGCACTCATGGACATATATGATAGGGACGGCATGTAGAAAACATATAAATTAATTCCTATGTTTAGTTGCAGGTGTTTGACTTAAAAAAATAATTTCCTTTTTGCAGGGATGAAGAGGATAGTCCAGAAAGGATTTGTGGGCTGTCTCAGTGACATATTTTTGAAAAAAGTGCATACTCCCTATGAGAACTGGGAATCTTTGAACTGGCAGGATGCTGAAGAACAAAACAACGTCTACCATGTTTGGGAAGGATGCCCCATCGGACTCCCAAAAGGAGCACATTTTCTTGGCAGAGGTAGTTTGCTGTGCTGTTGCTCTATCCAAATTTGTTATTGAGGTAATTGAGAAGGTGGTTATGTCAAAAGTGTTGCAGTGATCTGCTTTTCAAGGCAGCTTTATCTGTATGGGATTATTTCTGTTGGTTTAAAATTGTGTCTCTTGGCTGACAGAAGGTTGCTGCATGGAAGGGGAATTACAGACAGTGCTGCGGTAACTATATGCAGATTGGATGTGTGTCTGAAAGGTGAATTTTAACTTTTGTAGGGACATAAAGATGCCTATCAACAAAAAAAGAAAAAAAAAAGCCAGGTAAAAAATTTAGGATACTTTACTGGTTTGGTTTCTTGCAGTACACTATTGATAACTGTCCTCAAAGCTAAATGATGAAGTTGTGAACTATAATTTTGAAGCCTGAGTTCTTCATGTCAGAGTATAAAGTAGCACCTAGATTTTTACTTTTGATTTCTTGAACCAATTTACTTATTTGATTAACTTATGTATGCATTCACCTTCTTTCAAGGTTTCCTGGAGCTTCGTTCAGGTGTTTTCAGTGGTGGACTGGAATTTGAGATCTCATTCAAATTCAGAACAGATCAACTGAATGGGTTGCTTTTGTTTGTTTACAATAAAGATGGCCCAGATTATCTTGCAGTAAGTTCAAAAATACAATTAACTCTATTCAGACATGACCTGTAAGTTTTCTCCACAAAAGCAAAACCAGCACTGAAAGAAATTTCAAACCATAAGTTATTTTCAGTTCTTACTAGTTTTGAAATGCTTTGCACAGCACACTATAATGGACCCAAAATTCTTTAACAGATTCTAAGTGTTAAGTTACTGTTGTTATTTATGTCAGAAATAAGAAATATATCAATTTATGAAAAGCAGAATTATTGTCTTAACTGGATTAGAAGTGATCAGAAAAAAGAACAAAATACATGTATAAAAGCTTTCATTTAATTTCTAGGAAAGCATAAAGTTTACCTATTTTCCCAGTTCTCATACTAAAACAAAATCAATTAAATTATAAATCAAAAAGGCTGTGATGGAAATTGTCTGGTCTCCTCATAAAACTTTCTCTTTAAGGTATATGTTTATTTTTGTAATCCATATTTTTTTGTTTCTTTTGACTTGAAACAGGCAGAAATTAGTTAGTTCCAGCTTAATTCCATCTCATCTCTGTCACCATTTTCCTGACACTGTAGAGGAAGTTTCACAAATCCTGTATCAGGCAAATTTGTGAGGTAGTGCCTATGAACCTTCTTTTTGGTGTCTGTTAAATAAAACTGTTTATGCTCAGAATTATTTGTGCTTCTATCATTTCCAATATCTTGTTTAAGTTTTAAAATGTTTGGTTTAGTTTTTCAAATTCTTTTATTAGCTATATGACTATGGATTTTCATACTTTACTTTTCCAAGGATTTTGGGTATAATTAGACTGTGGTTACCACTGCTTAGTGGGTCAAATATACTTGCACCAACTAGTAGGTATTACAGAAGATGACATGGAAAAAATACATTTTTTCAGTTGTTCCAGGAAACAATAATTTATTTTTAGAGATTTTTGAAAGCATTGTTATTCTTTATGACCCAATCTGCTCTTTCTGCACTTTTATTGAATTTTATTTATTTATTTATTTCTTATTATGCAGCTGTTTTGCTAATGGCTGTCATGTCACAACCTGTTTTATTGTGTGGCATTATGTCTAATGGGCCTTCTCTTTTAAACTTCTGACCTAAACCATATAAATATATTTTCCTCCTTTTCAGGTCAATTATAACTTACTCCATATTTACTTTTTATACTACTGGCTTTGCCAGCAGATAATTTTTTCCTGGGTTTTGAGTTCTGCTAGAACTTACTGCTTCTTCTTTTTAAAGCAGCCTTAGTTAAAAAATTGTCATGACTACCTATAGCAAGTCTTGCTAATTACAGTTATTACTTTAATTTTGCCTTGAAGTAATGACCTTGAGATCATGAGCCAATAGCGTAAGATGTTACATGTATGCTACTGTCCCACCCTAAAAAAGGGTTTATGTGTGTAATTCACAGCACAGGGCCACTATTTATGTGAAGAGTATTCACAGGGTTCTTCTGGAGGTTCTGGTAGTAGGTGAGTCTTGTTCCCTCTCTCTTGCTCTGTGAAATATGAGAAAATAGATTCTGACTACAAAGGAGACTTACTAAATTAAAAGTGGAGTCAAAAGCACAAAGAAGTTAGACAAAATAATTTCCTTTCATTTTCAATTCCAGATTTTGGCAGTTTTATATTTACAGTATTTTTAGCTCTGAAAATTGGATGATTTTCTTAGCATTTGTCCTGTCAGGTGAATTTCTTTTATCCAGATTTAATCATGACCTTAACATCTCCATAACCCTAAGATGAAGAATTTTAGGGAGGATGAGTATGTGCACACTTTTCCAGGTCTCTCAGCTTTGTGTTTTGCTCATAGATAATGATGACAGAAGGCTTCTCTGTACACTTGATCTCACAAGAGGAGGTTAATAGAAAGTGAAAATGAGGGGTGTAGCTTGTTGCGCATGAGCTACGATGTCTTTGTTAGGAGCTTTGGTCAGGAGACACTTGCGCAGCAAAACAGATTATGAGCTATGCCACTTAGCCTGAGTGCCAGGTATTCCCTGACCCTTCCCTTTGCATAGGTCACAGCTCTCTTATTAGCTTTATAGTTTGGGAATGACTGCAGCTACTCACACAGCTGGACTGCTACCAAACAGCCAAAAAGTCTTTCTCCTCTTCTGCCCAAGAACAAAATGATGTCTTGGAAAGGTGCTGTGCATAAAGGTCATTTCTTCCATGACTTCCATGCCCTGAGAATTAACTCAAGCCAGTGAGGTCAACCTGATTATCTTTGGATCCAGGCATAATAATTACAAGCTAACCGTGACCAGCTATACTGGTAGGAATCACTAGCTCTCACTCTGGCATATGATTCCTCATGAATTTATTTGACAAGAAGATTTTGCGACTGCTGATAAAGTTTGCATGACTGATTTTTAATGCTGACCCCTTCACCAGCAACAAAAGCACTATCAGATTTCTATGTAATACCAGTAACTGGCTCCTGAGACATTGTCACTGATGATTTGGTTCTGCAAAGCTGCAACTAAGAAAAAAGTCTTGCAAGAACTTTTTCCAAAGAGCTGCACTTTTCAATAGCTGCATGAAGTAAAATAACAAGTGTGCAAGATGAAAGTGTGGAGCTAAGGAGGAATGTGAAATTTTGAGAACTCAAATTGGAAAATGTAGCAAATAAGTGACCGATACTCACATGAGAATGAGGGTGATATTCCTGTTGGTTTGCAGTAATTTCTCTCTATTAGGTGTCAGGAAAACATTCTCATTTCCTTTCCATTAGAGTGACTGACTGAGGAGGCTATTGAGGGGTCTGTGTTTGGGCCTCTGCTCTCTGGCTGGCAGGTCTGAACTGAACTAGATTTTGGACTGGAGTGATTGGCTGCATATCAGCAGAAGTGCCATGTACTTTTTCTTTCAAAGGACTCAAAGACTGCCTGTCCTTGATAAGTTTTTTGAAGTCCATTGCTTGTCTCTGCTGATAATTCTGAATCTCAGGAAGACTTTGCAGTTCAAACGAGCAAAAGCCATGATTATTCTTCTAGTTCTATATTGGTTGAGACTGTTTTGTATGGCAGGTTTAGCAAAGTGTCATTCAGCCTCTAATGCAGCCCCTATTGTACTTGTTTTGTTTCTCAGAGCTGTGTCTGGATATTCCTTTCCTCTTCAAAATCATGTTTATAAGCAGATTGAGTGAGGCAGGGACTGGCTCCTGCAGAGAAGTGCAATACAGAACCACAAAATCATTTAAGTTGAAAGGACGTTTTGTAGTAATTTATTCCAAATCTCTGTTAAAAGCAGGACCAACTTATGTTTGATAAGGTTCCTCCTGGCATTTTCTGTTTGAGTAGTGTACATCTCTCTACAGGTGGACAGTCCACAGCTTTCCAAATTTTACAATCTTTGACCATCCTCGTTATAGGGAAAAAAGTAAAAACACCCAAAGAAGCCTGCCCTGATCTCTTACTGTTTCTTGTTACAACTTGTCTTTTGCCTCTCATCCTTTCACAATGAGCCTCTGAGAAAAATCTTGGGCCTGTCTTCTCTGTATCCTTTCATAAGGCAGAGGAACAGTTAAGTTCTCTCCTCGCTTGTTCTTAGACTGGACAAACCTTGTCCTTTCAGCTTCAGCTCGTGTGCAAGGTACTTCAGCCACTGACCAGCTTGGTGTCCCTCCACTGGATTCACTCTGGTGTGCTGCAGTATCTTTCATTTACCAAAGTGTCCACAACTGGATACAGTGGTCCAGATGTGTTCTTACACATGATCACTGGAGGGGAAAAATCATCTCCTTGGAACCACTGCCCACCTTTTTTCTAACCTAGTGCAGTGCTAGTTTGTCCTTATTATTTTGAGGGTGCACTGGTGGCCAGTGTTCAGTTTGTGATCCACCTCACTCAGTACTGTTCTTCAAAGCTGATTTATATCTCTAAGATACCAATGGCAGCTCCCTTTGCTACCAGCTGCAGACTCACTGGGAATATACCCCATTCTACTGCCCAGGTCATTAATAACATTATTAATCAGAGTTGGTCCCTGTATCAGTCTCAGAGATATACCACAACGTGCTAGTGTGACTGTGGAATAATCTTTCTTGCTGCTCTTATCTTCCTAGTTCCAACCTTACATGCTTAGGTAGATGAAAATGAAAATTGTGTGCACAGAGAAAAGCACTAATGAAATTCTGTAACCCAAATTCTGAAAAGCAAGCATGCTTTTAAAAAGTCAAGTGAAACCTGCTTAGGTTTAGAGCTGTGATAAAAGATCTGGTTCTGTTGAGAGGTGGCTACTGAGGTACCTGGCAGAATAATACGATCTTCATGCATTTTCGGTTTCAGGTTATAATATATTTTCCAAAGACAGATTAAAAATCATAATGATTAAAAATAACGTTTTTTGAAAGTGGTCCCAGAATTCTGTGTAAAGCAAACTATTTATCTGTTGCTTTTATAAACCTGTACTTAGTACCAGTGCTCAGATCCATGCAGGACTTAGGATTTTTTTTCTGTTTTCACCATGCAGAAGAGTTGAAACTGAGCAGTGGTCTCCTATCTTTAGCTGCACTCGGGCATTTAAAATGTCAGTCCAGGTCAACACAAAAAGCACAAGCATCATTCGCTGCCTGCTTTAAAACTATGCCAAGATGAGTAAATTGGAGGAGGGTTGTGCTGAGTAGTGACTCTGGGTCAAGGACCATGCCCTCTCTCTGGCTCCCAGGTCTGGCAGGTTTGCTGGCATGCTGCTGTGCTAATGCCTCTGGAATGCTTTCTTCACACCAGCACAGTGTGCTCCATATTAATTCTCACCAGTGAAGAAAAGCAGACTTGCCCAATGGGCTGCCTTTTCCAGCTGTTCCCATCAGCGTTGGTGCCATGATCAGTCCTTCACCTGTATTGTGGAGTCCTTAGCTGTAAATGTGTCTGAACTTATGGAAATAGGAAAAGTTGTGGTCCCAAAGAAACAAATAAAGGAAATCCCTCTGTTTCAGGGGCAAGAAGTCAGTGTGCAATGGGGAGTAGGACCCACATTGAGCACAGAGTTCTTTGATCAATTGGGGTGTTTGTTGTATTTCCTGTTAAGGAAATATGATCCAATTACAAACACTGTGATATTAATATTATCAGTAAACTAAATATGTCAGTTTGTCAATAATAGTGATAAGAATTTATATTAAATCTGCATTTTTTCTTTCACTTAATAAGGTTTCTGCATAGAAGCAGAAATGTCTTTTTGTGAAATATTCATATTTTTCAACCTCCAATTCATCCCCAAAGTGTTTAGTGTTCTGTATGTGCCAATTTACAATCTCAGCCTACTTGTGTTTGAGTCAGTTAGGATAAAGAGTCTTGCAGTAAAGCATTTGGAAACTTGTGCAGTGAAAAATTTAAGTAAAATGTATTTCTATTAGAGGATTGGCACATTAATCTCAAAGAGCACATACAAAACCAATTATTTTCTTACAAGATTTAGAAGAATAAGGATGAAATGTATGAATGTTAGAATCAATGTATGCTGGAAAAATTTGAAATTGAGTTCACCAGCCAATTAAAAAGACCTTAATCAGGTCTGACATTTCATTTCCTTATTATCTTGTTACATTCCTCTGAAAAATGAATCGATAGATAAAGTACTGTTTTCTTATTCTCAAAAAAGCTAAACAGTCTTGTTCATTGTCTTTTCTTTTTAGATACATTAGTGCCAAAGTCAGTTGTCAAAAAAATCAAAATCTATTTTCCTACATTCTGAATTAACTGATGCACTGTATTTAGCATGTTGTATATGAACTGTATTAATCTGAAGGTAAAAAATTCATTCATTTTTTTTAAATAGCTTTCTGTCATTGTTGTGTATTTGATGTCTTCTTCAAAATATTTTTTTTCTGTTTTAAAATGTATAGATTGAGCTGAAAAGTGGAATATTAAACATATTCTTAAGGACTGGTGTTGTTTTTACCCAAGTGGATCTCTGGTTGGGACTGTCTTACTGTGATGGAAAGTGGAATGAAGTCACCGTGAGCAAGAAGGGCTCTGTGATTTCGGCCACTATGAATCAGCTGAGAGAGCAGGCGCTTGAACCCCGTGTTCAGGAGCTGAAAGTAAACTCACCTGTCTTCGTAGGAGGAATCCCACCTGAGATTCAGAGTTCTTATAGAGAATTGGGGTTAGAACAAGGTAAGATGACACCAAGAAGAACATACTTTTTCGAGAACTGGTGTCATGCACCAGGTGGACATTCTGCTGCTGATAGTCTAAATTCATGGATGTGTAACATGAATTTTTCCTCCCACCCATTGCGACTCTGCCAGTTATCCCTACCCATCCAGCTTTACTTAGACCTGATCCTTTTGTGAGGCTATAAAAATTCTTCCAGTGTTACCTGAAGCAATCTGACTGATGAGAGAGGACCTGGAGTGTAGGAAATGGTGAAGTGAGAGGCCCAACCAGAGGATCTCAGATCTTCATCTGAGAATGCCAGTTCACAGAAATTTGTTTTACTTGATCAGCTTGTGTCACTTGCAGATCTGGAATATAAAACCAGTGGGAGACAGTAAACATAGCTTAAATCACTGTAATGAATCTGGGTGCAGTCCCATGGAAAAGCAGCTGAGAGTTTCTTGGTCTTTTTTGGGCAATACTGATTCTTATCCAAAAAATGAAGCAAGTATTAACACCTGAACAAAACTGGATTTTGGCTACAATTACCATGATGTTTTCCTCATTATCAGAAGGAAGGAAGATGATCATATATTTAGCCATCACTGTGACCCTTCTATTCTGGAACAGGTCAAATTTATAGGGAAAAGAGGGAAGCATTAATTGCATTCTGATTCTAATGGCCTCCACAAAAGGATCTACTGTAGGCAGCCTAGGCAAAAAGTGTCTACTAAACTGGCTCTGTTTGGGTGTCTCTTTTCATTACTTGTGAAACTGTTAATCAGTCATGGGATGTTTTTCAGCTACTGTGGACAAATGTGTATCAGTCAGTAAGTGATTAGTAGGGAATCCACTAAGTGGCTTTGAATGCATGAGCTCACACTGAATGTGCACATTCAAGTGAGCTGTATTGGAACCTTTTAATTTCACAGCTACAGAATAGTTCAAGAATATGTTTTTAGGTGCTTTTCCAGCTCTAAGTATCACATATAATATAATCTTCCTTCAGGTTCTGTGTGCATAATATTTATGACCCAAAAGAGCTGGCCAGTCATACCCTGTCAGTGTTGCCTTGTAGCAGATGGTGTAGCCTCGTGAGTGGATGCATTCGCAGCTCCTGCAGCAAAGAGATATGTGAACAAAGAATCTAGGGCAAGATTACATATAAAGTGAATGTCTGAAGTGCATATCAAGGCACATCAATAAATATTTATTTCCCACCAAACCTCAGCATGCCACAAAATAAGGTGGTAGCCGTGAATTTATATTTAGAGTGTCTGAAGATGAATATTATCTTATGTGCTCCTACATGTAGGTTCAGGTGAGCAAGATTAGATATTATAGCTTAAAACATACTTTTGTTTAGGACTACAATGATATAATGGTAAGATGATAGAATATAGAGACCTTTCCATTTAATAAATATTTAGAAAAGGTTTTCTCAATCTATGGCTGCTTGATAGTTAATTTTTCAATAAAGGAATGTTGTTTTGCCCACAGCAAATAAGTGATAAATATTATTCTCCTCCTGCCTCATCTCTGTGTGAGTTACAACTTTAAGAAATTTTAGCTGGAGTCTGTGAGCCTTTGCATGACCCGTCACATGCCATCCTGGGAGATTCAAGAGGAAGTTACCTGGCAGGAATATTTGTGAAAATTTGTACTATCTTTACTTATTCTGCAGCTACTTGAGAATAGACAGTATTGCTTGGCTGATTTCAGTGAGGAGTCTTCAAATAGTGATAAATGCAGCTAAAAAGATACTAAAAAGGATGTATTAAATAGATTGTAGAGAATGCATCTCACTGCAAATCAAACAACTTCATTTTATCTTATGATTAGAATGCCTGGGTGGACTGGGACTAATTCTTTCTTCTGTGACAGCCTAAGAAACTGAGCCAGTCACTGTGGACTAGGAATTGAAATTAAATTAGGATATATTCATTTTAAGGAGCAGTTTGGCCAAATACTCTGTGTTGTGGAAAGAGAAGGTGTTTTAGAGGATGATTCAAAATGGATGTCCACCTTCTTTACCCCTTTTGCATGAACTGTGTATAGACATTAGATTCTCAGTTCAGGTGGCTAAGGACAAATACTGCTCTGAACTGTCATCTTTCAATGATAAAGACAATAAAAGTACATTAGATATAAATAAGATATAAATACTTTAGCTTTCACAAAGCTAAAGAAAAGCCCTGATCTGTGAGAGGTGGATTTTTAATTCGCAGAGTTAATTCTTAAATGAATTGAAGTCTTCAGTTTGGTTACTGTTTACTCAGGTTTTGTGTTAAGAACCAACCACTACTCAGATTTGAGACCCATTTTATATATAAATTTATTAATTTTTAGTAAATATGTAAGTTTTAACAACTGCATCCTGAATTTTTTAGTTGTGTTGTAAGTGCAAGTAACTGATTTAACATTTTTGAAAATTCCATAGGAATGTCACACATGCAGAGAAATATATGGATATATAGAAATAAATATAAAATGAAGCTTCTTAAATTTTTTATCATAAACAAGTAGTTTGGGGTTATGTTTCTGGAGTATGTTTATAAACAGCATATGAGTTATGTTCCTGTTAGACAAAACTGATATCCCTCCATCCGATCTCCTGAAGTTAATTGTAATTTTAATCTAGATATTCTTTTCCATTTGAGAGAGTATGTATATTTAACAAAGTAGTAGCAAGCAGCAGAAAGCTAATTTTAAAAGTCAGAGAATCACTTTTATGGTAATAATTTCAAAGTGACAAGTAGTGAAAGAGAAAATGGAAAGGTATTTCCTTGTGGGATGGAATTGCTAACAGTGAAAATGTTGATCAGTAAGGCAGGAATTTACCAGCTTAGTGTCTTGAAAGTGGAGACAGAATGTCATGTTGGAAGTCAACATATTCACATTACAGTCTTTAATGTTGAAAATATAGAATTGAAAGGAACAGAAGTGTTTCTTAATGACTGAAGCTCTTTATGTGGTACTAATCCCTTACTGTTTGCTAGGTTTCGGTGGTTGCATGAAGGATGTTAAATTTACACGAGGTGCTGTCGTTAACTTGGCATCTGTGTCCAGCAGTGCTGTCAGAGTCAATCTGGACGGATGCCTATCAACTGACAGTGCTGTTAACTGCAGGGGAAATGACTCCATCCTTGTGTACCGAGGAAAAGAGCAGAGTGTTTATGAGAGTGCTCTACAACCATTTACAGGTAGTGCATTGGTTCCTTACATAAAATGCATAATTTTCATTCCATTCTTTACTAATGTATTACTGTGTTCAGTATTTTTTTTAATCTTTTACCTCCTCTGTCCTTCTTGATGTCCTGTGAAGAATACCTCTATAGGGTGGTTGCCTTAAATGAAGGAGGATCAGTATCTAGTGCGTGGACCCGTGCTCGAACAAGAGAATCAGGTAAATAAAATTTCAAGGTTTACTCGTTCTTATTTTTCATAAGATATTTAATGTCAGGTTGAAAGTGTTCAAGAGCTGCCTGGACACAATCCCGTGCCCTGTGCTCTAGGATGACCCTGCTTGAGTGGGGAGGTTGGACCAGATGACCCACTGTGGTCCCTTCCAATCTGACTCGTTCTGTGGTTCTGTGGAGATAATCCAACCAAAACAATTCTGATTAGTGAATCTTGCATAGTGTTTCTGAGAGGGTAAAACTGCTTAATGCTTTGAACAGGTACCAGATTACAGTCATCAACTGTAAAGTGTTCAGGCAAATATTTTTTTCTCATGACTCAAGGTATTTTCCAAATATTTATTAGATTATTTAATTAAGGACACCAAAGGATTGAGCTGCGTTAACTGTGTAAGATCAACCATTTATTTGTGTTCATATGTGCACATCTAATGTCACATTACGTGAGTGGGCTGGAGTAAATAAATTTATATTTTCCTACATATAATTTAGTGCTACAAAATCAGGTGTAGAGGAAGGTGATACTGGGAGAGCAGGCACAAGCTGTGGAAAATAAGAGGCCATGTGTCTGCTAGGGAGAAGGTGGTCCTGTGAAAGTTTTTTTTTTAAATGAGCCGCACGTGGGTGTGCTACTCAGTGCTGCTGAATGAGGATTCTTTTAATGAGTAGTCCATAGATTATGTGTGAAAATGTGGCAATATTTACTAGAACAGAAGCACATGGCTTGTGGAGAAGGTTTCAGGGTAGGAAGATGATGCATTAAAGATCAAATTTTTCATATATCTTATGAAAAGAATTTAAAAAACTTTTCTGGTCAGTGCTTTTGCAAACTTTTATCAAGCCAGTAAGATTTTGAAGATTTACAGTTCTGTGTATTTTACTTGACTAACTTTCCCTCTTCTTGAAATTGAAGCCCAATTGCATTCCATCAGTGCAAAGCATTCTTTTGATATGTCATCCAATGTATCACCTTAAAAAATTATGTGATATCTGCATAAATATTGGACTTACAGATACATTCTAATGCAACCTATACTTTGTGTACCACCCAGAAGGGACAAAACATGTGCATATTTTCATGTCAACCATCTGACAACTGTAAGGTTTGCCACAAATATATGTTTGCAAGCTGACCACAGCACTGAGCAGTCTGTGTTCCCTGGGGTTGGACAATAATTGCGCTATTTAATTATTTTTGAGTTGGTTTTGTTATATCCCTTATGAGAAGACCATCTGCTGTACAGTACCTTACCTCGCCCTGTGATACACTTTCATAACTAATGAAATCAATATATTGCTGTAGTAATAGGCACTTTCTCAGAGTATCACATTCTTTACAGAAGAATCAGAACTTCTGGGTATTTTTGTGCATTTGATGCTGGTACCCTTATAAAAAACAAGGCTGCATTCATATTTAATGAAACTAAACAGTAAAATTACCAAAAAATAGGCCATTTGATGGTGAGAAAAGCAAGTGATCATCAGCAGGATGAGGGAGTCCACATGCATCTATAGCAAACTCATCATCCATCATCCTGCCATAGTGTTCCTTGGGTCTTTCCTCTGTATCCCTTGTGCAGTCATCTGTGATGAAGCTGTTACTGACCAGACCTTTACTTGGCGTAGTAATATCCAAGAAATAGTTAAAGGTTATAGGAAATGGAATTATTTCTTTTTATGAGCAATTCTATGCATATATGATCTTGGTTTTCCAGTTCTTTAAAACATTTAAATTTTCCTTTTTCTTTTTTTTTTAATTTGTTTTTTCTTTTGTAATATGGAATGATCAGAAGCAAAGAATTTTTCAAAAAGGCCTTAAAAATCTCTGCTTTGCCCCAAAAAAGGTGGATGGTATTGTGGAAATAAAATATGTGTGTGGAAAGTAAATGAAAGTGCTTTAATTTTTTGAAGGGCTTCTGTAAAATAGAATGGAAGTTTTTAGAAACGTTTCATAGTTGTAGCATTCTGTGGCTTAGATACCTAACTGATAAATATCAAACTCTTCTTTTTTGCACTACTGCCTTGTTTCATTCAGTTGTATTATTATAATGCCTGTGCTTGTTAGCTGCATACAATCCACCTCCTCTCTTTGTGAGTGATGCTTAAATATGTTTGATACATGAAATGTTTTTGGAAAATTGCAACAAGACAAGAAGGAATGTTATGTAGATGGAGTTTTGATGGTTTTGAAATATAGCTTAAACTGAATAGCTCAAGATGTGCAGTCATATTAAATCAATGCTGAAAAGTTACAACTCTAATAAATTGTATTTATGCTAATGGTTGAGTCTGATTTACTGCAGCCATTAAAAGTGAAGAATAGGGGCAATAGTCTCCTTAGAACTGCCATTTTCTCTATTTTCTATTTTATCCTTCTACAGTTCCACAAAATGTGCCAACTCCCTCAAGAGCTCACAGTATAAATGGTTACAGCATTGAGGTCACCTGGGACAAACCAGCTGGGGTCATAGGTGTAATTGAGAAGTACATTTTGAAAGCATATGAAGCGGATGGTCCCACTGTACCCATCGCCAGTGCTGAGCTTGCTGACGCTGGTATGCTCACAGGTAAATGTTGTTAAGTACCATTTTTTAGGCATATCTAATAACACAGGATGCTTATCCCTCCTTTTGTTGATCTATAAAATACTGCTTGTCTGTGTTTGTGTATACACAGCATAGATAACATTTGGAAATGTAATTATTTGTGTCACCATCCCTGTAGTGATTTACTGATTTCAAAGAACAATAGAAATTAAGATACAGCACAAATACTAAAAAGCAATTCCCAAGCTATTTATGATCTGGGGGGAAAATGCTTTTTTTGTTTGCTTATATTTGCTTAATATATGTGATTTTTTTTAACCCCTTTCCTATTGTTCCATCCAGTTTACCTAAATTATTCTGTGAGTCCCATATGATACTGTTTGACCTGATGTATGAAAGCACTTGATATAGCTGCCTAAATTTGATCATATAAACCTAACTGATTTCAGTGGGAACTAGCATACATTTGTGTTAATCAGATGCTGTGGTTGATGCCACTGGGATGTGGAGGCAGGTTATTACAGAATTAAGAAATTTGTGGCTTTGTGTTTATGGGGTGAAAATGTTATAGAGAAAATTTTGGGACATTTCTTCCTGCCAGGATAGCATGGATCTGGCTTTCTGTTCTCTGTGAACAAACTGCCTTTTCTGGCTGCTACAAAGTTCCCTGGGAAGAAAGCACATTACAGACAAGAATCTGGACTATGTTATGTGATGACTCAATGGGGCAATAGTGCAGACCAATAGATTCATTTTTATGATCTCTGACATCAATTCTGTAATTCATAACAATTCAAAAAGTGGTAATGACGCAATGCTCTAAGTTAGTGCTTTGGTTTGGCTCAGGTTTGGGCAGTACAACAGTCTTGGAAAGTGTGTTAACCTTCAGGCAGTGTGTTATTTCCTGAAGTCTGGGAAATAGTTTTTACATAAGTATATATGGTTTGTGTTGTTTCTCTGCCATAACCTATTTATACATATTCAAGGGAAAAATTGCACGTATTTTATTTTATTCAGTTTGAAATATCTTAACTGTTTGTGAGTAGTGAGGTTACCAGAACTGCATGGACTTTCTATCCTTACTGTGATTTCTTTAATGACCTTGTTGATTTCAACATTCCTTATCTATGCTATGAGACAATATAGATTAATACTGGTAGAAATTAAAGACCAAGACATATGGATTAGGTAACTTGCTCACAGCTGATGGTCAGAACCAAAATGTTGTTTAACTTGTTTGGCATTGTGCCAACATTGTCAGGGTTATGAAAATGTCTGCACCAGGCTGGACAGGTAAGAGGTTATCTGCCTGCAGCTTACAAGAGGTAGAAAAAGCAACATACCTTTACATCAAATGAAGACAGTAAATGGATCCTGATTCTTTAGCCTATTACAGCAGATAGAATCATAGAATCATCAAGGTTGAAAGAGAACTGTAATATCATCAAGGCCTATCATGAACCCAACACCACCACAATAACCACTAAACCACATCACCTATCACCAGATCCAGACATCTCTTGAACATCTGCAGGGATGGTGATTCCACCTCCCTGGGCAGCCCTTTCCAATGCCTGTCCACCCAAACAATGAAACTTGTTTCTAATATCTAATCTGAATCTCCTTTTTCTCAGTTTGAGGCCATTTCCTCTTGTCCTCTCACTGTAGGCACAGGAGACCATTCCCCCACCTCACTACAACCTCCTGTCAGGGAGTTGTACAGAGCTGTCAAATAATGCTAAATAAAACTATGGAATCATAGAATACCATGTTGAAAGGGAGCTCAAGGTTCATCTGATCCAATCTTTCTTGGCAAAAGCACAGTCTAGACAAGATGGCCCAGCAGCTTTTCCATCTGAATCTTAAAGTGTCCAGAGCTGGGGAATCCACCACTTCCTGGGAACGTTATTCCTGTGGCTGATTGTGCTCATTGTGAAATTTTTTTGTCTTGTGTCCAATTGTAGTCTCCCCAGCAGTAACTTGTGCCCATTACCCCTGGTCTTTTCCATGTGACTCCTTGTAAAAAGGGAGACTCTATCTTCCTTGTAGCCACCCTTTTAATACTGGAACATGGTGATATGATCTCTACTGATCCTTCTTTTCTCAAGGCTGAACAAACCAAATTTTCTCAGTATTTCCTTATTTGACAGGCTACCCAATCCTTTGATCATCTTTGTCACCCTTCTCTGGACTCTCTCCAGCACATTCACATCTTTTTCACACAGTAGGGATCAAAACTGAATGCGGTGTTCTGAGTGTGACCTAACAAGAGCTAAATAGAGGGGAATAATGACTTCTTTATCTCTGCTGGAGATGTCCTTGTTGATGCAATTCAGCATCCTGTTGGCTTTGTTTGCCACAGCAGCACACTGGCCACTCATATGACCCAAAGAAGATAAGAATGTCTGTATTCAAATATTGATTTATGTGTTAGAATATGACCCTTAGATGAGCTCAGTTGGTTGGAGCATGGCGCTATTACACCAATGCTGTGGGATCAATCTCTGTTCAGGTCATTCACCTAAGAGTTGGACTCCGTGAGTCATGTGGGTCTCTTCCAACTCAGAATATTCTGTGATTCTCTAGATGCTCAGGAAGAAAGTGTAAGAAATGTGCTAAACATAGAATAAGTCTTCCTGTTAGTACAAATTCAGCTGGTTGGTTTTGGAGTTCTTCAGCTGAAAACTGCATCTGGACCATCCTGCTTAATGGTCTGTGGTAGAATTGTCTTTATTTTTCAATATATTTATTCTTTCTGTTTCTGTAACTGCTGTGAGAGTAATTGTTCCAGTTCAGTTTTGTGTGTGTAAGATGTGCTTCCTCTTGTTATTTATAACTCCTGCCCAATAGTTTAGTTATGTATTTTCCAGCTTTAACACTGTATGAAATATATAATTCATGTCCTCATGGTGAGGTCAGAGCTGAGACAGGTGTAAATTAAATCACCAATCCAAAGTCATTTTACTTCAGTCTGTTGATTTCAGTGAAGACTACGCAGGTGAGCAAGTCAGTGGATATTGAGAACTAGTTACCTGCAAGTATGAGACTCCCAGGAGACGCTGTATCTTTCCCTGATGAATTATCTTTCCTGGTTAATCAAAAGTTAACATAAACATAGAACCCCACAGAAGGTGCTGTCTTTTCAGTTTGCTCTGAATGAAAATTTTTGCTTGTTCTTT
>NW_005054299.1:2658574-2669599 GCF_000277835.1 Geospiza fortis
TCAGGGACATTTCTTTAGAAATTCTTTTGTTGCATTCCATGAGAAAATGCTGCAGTAACCCAAACAGCCAGGCTTGCTAATGCAACAGCAGAAAGGCACCACAGCTCTCTGTGGGATCATTGATGAAGAATCTATGGTATTTTTCTATGCCCTCCTTGAAATTTTCATTCCCTGTCAAGCCTAGCCACTGCTTATCTGCTGCTGGAAATGTATCTGAGGGCACTGAGAACCCTCTTTCTTATTTTTTTCCTTGTAGCTTTTTAGGCCCATCTGTTGTGTTTTGGTTTATACTTACACTGTAAATTCTTTTGAACATTTACAGTAGGGTCCTGAGTCATAACTGGAGCCCAGTAGCAAAAAGTTAAGAGCATTACCCATATCTCAGAAGGCTGTACTGTGTGTGTCACATTCAGAAGAACCTCTTGTACCCTTGTCCAGAAGAAGAAAAGCTGAGCTAAATATTAAAAATAAAATAGGTCTTTAAATGACCATAATCCCACAGTCTCAGAGGCCTATTTCTGACTCCTCAGAAAGCAAAATCCTTCAAAATCTGACCCTTGTAATCTTCCAAAATGTCAAACTGTTTTTTCATTTTCATCCAAGAAAGGAATATTCATCAGATTTAAATCCTTTAAATGAGGTTCTGACTGTTGAACCAGGAGTTTATTGGATAAGGTGATATATTTCAACGTAGTGTTCAGTATTTGTATTCTAGGATGAGAGTATAAAGTTAGAGTGTAAGTTCTTGAAAAGTACCATGCTTGCCCATCTTACCTTCAGAGAAGCATGTAATAACATTGATGCAAAATAATAAAGGAAGTACAGAGTCACCACATGTAAGAGTTTTTTTCCTAAAGGCTGGATTGCTTTTTTCTGCATTCCAGTGCATCCCACATACTGACGCCAAAATTTGGAATATAAGTTAGAATCAGTATTAAACAAATGGAAGAAGCTTTAGAGCACACTGCTTCCGTGTGGTCTGTGATCAGCTTTTGCTTCTACTTTCCTTTGGAATCCATATTATCACAGGGTCATGTGGGTTGGAAGGATTATCTAGGTCATTGCCCCAGCTCAAGCAAGCTTGACTGGAGCAGGTTTCCCAGAACCACATCCAGTTGAGTTTTAAATATCTCTGTACATGGAGATACTTCTCTAGGAGAAGTCTGTTCCAGGTTTGGTCACCCTCGCAGTAAAAAGTGATTTCCTGTGTCCAGTTGGAATTTAATTTTCTCCCCAGGGAAGTGGTCACAACACCAAACCTGCCAGAGTTGAACAAGTGTTTGGGCTCTCAGACACATGGTGTTATTCTTGGGGTTGTCCTGTGCAGAGGCAGGATTTGGACTCTGTGATCACGGATTCATTTAGGTTGGAAAAGACCTCTAAGATCATTGTAACCCATCATCTTTGTGGGTCCCTTCCAACTCAGGATATTCTCTGATACTGTGATTCATGTACTTCAATTTGTGCCCGTTGACTCTTGTCCTGTTGCTGGCACTACTTAGAATAGTCTGGCTGCTGCTTTGTTCCCTCCCATAAAGTATTTATACATTTTGATAGATCACTCTGAGCCTTGTCTTTTCTGAGATGATCAGCTCTCTCACTCTCTCTCAGAAGAGATGTGCTCCAGTCTTTTTACCATCTTAGTGGCCCTTTTTGTATCATCCAGACTTGCTGAGGGTGCAAACTTACCCCATCATCCAAGTCATTGATAAAGGTGTTGAACACTATCCCAGAACCCTGGGATACAGTCCAGCTGTCTTGCCTCTGTGTTTTGTGCCACTGATCACAATCCTCTGATACTTCTCTTGTCAAGCATGTGCAAAATCCCCATTTTATAATTCAGATTTCTCTCACTGTAGAATTCAGGGGATTGACCAGCCTCTAAACTGTGGGCTCTAATGATACCTACAAATAATAAATAAATAAAATGTGCTGCAAAAGAATTCACACACAATTGGTATTTATTCCTCTTAAAGATTTGTCTTTCAAGTTTGTATGATTTTGCAGTTCATCCCACCTCTGTCATTGCTGCAATAGCCAAGGGCTCTTGTTGTGGCTGCGCACGTGGTAATGAGAAAATTGTGGCTGACAGCTGCCATTCCCTCCTTCCCGTGACACGTGTTTGTAATTACTTTTCACCTTTTAGTCTTTTATGCTCAGCAGATGAATATCTCAGGAAAAGTTAATTTAATGATTTAATATGGTTAATCAAAGTCTCTGAGCTGTGCTGTGGTTTTGAAAGCTCTCTAGCTGGAGAGTCTCTCAGAAGAGGAGACAGGGCCACCTGCCAGTGACAGATCAGCCAGGGCTGGACAGTGGGGCCATAGCACTGGGGGAGCTTGCTGCCAGCCTGGCAAATGCCCATGCTCTGGCAAATGATGTCAGCTGAGATTGTCCCTCTCAGGGAAAGCTGTGCCAGTCCCCTGCCTAAGCAGCCTGTGGCTTTGGGACTGGCCTCTGCACCCTGACTGGTCCCTCTGATGGGATTCGGGGATCTCTGTCTGAGATGGATATTAGAAAATGTTGTTTCTCTCAGGCTTATTTCGTCTGTGTGGGATGAAATGAGCAGTTTACCACCAATGGAGAGTTTGCTGTGTGAAGCTGTTGGTGATTTGCTTGGGCAATACTGTTATGCACTTGAAATGATTTGAAAGCTCTTGGTTTGCACAATTATTTTACGCTCAAAGCATTCCTATACTGCAGTTAATGAGATTTTTAAAGTTTATAGAAAGGGATTATTGTAGACCAACTAAGATAAATGTATGTAGGGCCAAAGCACTAGAAGGACTCCCAAATCCCTGCTCCAAGCTGAGACAAATTTCTAAAGTTGTAAAACTTCATATGTAGATCAGAATGTTTGGCTGGAGCAGCTACTGCAACAAGGGGTAGCTGATAGATCTGTCTGTGCCCATTAGGTTTCTGTGAGTTGTCAAGTGGTGCTTGAGCTCCTAGTGACTCTAAGTCAGAGTGGCAGAATGTAGGTTCCCTTCTCTTTTCATTTAGCTGGCTTTAGTAGACTTGTGTAGTCTTTTCAATACATGAATTTTAAAACAAATTATATTAATATTCTACAGTATTAAGATTCAAACTTGATTGAGTTTAGACCTAAATGAATCTTGTTTACAGTCCAATGCTATTATATAAATTTATTCTTACAAAATGTAAATTGTGTGATTAAATAAATCTGAGCATTTTATCAAAATTATATCAACTCTTAGATACATACCCATATTTTTAGTAATAAAAAGAAGTTATTTTATTAATGTTTTTCAGGCTAGAAAGGATTGTTATGTTTTTATAGACAGATTAAAAAATCTGCAAAAAAGTAAACAGTATTTCTTTGTTTCTCTACAAACTTTTAAAGATGATCATGCTGCAGAAAATAAGCAATGATTAAGTTATTTGGAGTGATTGAGGGTTAAACAGTGATAGATATTACAAAGCCAGTACTCTCTGTGGTTAATTAACTCTTGGTGCAAAATTGCACTGTTCAGTTAAGGTTTTCTGCAAACTGAAGCAGCTGGAGAGTTCCCTATGCTAGGGGGAATGTAACAGGCTTCCTTGAACCACTGCAAACTGAGTTGCATCTTCAAAGACAGTGGAGCTTGTACATGATTTGTTATGAAGTATTTCTGTTGGGAAAAAAAGGGTCTTTCAAGCCACCTAAATGCAATAATTAAAGTGAAACTTTTGTTTGTTCTTATAAGCCAAAGAGTTGGAATAGGTGCCCTCCTGTTGAGTAATTCTTCATTTTATGACTCATACTGTCCTTAGTTAGAAGATGCTTTAAAAATGCAGATGTATGTGACAGATTGATGTGCACAGGCTTTCAGTTCAGAATTGCATACGTGGAAGACACATGTACTTAAACAGTTTTTGCTACAATCTGTCAAAAACAAAGTCAGTTGAGGACTTCCTTTTCTGATCGGTGGACTGTGATTAAGTGTACTGTGGCAATGATGCATCTCGACACACAAGTGACTGTTGGACAGATGCTGTTTGACCTGGGGCATTCAAGTTAGCTAAATAATCTGGGTTTGGGGAGGAGAGATTTGGTAATTTTTGTTTTTAAAGCTTAGACAAGAATTAAGGTAAATCTAAAGGTCACGTGTTGTTTCAGTTGCAGTAGGTGTATTTCAAAATAGGTCCTCATGAAATAGAGTGTTAGGGAGGAAACAATGAAAAAATCTGGCAAAGAAAAGTCCCTTTGGCAAAGTAATACACTCAGTTTTTATGAACAGAATATTAGCCCTCATACTGTAGTAGTAAACATTTTTTTTTTATGAGAAGTACTAGTTTTCCACTCAAAATGTGCCACAATGCTGTGGAATATGGCTGTATTATCTAAATGTATGAGAACTCCCTTTGAGAGGTAGTGAACAAAAGAAATATCTGCCTTATGGAGAAGTAAAGGGGAAAAAGCTGCATATGTAATATTCTCATATATTATATGCATTAGAACATTGAATGGAGTGGACCTAAATATGCAACTACTTTTGACTAGCCCATACACCCATTTTACCGTAAATTCATTGTTGACCCCTTTGCTATTCCCCTTATCCATGTTGTTATCCCTTCACTGCTAGAATGAACATAGCATTTTCTCTCTTGCACAACTCTAAACTTTGACTTTTGGTATTGCAAATAATTAAAGACCATTTAAATAAAAGTATAGACAATTAAATACTAGTTTTGCATATAAAGTGGGCTTAATGTTCTAGGTGTGATTCCAGATCACTCTTTTAGACTGTTAACTTTACATTCATATTTAACAAATGACATTATTCAGTTTCATGGGGTCACTGTGTCAAAATGTCTGTGTTAGAACTTTAATTTATTTCCAAAGGTTCTTTGGGCAGATAGGAGTGGTGTGTTAAAATGATTTAGCATCTCCAGTTCCCCATGTGGATTTTAAGGCTTGGAATGTAGTCTATGATGTAAATTTTGAGTTTAGGTGGATTCAGCTGCTCTGTAGTGGCAGAATAAATGCATGGGATCCATATTCCAAATGTGTGAGGCCGACCCTCTTCTTAAATATTGATGATGTCTCTAATCCTATCTCCTGATCAAAGTGACAATTTATCCACCTCTCTCCTGTTAGCATTAATAGAATGCATGCAGGTGTGGCCAAATTTTGCTTTGTTAGCACCCCATCTTGGAAAGCCTGATGGACTCTTACCAGATCAGCAATTATTTGGTATGGACAAGAGATGCCAGTCTGAATGTGATAATTGAGGAGTTAGGGAAAGTTTTTTTAAAGCTGTCAGCCAACTTCATTGGATCATAGGCTATTTTTTACTTCAAAATTTATTTTGCTGTTCTTTAAATTAATTCACGTGTATCAGTGATGATCTTTGCTGTGGGACTGCTGACTTTGTGTTTCAGCATAGTCAGGTGCTGAGTGTAAATTTCACTGACTGACTGGAAGTCCAGGGGAAATGAGTGGGTAATGAGTGCAGAGCAGCCAGTTCTTTAATTGAATTAAAAGCTGGGTGACACCAATGCAGACACCTGTCCAATTACAGACAGGCCAAGGTGTTTACCATTGCTGTACAAGCGATTTGAAGATGACAGAAATCTTTCCGCCCACAGATTAACATAATGAAGGAGAACAGATTACAGTGGATGCTGGCCAAACAGATAGGATGGCAGCTGAGAAAAAGTAGTTTGCTGAAGTATGTAAATAAAATCTGTGCACTTTCTATTGCCTACCTATGCACATCTGTTTCTTTGTTGGAAAAAAATAGTGCAAGAGTTCACGTGAAGGAAAAACATTAATACGGAAATGAAAAAAATATTTTTTAAGTTGGTGCCTTTCCTGAATAAATTTTTTAAACAAAAACCTCCTGTAGCACAAGGGTTTATTTTTTTTCATGCAAATTCTCTCAGCCTTTCACAAACCTACCTGTGCAATGGGAAGTCTCTTGTGCTACAGGTGTTTCGTATAAAACCTCCCTACTTTGTCAAAAGTAAACCAAACAGTTCAATCCAAACCTTCTACACATCCTGGCATCTTTTTGCATGTCTGATATTCTGCAGCTCTCAGTGCTTGAAGCCATTGGTAACCCTACAGGATGTCTTCCGTGAGGAAATGCAAGGAGCGTTAATTCACTGCTTCATAAGAAACAAATGCTACAAGTGCTAAATGTACAAATCAAACTAAATTGGTTCCTAAAGCACCGCAGAGTGAATGGCGTGTATACGATGCCACGCTCCTCCTTCCTAAAGCACTGCAGAGTGAATAGAGAGATGGCGTGTATACGATGCCACGCTCCTCTTGGCCAGGAACTTGCAAATGTCACAGTTAGAGGATTTGGTTCCTGCTTGTATTTATTTGTGGAGGTAATTCCCAAAGCACATTTTATAGTTTCCTGGGTTTAACCCTCTATGATCTGGAAATAAGTGGAAATACTGTTTTGTGTAAAAAAAGATGGTGTTTTGACAAATAGAATTTATGTGATGCACAATTTCATGTAGCCTCCAATGCTTTACAGGCATAGTAATGCCTAAAGGAGGGCATACAAGAAAGCTGAAAAGGAGCTTCTTGCAAGGGAATGTAGTGAAAGGACAAGGGGTAATATCTTTAATCGGAAAGTGTTAAGGTTTAGATTAGATATTGGGAAGAAGTTTTTTACTGTGGGCATGGTGGGGCAGTGGCACAGGTTGCCCAGAGAAGTTGTGGATGTTCCATCCCTGGAAGTGTTCAAGGTCAAGCTGAATGGGACTCTGAGCTACCTGGTCTAGAGGGAAGTGTCCCTGCCCATGGCAGGGGGCTGGAATCAGATGATCTTTATGGTCCTTTTCAACTCAGACCATTCTATGAAAACATTATTTCCTATTTTCTATCTTTTTGATGGTTCTTAAAAATGTTCTCTGTCCATCACAGGAAGATTACAGGGACATTTCTGTGGTGGTGAACGACACAGAATTTTTCTCTCCTGTCACACTTAGATTGGATGTCAGTACAGCTTTCCACTGTTCACTGGGGGTTTGCAAAATCAAAACTATGATCAGAGCAAGCAGATGCTGGTCAACTGGTTTTATTTTAACAATACTCTGATGTAAAAGTGATTACTTCTGAATATCTCTTCATTTGTATGAGTAGAAATGCACCCCAGAGAAATTCAAATAGAAAGATCATTGCTATTCCAACCTTTGAAATTTTTGATTGATTGCAAGAAAAAGCATAAATGTTACTGATTCAGTGAAAGCCAATCTTGTATTTTTCATGTGAACACACCTTTTATTAAACGCAATATAAACTTGTACAGACTGATGGTTCTACTCAGAAAATAATAATTTGTGTTGTAGCTCTTAACTTCCAACATAAAATTCTCCATGGCTTTTTTGTGATTATAAAGGCCTTATAAGGGGAAAAAATATTTTTTTAATGAAACGCAGTTATGTTGCATTCTGTTAGTGTAGTAACCCAGTGAAGAGCAATAATAAGGACTAATTTTGTTTACCTGTTTGTGTACATGTAATACTGAGGGGATTTTCAGACTTCTTCTACTGTAGGACAATTGGCCAGAAATTGCAGTTCTTTGACGTGCTGTTGTTTTCTAAGCTGATTTGCATAATCCCAGTGTTTGGCAGTTTTGAAATAACACAGTTTGCTATAAATTTTATTTTTTTAATGAAACACCACATCAATTTTGCTAGAGCTGTGACAGTCGAGGTGAGAACATGGTTTGAAATAAAACTTGGCATGAGTTGGCCTTCCTTTAATTACTTCTGTATTTAGATTTTATATTACTTTGTTGTTGGACTTTGAAGTGGGAACTGCTGATGTTTCTTAAAATGACTCTAAACTAAAATTTTTCCCTTGTAATCCTTCTGTATTTGATAGTTCAAAATGTTGCAAAACTTCGTGAAGTAGTAAGCTGTGATTATTATTTGTTATTACATTGAGCTGATTGATATGTGAGAATTTAGTAACTTCTCTTCATTAACATAAGCAGGACCTGAAATAGAATAAGGCTCCAGATCTTTTATTCTTGTAAACCCTTGGGTGCTGTGTCACCTGAATTATGTTACTGCTGTTAGCATAGCAAATGTATGGTCTGTATGCTGCTACTGAATGGAAGACAAGTAAGATGTTTCATAAAAAAGATATTTCAATTTATGGATGAATAGGGTCATCATTGGAGAGGACTCATTAAAAAAAACCTTGTTCTGGGAGACAATGAAAATTCCTTGGAAAAATAAGATTAATAACTGAAAAGATTTTGAGACATGGATTAAGGAAAAAACTCCTTCACTGTCACATTAAAATATACACCTCTGTTTTGAAGTAGTATCTGTTTCAGTGAGCATGACTAAAGAAACACAGGTGCATATTTAATACTGAAAATATAATAAAATGTAATTTGCTCTTAAATTATTTTGCAAAATTTAAGTCATGGATAGTAGCAATGAAACCTTAAATAATTTTTCTTTTCCACCTGTAACAGTGGGAGCCCATAATACAAAAGTTTGTTTTCCCTCTGCATGTGTGTGCATGCAGTCAGTCTATACACTGTACATGCATAACACCTTGTTTTCTTGTATTGCAGGTGTATTGAGTGGCTTGCATCCCTTCACAAACTATGCTGTAACCCTAACTGCTTGCACTTTGGCTGGCTGTACTGAGAGCTTGCATGCATTGAACATCTCCACTCCACAAGAAGGTAAAGTAATTTCAAAGGTCTTGACTTCCACATTTCAGTCATGAATAATAAAACAGGAGAAGAGCTAAACGCTGCAAAGCCATTTGCTGGAAAACCCCAACCTAATTTGATGACAAAGTGCATTGCCAGACCATAATTGCTCCATTTTTTGGGGGGTGCGAAAATGAATCAAACTCCATACCCTTTAATGACATGCATCTTTAATAGCTGTAATGCAGATTAATGGGCTTTTTAATTGCTGTTACATTGTTCATGCAAGAGCCTTGTCATTAATATGAAGCATCTGAAAGATTAATGAAAGCTTCCTCATTTTACTATGGCTCAGAAGTAAATCTAGAGACAGTCTGACTAAAAAGAATTGATTGTATGGCACAGTATGAAATTGAGAATCAAATGGTTGATTTCCATGGTTTCTTTTAACCACTAAACACCAGCAATAGGCAACAATTATTTCAGTGTGATGAAACTGCCAAATGCCAATTGAGTTCTTTATTAATTGCTGTTCAGATTTTCCCTTTTTTTTCCTAAACACTTCTACATGTTGTTGTGCTCAAACTTAAAGTTTGTGAGTGTAAATTAAGGCATCCTATGCTTACATCAAGAGCTAGGGCACAAAGAAAGACAAAATGCATTCAGTTCTGACTTTAGAGTCTAGGCTGATATGTATTGCACATCAATTACTAGAACAAATGCCCCAAAAATATCAGTGACATATCTAACTTCATTCTCAATTAAACGTAAAGTTCACATCTCCTGGTTCTGTCATCCTAAAGCCATATTAATCCAGTTAAAATAATCAGTTACTCCAAATCTACACTAGTAGAATAATGAAGACTTTGACATGTATTTATTGGACAGTAGTTAATCTTCCATGATGCAAAGTAGTTTTCAAAATTCCCTCCCTCTCACAGTTCTTTGTTTTATCTTCTCATGTAAACTAGGTTGTAATACAGTACCAATAAAGAAAGTAAAATTTTGGCATGAAGTCATGTGAATTATAGCCATAATAATTAAAAGGATGCTGAAGTGTTTAACTACTACCAAGGCAGGTTGTTATGCAAGGTTTTGTTGTGATGAGGAGAGTGCTGAAGATTGCAGTCTAACATTGCTAGAACAGAGTTTTGGTGTGACCATGTCAGTAACTGCCAGCAGCACCAATCAAACCAAAATCCAGTTATTGCCTCTTGGATGCTCAAGATAAACTGAGATTGTCTGGTGGCATTGTCCATGAAAGGGTGCAGCCTCTGACAGCCAAATACTTAATGGACCCTGTGATATAAACATGAAACACATTATTTCAGTATTTGTGTATTTCTTTCTGCTGTGACATAGCAATTAAAAATAAATTGTTTATATCCTTTTCCTTAGCTTAGTGAATAAAGCAAAAATCCTTACCTGTCATAATGGAATGGTTTAGGCAAGAGTAGATTATTTTTCCCCCCCAGAGACTGAATAAAGCCATGGGGAACATGTGTTTTATCCCTCAGAAGAATTGAACAAAAAGTCAATGTGTGGAATTTCTATTTTTGGACTCTCTTGTTGCATGCTCTTAGTAACAATAAATTGGTGATACAAAAGACAGACACCATATCACACCCTCCAGCTATCCCTGTTTCCCTATTGAAACATTCATTACTTTATATTGTTTTCACATTGCCAGGCACTGCTAGTTATTGTTTTAAATTGCTAGCACAGAGCTTGTAAATTACAAGATATTTCTCCCAGACTAAGGCCTCAGCTCTGCTCCCCTTGCGATATTCACTGGGATTCCTTGGGCTTCTAATGTGTAACTCACTGGAACAGTGAAAGAACTTGACTCCTAAATTATTATCCATTGCCAATTCCAGTATATTATATACATAAAATCTACATTAAACAAACATTACTAAGTGTATTGAATTATAAAAAGTTTGAAACAAGGGGTAGTGCCTAAGAACACATCACCTGCATTGGTGGTTAGAATGATCACTTCACAGTTAGGAATAAAAACCATGAAAGAAGAGAAAATAATTTGTATTAAAAAAAGGACTGCACTAAATCCTGTACCTCTCACCTTGTTCAGTGTTACCAAGTTGGAAAGATAAACTTGTAGAAGCATAATTATTCTCCTTAAAGCAAAGAGTATATTGCTGTCTTTCATAGAAGTTTCTGTTTGGCTAGAAATCCTCACATAATATAGGAGACTTCTCAAAACTCTGATGTGTTGCAGATATAAAATCTTTTCTGAAATTTCAGCTTTACCAAAAATCATTCTGGTAGTAGCTTCTCATTGAAATTCTTTATTATTTATGGAAAGACAATATAGTATAACTTTATGCATTTTTTCACCAGCCCCTGAAGATGTGCAAACACACAC
>NW_005054299.1:2669653-2710979 GCF_000277835.1 Geospiza fortis
ATTACAGAATATACTTTATATATGAATGGGATACCAATTTACTCTGGAAATGGAACTAAATATGTTGTAAAAGGTGAGTTCTCTGCTAGGTAGCATGTCAGATAGGTATCTCATGGTTACAATGAACAGTTGTATGATTGACACCTTCTTATTTCAGTGGAAAGAAAAATAATTCTAAAATTGGCTGGATGCACTTTAAACCCTGATGGGTTTAATATTTTAAAGCATCTTACTCTTTGTTGGGACTCATAGAAATTAACACCACCATGGATGGTGTAGCTAAATCTTGTGCCTCTTTCACAGGATCTGAGTTGTGTTTTTAATGGTTTTATACCATTTTGGTCTCGTACCATCCAGTTCTCAAAGCAAGTAAACTGACAGCTGTTGAAGGAATTATATACAGGTTTAATAGTTTTTCTTACTTCCTTCCTTAAATATTCTTAATTAGAGAGATACTGCATTGCTTACCTGAATAGCCTGTAATTCATTTATTAAAAATATAAACAAATAATCTGTTTTCTTTTGATAATAGTTGTGCCATGTGCCAATAGCCAAATTATATCAATACTTCTAAACTGTTACACTGAAGTTAAGTGCCCGTTATTTGGCAATACAGTGAAGCATGGTAATCTGACTTTGTATTTTAATATAATTGGTGTAATTTAATGAATTACCCAAATTAGTTGTTCAGACATTATGCAAATACAACAAACAACAAGCAACAAAAAAATAATAATAAAAAACCAAACCGAAACGAGAAAAACTCCAACAACAACAACAATAACAAAAGAAATCAAACAAAAAAAAACCAAACCAAACAACCAAAACAACCAAAAAGAAAACATGGAGCTAGAAGTGCCATGCCACAGCATAACCACTATTGTGGACCCATCAGAATTTGTATATCTTGGTAGGTACAAGAGAAAACAAAGCATTTTATATTGGACAACTTGGGGGGAAAAGGGTACCGTGGCCCTACTTTCTTTTTAGTGTAAGGCCTTAAAATTCAGAGCCATTTCTGCATCTTGAGTCAGTATGAAACATATTTAAAAATTCATATAGTTCAAATTTCTTTGCCTTGCACAGGCCATAAGGTACTGGTGTGGTGGGTCAGTTTTGACACTGAAAAATGAATCCAGTTAGAGAACCTCCTGAAGGCTGTTGATGATCACTATAATAAATAGTGCACACTTTAAGTCAAACTTTTTCATTCTGTATTCAAAGGTAATGGATTTTTCGTAACCATAGTAACCTTAGTGTATTTCTGGATAAATACATGAGGTATATACATTCTGGTTTTATTTTTGAATATAAACTACCACATTATGTATTACTAATAATATGAAAAATAGGATATAGGTTAGCATAATGACAGCTCAAACTAGTGTGCATTTTTCTTCTGCAAAAAATAAATATTTATCAAAAGTGTAGGTTCAATTAATTTCTCCCCCATCTCCCCAGTTTTCTGGTATTCTTGCAGTGCCATTTATCTTTTTTTTGCAAGATTTCCATTAATCTCTCATTGCCATATCATAGCACTGTTCTTAAAATTTTTGAAGTGCAAATAGTTGTGCTTCCAATCTTACTAAAATCATTACTGAAATTTCATCATAGGTCCATAATTTAACCAAAATGTTCATCTGCAACCTGATTATAAATGGGCAAGTGATGTAAAACATTTGAGGAAATGTTCATCATGATGTTGGTTGGTTTAGATTCATGTCTGCTTGCAGTCTGAATTATAGCCAAAATGAATGCTTATTGATAGAAATTATGGTCAAGTAACTTTTGTAATACTTCTTTAAAAATACAGAAAACATAAGGCTTCTACCCTTAAATCTTGAGTGATAGAATAAATTCAGCTGAAGTAGTCAAATGAAATCTCATTTGGTTCATAAGTTTTCTAGAGAAGATCTTGTTGCTTTTATGTAGAAATTATTTATTTATATTTTACTAGAAATTTTTATTGATCCTGTTGAGCATTTAATGACTTTGATTTCAATTAACCTAAGACATGGATCTAAAGAAAGCAGAAAGTCCTAACTTATTCAGAGGAGAAGGCTGGATCAGATTGTGTTACTGTAAACTGTACACCACAAGACCCATTCTTTTCTCCGTGGTGTGAAGATCAGTCTGTTTACTTTGGGTCCATTTTTTGTAGCTGCCAATTTCTCCCTCTGCCTGAGGGAGAAGTGGCAATGTGAGCCAGCAGGCTGGGATTTCAGTCACTAGAAATCCCAGCCCTTGTGAATTGAGTTTATTCAAGATCGTGCTTAGATCTGTGTATATCTTTAATATGACCTGATTTTGCTTCCTTTCAGAGCCTAAGATTTTCTGCTTTGTAGGCCAGATTTAAAAGAGGTGATCTTCTTATTTATTCCCCAAGGGCTACAGTTTTATGGTGAAAAGTTGGAGCTTTTGGTTTTGGAGTATTATGTTATACACATCTTGGCTTTTCCTATATAATTATCCTTTTGTTTTCAGTATTTATACTAGTTATTTTCGTGTCTTATTGACACAACGTAATATGCTATTGACCCTAGACAGAGAGACAAAGTTCATTGTCTCTGATATCTAAAAATTATTTACTCACCAAATTAATTTTCCTCATTTAGGAGCTATGACTTAGTTCCTGGCCAGTAGAATATACCAGAAAGTCATAGATTCTTTCTGTATTTTTGAAGTGCTGTATCTATGGAAATGTGATGGTTTTCTAAACCTTTCTTTTTAAGAAGACATAAATTCTGTTTTAAAATTAGTACTTCACTGACTTTCATTTTAGACCATGGCAATTGCAATCAGTTTAGGCTAATCAGTCCATAACTTGAGGAGGGATACGTTTTCTCAACACCGTAATAGGAAATATATTGTTAAATTAATTTCTGATCTTGACAGTTGTTGAGGGCTTGAAATACTCATTGATTTTCATGGAAATTCAAGTGTTTGTTTCCTCTAGGGGCTGAGCTGTAATTAAAAAGGAAACCCTTTAAAAGCACATATGGCAAATGTACACTTTACCACATTGAAAAAGGAGACCCATTAGGCATCCATCATCCATTAGTGCCTTTAAATATTTTCCCCATATTGACAAATTTGGTTTCTGTGTTGTGAGTAATAAAACACTGAAATGAGCCAGCCTCTCTACCTCAACACCTGTATTAACTGTCTGCCTGTGATTTTTCTGCCTCCCACCTTTATGCATTTGCTTTATGTGGTGTATGTTCTACTTGCTCATGCAATCTGGGTTGTATTTCACATCCTTTATTCCAGTGAAAGCCTAATCTCTCCAAGGGATGAGCCTAGAGGAAATAGTCCCAGATTGCAGGTTGAACTTCAGCTGTGTGAATCCATGCCCCTGTATTTGTGCTTTCAGTTGCTCTGTGTATGAGTGCAGAAGCTCCTGTAGCCAAGAACATCATCTGCAGCTCAGAAGAGTAGTTGCAATAGGATTCTGCTCCCCAGACCTTCAGACCTTACTGTTCTGTAGATGACTAGCAGCTGTGAGGAGCAGGAGAACGTTGTACAGTTATCTTCGGAGCTCGTAATGTATTGATCTTAGAAGGCTTTTGATTTTAGGAAAATCTGAGTCTTCAGAGCTCGTAATGTATTGATCTTAAAAAGGCTTTTGATTTTAGGAAAATCTGAGCTAGTTTTCCCTGGCAACAGGAAAATATTCTTCTCATTCAAACAGTCATAGCCAAAACCAACGTTTCTACTTTGAAGCATAAAGAATTCTTGATATAATTATTTTAAAGATATTTTAAAATTTATGCAAGGTATCGCTTCCTGTCTTCTCTTTTGTTTAGTCTCAGAATTTTTCTATCTGCCTTAGACTGAAAGGGCAACAGAGTGGGTTTCATCCTGAAAAGTAGTAGACTGTTGTCTGCCAGCCTGAGCTGGTGGTGCCAATACCACCAACAGAAGGGTGATCTAATAAATGCAGAATGTTATAGCATAAGCAGAGATGATCAGATGTGTCCCCAGGGTTTTTTGGGGGGTTTGGGGGTTTTTTGGGGTTTTTTTTGTTTGTTTTTTTTGGGGGGTTGTTTGTTTGTTTGTTTGTTGTTTTTGGGGTTTTTTGTGGATGGGGAACCTAACTGATGTGAAGAAACTTTAGAAAAAAGGTTAGAGCAAAATGTTCCTGTGCTCTTAAAAGCTGAACATTTGATGGACTGAGAAATGGTGCTCATTGTCTAACATGTTTACAAAGGGAAATGACTTTGTGGATACATTAGAAAAGACAAAAAGTATGGATCTATCTTTGCTCTGAGCTTGGCATTGAGGATATACGTCTGCATTATCTGCAGCGCTAGGTACTTGACAATGTTAACAAATTGTGTTCATATAATTTTCCTAGCAGAATCTAATGGTTCTCTTCATGAATCTTTAAAAGGAAGATTTTCTTATTAAGACTCAGCTGTATGAAACTTATTTTTCTCTGCCAAACTGAAAGAAGTGTTTCGAGTTTTTCAGGAAAGAAATCATGTCACCTGTGTTACAAGGGCAGACCCTCAACTGAGTTAAATGAGTACAAAGTTATCCTAAATTGCATGTCCAAGAGTTTATAAAAAAATGTGACAGAGTACTTTGTACCAGGTTTGTGGGCAAAATATTAAGAAGAGCCTTGGACAAGGTGAGGAAGAGCTGTCTTCACATTTTTTATTCTCAGAGCATGAACTAAGTTTTAGCTTATTGAAATTGTTATTTGGCCTGAGTGTGGAAAGGCTGATCTCACAAAACCAGGTTAAAATGGCAGCCTTGTTTTATTGAGAGGAAAAGACAGATGTTTGACATCTGTTCAATCAGGGCTTAACATATTTGAACTGAAAAAAATGGGAGAATCCCAAATTAGTACCTGTATATTTTATGTTGCTCTAAACCAGTAGTGATTACAGTACACATCATGCACAGCCATGTGCAATGACTACATTTTACAGAAAAATTGACAAAGGTTTTGTTCCTTCATACCCCAGGAATGCTACTGCTTGTTTTAAATTAGAAGTTATGATAATAAAAGCAGAATCCATCATAATATCAGTATTGCACTGATTGCTAAGTGAAACAATTTGAGCAAGAAAATCCACAGAGTTGCATGTAGAAGATAATTGCAGTAAGATGTATCACTGCAAGAGGCTGAACCACTCAGAAGAAAATCCTTATCTTATTTTTCGGGAGTTCTTTTGGTTACTTTTCACAATTTTCAGCTGTAGCCGTGTTTAAGAACAACAGTTTCTAACCCTAAGGATTTGTCTTCCTTTGTTTTAGGTCCTGCTCAAGGATGACAGGCAGCTTTTGCCTTAAAGGACAAACAGTAGAGAAATTCTGTAGTCCTCTGGTATGAGTTTATTTTCCATCTTCCAGGTGGCAGCGAAATACTTATAACTACTAAATGCAATCAGTCTGTTCTTTCACTACAGGTTTTTGAAAGAGTCGTTTGCTATCAAATACAATGTTAGTGCTAGATTTATAGATATTATAACCCTGAATGTCACAATTCCTCTTTTTTTTTGTGAAACAGAGACTTCTTTAGCACCATGGTGAGCAATAAAAGTCAGTCTTCACTTTGCAGTTAGAATTGGTTATCTGAAACATCTTGCACATGACCCAGTGAGACATGGCCCAATGTCTCACCCTTATTTTAGGGCCTTGCAGTACTGTGCAACACTGCCAGGCCAACATATGCAGCTGGTAGGTCATACAGGATGGCTTATGAAGAATGCCTGCTGCTCCAGGCTTCATTCTGGCCCTGGCCCATGCATTTAAATGAACATCCAGAGGTGCACCTGGCACTAGAGGGCAGGGTACGCCAGCCTGACAGGAGAAGCTGCCTTCCTCTGAAAGTTCTAGGCCTGTAAGGAGGCACATTTGATACACCTGAAGTGGCAACACTGACATTGCCGATGACCGGTGCTGTGGTAATTAATTCCACAGCCCCAGAATGCAGATTCAGCAGGCACAAAACCAAAGGGCAAATGGGCTGTCTGAGCCTGGCGTTCCTGTATTTCAAACTCAGACAGAGAGATCTGGTGCACTCGTTGGACTTAATAATACACATCTGGGGAATTTAGAGGGGAGGGAGGCAGGGGAAGGGTAAAAGCATTATGTTTATTTGTAGCAGCTCTGTTGTATCATTTTCTATTGCAGTGCATTAGTGCAGTGTTAAATAAAATCTGCTTATTTAAAATCCTTTTAAATAGTGTTTAAATATTCCCTGCTGATACAATCTGCTAAAGTAGTTATCCTTGCTGCAGATTTCAGTTAACCTTGTCGCAGATATTAAGCCTGAAGCTACACAGACTTTTAGGGACCTTGATTATAGAGCAAAACCTAATGGTGTCATTATAAAACCACAGCTGGACAAGCTTCTGGAGTCCTTGTCCTTTGATCAGATTTGGGTAACACAGCAAGCCAGGAGAGAGCTCACGCTAACCCTGCTGGAATTGCTGAGCTCTCAGGTTGCTTGAGTACCACTTTCTAAAAATTAAAATGCAACACAAATTATAAAATGAGAGTGATTGGGACCTTCCAATCTTCTGCTTGTACTGAAGTGAACTGGAGCAAAATAGCTTCTCCAGAGCTAATAGCTGTAGAACAGGGAGAGTGTTTATTCTATCTCTTCCCTTCTGGCACATAAGAATTATTTTGGCTATGGGCTCTGTTTTCTAAACAAAGAGAAGAAAAGTATTGATTTCCCGCCTTGTCTAAATTCCATGATAGGAAATGAAGCCCCTAAAAATGTAAAACTCCCAGATTTTTTTTTTCTGTAATATTACTTCAAAATATTTGTCAGAATTAGGCATCTGTAAGCTTTTTGTTCTGTATTTTCTCCTTCAATATCTAGGTTGGTAAGCAGATTTGAAGATGCTGAGATATCTTCAGAAGACAGTGTCTACTGAGAAGGACACATTTAAATGAAGAGTTCATTGAGTTCAGTTTGTAAAATGTGAATTTACAGCCTTACAGCCCTTTTTCTTTTTTTTTAATCCATCAGCAGAGCTTACTTCTTAATGCCCACATATAATTTTCTTGTAGGTGTTCTGCACTGGCATGTGGATTTGTAGGTCTTCTCCAAGATACCCTCTTTGCAGTTCCATAGAAAATTCTTATTTTGCTACTTTCTGAGATCAAGTTCTTGTAACATTGTGTGTGTGAACCTCTCTTGGGTAAACTGGCCAAATCTTGTATGCTTTGCTCTTGGATTTTTCTGAAGGGCTAATCTATTTCTCTGCATGTTGTCTTTAGTCAGTGAGAGCTTCAGATCAAGTGTCATAGTTTGTCTTTGTGAGCTGTTGTCTCATGGTGACCACTTTTTGTTACTAAATATAATGAGAACTCTTTAAGATTTGCAAGAACTAGGATATGCTTTCTTGGCCATGTTGTGCTCATAGCCTGAAGTACTTTTTGTGGGATCTTATTTTTAGCGGTATGCCTGGTAATTATGGTTTGCCTGAAGCTGGTAAAACAAAATGGTGGCTTTCATTCAGGTTTTAATTTTTCTGATAAAATGGACACATAAGCTTATTGTTTAAAGCAAGTTTTCATTCAGCCACAATTTCATTAAGTGCTTTAGAAAACATCAGAAACTGTGCAAGGTTTTGTGTTGCAATTATAAATAATATATTGATAGATCATGAAAAACATTTCCCCTTTGCTAAAAGATTTTTTTTTGTTTTGCCAGGATCATTCTGAGATACTTGGTAAATGATTTATGCTTAGTTTCAGGTAATGCTGGGCTCAGGTAAATAAAGATATGAGACCTCTTGCACAGATGGACTGAGCCCAAACTTGCTGCTTCTGCTTGAATCTCTAGGTATCCATTTATAAGGACACACTTCACTTAGCCATAATTTAATAGGCTTGGATAGAGTGGGGCAACCTTCTTGATATTTCCAGCTGCATAATGAAACTTCTCTCTGAGCTTTTCCTTATGCCCTAGAAAAGATACTCATAGTTCTCCTTATTAATTTAGGAACATTTGGTCTCCTGAACTGCTAAATAGTTGATGAATATTTAATTTGAAATAGATGTTTTATTCCATGCTTCTGCCTTACAAAGTGTGTTGGTTTATCAGCTGTGATAATTCCACAGAGCAGTAAATGTATTCTTTGGCTGGTGCTAGACACAGACTCTTCTCTCTATACCTGATATATCCCAAAATTCTTTGAACCTTGGAATATTGATAAATTATGACAATGTACAGGCAGGTAACACCACAGCAGAACTTCTAGGTGGGTTTCCCCTTTCCTTTGCTTTTACTAAATCCATGACCATGAGGGTGTTATTTACCGTTACTGAAATATTTTCAGCACATTATTTATTGAAAAAAACAGAAACCTGTAAGGAGACAAATTTATGGAAAGTGCAGTCCTTGATTTTTGCATGTGTTTCAGACTTTAATTTCAATAAGTCTGAGAAACTTCCTTAGAATTTCCATTTCTAAAATACTTCACCAATTAAGTACAGACTTTTCTGAGTGTTTTTCACCTTGCACAAGTCTTGTCTTGTGTGTGAAAAATACAAGACTGTGTGTTATCAGACCATAAAATAGTTGGATGTAAGTTTGATTTCAAAAATATTTGGTGGTTTATGCAATTGGAGTATTCATGTATTCGCAAAATCGCCTCTTAAGTTATGTGGAAACATATGAAAGGAATGGATCTTGTCCCAAAAACAATAGGAGGCATTCTAGGATACTTCCTTTCCTGTTACCACTGCCAGCAATGTAACTTAGGCTTCTGCACTGATTGCTTAAATTGTTTACATAAATCTTAATAGCCTTTTTTAGCCAGAACTGAACTCCATCATGCTTTTCACTAGTCTTCCATGGAATATGTCTTTTATGATGATTTATTTCTGATTGAAGCATTTTACATAGATTGTAGTTGGACTCTGAAAACTGCTGGGAATTTTTCTCTTTTTCTTTCTTTCATTTCCATGGGTTTTATTGTATGAATAGAGTGACACATTAAAGTGATGGATTACCAGGAAATTAACTAGTGGGAAAAATATTCAAGTGAACATAAAGCTAAACATGTAAGAAGAACATCAGATTAGTGTGCTTTAAGTAAGGCTTAGACTCGTGGTCCTAAGATGGATAGAAAGGTGGGTGATAAACATTGTTATTTCTGTGTTGGCTGCTTTGGACAAGCCAGGTTCCATGATTACAGAGATACATTTAAGTCATGTCTACAGTCTACATATCTTGATTTCTTTGGTTTTTTTGCATGTCTGGGTATGTTTATGGCTACGTAAGGTTGTTCAGAGGTGACCAGAGAATCTGGTTTATTAGGACATTCTGGATCCTTGGATCTCACCTATCCAAGATCATTGGCTAGAGAGGGGGAGTTCACACAAAGGTGCATAAGTGACATTTTCTGTCTATTCTAGGAGAAATGCTGAAAATTAAGGAAATTATCAATAATGAAAAGTTACCCGTGTTGATGCTCTGTGTCAATAGCTTCCTTTTGAAAGCTGAATTCCATATTAACTTGAACTTTGGAGCTATTTATGATCACTTAATTTTAATAGTGCTAGTAATTTTTGTTCTGATCAAGAAACAAAAATTGAATCCAATTGACAAGCATTTTTAAATATCATGAGCTGGCATGCTAGCCTTTTCATCACCTCAAGGATGTTAGATTAGACATTTCAACTAATGTGTTTTGAATGTTTAGAGGTATGACTCTTGGGATTTAATATCATTGTTGCAATGTCACATAACAATTTTTAAGCTGCTAAATTGTACTGGGAATTAAAATACATGTGCAATTTAAGTCTTTCTCCTATGTTTACAGGCAGAGAAAATTGCGGAGAAAGCTTGTCAAGTAAAACTAAAAACAAAGTGAGATACACTGAATAGATAAAAAGATTAATAAATTAGAAATGTTAGCATAAAAAAGAGGTACAAGTCTTGGCTTAAATAGGAAAAGAAGTTGTGTGGCAGAGATCAAGGCAAAATAAAGAAATGGTAAATAGAGCTAGAAAATAATTTAAAATATTTGCATACAGCAAAAAGGAAAAATCCAAGTAGATAAATAGTCTACATTCAAAACAGCTGAGAGAAATTACAAGGAAACATCTTCATCAAAGAGCCTTTCCTTAGTGATGCTTCTTGGAGAGTTAAATGAATCAAAATTGTAGTGCCACAGCCAGAGAACCAAAAAACAGTAAAGCAGCTAGACTGAAATAGATCTTTGTTTCTACACCTTGTCACCAGGTGAAAGAGTTTTTGGAGGTAGAAGTACTGTGGAGAAATGCGCCGGCAGTTTATATACAAGCACGAACGGGACGGGACTACTGTGGATGTGTCGGAACCGTTTATTTCCCAGAATCTTTATAATACATAGTTTTGTCTATGCAAAGATCTTGACAGTTCGCATCCAGGCAGCAAGCCAAAGAAACTTACTTGTTACAGGCAAAATCTGTGGCCTTCATGTGCTATCTTACAAGTTGTGGTCACAACAGGTACTTTCAGGCTTCAGCAGAGAAACTGAGGATGTGAATCAACATGGAGATTAGTCTGTTGCTCCAGGAGGTCCTGGTAGAGTAGCAGTATGTCAGGTTAACTGTGAATCATAGAATGGCCTGAGTGGGAAGGACCTTTAAGATCATCTTGTTCGAGCCCCCTGCCATGGGCAGGAAACACCTTCCACTAGACCAGGTTGCTCAGAGCCCCATCCAGCCTGGCCTTGAGCGCTCCCAGGGATGGAGCAGCCACAGCTTCTCTGGTCAGCCTGTTCTAGTGCCTCAACCACCCTCAGAGTAAAGAAATTCCTTGTAAAAATCTAATCTAAACTGACTCGCTTCCAGTTTGAATCCATTCCCCCTTATCACTGTGTGCTCTCTGTCTTTCTGCAGGCTTCCTTCAGGTACTAGAAGGCTTCAATTAGATCACTCCAAATCCTTCTATTTCAGGCTGAGCAATCTCAATTCTCATAGCCCTTGCTCATAAATGAGGTGCTCCATCTCACTAATCAATTTGATGGCCCTGCTTTGGACCAGCTCCAACAGACAGTGCTAGGGTAGCATGGGGAAGTTACAGTTGCAAGTCATATGTTAGCTTAGTTGTGTCCCTGAGTTTCACAAGAAAACTCATGAAGATGATACCAATAATGTAACATAATGTGGGCATATACCCAACACTGACTACTAACATAGTGTCAGTTGTTCTCCTGCAAGAAAGAAGTTGTAATTATAAAACCTAAACAAACCTAAACAACCTATCCTGAAAAAGAAAAATTAAATTTGGGAAACAGCAGAACTAAACAATGTATAGTGGGTTCTACACAGGCAAGACTGGAGCAGGGAGAGGGGTGGGGTGAAATACGAAAGCCTCTTAAGGGTTTGCCACTTGTGAATTATGCATCTCACTCTCACTAGTAGGCGTAAATGCATAATTCTAATCTGTTCTTATTACTTATTTATAGCACACAGTAGAATGTAAATTCTGTGCCTCCTTTGCAGAGGCTTAACATGCTGGTTAAGGTACGCAGATATTTCAATGAGCCTACATAGACAACTTTCTGGGCATAATACCCTGTTGCCAATTAAAAGGCATAAACTTCAAGCAATAAATTTAGCTAGCTCTCCCCTCCCATTAACAGGAGGAGCACAGACGTGATGTAAGAAATGAGGTATAGGATCAACAGATAATAAGAAGAGCATTCATCTTGAAATAAACTACTCTGCATTATTATTATTTATGATAGTTCCTGTTGTTAATAAAGTACATGTGGGACAGAGGAAAAGCCTGCAACAACCACTGAATTTATGAGACTGGGGACAGATGCAAGCTCTTCCTTTTATATTGCTGGCACTGATCGATTTGTATTTTTCCCTGATGATGGTTTATGCCATTATAACTGTTTTGTGGCTCCTTACTATTGACTTATGGTTGCAAAGCACTTCACAAATGAGAGCAAGCTTCTGGACATTATATCCTAATCTGCACATCCTATAGATATGCCATAATACAGAGCAGCTGACTGCACCACCTGTGATCTGTGCACCCACAAACATGATTTATTCTGGTAATCCCAGTTTAATGCATCACATCAGATTGTGGCAGTTATGTTATCTGATGGCATTACTGACACTACATGCCATAACTGGGTAGTGCAACATGTCAAGTTGAAAAAACCTTTGGGCTTTTCTTTTTTCCCCCTTTGTTTTCATGTGTGTGTTTTGAAAGTAAATATGAAATTAAATGAAACAAAATAAAAACTCAAACCCACCAACAACAACAAAAACAACCCAAAACCAAAAAAATAAGGGATCCAAATAATTTTGCCCAACCACATGTTGACCATATTAATGGCTCTGCAGCTTGGGCTGCTTGTTCTAATAAGGAGAGAGACGAGCAGATAGAAATACAGTGTATTTTACTGTGCCGCTTATTTTGTGGTCAGCAGAAAACTAGCTCAGCTTTTGTAGTCTTGCAACAGATTTAACTTGCTATAAATTGTCTTGTTTAGGAGCAGTGCTCAGAAGCTGAGTCCTCCCACTATCCTTGTTCCAGCACTCCAGTAATGTTTTGGCAAACTCCTTTATCCTCTGACTATAATTCAGGAGTACAGAGCTGTTCTGGTCCTAGGAAGGTGATACTATCTCTTCTGCAGAAACTCTTAAATCACATGATGGCTTGCCTGGATAGTGAGAATTGTTCCCTAATCATCTCACATGCCTGGGTCTGTACAAAATGGTGAAAAAAGTTACTCATTATGGGTGTAAAATGCAGATGTTCTTAAATACAAAACTCACAACCTATAAATCCTTAATTTAATCAACCTGTAGTTGATGGCAGTTCAAAGAGCCCTTGTTGTAGTTTTATTGTTTAGGTTCCAATTTCTAGTGTTGAGTGTGCTTTCTCAGGCTTCTGCTTGTTTAGTGAATTGGCTTTTGTTGATTAAGACAATTCTTTTGGCATTAAAATGGTGTTTTGTAATTTAGTATGCATATTAAATTATAGTAAGAAAAAGATACAAATAAAATTGTCTAAGTTTTGTCAAAATATTTATTTTGGAAATTAATTTCTTTGATCTCATCCCTCTTTTTCTTTGCTTGGCAGAAAAAACTTATATAAAATAAATACAGTGTTAAAGAGTTCAAAGTTGTTTCAGATACAGAAAGAGAAGTATGGAAATCTTGCAGGAATGTTGGACAGATTTGCAAATTATAGTGATGCTTACATAAGTAATTTTAAAAATATTATATTGATACTTAATGTTTGTCCCCTCAAGTTTGATTTATAAAGATAACCTTGAATCATCTTGTCAGCAGTACTAGATGTGCCACAATTTTAGGTGGGGCGAGTGTCTCTGAAAATTCCACTTTCTGAATTTATTGCAAGTCCTTTTTTCTTCCCTTCCTCCACCTACCCCCCTTCTATTATTGAAAGGGAATTCAAGGGAACAGAGCATCCTAATTGCTTTTCTATGCAGCACTTACTATCCTGTACCCCTCTTTGGTGTGTCTTCTTTGTTTCCTTCTCTGAGGTTGTTTCTTTGTAGCCTCTCTTCCTGAGAAAGTGTGTGTAAGTCTCCGCTCTCTCACTGCTGTTTTCCAGACAGACTTTATTCTGCACTCTGTAATATATGCTGCTCCAGATGAGACTGCACTATTGATTTATACAAAATGGATAGTAATAGTTGCTATTGCTTACCATATATTCATATATAGCCACATCTTACTCGCTGCAGCGGCACGTTCGCATGTGCTCTTGCGTGAGTTGTGAAAGTGGCAGCCTGGCACTTCATACAATTATCTCGGCACCGAATGTTGGGTAGGTCTGAATTTTGTTTCTCCCACTGCAGCAAGATTGGAATTACTTGGGAATACAGGATGTACTTCTGCTGGTGAGCCAAAGGGTTCCTGGTTATACTAATGTAAATCCAGAGTAGTTCCATTTTTATAGACGCAGGTATCTGAGTTTCAAATTTGCAATGTATTTGCCTACTGCAAATATATTTTCCAGTTGTGAATATAAAGCTGAAGTAATACAGAGGTAAAATGGTCAAACCATGCTTTTTTCCTTTTTCACTTTTTGGGCTAAACATTGACTGAGACATTATGGTTCTTATGATTTATACTAGCAACTCATCTCTGTTTAAGCTGGAATAAGAAATACAGTGAATGGATTGGAAGCATTCGTGAATGGAAATTTTCATTTAAATCTTAAAATCTTCATTCCTTATTATATGTAAAGAAATGAAAAAGAGGGATATCAAACTAAGATGGTGTTATTGACAACAATTACTTCTCTCCACGTACCTGGTAAAAATTAATGTGCTTTGTCTTCTTTCTGATTTTTCCCCCTCTGACCTTCAAACTCATTTTATTTTTCCAACTTTTATAATTGAAGTAAACTGGGGAGACAGTGAATGGTTATAATTCTAGTCAGAAAAGAAGTAACTTGGAAGTTCAGTAGGTTGATTTGATGCTGAATGTTTTCACTGACTGACTGGCTCTGTGTCATTTTGGCAGCAAGAGAAACTTTTGAAAAACCTTCCAAAATGCCTCCATATTTTTCTGATGGTGACTAATGCTAATGGGTCAGAGAAAAACATGTAAGGGATGTTATGGGAAAGAGGATTCCAAGGAGCATGGTGATTCTTCTGTGGTCAGTGACATGACACGTCCTTAGAATCACAAAGCAATATAGGTGGAAGTGCTAAAGTCTGAAGAGAAGTTTAAATGTTCTTCTCAAATGTGTCCTTCCTGTTTTTTCTAAACCATGTGGTGTAGGGCACTCCACAGGATTTGAGTTTTCTTCAGCTGAGCACCTTTGGGATTTCAAGCTAGTGTGTCCTAACTGGAAGTAAAAAGAGCCTGGAAAATGTTTCCAGTAGCTATCTCAGGGATGTAGCTTTACAGTAAAAGATTGAAATCCTTGCTGTCCAGCTTTTACAATGAGATATGAATAATAGGCATAGGAATAATGTGTAAATAAAAAATGCATACCTAGCTAAGGAAGGTTAAAATTAAAATAGTTTTACTAAAATAAAAAGGAACAATGAAATCCATTAATCAGGAATGGATGTTTATGTGGACTTGTGAATTGGTCAGGATGAAACCTAACTCTTGAGGAATGAATTTTGCCTCAAAGTATGAGACTTTGGGACAATAAACGGCAAAAAGTTTTACTGTGCAGCAATTAAGGGTGTAAGAGCGTAATCAAGAGACACTGTTACTAAATGTGAAGGCAAATAAACGGGATAATCTTTGCTGTTAAAACATAATTATCTTTAAAAGCCTTAATATGCTTTGGAGCTGTCCCTTTTCCAAAAGTGGAACCATTTTCAGGAATTTAAAATCTTTAGCAATTTCTTGAAATCATTGTAAACAGAAATGATGAAAGATCCTTTTGTTTCACATTTGTGCCAAAGGGTTTTTCTTCTTGAATATAACTCTTCTACACAGCCCAATACATAACTGTCATGTTTTTATGCTCCCATATGTTAAATGGTTTTGTGCTACGCTCTTTATTTCCCAAGATGGGACGTGGAAGTTCCCTGAATTCTTCTGAAGTGCTTAAGTCTCAAAAGGAATGAAAATTTCGTAGAATAGCCTGGGTTGGAAGGGACCTGCTGTGGACAGGGTTACCTTTCACTAGACCAAGTTGCTCACGGCTCTGTCCAGCCTGACCTTTGAGCACTTCAGGACTGGGGTATCCACAACTTCTCTGGGCAACCAGTTCCAGTGTCTCACTACCCTCCCAGTAAAGAATTTTTTCCTTTATAAGTAATTTGGAAAACCAGAGATATTTACTGCTGAACAAATAGTTTCTAAAACACATCAGCATTTGTTGGCCAGCTGGAAGCCAAGTTATTTTGTCCATGTGCCATTGTGTCAAAGTCTTTGCTGTTGTTCTTAGAGCAGAACAACAGCTTATGGTGCTTCCTGAAAAGAGTTATTTGTGATCCTGGGTTTATTTGTTGCTTTTTATTTGTTGCTTTTTATTACTTGCACTTGTGTTTAATGGCTTCACAAAATTATTTAAATGTTGTCGCTCTCAACGTTAGTGAATCACATAAGCATTCTTAGTTATTAATCAATATGTTAGAATTTGCTGCTGTCTTGGAAGATAGATTCAGTTAAAGAGCCAGTTGCATGTGTGGAAGGCCATCCATTGCTAATTTACACAATTTGGTAGATGAGCACTTTTTGTCTTGATTGAGTTGCCTAAAGTACCTAAGGGTACTTCATTTGTGACATTTTTTTCTGAAATATTTTCAAGTAAGTGTGGTGTGGGGTTTTCAAATCTATGAAATGATGCAGCCCTAGTATAATACCCTTCCAGAGAAAGTTGTACGTTAGTGATGGCTCTTTGAGAGTCAAGATAATTAAGTGATTGGTGCTTTATAAATAAAGAGAGCAGAATATACGGTATTACAAGTTGAATATGAGTTATTGCTTGCTTTCAGGAAATGGCGGAAGTCAGAGAAGTGCTAGTGATGTCTGTTGGAGCTGCCTGATAGTGCAGTCTTGACACTTAGCATATGAATCAGATGTTTGGGATTTTTTGATGGTGTACAGAAATCAGAAGAGGACATGGTTGTATTTGGTGGTGAAGATTTATGGTCCCAAGGAGTTTATCTTCTAATTAGATATTAAGTTACTATGAGTTAATATAATAGATTGTGAGAAAGAAGATGAAAGAACAGAGTAAGGGGGTGAGTAATGAGCTGAAATGTTTGTATAGTGTACCTACATAAACTGTGTGGTGATTGGAATTCTTTGGAAGTTTTTCATTTTCAAACTCTCTCAGCAGGTTTTTGTTGTTGTGCTGCTAACAATCCCTTGCTACAATTTAGTTGGATCATTTTCCTTTGAATATAGCAATGGGATAATTACTGTGTCAATTATTTTCCTGAGAAAGCATGTGAGGTTCCTTGCCCAAGTCAGGTGAGTGCTTACCAAGACAGGATGTTGTCATTTCTGGTCCTTACAGGAGCTGCCTGAAATCAGGGAGAATGGAAGTAGGGAGGAACAAGAAGGGTGTGTGGCTCTCTTGCAGTAAATCTGAATATAATAAGAGTGTTAAGATAGTTACAGATAAAATAAAATATTGAGACTATTACTACTGTGTTATTTTTGAACTGGGATGTATTCTGACAGTGAAATGGGAAAGCTTATGTTTTGTTGAATCTTCAATTTTGGTTGGGTTTTTGGCTGTTTTTTTTTTTTTTGACTGTACTAATTATGTTTTTGTGCTTTTGCTTTAGTAACTTCTCTCAAATTCCATGCTAAAAGTGGCACTGTAGTGTTGTATATTATCTTTCAATGACTACCCATTAAATTTGATCAAAGCAAGTGAGTGTTCTTATTGACCATGCAAACGGGGTCATTCTTTATTCTTTCTGCCTCATGCATTCATTGTGCTCTCAGGACTTAAGCAGGTGGTTATTAGGAACTGGAGGGATACCAACCACTATAGTTGGTTAGTGTGGGAAGTTCCAACCACCCCATATATCTAAGAATTTTAGTGATATGCAAATACCGATTTTAATGATAGTCACTGCAAGTCACAATTCACTTGCTGATGTATGCTTAGAAAATGATTTAGTTTGTTTGTGTTGCCTCTGAGGTCAGAGAGATGAAAAGGCGGGTTGATCCTTCCTCTCCCTCTGCTCCACCTTTTTCTTCAGGGAAAGTGAGTCATGGATTTAAAACGGATATGTGGGATTTTATTTTAGTTTTCTTCCTTTGTTCTGTTTTAGCACAAAAAATGCAGAATTATTTTTCTGTCTACCTTCTACTTTAATATGATGACTTGAGGGAATCCTGTACCCACAAAAAACGATCTTTTTATTTGTCTTTTTGTGCTTTTCACTCTTCTGAGTCTAGAAATGAGAACAGGACCAAATCCTGAATTTAGGGGTTTTTTTCAATCAGTCAAGTTCTGTCATTTGTAGGCTTTGCTTTATATTGGTAAGAAATAAGTGTTTTCAGTGAGTAGTTATTGGAATATTGAAATAAGAAACATTTAATCTTTAAATTAAAGTCGGGGAACTGGAATTGCAGAATAGATTGGAATATAACCTGATCAAGCAAATTTTTAAGAAAAAAAATCAGGTTTTGCTGTAGATTTAAATGCAGTAATTGTGTCCTTACTGGGTTCGTCTTGTGAATTGAGATCAATGAAATTCATCCAGCAACAGCATGAAATCAATTGTAAAATAACATATAATTCCCACCCTATGTTGTAAATTACACTTTGTTTGACATTAGTCACTGAGTTTTCCATGCACTGGGGTGCATTTTCTTGTAACACATTTCCACATAATGCTTGTGGATCTGTTTCTAATGTGTTTGAGAGCGATCTGTTTTTCATGTCCACAATTGCCTACATTTGATCTTATGCAAATCATGCAATCAAGCAAATGGAAAGCAAGGCATTGTTGCTAGAGGACCTTGACAAAGAGTGGCTTTGTAGTTTTAAGAACCTCCTCCCTCTTTCAAATTCATGTTTGTATCCATAGCTGTTTGAATCCACTGATCCGTTATGAAATACTTGGAACTTGAAATAGGAAAAATCTCCCAAATTAGGTTGTGATGAATAATTGCAGTGATTATGATGTAATATGATTTTTATTGTTGTCAGTTTCGGCTTCTAACCTCTTAGAAATGCTGCCTTCCCTATATTTGCTGGCTCATCCAAACTTTGAAGTCTATGGAGAGATTTTAATGATGGCAAAGCTCCTACCTTGAATGACATTGCTAAGCCTTGAATTTCTTTGTTTTCTTCTCCTGCTTACACAAACAAAATTTTTCTTTTTAGCCTTTATCCTACCTAAATCTTTCAGATTCCATTGGAACTTTCTACTTAGTAGTCAAAATACTTAGGTGTTAGTAAATCAAGATGAGGAATAAAGATTTTCTTAGAGTCTGGTGACATACTGCTTTTTAAACATATTTTATTTTTCAGCTATTTTTTAAACTCTCCTATCCTTTCCTCCCCTTTCAGTATGTTTATCATCTGATCTCAAGTGATCTCTGTGCTCATATGTGCTGTGTTTCCATTCCTTGCAGTTGTTTTTTTTTAAACTTTACATGTTTCCCTGTCTTTTTCTCTTGCTTTTTCTGTTCTTGGTACTAAGACACACAAGGTAACTTATAGTCAATTGTTTTTTTCAGGGAGGGAAATAAAACATTTTCCCATCTTCCATTCTCTGAATCCTTGAAAAATTTATTCCCTCTTCAAATTACACAAGGTATTTCCACAAACATATGCCTGCCAGTAGTCTCATCAGCTGCAGTCTGCATGGAGCCCCGCACTGATAAGGAAAAGAGTGATCCACCATGAACACATGGAAAAGGAGCAATCAACTTTTTCTTTTCCCTTCCCTTGGGTTATATTCACTCTTCTTGGTGAAACCCTACCATATACTTTCAACTTTGAGAGAAGAATGCATAATCAGTATCTAGGAGGTTATGAATTATACAGGTTCCATTAATTGCTTTCATCTATTCATTTTAGGATTGCTGAAAGTAAAATCCTTCTGGTCACTTGTTTGCCCACCCACAACATGGACTATGTAATACTTGAGTCACAGACTTTGAGCTCCGTCTGCACTTTTGTGGCTTATGGCAGTTGCAGGGAATAAGGGACCCAGGAAGGTGTACAATAATGAAGGCAATGCAGCCAGTGCACTACATGGAGTTTCCCTGCATGCTGACCCAGCTTGAGCACCTGCTCTGGAGTGTGCTTTCCCCCTCTCACTGACTTAAGCACTGCTTAACCCTGGTAGAATCAGTGCCATTATGTTGATTAAACATGTCACTGTTACAGGCATTCACTTGATGATTTTTTTTGAGCTGCTGCATTTTTTTAACTCACACTTTGCCGTGTGCTCCATAGAACAATACCAATGAGTGATACAGTGTTTTCAATAAAAATGCCCAAGTTCATTGTCTCCTTACACAGAGTGGAGCAAATCAGAAGAAATTTCATTCCTGCAGGGATTGAAGGTGTTATATGAGGGGAAAATTAATGAGAGAGAAGTTGGGCCTATAACATTTCTGCTTTGGCGATGTCTTTGTCATCCAACCAGAATTTTTAAATTTGTGCTCAGAAATATGTTGTAAAAAAATATAGTTTGATACTATTGGGTTCTGAAAACGCTACTGTTTTATATGTTTTACAAAAACACAGAACTTTTCTGACATATTGAAAATTTGTGTCTGTTGAACAAACATTTTACCTGTATACCTTATGCTGTTGCCAAAACCTCAACTGTAAATTCCTTCTTAAAAAGAAAATTTGCTTGTTTAAGTCTGAGATTTGTATTTTAATGAAAAAAGAGACGGGAAAATGCTAGAAAATTATGTCTGCATTACTTTCATGCTATAATTTTTCTATCAAACATTCCTTTAATAATATAGGGAAGAATATGTGAACTTTTAGAATATTTATTCAACAAAAATTATACATTTTATTCACCATTTTGTGCAGTAATTGAAATTCAAGATAGCTTCAAAATTAATAACCATTGAGTAGTTGTTTTGCTGTAGCATTAGATGGGTTGTCTTTACTGAAATATATTTTATGAGTGTTTGGTGTTCGTGCAGCTGAAGACAAACAGGCAAAGACAGAACGGATCAGTATGAGTAGTGGCAACTCTGAGCTTCCTTTGTGTTCATGCTTATAGGGAGATCTGCAGAAAGTGAATTGTATGTATTGATGCTTGTCATTCTTGTTTCATACAGCAAGTTAAAAAATATATATAATGCAGCTGTGTTAATAAACCTGTACTTGTTTTTCTATTAATTTAATTTGATTTGATTTAATAATCTCAAATGTGTTCATTTGCCACTGTAGCAAATTGATGTAGTATGTAGCACCTGAACATCTAATTTCTTTTTTTTTTTTGGTTGGTTGGTGTACATTCTGGGGTAAATGGAGTACAGTGGGGTTATCTCAGCCAAAGCACACCCCATAGATCTATGGGTAATCAAAATTCAGTCTACTACTAAAGAACCAGTACCTATTCATTCCTCTGGGGCAAACCTGAAACTTTTAAGAGGCACAGGTCCCCTTTCCTCTTGATTTTCTAAACTTGCTAGTGTCTGAAAACTATAGGAAAACAAGTTAAAATGAGTACACCACGTAAATTCCTATTCTTTTTTTGCCCTAGATTTGGCAGTTTTCACACCGCACCAGTTCCTGCTCACTGCCTGCACACTCGCTGGCTGTACAAACAGTTCCCAGGTCACCTTGTTTACAGCACAGCTGCCACCATCTCACGTAGATGCCCCGGTCCTGACAGTTTTGGATTCTAGAACAATACATGTACAGTAAGTAAGGATTTCTTCTTTCCTGACAACACAATAGTGCATCAGTTTATTCAAGAATTCCAGTGAGTTCAATCAGGGGAAGGGTTTGTGACATAAAATTAAATTTATTATGATTAAATGCATAGAAGTGATTAGTTTAGTGGTTCTGTGAACCTTCTGATTATCACTTGCCAACTTAATTTCCATTTTGTCTTTACGCAATCAGTATAACCTACATATGGGCATAGCCTCTGCAAACTTCAGTGCAGGAAATGTTCTGGTGATATGCCCCTTTTGTAGCCCCTGCTTTGTGTGTAATCATTTGTCTACTGAGTACAAATACTGCATTAGATGTATGGCTTAGATTTATTTTTATGATTGCACAACTGGGTTTTCAAATTCTCAAAATAGACCCCATGAAGTCCTCTAAACAAAGCCTTACATTTTTCAGCGTGGTTTGAATCTTTATTTGGTCTGGTCTTAATCATATTTTGCTTTTATTTGCAGATGGAAAGAACCAGTGGAAGTAAATGGAATCCTAGGTCGCTATATAATTTATATGGCCACCAATGAGCAGAATTTTACAAAGTGGAATGTAATCTATAACAGCACAGAACTTTTTCTGGATTTTACTATTCCGCAGCTTTTCCCGGGTACTGAATACCTCATAAAACTAGCTGTAAGTTTTAAAGATGTGTAGTAGAGGTGTAAAATGGTGAAAATGATTCTGACTTTGTTAGCATCTTAATATTTAATGGTTCTTGTGTCCACTTTGTTTAACCTCTTCTTTTTGAAGCTAAGGCGGGTGAGCAAAAGTAGGTTTTTTTTGTTTCAAAACAGATTCACAAAAATGTATATGTAATTTAAATACAGGTTTTCTTCAAGGATAAGTTGGATAACTAATGAAGAATTGAGCAGAAATATATGAAATGCTTTTAAAATATTTCCTTGGACCCAACTTACAAGCAAACATTGAAGGTTTTTAAAAGTGTCAACCTTTCATATTTTGTACCATGGTAATTTGTTCTTTAATCCTTTTTTCCTTCTGTATGTAGAAGGAAATAGCAGAGAAGAAGAGTTCAGTGTAGAGCAGCAGTTTGTGTATTCAAAACATTTTAAAAGACATGAGTGTTTTCATTGCATTTCTTTATCATTTGTTTTATTTTGTGATGAAATGGAACAGCTTCTTCGGTAACAAACCTGAAAATACGTGGATAGAAGGAGAGGATTGTCCCTTGTTTTAAGCACATTGTTCATTTTATAACAATACCTATATAAGGATATTTGCTTTGATAAATGCCATAGAAAAATATTCTGCTCTTGATTATGAATAAATTTACATTTATGTAGACTGGATATGCATTCATTTTTTCTTAGCATGCTCTTGAATGTTCTAAATATTATACCACAAAAAATAATCTACCTTCAGGTAATGATAAGGATCTGACTTGAACCTGAAAAAAACAAGGATATTCAGTCTAATTAAAGCTTAGATTCATGTTGAAATTAATTCATTTGTGCCTAGATATTTCAGCATAGTAAATTGCTTAGCATATATAATAGTGCCATGTCCAAAACTAAGGCACTACTTCAACAAGCATTTTATGCCTTGATTTTTTATGTATTCTTTACAAAAGAATTTGTGCTGTCCTTCACTGTGCCACAGCTTTTCTCTGCTCCTGCCCAGCTTCTGTGCATGGGGGCACAAGGAGAGAGCATCAGGGAAAAATTAACAGCTACAATCTGGAGAGCACCTGGGACTGCTTTTGGTGGCTCTACCTTGGGATACGGGAGGAGGTGTTGCGTGCATTTTGGTTTTGCTTCATCAGCGTGCACAGATTTCCTAGAAGTTACCAAATAAATGTTTAGGAACCCTTTGCTCTCTATATTTTATTTCTCATTTCTTTGTAAATTTTTAATCCCCCTTAATATTTGCATTTAATCAGAAAGTAGCAAAAGATAATTTCTTCTAGTGACAAAGGTAACCAGATTTACCTGGATAAAATGCAGTGGTCTGTGATAGGTGAGTTAGAAGATCTAAATGTCCTTGCAGCTTTAAAAATGATAAAAGTGCATGAAAAGCTCAATATCTTTGAGGTGTGATAGCTCTCTTAAAACATTTGGATCCATCATATATAGAACTAGTTAGACTGGTTTGAGAGGAATGTACTATTACAGGTTTACAAGTTATGAAGATTAAACATGGCCAAATGTTACTTGTTTATGAAAGTAAAAAACTCCAAATATAAAAAAAACCCAACAAAAACCAAATCCGCAAAAAATTTCAAATCAAGCATACACACCTGGAAAAAAATTTAATTAGTGTTTCATATATTATTTAACTGAATTTGAATAAAACTTAAGAGTAAAAATACCCCAAACAATCATCAACAGTGGAAGATATAACTAAATTGTGTCTTTTTTTTTTTGTTAGAATGAAATATTTCTATCAGTTAGAACTTTTTCCTTGTTTCACAGTTACTATTAACTTTGGTTTGTATCCATTCAAAAATTGGTTTTGGTTTCTGTGTCATCAAAAATTGCATCTTGAACGCTGGAAGCAGGAGCTTCATGAGCAGAACTTTCAGCACCTCACAGGCTGTTGCCTGTAACTTTTGTATGAAAGGTTAATGTTGCTACATTGAAAATGCTAGAAAATGTTTATTTTTGCATGCTGTTACCAATTTTCAGAATTGATTACTGCCATTTAATATGCAGCAATTTTATTCATAAATGAGTACAACAGGTTTTGTAAGCAAGTCTAATGCTTCTTTCCTAAAGTCAGCCAAGAAGACATAGGGTCATATCTCCATGGATTAGTGCAAAGGAACTTGCTTTTGTTCTGTTCATTCTCTAAGCTGGGTGAGTGTGAGCCAGGCCAGCCTGAAAGCAAATGGAAAGTTGAAAGGTTGCCTTTAGTAGCCAGGGTGTCACTCTTCTTTGTATGACTGAAGTGCTTTTGTGATTGAACTGTTAAGCTAATATCTCCTCAGGATGCTGCAGTGTGGGTAAGCTGGCTCAGGTCCTGTTTGGAGTGTTGCTATGTGGTGTCATCTGATGTGGTTTGCATCTGTCCTTTGGCTGTCCAGTTCCTGTGGTATTTTTGCAAATTTCACCTGAAATCTGTTTCTCAAAGTGACAAAATGGGAACTCATTCTGGGTGGAGGTTTTCATGGCTTTGAGAATCACTGGATGTGATAGCCAGGTGTCCAGTCCATTTGGATACACTGATCTAAAATCCTCCTACCTGAAATACAGATGAACTCTCTTTTGCTGATTTTCATTAGAAGAACCAGAAACTTCGTGTCCCAGCAAATTTCAGAGACACAAAAATTGAGCTGTGTGAAATTCAGGAAATAAATGAATGAAAAGGCTGCTGTTACCAAGCCCTTAAATGAAACACTCTCCACTGCTGAAGTAGGCCTGGTGGAAATTAATTAGCTAGTCAGTAAGGAATAAATGAGAAAGAGGCCTTCCAGAACTGCTCTTTTTGGCTTCTTTATGAAGCCAGTGGAAGTAGAATCATTCAAAGATTACTCTGCTTCTCCTGGAAGGATGATTTTCTTAAATATTTTACTTATCAAAATGCTAATAGTTACCTGAGCATCCATCTGAACTGATGCCGGTTTTTGGGTTTTATCATGTTTAGAGTAAATGTCATTTTTTGGATGTTCCCAAAACTGAGATTGCGTTCTTTCATCTTTACTTGGTAGTTCAGACTAAACATGGAGTCATTCCTTAGTTGCATTGGGAATGTAATTTCCAGTGATATCAAAATAATCTTTATGTATAAAAGAGCCTCTTATTTGCAAACAATACTTATTTTTACCCTTGGGGTCAGTATACAGTTTTGGAGGGCATAGGGAATGTGTTTGACTGCTCTCTGATTTGAAAAACAATGGGAAATGGGAAACTGAAGCTAATCCTTTCAAATAAAATATAACAGATTGAGAGAAACATTTTGTTCCTGGACATCTGGAGAGCAAGATTCTTTGTTTGCTGATGATCCACTTGTCCACTTTAGTACATGGACAACTTAGAAAAACACAGATAATAATCCCATAAGTTTTATGTATGTCCAAATGTAAATATTTGTTGAATTCAGGTTTTTATTAATTGTATTATTAAACAAAACCCTAAAAATAAGCAATAACCTAACACAAAGATCTTTCAATCCAGTAGCAATATATACATATATATATTTGTATGTTTTTTAACATGTGTAGTCTTGTCATCAGCATTGGTGCAAATAATTGGCAAAGCATCACATGGACCATAGCTGTGTACATGTAAAACTTTAAAAGCCTGTTATATAAAGGATATGCACTTTTGCCTTCACGTTATATTATTTCATATCCCAAACAAAATACAAAAATTGCATGGTTAACATTTTGTTCTCTGGCAACTGAAATACAAATTATTTTCCTTTATTTTCCATAAACATGTAATAATAACAACTAATACACATTGATTTATAATAGGGTGGTTTTTACTATTATAATTGCACATGCTCTGGGTGCTGTTGTGAAGTACAGAAGAATGTTTTAGCTATAGTATGCCTAAAAACTAAGTATCATGAGTTACTATACATCCTCTTGTTATTTAAGAAAAGAGGTAAACAAATCTATGCTAAGAAGAAGGTCTTACCTGAAAATCACAGAATTACTAAGTTGAGATTTGGAAGAATGATGAGACTTAGGCAAAAAAAAAAAAATTGATAAAATTATTGGTACTACTTTGAAAGGTGTTTATTTGTTCTGATTAATATTTTAAGGCTTGCACTGGAGGTGGGTGTTGTATAAGCGAAGCCAGCGCAGCTATAACAGATGAGAGTACACCAGAAGGGGTTCCTGCTCCAAAAGCCCAGTCATATGCATCTGACTCCTTTAACATCTCCTGGACTAAGCCTGAGTATCCGAATGGTAAGTGAACTCTTTTAGCCTCAAGTTAAAAAGATGATTAGTAAAGGTAAATTAATATTCTAAATGGCAGCTTATATGTGGTGCTTAATTTTTAATGATCATTTTAGCACATAAAATACCTGAGATAGTATCATTGTCTGCAGCTGGGAGATTGTGGTTTTCAGCCCAACGTGCCGTTTCAGTGGCTCAAAAGTGCTCCCTTTTGATAGTACTTGTGTACTGCATCTCATTGTTCAATGTTTTCCAGGGCAACTGAGCTGAGGAACAGGCATTCTTGAAGAATATCGGTCTAGGATGTTAATTTCACCCTCCAATAAAACATTAATTTCTTTTACATTAATTGATATGTAATAATAATTAGATTTGTGTTCTGCATACTCATCATATAGTTGTACTTTTCTATGGCTGTGAAAGTTAAACAATATGCTTTCTTTTGTTTAGAAATGTTTTCCATTTCAAAATGTCCACGTGTAAAACTTCTAGACAAATGTTACTTTTCTAGTGGGGTTGCACGGTATCATTTGCTTGGAATTTGCTCTGATTTTAGCAGTTTAAATCACTGCTACATGCATCATAATAAAATCAGAGTGATGCTATGTAGGAATCACTAAATTTGAAGTATCAGAAATGTTTTTCTTTATTGGCTCATGATATTATTTCAATATATAGAATTATTTCTCCCAGTGGTTTCACATAAATTTCATTTTTTCCTGCAAGTTTTTTTCTCACATTCAGTTGTGATAAAGCACATCCTACTTGTTCAACTTCACTAAAGATATTTTAAATGATTCCCCCAGAAGTGGTGATTGTATTCTGTAAGGTCTTACATTAAATTTAGAAAGAAATAAGAATATGTCACCTGTTAAATTATGTATTTGATAATTTATGGTTCTTTGGAAGTCATTGTGGAAGATTTTACTTCCTAGCCCCTAAGAAACTTTCTAACTCTGTTTCTAAAATCTCATCAGCATGTGTGGCAAAAGCAAGGAGGCAGGAGAAAGGGGAAGGGTAAGGGATGGGAGGAAATGGTGAGGACGGTCATGCATGTAGCTTAGTGCTAAAGTCTGAATAATTTTCCCTGAAATAGGCATTTTTTAATAGTTAATTTCAGGGCCTGATCTTGTTATCCTTGCATTGTGGAAAAAAATGCAAACCATTTAGAGAGTGGTTTAACTAATCGAGGAAATACAAATATATATGTCCATATACATATTTATACATGCATATCAACAGCACACAATAAAGGTCTAGAGTTTAAGAAATAAATTTTCACAAGCTTCCTTTAAAACAACTAAAAGCCAGGATGCATTACTGAATTTGGGTGTTGTAGATTGTTAATACAGCATTTACTATGTACAGCTTGGCTCTCATTTTAACTACAATAAACAACTTGCTAGGAAGCTGCTGAGGATGTTGGTGCACCCTCAGCAAGTTTGCAGATGTTTCCAAATTGGATAGGAGTGCAGGGCAGGAAGGCTTTGCAGAGGGTGTTGTACAGGCTGGATCGGTGGGCTGAGGCCAATGGTGTGAGGTTCAACAAGGCGCAGTCTGGGTGCTGCCCTTGGGTCACAACAATACCAGGCAGTGCCACGGGCGGGGAAGCTGCTGACGGGAAAAGCACCTGGGGGTGCTGGTCAACAGAGGCTGAACTGCAAGAGCCAGTGTGTGCCCAGGTGGCCAAGAAAGCCAATGGCACCCTGGCCTGGATCATCACTGGTGAGGCCATCAGGACCAGGGTGGTGATTGTACTCAGCACTGGTGAGACCACACCTCCAATCCTGTCTTTAGTTCCAGACTTCTCACTATAAAAAAGGGCATTGAGGTGCTAGACTGAGTCCAGAGAAGGGTAATGGGGCTGGGAAAGATGCTGGAGTGCAAGTCAGATGAGGAGCAGCTGAGGGAGATGGGGGTATTCAGCCTGGAGAAAAGGAGGCTGGGGGAGATCTTATCCCTCTCTACAACTGCCTGAAAGGAGGGTGTAGCCAGGTGGGGGGTCAGTCTCTTCTCCCAAGCAATAGGACAAGAGGAAATGGCCTCAGGTTGTGCCACAGAGGTTCAGATTGTGTATAAGGAAAAATTCCTTCATGAAAAGGGTTCCCAAGCATTTGAACAGGCTGCCCAGGGAAGCAGTTGAGTCACCATCCCTGAAAGTATTTAGAAGATGCAATGTGGCACTTTGGGACATGGTTTAGTGGTGGATTTAGCAGTGCTGGGTTAGCAGTTATATGGACTCAATGATCTTCAAAGTCTTTTCCAACCTAAATGATTCTGTGATTTATCTAATAACATATTTTCTCATTCTCCAATTTTCTATTTCCATCCTTTCTCCATTTTCTTGAAAAGACTTTTTAAAAAACTCAACAGCAAATAAGCTCTAAAAGTTTTGACTGAGCAAGTGCTTAATCAGGAAGGTTCACTTTGTTCAGTGACTTTGTTTTGCTCATTCTCAGCACATCTTTTGGGCTGCCTTTTGACCATATAATCTATAATGGCTGTGTCAGTGTTTTAAAACTGTGTAAGAGACTGAAAAATACCATAGTTGAGAAGAATAAAATTTGAGAAAAACCAGCAGAAGATACTTAGGTACTTTCCCTAAAACTTTCTTTCTTCAGCATTCTACTGGTGCATTCTTGATTTTTCTTTTTTTTTTTTTTTTTTTTCCAAAAGCTTAGAAGCTGTTTCCTGCTTTGAACTGAGTTGGATCAAACTTGGTGTGTTCCAGGCTGCTAAGCAGTGCTTTTCAAAAATACTGAGCTTGGCTTTGTTTCAGGTGGAAACCTCAGAATTGCAAAGATTTGCATATCATAGATTGTCATCTCCTTATTAGATCTCTGGGGCCATTCCTTTCTCTCCTGCCTCCTTCCGTTTGCTCCTGCTTGACAGATGCTACTGTTTATTTCCATGGGCTGAGGAGGCTTATCAGCTTCCAGTGGGTGTGTGGGCTGGCTGGGGCTTGGACAGCACAGACTTGGCTATGCCCTCGTGATGTATATGGGCTCCAGCTGCTTGCTGTGAATTAGAAAAAAATAAGGAGAATTAAAATGCTACCCTGGAGGTCAGAGGTGGCAAAAAGGATTAAAGGCTACAAAGCTTCTTCACAAAGATGGCACAATGAGGGGAAATAAGCTTTGGGGTACAGGAACACCTAGGCCTGTGTTGTCCAGGTGTAAATATCGAACTTTGAGGCTACAGGTTTTTATTTAATTTAAGGCTTATTTACATTATATAGAGGGGAAAAAATTCATAGAAAAATGGGAAATTAAACACGTAATTCTTTGTTGTAAGTTGCTTCAGAAATATAATTTATGTATTAAGTAGAAAAAAGACTTTTGGAAGATGGCATGTTGAATATTGATATTTTATTTTGTCTTATTTTCAATCCAGCAATAAAATGGTGGATAGGACATGGCCCAGATTCTGCCACCCTACACATACATATCACATATGTATGTAGATAATAGGTAGTATAGACAATATTGACCATTTAGATGCAAGCAATGTAGGGAGAGGCTTGTGAAATCGTGTGTCATCAGATATTCTGCTTTGACCTTTCATTATTCTTGTGGCCTTAATAAACAATGATCTTTTCTTCAGAGCACATCCATTATAACCTTGCCATATAGTTTGAGATCTGCTATTTTAAAATCCTTGAAAATTTTCCACTGAAAATTTTTCTTAGCTGGTCAATTCTCAAAAACTTCATTTTGTGTTCATGTCATAGATAAAACCAAATCTAAATCAGGATTGTATCTTCCAAGGCCATGTGGAATTTTAATGGAAAATAGTAGGTATAGTAAAAACTGATTTATAAAATTATTCAGTGAACTAAGCCAGTACTTGTTCTTGCAAATCCTTGTGCTTATGAGAGACGACTGGTGTTTGTAGTCAGTGAAATTGATGTAGGTAAAAGTATGTTTGCTTAAGATTTGACCTGTAGATTGCACCTTAAGAGTAAAGTGCTTGTAGTACTTTGGATTCAAAACCTCTTTAATGTCTTGAATATCATTGACACATTATATGGTCTCACCCAGAGAGGGGAAAGGAGCAAGAAGAAGATTTTATAACTTTCTTCAGTTTAAGTTTGATTTGCATTCTTGGTTTTCTTTTCAATGGTGGAACATAATTGTACTGTAGACAATAGAGATTTTGTCTTCAGTGAATGCATGTTTTGACCTAGCTACCTAGACTTCAAAACTATGAAGAAACTGCATCTTTTCATAGTGACCACATGTTGCTCAGGAGGCCTTGTAAATCATAAAAATGTCCTATAGTCTTAAATATTTTATGCATGGTAAACTTCAGCAGTATCTAGAAACTCTTGAGAAGTTTGTTAACTTTGGGCCAACTTTAAACTTTTTCTCTGTATATTTTGGAAGTCTATACTGGTGAAATAGGGAGGCAGAGTTACTTATCCCCAGAAAATAGTTACTGCTAATTTAGAAAAATGGCTTCATATCTCAAAAATGGACTATTAGATAATTTTCTTCTGAGACGTACTTTTTTTTCTTTCTTTTCATACTGTAGTTTTCTCCATCAGTGTCCTACAAGGCAAGGGCAGAAGTAAAATCAAGAGGTAATGGATCAGATTTTTGGAGATGATTGTTCTCTGTCTGTACTGGGAGAACTAACAAAAGCTCACAGAGCTGAACAGCAAGCTGCTCCTCAAGTGGGGGTGCTGCACAGTGCTGTGGCTTTAGGAACTCTCTAAAACATTAATGACAAGTGACCTGACTATGATTCATACTGTTATCATAAGTATCAAATGAATTAATAGTGATTTATTAGGCACTGATCTGGGCTCTCTGGTGACCAGTGACAGGACCTGAGGGAACGGCATAAAGGTGTCTGAGGAGATTTAGGTTGGAGATCAGGAAAAGGTTCCTCACAGCACCAGCCTAACAGAGTTCAGGAAGTGTTTGGACAATGCTGTCAGGCACATGGTGTGATTCTTGGGGTTGTCCTGTCAGTCCCTTCCAGCACAGGTAGTTTTAAGATTCTACTCTATGGTACTTTCAAGGGGTTAGTGCTACAGGTATAGTAGGTGCTTAGAGTTATCTCAGTGTTTGGCATTTTTTGCCTGTAAAACACATCCTTAATGCTAGCATTCGCATTTTTCCTCTGAGATAAGCAAAGTATTTTAAAGTATATACCCATATATATATATAAGATTTGTTTATTTATTGGAGGAAAAATATCAACCATTCATGTTATTGCTTCACAAGCAACTAGACACAGAACCACAAGGGTTTTTTGCTTTAGAAAGCCTGTCAAATGTGGTAAGATTGATAGTGTGTGATTTTCCAGGACCTCCTCCTGCACATCTCTGCTGTCTGAGCTGAGTTTAGCCTCTCACTTTTCTAGAAGAGAAAGGAATTGAGGAGCATGTGAATCACTTCACCGTACTCAGACCTTTAGCGTATAAATCTTTTGAAGTAGAACTCTTCAAAGCTCAGCTGAAACAGTTGTGTGTACACTTTTATTTATGATGCAGTCCTCCACTTTGTGGAGGGGAAAATATTTTTTTCAATTTCACATCGAATCTTCCTCAATGTAGTTTCAAAAAATTAATTTTAAGGGAAGGAATGGTGAACTGAGCTATAGTTTTACAATAGAATTTGTTTTTATAATGGAAGGATTAGAAGGCATCCTCTGAACTAAAATCACTTCAAATGAACCCTATAACTTTGCATTTATTTGGCTTAATATTTCTCATTGAAGTAACTTTTAAAAAGCGAGATTATTCAGAAGTAAGAAAGATGGCAGAATAGCCCTAAGAAAAAGTGCTGCTTTGCAAGCTCAGTTTCTAAAGTCTAAGCCAATCTGTAAAACTAAGTTTTTAGTTCATTAAATTCAAAATACTCTACAGGATTTGTTATCCTGCCATGTACCTTTGGAAGAACAAAGTTTTAGAATTTGTTATAAATGCAATAAGCAATCACTTGCAATTTTAGTTAGTATTAGCCAGGTATACAAGAAGGACCATTCTTTCCTCTGTCTAAAAATCTTGCTAATGTTTGAGTTTCCAAATATGTTTTCTTTCTGTAGATTGAGTAGGAAAGGAGTAGTTTACTTCAAGATTTTTTCTACAGCATATTGAGAAGGAAACAGTAATCATTACACTTTTGTGATTTCATGAAGAAAAGTGGGTAAATTTTCCAACCACCCCACTCGTGCCCCAAATTGATGAAGTATGTAGTTTGTTGGCAAAGCAGTGGAAATCTGAAGTAATTGTTAGAAGGAATAAATATGAAAAAGGTGTTTTGTGTGACAAAATTATTTGTTACTGATTCATTGTAGTTATAGCACTGATTTGTCCTTCAACATTTTGATTATTTTGGAGATTTTATTTCTAAGTCTGAACCTGTTAAGATGTGAGATGTTTTTTTGTATTGTTTGAAAAGCCATATGCAGAATAGACTCTAAACCAGAATTGCCTCAGTTTCCCTCATTCCAGGATGGTGTTGGCTGCCACTCAGAAACAGGTTTGTTAAGGGGTAATCTTTGGAATAGTGTAATTTTTTAAAGACATGCTGTGCACTTGTAAGGTTTGCAATAGTTAAAGATGGGAGAGTATGTTTCTTTTGAGTTTTACCTTCCCAGTCGTGCTAAGCAGTATCTGCTCAATTGTAAACAGTTTGAAGTACTACTACTGCCTTGGTGTCTGTAGCATTAGTTTTCTTCTAAATTCTGTAGCTTTTTGGTTACTGAGTGCTCTCACATTGTTTTATAGGTATTATTACTAGCTATGGATTGTACATGGACGGTGTTCTGCTGCAAAATTCATCACAGCTAAGTTGTTATGCTTATGGGCTTGCTCCTTGGAGTCTGCATTCCTTCAGAGTCCAGGCATGTACTGCAAAAGGTTGTGCTTTAGGTCCACTGGTGAGTACCTTAATTTACATTCTGGGAATGTAATAAATGTCAGATGACAGTGAATATCAGAGTAAATGGTGATGATTCACTCTGGGCAGTACTAACCCATCTGGCAAAATGTGACATTTAAAAAAAAGATCCTGTTTAAGAGCTGCTAAAGATTCAATAGGTCATTGTTAGGCACCATTCCAAAGTAGAACATAGGTACAGTGAGGGAAGACAAAAACGGAGGCTGAAACACACATTATTGAAATTAAATGGAGTTAATATGTTTGAAAGGTGCAGGTGTGCTTTAACCAGATTTACAAGGATGTATATAAAGAAAGAGTTACTGTTCCATTAATGAGCAAATTTCTGGCTGCTGGACCGAAAGGACTAAAGTTAATTTGAGAATTGCAGAGGCTAGAAGTGGCAACAGGAGCAAGGAAAATATGGTAATTCATAAATCTTTTGAATGCAAGAATGTGATCAAAATATTATACTTGACAGATTTTAGCAGTCTTGTGTAACACCCCATTTTTTTCAGGATTTGAGAATACAGGAATATTAAATTTGACAAATTTATGAAAAACAGACCTCCTGAGGCTTTTTTATTTTGTTAAAGGTTTTTGGATATATAGCTGAACTGATATATCTAGTATGATTTCATAGTATAGCTGATGAATAACTAGAATCATATCTACTGTGCTTGGTTTTGTTTTCAAGCATAACCAAGAGAGAGGCCTGTGCTTATTCTGGGATTTAAGTTTTTGTTTAATTCAGCTTTAGTTTTAGGCTTCTAAATTTGGTAGAAAAAACAGATGGAAGAAAAAAGAGGTTTGGGAGGGTTTTGTGTTTTTCTTTCTATTTTTTCTACCACAATTTATTTTTTATCAGGAAGGAACTTCCAGGTTTTATTTTTATGATGTAATTTGTTAGTCACATTTCCAGTTTTATTTCCAAGATTGCTTTCATTCAAATGCCAGTAATGTTTTCTCTCTGCAGAAGACAACTAGACTTTATAACCATTAAACAGTTTATAGCTTGCTCTACTTTGAAGAATATTCATTCTTAAGAGCTTGAATGGCTTTTTGCCAGTTTTTCTTGTACATTTTTTGCAACTTCACATATACCCCAAAAGCAAACCTTGTTTTAAGGTACCTGATGTGCAATAACCTAATCCCTTGTGTTGGTAGTGATGCTGAAGACAACTCATTACCAAACTTTGCATACAGATGAAATATGTAAGTTTTCAGTACTACTGTCCTATCAAATAGGCATCAAAACGATAGAAGAGAACACCAGTGGTTACAGTTTAAAAAATATTTTTAGTAGTCTTTTTTGATGTCTCCACTGAACTACGAACTTGTAACTTGTCTTTTGAAACAATTCGAAGGGGTTGCTGTAGCTGATACTCATCTGCATCCCATGATCAGTGCACAAACTGTTTTCCAGAGCCAGTGATCCATCTCTAATCACAGGAATTGAAGTACTTCTTGATTTAGGCTCACCTAAGTGCTGCCAGGAAGTTAAAGCACTGGATCTTCATTTGATTTTTAAAAAAAGATTTTCATATCAATTACAGAGTAAACCCAACACTTAAAAAAAGAAGAAGAAAAAAAGAGAAACCTAATGTTTTGCCTCTGCTCTAAATAGTATGGGAAACATTTCCCAGCAGTAAACTGATAGGCTTCCAGCTATTTTTGTTGCTGATCTTGTGCTTAATGTGCCCTAATCGATCAAGGAACATCATGTGATGTTCCCCTAAATAGGGAATTTGTCCACCTTATATTTCTGAAGGTGGCTCTGAAGATCTTAATTAATTATGAGAGCATTAGCTGTTATTCTATTTCAAAAACTTGGTTTTGTTCAGCTTAGATAGTTCTTGTTTGACTTTTTTTTTGTGACTATGAGTTATTTTTAAGTGAGATGCAAATTGCTAAGTAAATTAAGAAAAGCTGCATTTTATTCTCTTCCTATTACACTCAAGATACTGCTTTTGTCTGTTCTAATTGTTTGGGTGTTTTGTCCCTAAAGAGGGAAAAAAATGGTTTATTAAGGGCTCACGTTGCCTGTAATAGATTCTTCAGAGAAATTCAAGAGCACTCAAATTATGCTAGTTTTGAAATGTGTTACCTCTTGTTAATGTCTTATAAATAAGTGGAAATGTTCAACACTGACTATTTCTCATCTCAACCCACTGCTATTAAATTTAAATTTCAGGGTTTTAGTAATATGTATGCTTGTACTTTTCCCAATATTACTATACCTATTCTATGATTTCTATGATTTGGTGTCACTTCTATGATACAAGAGCCTTTGTTTATTAAGTTATTAGTAAATATGTCTGAAAATACTACGGGGTGGTGTAAAATAATATTTAGAAAAATAAGTGTGAAAAAGGTTTTCTGTGCCATATGTTTATATAGCACATCATAAAAAAAAAGCTAAAGACATAGTACAGCTGTTGCAACTGTTTAGGACATGATACAGATTGCTGCAAATTTATAATATTTAAATATTTTTTGATTCTTCTTCAGTAGAAAAACATAATTGTTATTAATTTCTTCACATTTTTCATGTTTCTGATTGGAGCACTTAGGAAATTTAGGAGCACTTTACTGGAAATTACTTTGTTTAGAAAGCACAGTTTAGTCAAATCCTTCCATAAGGATGTTTTTGACTAAAATACCCAAATAATCAATGTGGCAGTGATCCAATAAATCTATGAAGTACTTGTTTATCTTTAAGCATGCACTTTATCCTGTTGGCTTTACTGCAACTTATCACTTACTTTCAATATAAGCAAGTGTATAAATAGAGAAGCACATGTGGAGGTATTGATGCGCATGGCACTTGTAAACAATGAGCTGTCCAATCTTTTCTTCTGAAAAATACAACATTCATGTTTCAAGGACAGAGAAAATATGTTTGGTTATTTAGATAACAGTGCAGGTGTGGCAGATTAAAAATAGCATTTATTAGCACTCCCAAGAACTTGCAGCTGAGAGGCACTTACAGAGGTGTGAAACCATCTTATACCTTAGAAAACACCAAATAAATAATGTAGTAGAAACAAAATTGTCGCCATAAATAACATAATAACAAGTTACTTTGTTCCATAGCACTGAATGTTTACTACGAGTTTTGAAATTTCAATAGTAAATATCTGGAATATTTAATAAGTATTTATTTAGTTCCAGTACAAATCTTTCCTATTCAGTACATTATCCAGCTTTTTTATATTTTATTTTCTCTTAAAGATTTACTTTTTATTGCAACTTAATTTTATTAGGTGAATGTGAAAGTTAATTTAGGGAGCAGTCAATATTCCAGAAAGGAATTTTTGTCTGTTAAATGTCTGTAATAATTTACTACAGTGTTTAAATGCATGTTCCTTGCAGTTGCTTTTAAAACGCAGAAAGTTACATGGTCTTCTGTTGTTGTTTCCTTTCCTTACACTGAGATCGTACATCCACATGAGGTGGGTGTAAAAATAATTAAATAATTTAAAAAATAATCTTCCATTCTTTTTCAGTATTTGTTTCCTGTTTCTTACAGTAATCTCTATTTAAAGTAGGTTAGTAGCTGAACAGCTTCAAACAAATGTAGATTAAAGGACAGCAACATGCTTAAAAATTAGGATTCTGCCAGTGTTAGTTACTTTTTCTTAATTAAGAAATACCTTTTCTTGAACTTTGCATCTCTCATTCCTCCTCTGTGACTATGGCACCAAATTCCATTTCCTGTTGAATTTGCAGGTAGAAGCTCGGACCATGGAAGCTGCCCCTGAGGGAATGGTTGATGTATTTACTACTGTTGATGGGTCCAAAGAAGTTCAATTAAAATGGCTTGCCCCAAATAAACCTAATGGAAAACTGACCTACACAGTCCTTGTCACTGGTCTGTTCTATGCTGATCAAGGTATAATTTTCCCTTCATAATAAGTCTAATGATAACATTGATATTCCGTTTATTTAAAAAAAAATTCTTTAGCACCAAATTTTTCTACTTTTTTGTTTTTCCCTGTGCCATTGATTATTTTAGAATTATCAATTTTTATTTAAGAACTGCTGCTTTGATTTATGGTGCTTTACATTTGTACAAACACATAAATTGGCAAATAAAGATAAGCTCTCTGCACTCATTTAGTCTCTAGATATACACACAGAGTCTTATCTTGCCACCTTCTCTCAGATAAGGAAGCTATGCTCACAAAATTTCAGTTGGTTTGCTTATATAAACCACTCATGAGAGCTGGTCATAATATGGTTGATCATGGGTATAATTTGAAGAAGAAAAGGAAAGAAAACCAACTCTTTATTTCTATATCATATACAGACTCAACATGAGATATGAAAGCCTGACAAGTAAGAGTTCCCTGCAGGTTGTTCTTTTGCTGCCACTGGTTTATGTTGCAGGTTGTTTCTTTTTTTTTTTTTTTTACATCTTTTAAACTTAAACATAACAATGTGGTCTTGGGTTAAAATGTTGCTAAATCGGAGCAGGCAGAGTTAGTGATGTCACCCCTATGTAAAAGCCTAGGGCACTAAAGGTAATTGGACATTTTTTCCAAATGTATTACAAAACGTGTGTATTTTTTAGTTGAAAGTAGAACGCCATGTCCTCTAATTATATAAATGTAAAATACTTGGGCAGTGAATAAAAATGAATATTCACAAAATGAGTATGAGCTTTTAATATGTCAATTTGAGCTATAAAGCATGCTCTAAGGTATAATAAATAATAAAATATTGTACACAAGTAATGTTTATGAATTTTACCTAACAATGTTGTCATTAATTTTTAGTGCACTTTAAACAGCATGATTGACATTAGGCAACTATAAAAATGTTTTCTTATGAGTATAATATGAAATTGTGGTTGAAAATAATGTTTGGATGACATTTAATCCTTCTATGTACTGTTCCCAATTTTAATCAGTATTGTAAATGCAGTAACAGATAGAGAATTGAATCGCTGATGACTTTATAACTCGCCTCTTCTTTTCTGCTCAGAATGAGACTGGGTTGTTGCTTCCAGTACTGGTGCTAAAGAGAGCATAGCTGCTGTAATTGCTGTCCTCTGCAAAGTAGTTTATAAATGAACTTGTTTGTGTGCTCTTTGGAGAAACACGTTCACTGAGGAGGGTAACGTGTGGTAGGCAGTCTCAGCTGACCCCTCACAAAGGCTGTTGTGTCCCTTTTTTATGCAATGAAGGCTTTGATGTATTCTGCTGTGAAGCACTTGTAAGATTATGAGGAGAAGGAGTGATGATCAATATAAAAAAAAGGAGCAACATTTTGGCTGGACCAGTGACAGCAGAGCCATTTCCGCCAAGGCAGCAGGGTGAATAATGCAAAAGCCATATTCCCCTTGTGTTTAATCTTGCATTGTTTTTGCAAAGAAAATTTCTGCTTGCTTTCTAAGTCGTGTCATCCTCGGTTGTCATCCCGTCTCTCAAACCATCAAAACGGTATTAAATGTTGCAAAGCTGTGCAGCTAGAGAACTTTCAAAAGTCAGAACCCATTTGCAGAGCAGCCGTTGTAGAAAATGTATTCTGTTCTCGGCAGAATTTTCCTTCAGTTCTTTCCACTGAGAAGTTTACTGATTTCTCCCAGTGGAATCTGCTGGAATTTATCGGTTCATGGTTGGCAGTCACAGATTAAGGTAAATGTCGATCCGTAATGACCCTCTACATGTTAGTATTGCAGTAAAGCTGGGCTTTTATGTCAAAGATATCGGAGAGGGAGCTATTACACATGACAGGGGTGATCAAGGGACTCCAGACCAAGGCAAGCATTATTAAATATTGACTAGTTCTGTGATTTATGTAGAGCTGGAGGAAAAAAGTGACTTTTTAACCATTATATATTCTTCAGCAACGAAAACCAGCCATTTATCTCCTGCTGGTAATAAAGAACAGAGTGCCTGCATATTTTAGTGGAGGGAAAACCTGGCCTTATAAATGAGATGGACTCTTTCATGATAACATTTCAGTTTGCTAATTGCCAAAAGCAAAACAGGCAAATTGGAAGCAATTATAAGAGTCGACTTGAACTGCCTGCTATGTTAGTTCAACTCAGGAGAGCCGGGTGGTGGTGGAAGAATCATTGGGGAATAGAACCCAGAAAATTTCATTACGTTTGTTCATTGTTGCTGAAACTTTGCTTTGCAATGCTAAAGAAGTTAAGAGTGCTTCCCCCCAGAAGTCAGAGCTCTAGCAATTGACATTTAAGCTGGCTGTTTTGGGGTTATGCAGGAAGGAAATTAAGCATTAATTCATCAAGCTTATATAAGACATCATCTGTTCACAATATTTACACAAAGTTTATTGAATTGTCTGATGGCTAATTGGTATTTTCTTGACATAATGAGCAACTGTATTTCATCCTTTGCTGCATTGTCTGTTAAAGAGGCAGGGATTAAAATGTAAAAAGGGGAGAGGGAATTCACCTAGAAGGTGAATATAAGCATCCAAATGGCTGCATCTATCACTCAAGTTGGTGGCTTGCTCAGGAGTACCTTAAGTGTCAGTTTGGGAAGCAGTGACCCCACTGATACTAGATAATTTTTTAATATCTCTCAAATGAAAAATCTTTAAGATAATTTTCATTAATGAAAACTCAAGCTTCTGGTAGGAATGTGAGAGTTTAATAGACAAACATCATTTCCCAAATAGTGCAGTCACCTTCTCTTATTAAGAACAAATTTAACTAACTTCTGTTGCAAAACACTGCAAAGATTATTAGATGTAAAAATAATATCTATTATGAAGGAAGGGGAGATGTAGGAGTTTGTCTGGACAAGTCATTCCAGCCCATGACCTATTTTTATTTGAAAATAGGGATACTCAATAGGATACTCAATTACATAATTCTAAGAACTTAAGAAAAATCCATCAGATAGGAAGAGTATTATGAAAAAAAAACAAACATATTTTGGCAATAATTTTATTAAAATTTACTATTTTTGTACTTTACTTAGATATCTGTTTTGAAGTGAAGTAGAATTAGAAAGGATTGAAGCTAAAGGAACTTGAGTGAATATTTAAGCATATCAAGACATATTGCAGAGGTATCTATGATTTGGTAATTGGGTATTATGTTTGATCAAAGAATTGGATTCATTATATTAGTATCTTTTTCAACTTTAGCTTAACTATGTGGGGCCTAGGAGGTCTACCTTTGAATCTAACATATCTTCTTGGCCTTTTTTTTACTCTTAAATTAAGAAACAGTGTGCCTCAGAGGGGTGGATTCAAGAGATACAGACTTTTTGAGGAGTGGAAATCCTTCTGCATAAGTATAGCCCCTGGACAGAGCAAAGGATCCCACTACGAGAGCACGATTTTTTTCTAATGCACGTTGTATTTCTACATTTTTGCCCTGCCATCCCTAATGTATATTGTGAAACTCTGTTTGATATGTTGTTATCTTATCAGTGCCCTACTATAGCATATGGTATGTTGAGATAGCAGGTCAATGACATGGAATGTGTTTAAATAACGTGTAACTTAACACTTTCTCTGTCATGAACCTGTTATTCCAACGCTGTAGAGGCACCAGCTAATCTCATGCTGAATATTCTGTGGCTCTTCCTAGGCTTAGCACCTTTCCTTGTCCTGTTCCAAATCTTTCAAATTTCACGTACCTAGGTCTCTGTCTGACTGTCTTAATATTTGGTTACACTGCTTTTTCACCAAATGGCTCTGCCATTCATCATGTTTGTTTAGGATACCATATAACTTTTCACCATCTGCTTTTAAAAATATGCACATCTCATAGCAATTCAAGGGAGCAGCATGACAGCTTATTGGTTATTTCCATGTTCCAACAAGTCATATTTAATTCTAGACCTTTTTTTCCCAATGGGGCCAGATCATCTTAAGTAATTTGCAAAAGATTTAAAGTTGCTGTGGGGTTTTTTTGGAATGGAGAATGTTTGTCTTCTTACAGTAAAAAAAAAAAATCCTGTAAAACAAAATACTTCAGCAAAGGGCACATTGTAGTGAATAAAAGCAAGAGAGAATGTTTTAGCTGTAGTGCGTCTACATTCTGACTTTTGACTTAATTCTGACTTTTGATTCCAACATAAATGTTTTGTAATGCATAGCCTGTTTTTCTGTTACTGCTGATATTTCTTTTATTTTAAGACAATGACTTGGCAAGGTGTTGGTAAATAGTGTGTACCTGTTAACATTATCAATAACCAAATTGAAAGTCAAGCAAATACTATCACAAACTGATGGAAAAGGTCACTGCAAGTGTGAAATGAA
>NW_005054299.1:2710999-2754293 GCF_000277835.1 Geospiza fortis
ATAATGGATTTTTCCACAGTTTGGCCATGGTTTAACAATGTATTCAAGGGAAATACCTGTACAATTAGCCTCCATTTTTTAATTCAACTCTTCATTTTTCTGAAAACCTTTCTCTGTGAAAGTACTTGTTAAAAAACTGTAAGGAGCTTTATTTGGGCTGTTTTGCCATTCTGTTCTGTATAGATATGTTCTAGTTTTCCAGATAAGTATTTGTTTCCAGCAAACAGCATATGGAGATCAAACAGGGCTTCAGGAATTGAGGGCTCTGTCCGAGTTCTGCAGTGCTCAGGCATTATTGCTTGCTCTCAATACAATGTAATGAAATGTTGCCTTGCCTCAAGTCATTTAAGGCCCCGTGCTTGCTTGGGAGGAGCCTTAAAGAGGAATTTGGTTTGCAATTGGTTATTCCAAGCCATAAAATACTAACGCTACCGGAGCTCAAACAGCTTTTCCCTCTTCAAGAGTAGTTAGAGTTCTTGTTATCTGATACCCTTCCAGTTCTCAGAGCACTTGAGGGGAAAGAAAGGTGAGAGTCAGGCTTATTTCCCTCAAGTAGTTTCCTCATTCATCCCTATTTATTCTCAGGTTAGTTCAGATAGAATACAGGGTCATTTTTAATTACATCTGAGGGTCTGAAATTAAGTTCTAGGACAGGAAGAATCAGGTATTGCCTCTTTTCCAGAGGAGAGATTTGGAGGAAATTCTTATCTTCCTGCCTCTGTCAGATGACTGCGTTAGCACAAAATTAATCCAAATCTGTGGCCCCCAAGATGTTGTGATGCATTTGAATGTGAGTTTGACCTAAAGAGAATCCTTAATTAACTGTATGTCCTTAGGGAGTTTCATAACATGAAGTTGCAGGGTTATACTCAGAACTCTGTTGCTTATGAATGTAGAAATCAATGTCTGTTATTTTCAGTTTGGGGTTTTTTGTTTCTTGAGGGTTTTTTTAATACTTACCATAACTTCTTTTGATGACACATCATGTAAGGTCCATACTTTTCAGCAAGATAGTTAATCAGCTATTTTTGTAAAGAAAAAAACAATTTATCTGCTTACTCTGCTTCTTTGGAAATGGTGTACCAGGAAGGCTCATTGCAGCCCATTCATTCTCTTGCCAAATTGGAGAAATCTAACAGCAGAATACAGTATAAACAAGTTGACTTTTGCATGTATACATCAGAATGTTGCCCATCTAACCTTTTTGGTTTAATATTTACTATACATATGATTAAATAGAGTAAAACTCACACCATCTATTCATTTAACTTCTATAAGAAAGCTCCTCTTGTAGTCTTGAACTTGGCACAGTGTACCCAATACTTTCAGTATCCTCTCCAAACAGAAGTCAAAAAGGGAGTGTTAAGAATCAACCTAGTGCAAAAAGCAATGACTGCTAGGGGAAGACACCACCTGCAGATGGCAACAGAAGTGGGGAAAGGAATGCTGAAGCCCCTTGAAATTCCTAGCCTGTCTTGTGCTGAAGGCTTGAGAAAGAGGAACAGAAGTAATTACAAAATGCTTACCAACTTTTGCACCAGAAAGAAACCTCTACACTCTCACTGTGTGGGAGCCCTTAGCTGCTTTTCCAAGGCATCTATTAAGGAGATTTTTCATATTTCATCCCCTTCCTCTTTCATTTTGTCTGTCTTCTTAGTTCTAGCTGCAGACCTACAACACTTACCACTCCTAAAGACATATGAGAGGGAAACAAAACGGATGCATAACCTATTTTCAAGTAGCCATATTTAATCTGTTCACCAGAGCAGGAGTTAGGGGTATTTTGCCTTGGAATTGTAGGGCATTTAAAATTTGATTTGCCTGGCTGGAAAACTCATGGTTTTGCATGCGCTTCAGGATGATTATTGAGTAGAGTTAGTCAAGCTTCAGTAGGTTTTGAGCAGCTTCACAATGCACCATCTAATAGCATAATTCCTGTCAGTATCAGGTATGCTGTTCTTTTCTTTTCCTTAATACAGGTGTCTCTAAGGAAAGCAAAATTAAAGTCACTCTCTAATTCCTATATCTGACCATTTCTTTGGTGAAGACTCGAGCATCAGACCACAGATGGTATTTTAATTGATCTTCTGCATCGCTGTATTCCCATAGTTACGTTTTTTGTCACAGGTACATTGTCTGTCTTGTACTTTGTAATTTATTTGGTTTCATGTGATAAAGCTGACACATGGGGCTGAACCCCATTTTTGTGAAGAATGTATTATCAGTTCTTAACAGGCTGAAATTCCTAGTCACTGCCTATAGCAGAATTGGCTCCAAGACTGTTTCTACTCCCTTGGAATAGTCTAGGGAATAATAGCAATCTTCTAGAGATGGCTCTGGTAAACAGTATTGAGTAAAAGGGAATTTGCCAATCAGTTTTTCTACAAAAACAGTCTTTTAGTTAATGAATGTCTTCCAGTGTTTTAACCCACAGGAACACTACATTGACTGTGCTTCGGTATATATGGTAACTGCTAAATGCAAAAAAACAATTTACAACATTAAACACAATATGATTGATGTCAATGACATTACCCAAACTAGATATGTACAATCTGGCTAGAGCTTCCACAGATAAAAAAACTGAGTTTGAATATTTCTGTGTGTTGGCTTTAAACAAACTTCTCTTTAGAGACCAATATAAACCCCATCTCTTTTCTCAGGTAGAGAAAATGTGATGAAAACTGGGATTTTACAAGAGTTTTTTGAAGTTTTTCTTTGCACTTTATAAGGGGGAATCAAATTATATTTTGACTATATAAGTTTCTAGTGTGATACCAGAAGGATCATTATGATTGGTTGTCCTTTTATAGGGATAATTGTGTGCACTTGATGTGGTTGTTTGTGTTATTCTTCATGTTTTTGCCCTAAATAGTCTAGAGGGAGGTAATTTATAAGTAAGTACAACAAACAGTCACCTGAGTAATTCTGTGGTTCTTTCAATCTACAAGTGCATCACTTATGATGCCTCATGAAAAGTGACTGGAAAAACCAAAAGAATGTCATATGTCAGACAAAAATCCTAGATCAAGTTTAGAGCTTCATTCCTTCCAAAGTATTACAACTAACTGTAATGGCATTTGACAGTATTGACTTTTTTTATGTGACTTCTTTCGGCTAACTCAGCATTCTGAAAAAATAAATAGTGTTCTCCCTCTGTGATTGAAAGGGTTAAATAGTACCAATTCATTACCACTCACAAAAGGATTTATTTTCTTCTCATAAATCAGTTTTATTCCACATTTTTATTATTCCCTTGGGTCAGCTGCTCCAATTGAAATCAATACAAGTGCAAGTGACACAATCAATCTAGATATTTGATTATGGATTTGAGACTCCAAGTTCTGCTCTGTGTGTTTAGCTAGTCTCCTTCTGATAGCATCCCTGGAGAATGGAAAATTCTTATTGGCATCCATGAATTATGGGCATAGATTCAGAAACCAGATACTGTGATAATCTCCATTTATGTACTGCTGCAGCTAGAGAAAGAATGTTCTAACAATGGAGAAGCAAACTTGATGGTTTAAAAGCTAACTGGTTTTGATTTTTTTTTACTGTATAAAGTCCCTCATGAAATAAACTTGATAAAGTCTCATAATTTGTCTATAAAACCCCTCAAACAAAATGGATGAAATCAGTAACTATATACTCTGTCATCAGCTTAAGATTGCAAGTGCAGCAAATGCTTTTGATCTTTGATGTCTCATGTCAAATGTGATGTTTTGCTACTTGGATTACTCAGCTGTGCTGGGACACTTCCTCCTGTTCGCACCAGATAACAGTGCTTAGACACCAGAAACCTTTTTGAAATCCAGAGGAACTGGTTGTACTCATAGAATGTTTTCCAGAGTTTGGTTTAGGTCATGAGCTGCGTTCTTACTGTGTGTCTCTAAAACACTCTGTACAGTGTGCAGTGTGGGGGCTCCAGGACTGATGCCTCTTGGTGCTATTGCAGAAAAATGGAGTTAAAGTAGAGATGAATATAATTACAGCAGACATTTAACACTATACTGAAACACACTGTTTTAAGTGGAAGGTTAAAATGAGACTGACTCAACTGCAAGACTCATTAGATGTTTCTGTGTTTATGAGAGAGTAATGAGAAAAACTAAAAGAGTAATTCAAATCAAAAAGGTTTCTTCTTGGCAGCTTCATCAACAATTACAGAGGTCTTTTAGTTCAAAGCTTCATGGCACTGAGCTGAAAGCTCCAAAGGGTAGATGAGACCACACACTGAAGATTCCTTCCTGCCTGCCACCGTGACAAAGCCTAATCTTGGCTGAAGTTTAGGCATCCATGGGGTCTGTGCTAACTTTCTTGTATGAGCTCTCACATCAAGCTGTGGGCTTTATTCATATTTCAGTCCATAGAATTAATGAGCACATAAATGCACATTACTTAGTGTTTGTAACACTAATGATCACTTATTTCTACTGACAGGAACATGCTTTCATCGTAATGATTACCCCTGCTTTGCCTTAGGGTTCTTGAAGTGCTCTGAAAATTTTCATAGAATTGTATAACAGCTGAGGTCAGAGAGCACCTCTAGGGAACAACCAGTTCAAGCTCTCTTCTCCAAGCAGGGTTAGTTGGAGCACATTGCCCAGGAGAGTGTCCAGCTGGCTTTTGAGTATCACCAGAGTTGGAGACTCTGAGCAACTTCTTCCGGTGTTTGATCAATGTCAAAGTAAAACAAGTATTTTTATAGGTTTAAACAGAATTTCTTGTATTTTCTGTATGTACTCATTTGGTTTTTTCTGCTGCTGTACATTGCTAAGAAATGTTTGGCTACTTTATGCCTTCACAACAGATATTTTTAGTATTTTACAAATTTTTAAGATCCTTCCTCCTCTTCTTGAGGCTAAACAACCTCAGTTCTCTCAAACCCTCTTCGTGTGACATATTCTTCAAGGCTTTAATTATCTCTGCATGGACTCCACTCCAGTAAGTCCAGATCTGTGTTTTGCTGGGGATCCCAGAACATAATGAATTCTTCAGATGTGTCTCACCAGGCTGAATAGAGAGGAGGAATCCCCTTCCAGTCTCAGTCAGACTGTACACATTCTGTATGTCTCAAGACAATCTAAGATAGCTCTATCCAATCTAAGTCTGTAAGAAGCCTCTTTGAGTGATGACTTGAATACCAGTCAGAAACTAATTGTCAGAAACTGGGTCTTCTAGGTTTCATATTTCTGCTGTACATGCCAATACAGATTTTGATCCTGTTCTTCAAATATTTTCCATTTTTCAGTTTTAAAACTAAAGGCTTCTTTTAATTCCCAGGGAAAAAGATAAAATTTTTCAATGCAGATAATGTGAAACTCTTCTTATTTACAGGAAAATTAATATTTTGGATTCATAACTTTTCCAGTTTCCCACAGCGCTTTTAAATTACCCATTTTGACTCATTCAGCAACTCTCCTAACCCATGAGAGTGAAGTTTTCATGTGTTAAGAGAGTCTTTAAGTTTTGAACTCAGTTTGATGGACTGTGACCATGATATGCCCATAGGAACAATACATCTGTCAGCTCAGGAGAAGGGGAACAAGACAGTAGTGGTTCAAGACATTGAGACAAAAAAATCAGCAGTGTGCCCGTCTGAAAAAAAAAAAAAAGAAAGAAAAAGAAAAAAAATCCTCCAAAACAGAATGCTAAAACATAAAAACTAACCCAATCTCAAAACATAAAACCCCCTCAATATTTTGTTGAAGAAGTGGGTATGGCATCAAAGCCAAACTGCTTCACAAGTCAATATAACAATTGAGATGACAATTTGAGAACAGTTCATTATTATCGTTCTTAAGAAAAAAGAATTGCCAGTAATGCCGGGGAAGTATTTTAGCTGGTTTTCTACTGGGATAATCAAACTAATGGAAAGTGATATTTTTTTATTCTAAATACTCTATTAGAAACAATGGGAAAGGAAGAGAGGTAGAAAGGAAAAAATCTTAGCTGGGAGGAAAGTAGCTTTTGTGGTAGTTAATGAGGCTAAAGAAGAGGCAAAACTAACAGGCAAAAGAATGAGCTGAGACCCAAAGAAGTGTGCATATTCACAGAATTTCCCACCAAATGTGGTGTCAAAGAGACACAAATCAGCTGTGTCTCAAATAGGGACAGAAACTGGTGACAATGTGGATGAGCTCAGGGGGGAAAGGCCAAAAACATGAGTTCTTGTTTCATTTTTATTTTGCTATTCTAATCTTATTAACTTTTTCTGTGGTCCAAGGTACAAGGCTTAAACTCTGTATGCTCACAGTAATATGAAGCAGGCATAAAACCAACTGTAAGTGTTTGTGATAGTTAACTAAGTAATCTTTGTATAGATCCTCACATGAACTGTCCCTTGAGCTGGATTTTTGCTGCCTTTAGTCTTTGACTAGTCTTCTACAGTGGTAATAGTTCTGCTTCTGTCTGCTTGAATATTGTAGGGCAACATGTTCTGTAATTTAAAAGAGGTTGTCAGGACATAATGGTGCCATATCTAAAGTATGGATTGGTATTAATTACGAATGCAGTGATATTAATAGAATTACTTGGTATTTGCCCACACTTGTGAAATAGTGTCTTTCTCTGTTTAATAAATAAAAAGGAAACATCCAAATTTATTACCTTTTCCCTTAAAAACATAAATTTTGATCCTGATGGAAAAGAGTACCTTTAAACATGCCCAGATTTAGGGGAAAAAAAGTTCTTAAATGTAAGATGAATGTGTTTAGTTTGTATTATTTCTTTGCCGTGAGAATGGTTTCATGTTGTACCATTTCCTGCACTCCTCACAACCTTTGTCACATGAATAAGATATCAGGATGCTAATGACCAATATACAGTATTCTGTGTCTGCTGATGCTATACTGTACTGCTGTGACCTTTGCAATATCATGTATTCTGATTGGCTGTGCATTTCACCTCTTCCCCATGAGTTAATAAGGCTGTAAAAAGGAGAGAACTTGAAATCGCCAGCCAGTCAAATTACAGAATATTGAAAAGGTCAGAGCAGCACAGCACACAGAAAAAAATTATGGAATATATGAGGCATTAAAATTCTTGTGACAATGATTATAACAAGAATGGAAAAGGATACCCATTTATGTTATTTCAATCTAGTGAACCCCATAGGATGACAGACCCAGGACAGCAGTAATTTACACACCACTGCTTCACAGGAGCTTAATTCACCTATTTACAGGGGTGCTCAGTAACAGGAATGCACATCTGCTTGGGAGTCCCCTGCAGAGTGTCCACTCAAAACCATCCTGTACCTTCAAGTACAGAGACTCAACAGCTAAGTGCTCTCTGAAGCTTACCAGTTTTAAACAGTGATTTTGAATGCAATATATGTATTTGTGTGTCTTTGTTTCAACTATACATCACTTTTAAGTATATTTATGGATATTCTTTAGCCCTCACTTCTTCATAATCTTTTCCTGAAAAACTGACGTTCTTTGATCTGGTATAAACTAGAGTAAACTGGGAACAGCAGAAGTATTTCTCAATTAGCCTTAGGCAACAAAGTCCTGCAGATAATTTTGGGGAGTTATGGAGAACTGAGCAGGAAGGCTAGAAAAAGAACAAAACCATAACTATGCAAAAACATGGAAAGATTAAGGAGCTTGGGGAAGCCTTTCATGTCTGCAAAGGATTTAGGTTTTCTTAGGAGGTTATAGAGAACAGAGTCTCTTTGCCCTCTCTTGTTGGGATTTATCTTTTTGTGCAGGTGTTTGCACGCCTTAAGCATTCATGGGTGTGGTGAGCCATGGGTGTAGGAATTTGTTTTTTGCCCATTTAGGCAGAAAACATTTAATGTTAACAGAATTGTGGGGTAATCTCACTTATTGGGGTGCTGGTGTCTGTTCATGGTGGGAATTACAAGGCAGAAATGAGGAGGTTTTCTGGTATGAACCACTTGTCTGAAGTAGAACAATGTCTCTTAGGACTCCACACTGTCTGAGGTGACTGCTGTTTGGATCTGCAGTGGACTTGTGGGCAGCATGGAGAGAAAAACACCCAGGAAAACTGGACAAAGGGAGGCCTCATCCGCTTATACTCACAAATTGGGTCCACGCTGAGGCAGTCTGGGCAGGAATGGCATGGAATGATATGACAGGGTTATCACTGTATCGCTTTCTGTCAGGCTGAACCTGTGTGTCTGCATTTTCCAGCCCACTGAAAGCACAGTTTAGGCAGTGAGAAGTGGCAAAGCTCCATATTGCAAGTCAGCCACAGCAAGACCTGCATTTTAAAAATGTTCTTCTAATATTTTATTTGCCAGCAGCGGTAACTTCCTTGTCTAGGAATTGGGATAAAGCACCTCTTGTCTGTGTAAAATTTGGGCTAGGAAACTTGCAAGTACTCTTTAGCTTTTTATTGTAAGCAATGAAAAACTTTGAGCTGCTATGTTGTCTATCTCATTGTAAATTTGCAAGTTCATTTTTGAGCTGAATAAAATGGTTATGTAATTACATACTTCTCCTAATTATTGGGTAATTATATACTTCTTATAATTGCCGAGTAATCACTCTGCTATAACTAGAATTTAATGTTACAGCTAATTGTATAATTACTGTATATTAATGTTGTTATCCAGGCAACTTGGAATAGAGTATTATCCTTCTAATTCATTTTCTGTTACTCAAAACTGTATTTTTAAAATATAGTATAGTTAGCCATTGGAAGAAAGATTAAAAATGGAATAAAAGTATCAGCAGAGGAACTACATAGTTTCCTACCAGGCTCAGGTGGATGAAATTAAAATATTAACAAGTTAAATCTGTACTGTTGATAGGTAAATTTTCATTTTCACATGAATTTGGCATATGTAAATTGCTGTTAGACAATTTCTTTTATGCTTGAAGTTTGACTCTAGCCTATGTGCTGATCTGTTAACACTGTGTTATTAAATTTTCCCAGACATTGGAGGTGAAACTTTTGAAATAGTGTCTTTTTTTTTCCATAGCCAGCTGAGTCCTTAAGTGTTTGATGTCACTTGGATCTTAAGAATGTGTATGTCAAATATTGTTGCACAATTTTCACAAATAATAAATCACAAACATTGCAAAAACTGTGATAGATAATAGGAGAAATGTGCTTTGTTGGACTGTGTCTTCTCCCAAATCACACACAGGGACAGTTTCCCGAAGGTGCAGAAGGAGGGTTTGATACACTATTTAAAAGCTGAGATCAAGTAATGCAGATGCATTTTTCTAGTGCTGGTTGAGTAGCCAAGTACATAAGAGTAATCCCAGACAAAATAACTTTGCTTCTGCAGCATTCTGTAAGTGGAATGTGTAAAATGTGGTTGTTCTTGCATGTAAAGAAGCTTTGCCTCCATTGCTGTACCTAAAACAGGGTCTCTCAGATAAACTTCAGCGAAATCCAAAATGAATCCATCAGGCTTCATGAAATCATTCTACCTTCATGCTACCATAGTTTGTTTGGGTGGTCTGGTGCTATGGTAGGGCCCACTTCAGGTAGAATTTGAGCAATGAGGAACTAGGCTGCAAGGCAGATTTATAAAAAAGAGTTTTGCAAATCTGTCCCCTTTTCCAAAACCTCAAACAATAAGCTTTTTGTATGTTACAAATAGAATAACTGAAAATACCAATGCAGTTCATAAACACCAAAATAAAGGAAGGGCTTGCATTTGTACCATAAGTGAACCAAATTGTTCATAGGAATCCCCAAATTAGAGAAAAATCCAGATCACTCATCCATGGCAAAACGTAATGTGAGCATGACTGAAAGGTACTGCAAATACACCTTAATGCCCATCATAGAAACATGGAATATATGAAAATTTGTTTCTGATTTAACAGCATTTTGGTTTTAATAGTTAATTTGAAACTTGCATCAAAATGATTAAGTCTGATAAGTGTCCCTTAAAAAATTAATTTCAAAATTGATTTTTCTAGTTTTTTTGTAATTCCATCTTATTTAGATTTTGTAAAAGACTCAGATGTAAATATTGAATCTTCTAGCTGTGACAATGTCTTAATTTATTTACAATATTTTTACAGTTATAGTCTGTTTACTCTTGATCTCATACCTGTGGTCTTAGACTTGTGTTATTCTGCTGTTGTTTGTAATACAGAATTTTTATTGACTTCAGTGTGAAAGCTCTCCATGGAGTGATGGATAGTAATAATAATATTAATAGTTTATATGGCACTTCATATACTCAAAATGTAAGGTGATATTTAAGTGAGTCAGCTTGGCTCTGAGATGTGTGACCGAGGTCTTCATTAAGTCAAAAAAATGTTACTTGACATATATAATTTTTTATTTTCTAGTCTAACTAGGTATTTTGGAAAGGTTTTGGGTTTTTAAAAATTTTTGTATGGTAGAATATTGTCTTATCTTAAGTTTGAGATCTTGAAAGGGTTGCAAAGGACATGTAGGTTGCTGTGGTGTCCTCTGATGATTTCAGCTGATAAATTGAGTACTTCAAATCCTTGTTTTGTCTTTGAGAGAACTGCAGGCCATGCTGGAAAACCTGTTACTGCAGACGACTGTTTGTTATGTATGCAATGGAATTAGCTTATCAACTCCTAAGTTAAGCATTTTTCTAGCAAATTCAAAGTGTTTTGCCAGTCTTTCGTGGGTATAAGAATTATCATTAATGTTTGGATTCTGCAATTATCACAGAACTGTTCTGGAACTTGTGTTTGCTGTATATAGCAATCAGCTTTGCAACTGGTTGGTTTCTGTATTGGTTTATTTCCCAAGATTTACAAATGCCACAAACTGTTGGCAAAAGGAGAAGAAATTGTGAATAATAATTTTTCTTCCCAAGAGACCAAAAATTTGTGTGTGTTAGTGGTATAAATGGCAACTCTTCATTTGAGTAGAAATAAGACTTAATTCATAAAAACAGTGAATTGTAGCAGATGCAAGGTCTAACATTTGTTCTTTCCCTCCCTCTCTTGTTTTTCCATAACAGATAATGCTAATTATTCTATTGTAAATGATACACGGATGTTGTGCAGCAGCAAGGAATTCAATGTATGGGTACCCATTAAAGGACTAATTCCATTTTCTAACTACACAGTACAAGTGAATGCCTCCAACAGCCAGGGCAGCTTGATAAGTGATGCTATAACCATAGTCATGCCTCCAGGAGGTAAGTATGAAAAAGTGCTTTTTCTGTGCATGTAACAATTACACAAACACCTCTGTTCAACAAAATGTTATTTATTATTGCAGCTGAGGACTGAAGTTCAGAAGAATATGTTTGTATTAGTAGTTCTTACTCACAAAATTCTTTTTGGCTGCTAATTTGTCACTTTGTTCCATTTAAGAACTAGAAAATGTAAGTACATAGTTGTGTAGTTAGCATATTATGAAGGTGAGAAGTACATTATGTTATTCTTTTTTTTTTTTCTATGAATGGTGGTGTATTCTGGCATGGACAGCTAATCTAGCCCAAGAATATAGAGAGACTCACCTGCATTTTATAATATGTTTTGGAGTAAAAGTTGTTAGTGCTGACAAGGAGTATTTACTGGACAGACTTAGAGAATTTGTTTAATAATGGTAATATAAATCTTTGGCAATATATTGAGCCAGAATCCACAAAATAATGTTGCTGTAAGAAAGTCAATTACAATGTGCTGATTTACAGTGAATTAGGCTGTAAGCCAGTCTGGATATTATCTTCATAACAATTTGAAATAAGAAACTTGAGCAAATATGCCCTAAACATTTTATAATTATTTGTTTTGTAGCTTTGTTGTTGTTTGCTTTTTTTTTCAAGAAAGCTTATATTTATAGCTGATGTAGGTGTGCTGCTTTTGTATTTTTTCTTCATGGACACCCTAGCTAATTAGCTTTTGTTAAATAAATGTCAGTGTATACAGTTAATTGAAGGCAATTTTGAGTTTTTAAGTGAGAGTCCAACAACACTTGTTTTTGAGAGATGTGTGGTGTAGCTGTTGAGCAAGAACAATGTAGAAGAACATACATACAATTTGAATGCAAAAGAAAAGAAAAAAAGAAAAAGGAAAGAAACTTAGAGTTCAAAAACCCAGCCATGAAACAACTTGCTTGGGAACAGATGGATTGGGTTTGGAGACTTCAGAAAAATGAGTAAATGCAACACAGAGTTTTTATGACAGATTACTGAGGAACAAGGAAAAAGTCAGTTCCCAGCACATTTTATACTTTTCTTATCTGATTGTCAAGCTGCACCTACTATTAAAAAATACACGTTCTCATATAATAATAAAACTGCATCTGAGTTTTACTGCTCATTTAAAACTGAGCAGTAAGACACTGATATTTCTAGCTCCAGTGTCATGTTTCAGTTTTGCTTAGCAAAATTTGGTAGTGAAAATTTCACCAAATGACAAGGTAAAGGATCTTTAAGGATAAGCAAAGATGTGCACAAGTTTATGACAGCCATTAAGATACACTTTCTTTCATCATTAGATTGTTGTTGATTACAATTAGAAAACTTATAGCTTTGAAATTATCTTTTTTATGACCTTGTGGTAGTTTAAAAGCAATACCTCATTGGTTAAATAGGTTTTAGTTCATGCTTCCTTTTAGTTAATGATCTGAAAACATATTATCCTGATTTACACATAAAATCATGCTGAAAAGCATGTGGCATTCACTAGGATATGTGTGTTTAAGTAGAATTAAATTAGCAGTGAGAGTTATTAAAGAAATCTTCCATGCCATTGTCCAGTGGACTGTGATCTGTAGAGAAATGAATAATAAATGAAGCAGCGCATATGAGAGAAGAGCTCTCTCACAGGCTGTGTTTTCTCTGTATGTGTACACATGTACAGACACACACGTGTGTATCTAGGACAATATAGGTTTGCTTTACCAGGATGTTTGTTATAAAGAGCCTTTGAGGGTTATACAATTCCATTGCCCCCTAAATTATGAGTATAATGGTAATTTTACATTGGGCAGTATTCAGTGCCTTCACACTTCCTAAATCATTAAATGAAATCTAGATGCTGCTTAAATAAGAAAGAATTTTATTTTTTTACTTCAGTGGCCATGCTTTCACTTAGATGGGAGTTTTGTTTGATCAAAAAGTAAAGGTCTCATTGTGTACAAAAGCACAGCCTTTTAGGGAGTGTTGAAATGTACCATTCTCTTTCCAAGGATACCGAAAAAGTATTTAAGTATTTCTTAAAACTATTTAAGAAATCTGCAATGGGGGGACTAGTTCATGGAGCTTGATGGAAGATAGTCTGGGAGGGAGAGTGATAGAGGGCAAAGTAATATTCCATTTTGAAGTTATTGCTGATCACTGTTTTACAATTATGATACAATTTTTTTTCCAACATTAATTTCTTTCTTTCCTTTTTTTTAAGCTTTAAAACACATTGCACACAATATAAAGCACACCAAATCTTTAGTGTTACCTGACTGAATATATCTTAATTTCTTATCAAGCTGATTTGCCATGCTTAAAGTCAACACTCAAAAAAACTATCTTAGAAATAAGGAATTTATTTCATCTACACTCTCAACTAAAATTGCAGTGCAGGTTCAAGAGTTCTTGGAAAGACTAAAAAAATAGAAACTGAATCCAAATGGTAATCCATAAATATGAAACTTTCTTTTGACCCTTACCCTGTAGTGGTCTGGAGTTACTAATGGGGTTAGGATTTCAACTCTTAATGGGACTCCGTGCATTAGTGTTTGGTATGCATGGAATTCAGCATTCAGTTTAATAAGTGGTTGACATTGGTGATGTCCCTTAATTTGCTTAAATCTAATTGGCTCTTTTATCAGTCAAACCTGTATGGATTGGCAATTGATCAGAAAGGGTCAGCCATGACTGTGCATGTACTTAAATGCTGGAACCACCAGTTAAAGTCACTGTTGCATAATAAGAAGCTGAAACCATGAGAACAAATGATCTTCAGAGTCAGAAAGCAAAAGAAAGAGGAGAAGTTTTTCAGGATGTTCAAGTTCAGAACAAAGGCATTATGGAGTATATAAATTTTAAATACACTGCTTTTTGCCTCAAGACTTAAAGCTTTTTTTTTTTCCAGATGAACTGAAATCTTGTCTGAAACTGTCTTTGTTACATCAAAGAACTGCATAGAAAGCTAAAAGAGATGGAAGAAGCATAAAAGGGCATAGTTTAAAATGATTAGTGACAAATTTCATACTGCAGAGGTAGAAGTAAATTTTTTTGAGTTTTATATTTTTTCCAGAAGGAATAAATTTGTTCTATTTATCTTGTCCTAAACTGCTTTTTTAGAAGCTGTAAAAAAATAATATTCTAGCCAGGACTTCACATTAATTTGAGGATGCCACCCAGTAAAAGATCTGGAAAACATTGTTTTAGAATTAATTTAATTAGATAAATGATTGAAGTGATAGAGAGGATATAAAACTGCAAAATTCTGGGAGAAAACCTTTTGCAGAGAGCTCTTGGTTATACATTTTTGTCCTCAATGAGTGCTACTTCTGATATCGTGGCACATAGAAGACCCCATCATTTTAGAATTGCTTTGTAATAAGGGATGGTGAGCTAGCAGAAAGGAAATTTGCAATCACTGCTGATAATAGCTTATACTCTAGTTAAATCCTTTTATTGTCTTCCTTTGGCCACCAAAGTCTGAGTATGGAAGGGAATGGGAAGAAGATGGATTATGTTGAATAAATAGATGCAAAAAGGAGGGTGGGCTGCTGCTTTGATGGGAAGCAGGAGGGTGGAGTCCCAAACATCCCCTACAAGGCTGGAAAAAGGACTGGATTTCCAAGTCATGACAAGAGGTCTAAAGACTGTTTTGGATGGTAATTCTGTATCACATTGCAGAGTTGACTCCCTGTGGATTCTTATACTGGAGATTATAAACCATTAATTTGGTGCTGATTTATCTACAGAAAAGAACCTCAAAGAATTGATACATCCTGTGTGAAACATATAAGGAAAGATACTCTGAAAAAGAATCTGCCTAAGTAGTGAAGTGCCTCTTTAAACTCTGCCATGATTTATTAAGCATGTTGTTCGATTATGTGCTCTGTCTGTGATTTGCTCAACATAGGAATGTGTAGCAGGAAAAGATGTAAGATTTTGCCTTAGACCCTTCAGTCCCTGCCCCTTGCAGGTCTGTTCTTTCTGAGTGGAATGCTGCATGCCACTGCCTGGGCTTGTTCTCAGCAACAAAACGTGAGCCTACATACCTGTAGCTGTGTAGCTGATGTTTGTTCAATATCTACAGGAGATGGTGTCCTGCAACCAGAGGGTGTCAGCCACTGTTAGTTTAAGTCACAGCACCTCAGAGAGTGGAGACTGAACCTCATCACAGGACCGCTGATCTAATTATGCAAACAAGTAGGAACGACATCATACAGCTTATATTCACATCTGAAAGCATTTGTTCGTGGAGGTTGATCACTGAAGCCAGCAGGCCTCCTTAGAGGAATGAATATTCAATAAACAAAGAAAACTGATGCTAAGTCAGAATTATGTTGGAATAAAAATCAAACTTGAATATGCTAGAATTTTCCCTGGGAGACAGATTTGTTTTCCTATGTTCCCTAGTATCACATTGTGTGACACCATAAAATTTGTTTTGAAAGAATGTCCTTTGCTTCAAATTTCAGATGTTTGAGCTATCGCTTTTTTCTCCTCCTTTCCTTCTATTCCTTCTCATTTTCCTCTCTCTCCCTTCTCTTTTTAGAGAGAAATCCAAGAGAAAGAATCCAAGAGGATTAACATCTTCTGTGTTAACAGAAAGTTCTTAGTGAAAAATTGTGACCATATCCTTTCTATAGGTACTTTGAGGAGAGACCAGTATAGAGCAGGGAGGGGGGAAGAGCTCTCCTGCATCTCTCATCAATGAGCTAGCTAATTACGAAGGGTCAGTAGCAAGCCATGTAATTGGCCATTCCATTCCTTTGGTCCAGACAGGTGATTTCATGGGGATATAAGGGTAGGATTCCAAAAGTGCTTGTGTGGGAAACTGGAAGTTTCTGTTCTACTGAAACAGTAATTCTTCTCTAATCTCTGCAGTACTGAACTGATTGTCATTTTCATTAGTGCTACTTTCTTCTTTTATTCCCTTCTCCCAGGCTGTTCAGCGCACCTTTCAGTGAGCTCATACTGTGTCCGTTCTTGATTTTGGGTGGGTGTTTTGCATGGCAAGAGACAAGAGAAGTCTAATTCCTGAACAGTTGTGTCTTCAAACTCTGGCAATGGGAGGCACAGAGGCCCTCTTTTCTGATCATTTTCCTAAACTGCAGCCAGCTGGGGCTCAGCCTGACTCCAGACATTATAAAGGTTGCTTTAAATTGAAGCTTAGTATAAGTCCCTACTCATAAACCTGAGGAGTCTTACCAGCAGGCAGTGACGGTCCAACTATGTCTTTTTCTTCTGATTGCCTCCTCTTTGCCTTTGCACCCTGTGCTTTTGGGGCTGGGCAGATCTCCTATAGTTCCAGCTGTGCTCTTTCTGTGCTCCAGACACAAAGCACCTGCATTTATCAGCCAGCAGGCAGTGACAGTCCAACTATATCTTTTTCTTCTGATTGCCTCCTTCTCTTTGATTTTGCACCCTGTGCTTTTGGGGCTGGGCAGATCTCCCATGGTTCCAGCTGTGCTCTTTCCGTGCTCCAGACACAAAGCACCTGCATTTATCATCTCCTCAGTTCCTTTGTCTCTTCTAGAGCAGCATGAAACAGCTGGGACAAGAAGATCGAACCAGCAATTTTAGTTGCCTGGAAGAACATGGATGTGGTTTGCTTGCTTAGGGAGAGCCAGATGAGACAGGGAGAACTGTGCAGCAGCTAATTGATCACCTGTAAGCAGGCAATTAACCTCACTGAAGAGGTCTCACTCAGGTCTTTCCAAAACCTTAGCCCTAGAGTGAGATCCAGACTGAACTTAAGAGCTCTTAGAAGAAATCTACTAGGGAAGATGCCATGCTGAAAAATTACTTGATTTACTTGATTTACTTGATTACTTGATTTACTTCATGCCATGCTGAAAAATTACAGCTTGATTTACTTCAGAAATATAGAATAATATATAGAAATGGGGCAAATGGGCTGTTGTGAAATTTAGAGGTAGATCATTATTTAAAGCTATTACCTACTATCACATTAACCCATTTCAGACCAATTTCAATTGTATACAAAAAAGGACACAATTTAGAAGTGTGCCAATTTTATATAATCTCAAGCCTATTCATTCTGGAGCTTTTTTTTTGCTTTTGATTTTTCTTTTCATTCTGAGCAAATCTTAAGTAGATTGTTCAGTATTGTAACTGAAGTCAGCAACGCTTATGTGGAAAGTTAGACTCTGCTGAAGGAATTCTACAATAAAATGCTGTTGAAATTCCTGGTGAAAACATACAGAAGACGTTTGAAAAATCCCACCATGAATTTTGTCTTTAGAACCATTTCCCAGATATATGTAAGTACTAGGAAACAGATCAATTTTTATGTTACTTTGCTGCAATGATTTGTGCTGCTTTTCTAAAAAGCCCATGTTTTTATACTTTTTTTTTTGACAAATCCTGCCTCTATAGGTTTTGGAATAAAATTTCATTTTCATTAACTGTCAGCAGAGGCAAATATCTGTGAGTTTTTTGTTTGTTCATAGATTTTCTGGGGTTTTTTTGGTCATGTCATTCTGTATTTTCTGCACTTGAAGATTCTGCACATCTAGATTATGGAAGTTAGCCTGGTGATCATAAAGCATTTGGGTAAAGTGGCAAGGTTTGAAGGCTTGAACCACTTTGCACAGTTCAGGAAGTTTTGGAGTTCCTCTGTCTGCAATGACCTCTGCACCTCCAGCAGAGTTCTGTCGCCCTGTTGCATATTTGTCATATTTCCATATTAGGGAAAAAATCCTAATGGGGGGAGAAAAATTAAGGGGTTTTTAAAGACCTTGCTGAGGTTTAAATGTAGAGGAAATCAAATCACTGTTCTTTTTCTCTCTTTAGCTAGGGAAAAAATTAGAGAGAATCTTTCTTAAACATCATGGCCATGCAAGTGCTTTTGCATTTTTTTGCTGGTTCTATATACAGTTAAGAATTACTCTTAGTAAATACATTTTGGGAGTTTTCTCTGTAGTTTGGAAAATTGAAATAGAATTAAAAATATCTGAATTCTTAAAACACTTTGCAGAAAAGAAGTATTTTTCCTTCCTATAGTTAATGATTTGTTCTGGTAGTATTTCAGCTTGACTTTTCCCTACTTTTTCTTAGTGTACCACCCCTTTTCCTGTTACATCTATGTTGTTAACTTTAACTTAGTTGGCTGAGTACCTGAGGAGAAATAAGCTTCTCTATAAAGGCAGAAAAAGGGAGAGAAAATGGAAGTTGAATGAGAATTAGTGATTAGAGTCACCACTTCTCTGGTGTTCCTATAATGCAGTGTTGGTGTGTGCTACCCTCTTTATTTCAACAAAGGCAACTGTAAGAGTCTGCGGCCCTTAAAGGTTGATTCCTGACATTTGACAGCTTTCTTCTCACTGTTCTTTTCTTTCTTAATGTTATTTTTGTGTCTGCATGCGTGTGCAGGTGCACACACACAAAAATGTATATCAGTATATGCATGTTCATGTATAAAGATTGCTTTCTGTCTTTTATTATCTTTGTATCTCTATGCAGATCATGCTTATTCCTCTGACAAAGAAATACTATGCTCTTAGATTATTTCCAGCTGAGTAGAATAGGGAAGGGAATTAATGTATTTCATGTTGCTGGGGGATATGTCCAGTATTGAATTATATTAATCCTTACTATTTGTATACTGACCTATTTACTTTGATGATTTTTACAAATGTATCTGCCAATTCAGATTTCCAGTAGGTGACTGAGGATTGCTATTCCCATTTTACAGACAAAGAGAGAGACATGTGTTAGCAACACAAGTTAAAAGAAAATTTTATATTCCTCCTCGTGCTGGAAAGTATAATATACATGTCACAAAGTTTGTCAGCCTTTTTTCTTAGACTGACTTAGCTTTTTTCTTAGCTTAGACTGGGGGATTGCCTCTCCATGAAAGGTGTCACCATAGTTTAATGCAGCCAGTATGTACGGAGAAAATGCGTGCATTCAGGTTGACTGAGTTCAGATTATCTACAAATTTCTAATAATATATATATAAAAAGATAAGAAGTTGAATAACTGAAGAGATGGCATTATATAAAGAAAAAATACTTCTCTTTTCTCTATTTTTCTTTAAGTTGAAGTTATGAGTACTCTTACATACTAAGTAACCTATTTGAGAGGGTTATTCATAAGAAATTGATACTGCTGTCCAAAATACTCAACTGATGGCTGTAATCTGAATTAATCAGCTGTAAATTTTCTGTGTGAAGGATTTAGCCCTTTGTTTGAAAAATGAACAAAGGAGAGGAAGTTTCCTGTGGCTCTTTACTTTTTGTCAAAAGACTGAAGAAAATCTGTATTTTAGAGAGTAAGTATTGCCAAGATATTTAGTTTACTTCAACCTCTGATTAATAGTGCATGTATTTTGGGGTAAATGCTCTAAAATGTCTTGTGGCACAGAAGGCAGAACACATTCAGCCTCATTTGGGTTTGAATAAAGCACGACGGTGTTAAAATGACTTGTATTTAATTGGGCTACCTGATTTTGAACAAGATGACAGTAGTCAAGGTCTTTTCAGTAAAAATACTTGTAAGCAGATCATTTATTGTTGTATATTGACACACTACCACCAATTCCAGTGGATTTATGTCTTCTTCAGTATTATCTAAGGAAATGAAGCCTGGAGATGATTCATAGAAATGGTTTATTTGTTACAAGTGTCTAGAACAGGGCATTAACTGATGGGTAGCTACTTAATAATGCTGTATGAACATTCCTATGTGGATAGCTTGGCTATAAAAGGTTGTAATCCTTTTACCCTATTCATCAGAGAAGTCAGCTGTATATATTGAACAGATTATTTCTGTGTGGAAGTAGTCTTGCCTAAATTGATTTTTATTCACCCTAAATATTAAATATTTACCTTCAGAATATAACACCTACATCATATTTCTGTCAATTGAAATGCTATATTTAGTGGGGAACTGTGATGGGTTAAAAACAGTCAGGGATTTTTGTCACAGTTAGGTGCAATGGAGGTGCTATCTTTGATATTCTTTCATAGCTTTTCTTTATTAGAACACTAGCTGAAAAAAAGGAGATCTGGATCATTCATCTTGTCTCCCAATTGCTGGGCAGTGTATTTATTTCTGGCTTCTTAAGCAGGCAATGCAGAATACTTTCCACCTATCCTATTGAAACTCTGCTGTTGGTTGTAGGGGGAAGTGTCATTTACCGGGGAAAAGAGAGCAGATGCTGTTGTAACGTGGGGCTGATGACACTTCCCAGGCTGGGGTGGGGGAGCGTGCACAGCAGCAACACAGGGCAGGAGGAGAAGGTGCTGAGTTCTGTGGTTCATGGCTCTGGATGTATGCTGTTCATCAGTGCTGGTGCTCAGCATAAGCATCAGGATGTGATCCTATTGCTATTTTCTAATACAGCTTAATTTATTGATACTGCAGCTGTTGGACTGGACCGTAACGTGAAGTGACAGCCATAGCATTGCAGTTGGCATTTCGAGGAGTGATAAGGATTCTTGTTTACTCTGTAAATGTGGTGGCTCAGATTTGTCAGCCTTGGCCTTGTGTGTTACATAAGAGAATAATACACAGTGTTTTGTTGTTATTTTTCCTAATTATATCAGTTTTATTTCCAGAACTAAAATTTTGATTCTTCTCTATTCCATTGTGCAGATTACACCCCTGAGAGTTTTGTACATTGATCAATGGTGGGATTTGGTTATATAGGAAAAACCACTAGCAATGATGACAGATACAATTAAATTAATTCTTTGCTGTCTCCTTTGATGTACACAGATTTTCCTCATTAATATTGATGGACTTCAGAGTCACAAGCACATGTTGGGGATAGGGGGGAGAAAGCCCCTGAATGTTGTATTTTGCTTTTTGTGGAGCTGACTATATCACTTTATGGTTAAATGTAAGGAAAGCTGCTGACAGTTTTGATATATTAAATTATAACTGAGAACTAATTCAAGGATCAAAGATACTCTTTGGGAGACATCACTTTACTGGTAGGAAAAATCATTACCTTTTTTCCCAGTCTCATGTATTTGTACTGTATGTCTTGGAAATATCATTCCCTACAGTTTCTGAATCTTGATGTTTAATTTAACGCAAAGGTCTTTGAGCAGCACAATGGGAGGGGGTCTTCTGTTAGTGAAACCTGGTAGAAGGAAATTGAAATGTACATGTTTTTTCTCATTTATCAAAGCAGTGCAAAAATCTAAACTGACATTTTATATCAAATGAATTATAAACTGTGTACCTCGTACCTAAGGGAACAACAGCTAAATTAGACTTTTGTTAAAAAGAGACAGAGAGAATAAAAATAGGCTTTTAATAAAATATACAGTCATTTTTGGTATTTTTTTCTGAATCTGACATATACTATACTTTGCAGAAGAAAACTAGAGAATATAGGCCACTTCAAAGTCTATATGCTTTGAATGCCATAGAGTAAATTGAGAAGCAGGTTAAGATGACACACAAACCAGAGTTTCTACTTAATAAATATTATGGCTTTGATATTTTTGTTTTCAGCCTTGTCCAACTCAGGTGAACAGGAAAGGTTAATATGCTTTTTAATAGTGTGAAGATTGGAGCAAAGTAGTATATACTTGAGGGGGGGTTGCGAGGGGGTTTTTTGGTTAGTTGGGTTTTTTTAATCTTCCATTTGTGAGAATGTGGTTGTTACTGAAACAGACTTCCAGGGAGCAAAATTTTACAAGACACCTGATGGAACCTTAAGAAGTCAATTTTCAAAGAATTATGCAATCAGTATTCTACTGGCATTGCTTCTACTCTCTTGAGGTGAACAACATTTCTTGCAAGTAAAGACAAGACTCCCAGTCTGTAAAGTTAGCATTTTTGACTCATTTTGACACTGAGTCAAAGCCTTTTTGTGATTACCATATATATCATAAGGAATTAAGTAGTAGCTGTGAACAAAGCCAGCTCTGTGTTGCCTTGATTACTAGGAGCAGAAACTTTAGGGAACCTCTTTTCCTCGTCTTTCTGCAAGTAAGGAGAGAATTTGTGAGATGGAAGTCTGTTCTGGCTGCAGTTGTTTCGTGGCCAAAAGGTAGTCCAGTGACCTGGATCTCACAGATACCTGTAGAATATTCAAGATATAATAAGACTGCACCACCCACTGTGTGTAGTGGCTCCCTAACACCAGCTAATCTGTCATCTTGTCAGATCCATTTCCTATTTATGGGCACTCTCAAGCTTGATTTCCATCAGAAATGGTAGTATTTCACACCATCCATTATGTACCACAGAGAAATTTATGGATTAAAAATAACTACAGGTAATCTTATTGCAGAGCTAATTTATTTGAACCCCTGCATTGTTCTCCAGTCTGTACATACAGTAATATATAAACTGAGGCTTCTGTCAAAATGCCCATCAACTGGTAGCACTGAAGGTGGTCTGTTCTTTAACAGGGTGGTCTGTTCTTTAGCAGTCCACCAGTGCATCCATATTGCAGGGGTGCAGTATGAAGAGACTTCTTATTTAATGAGACTTCTTATTTAACAAGAGCATTCACGTTTTCCAGTATCCCATTTTCTTTACCATTCAGTTGAGGGTGCAGTATTTTCTTAGTTTCTTTCACCACGTTGGATGGAGATATAGAATCATGAGTCGTTTTGGTTGGAAAAGACCTTTAAGGTCATCAACCAACCTAACATGACCCGCCCCACCACTGATCCATGTCCCTAAGCACCACATCTGCACACCTTTTAAATACCTCCAGGGATGGTGACTCCACCTCTTCCCTGGGCAGCCTGTTCCAACGCTTGACAACCCTGTCTAGCTAATAATCATATGCAGAAGCCATGTCCACTTGTTCACGTAGAATGATGCTTTCTGGTTTTGAATATCTCATGTTATCCTTTTTCCTTCAGTCATAGAATAAATCAATATTAAAAATTAATTTTAAGAGATTATGCTTCAGAACAATGCATATGCTTCTTGTAACATCACCACCTCTGTGCCTTTTCGTTTTTCTTTTATCTTTCTCTTCTTCTATGGAATTAGAATCCCCTTCAAAGAATTATTAGGCTGAAAAAGAGTTAATTGGGAAATCAGCTAGTACCATCTTCTTTTCTCAAAACTGTAAATTATCTCATTTTCTTTAAGCATTCGTTTAGTCTAATAGAGATTTAAAAACTTCTTTGCAGAAGTTTAATCCCATTGCTGTGTGTCCTGTTTCCCCGGACACACATTTCTGTGTATCCTGGGAAACATTTTCTATCTTTGCAAAACATCTACAAAGTTGAAGATTCTAATGTGTCTATCCTTCCTGTTCTTTTAACTACATAGGTTTAAACTTTCTTCCCTCGATTTTTCCCAACCACGAGTGATAATATTTGGGGGTTTTTTTGTTGTTTTTGGGGAGTCTCTGGATTCCCAGAAGTATCTCAGAACTGTTTATTTTCAAACAAGAAGCTGCAAGCTTAAAAGCCACCCTCCGGTACTCTGAAATTCTGGCATCAACATTAAGAAAGATATTTTAATTTAGCCAATAATCTGCTCACCAGCAATCACCAGAGGTGTTTCCATCAGTGTGGAAAGTACCATGCCTGCCTCTGGTTATATCTCTCTGATGCCAGACACTAATTATAAAGAAAGCTGTAAGATTTTGAAGATGATGTCAAATTCTTTCCTCTTTTTCCTTTGAAAAAACAAACGAACGTAAACCCAAAGCTGCTAAACAACCAACTACAAAAGTCCAATAATAATAATTATTGCAATTTAAAAAAACCTTCTGAACTTAATTTCTAAAGCTGCTTCATGCAGGAAGCTGTAGTTGTTGCATGATGATAGACAGGATCTTATTCCCACTGCACTTGCCACATCTGTCCCCCTAACTTAAAACAGGCAGATCTGATGGTTTCTTAAAGCTATTTTACAGAGATATTTCATTTTACAGTAGTCAGTGTCACAGTTAACCAGCAAGAGCTGTTTCTTTAATTGCAGCTTCTGCCTGATTCTGTAATACCTTTCCTTATGGTTTTTCTTCATAGTATTTAAAAAAAATTAATTTTGTTGTATGGCAGTTATTGGCTTGCCATCCTTTTGAACAGTCCTTTTGAATAATTGGTTTTACTGGGCAGTTATAAATTCTAGCCAATGTCCTTACTACAGGTATTAAAATCATTAATCATTCAGCTAATTGCTTATTGGCATTCTTTTGTAGCTTTTAGAGTTTAGTAAAGTTCTTGCTGAGTAAGATGGACAAACTTCCACCTAACATGAGGAAGGAAGGCAGGTTGCTTCTTATGGAAAGGTGAGGTGACAAATCTATAAGACATTTTTATAGTGTTGACCTCAGTGAAATGTAACATTTAGGAAAGGAGCATCTCTTACACAGATTTCCACTTGAGACCCATGCCCAGGTTGCAGGTGTTGAGGTTGTACATGAAGAAAAGTTCATTGAAAGGAGGGGAAGGTCTGGTTGTTTTGGGTTTTGGTTTTGGGGGTGGGGTCTTTTGTTTTGGTTTGGTTTTCTGTTTGTTTGTTTGTTTCTGGAACAATATTAATGAGGAATAAGTAAGCCTGCTTTGGGATTTCAAAAGACAATTGTCTTAAACTTTGGGTCTGCAGGTCATGGAGTAAAGCCCAAGTTGATTTTTAGAGCCCTACTAAAATTATGCTTTGCTTCTAGGAATACTAAACAGTGAAAGTGCAGAAAAATCCAGTTAGAACTTACATACTCAATCCAGATAAAGAAAAATTGTAGATTTTTTTTCAAACATCTTATTTTATTTTTCCAAACGATATTGTACCCTACAGGTAACATTAAGGATTAATGCTAAAATGCTCTTCTAAATAGATTTACAAAACCATTTCTTTTCCAATGAAATTACTATTACAGCAGAAAGCAGAAGTGTAAAATGGAATAGATCATGAAAAGAGAGCAAGATATTTCTGTACTCAGTTTATATTATACTTCTGAAAAGAAAATTTCATGAACATGAGGTGTGAACAAGTTTGGACTTAGTCTAAGTTTACAAAGGCTTTAAGCTACTTCTTTATATCTCTCAATTTGCTTTTGGCCAAAACACAGCATCCTTTCTTCCCAAGATAAATGTGCCAGAGAGGGGATGGCAAGAGGGCCACCATGAACCTTTCACATTTTGTGTTCCAAAGTGCAAGGATGTTCATTGAATAAGGGTGCCTTGTCCTTGGTATATTTATTGTTAGGTGGAGCTATATCTGTGACTGAAAACATCTAGCAGTGAAATTATAAAATTAGAAATAAAACCCAGAAATGTTCTGTGCATTTTCTTGTGATTGAGAGTGGGAGAAATAACATCGTTGCAAATATATATTAAATGAAAAAATCAGGACCGACTCTTATATGCAGTATATGCTGAGAAGGAAAAAAAATAGGGAAAGAGTTAAAAACCAAACTGGAGTAAACTTTGGTGAACCTGTGAAGATAAGAAACAAAAAAGAGCAATCTTCTGGTTTGCCAAGAGATAAAGGTTTATAACTAGCATGCTGTTCTAGTGATGACATATGGTCCAGCATCATGGCCTGTCTTTCTCTGAAATGAAACTAAGACACATGCTGAAGTTGAGAACTATGAGGAGTGCAGTGACTGGAATTATTTGGACTGAGCAAACCACTAGATAACAGGCATACCTGAGAAAATCTGAAGAAACAAATGTCAAAGTGCAGAACATATTGGCATAAAAAGTGCCATAATAAGATGATCTCACTATGGGCGCCTAAAATAGGAAATTAATCAGGAATACCTAAACAAGCGCTACAATGAGATAAAGAAATGGGGTTTGTGAATCGAACCTGGAAAAGAGGAAGAGTAGTCATGACAGAGCAAGACACACATCTAAAGGCAGTCTGAGTGGAACTTTTCCTTGCTGTTTTGGTGCAAATGCTGGAGAGCCTATTTTCCTTCTCCCCTGTAATTAAATTCTTGCAGTTATCATTTACATCCATGTGTATGAAATATATTTTGATAAGATACAAATGCTAAATATTTTATATATGCAGATGTGACAGCTTACAGAGTTACATATTCATAGCTCCAAAATCTTCTAGATGCCTATCTGGAGATATTATGGATACATTGGGGTCAGTATATCTGATCACTGTTAAGAAGAGTGACACTTCAAAGTTGGTATGAGTTTGTACCAATTTTATAGATATGTAATGGAGCTCTGCTTTTCTTCTGCCTTTTCTTCTTCTTATGAAAGGAAACATTTTTATAATTAAATAATAATTTATTGTCCTAATAGTAGTTCACCTTTTAATAGTCCTGCTCAAAGTCGTCTACTTTCAGAAAATTTACATTTCAGATAAATCCTTATCATAAATATAATGAATACCTCTCAGAAAAAAAATAAGCTTTCAACGTGGAATAAACATTTAAGCACAATCATTTCACACAATGATTGCTGTCCTAAAATAAACAAATACTTACAAAGCTGACTATTTTTGCACATGTTATTTAAGATAAAGAAATTGAGGCAAAAAGTTGAAACCCTTTTCAAAGGCTTCTTAGCACATTACTGGCTGAAGAGGGATCAGATCTTTCTCAATCCATCTGCATGTACCTGAGTATTTGGAATACAATATATCATTGTCATCTTGAAACAGTCTTCAGTTTTTATTCTTTTCTGGAACTGTTTATTAATTATTTTATTAGAATTGACATCTGATTGAATATTTTATTCTGCCTTTGTAGTCTCTTGATATACAAAGCATGACTTTCTGCCCTGCTAAGTGAGGATTTACTGGGCTAGATGTTGATTCAGTAGGTTGCAAGTGGAGTGCTTGCCCCCTGAGGGTCATATTAAAGCTCGAGGGGAGATTTTTGAGCAACACTGCATCTTAAAGACGATATATCAAGCTGATAGATACATGGCTCTTCTGTTCAGAAATTCACAGTAGAATTATTGCTTGTTGCCAGTTATTACTTGGGTAGTGAGGAGTCTCTTGGGGATATGGATTGGATAAAAAGGGTTAAGCTGGGGGAAATGTTACACTGAAGACCTTGATGATGAGGAATGCTTGAAATAGTCAGAGGATGTTTTGTGTGCAAATTAGAATTACCATTTTGGGGGGTAAGTGCTCTGCTGTTTTAATGAGCAAATCGTGATTAGTTTAATAGAGCACCTTTCTCATTATGACTCAGCAGAGACTTGACAATTTATTTGCTGTACCCTCCTGCCCCCCTGCCCCATTCCTTTGGAGAACACTCACTAGTACATCACTGAGGAAATTCTTTGTGGGCTACAGGAAGCCATTCAGATAAATACAGTTGCAGTATATTGAAACATGTTGGTTTGAAAGTAGTGGGCTTGGCTTGTTCCACCAACAGGACTCAGGGCGAGGCGACTTTCACAATAGAGATTTGTCCAAATTTTCTGCTCTTCCCTATGCTGTGCTTTTGTTGGTAGAAGAGATTTGAACATTTAGCTGAGATTACCTACGCCATTAAAATAACATCCAGACTGTGGAATTGTTATTGACATTTAGACAGCTACATCTTTGTTTTTTGATGAACATTCCTGTATCACTATAATAACCACCTCTATACGTACATAAAGCTTAATCTGAGCTTTTACTTTGTAGATCTCGGAGAGCTTTACAAAGAAGGATCAGTATTATTATCTCCATTTAACAGACTGGTAAATGAAAGACAAAGGTGAAGTCATGTGTCCTGACAGAGCTGCAAATAAATTTAACACTTTTGCTTCCTCTGTGAGTTGCCTCACACTGTCCCCTCAATAACGTGAACTTTGACTTCCTGGCCAACTGACTAGGTCGGTTAATTAGGTTCACTTTTAGATGTAGCTTTTTTGCTGTGTAGAATTTCTGTGTGGACTTTAAAAACGGATGTATTTTAATCTGCAGACAGTTTCGTTTCAAATAAAGTAGTACCCAGCTTTGAAGGAATATTGACTCTTTCTGTTGGTGTCAGCTTAGAAAAACACTTAGAAACCCTGAACTAAAAATTTTTACTTTCTTTGCATCATCTTTCTTGTGCTATCTCAGTTTGACTTCAAGAATCACCTTATAAAGGATGCCAAACTAATACATGATTATCTGAGAGTACTGTACTTTACATCCATAAGTTTTAAAACTTTTATTGCACAACTTAAACCCAACTCTGCTTATGTTGGTGCTAAACAGAGCAATGTTATGTAAGGTAAATAAATGAGTTGTCCATTTTACTGGGAGAATGAATGTCATGTTCAGAGACATGTGGTGTGCAAATGTTTGTTTTTGATGGCTCAGCTGGAGGGATATTGGAGCTATTTAAGTTAAGCCAGCCACCTTCTTCTCTCTGAGGTGAAGTGCTCACAAGCTCGTTATTGGCCTTGAAGGTGGTGGCATGGGATTTGCAGACCATGAATTACGTAAATCTCAGAGATTTTCTGGATTTGGAAACAGGAAGATTTTCAAGTTTACTTGGGATTTACCAGAGCCTTTTTCCCTAGATGTAGATAACAGCAGCAGGAAAGAGCATCCAAACACCGGCTGGCTTAAGCCCCTATATTATATGTTTTCTTTTTCACAGTGACAGAGTGGAGCAGAGGGAAATGAGGGAAGCTGGAGGTTCTGTTGTACTTCATCTTGTTCTGAAAAAAACCAGGAGGGGTGTAGGGCTAGGGGACAACTATCAGAAGTACCTGATAACTTCAGTACCCCAGAAGCCAGCTTTTAGTGAAAATTTTGTATGAGAACTGACAGACCTTGAAATTAATGTAAAGGGAATAAGTTTGTTAGGTTGGAACAGGACATGTTTTGTGCCTTTCCCTGTAATACAATTTGGATCTGGAGATGAAAAATCTAGAAGTGTCCCAGATATAAGTATAATCAGAGTAAAAATATCAGATGCTAGTTCACATATCTGTTAATGTATAGATCAGTATAAATAAAAACTATTAGATGTGATTGATGTCTTTCTTTTTGGAGTTGATGCATCCTTTCACCTGTCTCAGGGAGAGAATGACTCACACAGTTTTTCACAAAGTCTGTTTCTTCCCTCTTAGTAACCACCTCATACACAGGTGGTAAATGAAAATAATAAAGCTTACTGTAAATTACTGCTTGCTCATCTTAAAACTTACAACTTAGGCCCTGAGGCTTACAACTACACTTTAAGTTAGAGACCCGTGAGACTGGTTTTTCTTCAATAGAGACAAGAAGAAAATAACAGCAATGAAAAAGAATTTCTGTTAGAAAGACCAAAGGAAAAAAGGCAAATGGTAACTACTGGACCATGAAAAGCAAAACTATTATACAAGAGTTTAAATTACAAAGGCAGTAACTTTCCAGTGCTTTAACTCTAGGAAAGAGCTAAGAGATATAGCTACAGATGTGTTGTATATAAAAGTTACAGATGTGTTTAAATGCAGAAAGTTTCTTCAACAGATTGATCTCTTGTTAAAGAAAAAGCAAAGCCATAAATTCACAGGTGTAAATTGTCATAATTTCTTTTACTGCATGCAGTGAAATTTGCAGCAGTGAAAGGTCATTGGTGGTATCATTACTGACACATTTTGATCTGCAGTTCCTTGGACTTCATAAAAATTAATTTCCTTAACAAAACAGTGGGCTACAGACTGATACTTCAGTGAATCTATTTTGATTTCTATCTAAAGATGTTCTTAGCATAAAATTTCTTCTGTTTTCTTCTTAAATTATTATTAATTTGTACAGGCAAGAAGGTGTCTGAATGATAAAAAGTCTGATCAATTTTGCTCATGCCGGGTAACATTTCTGTGAGCATTTCCTTAGCTTCTCAGGGTGGCAGAGCTGGGCACAGGGAGAAACAGATAATATTTGAACAGGTGGTAGAAAATATGTTGCTTCTGAATTACTTTTGGTGTTTGGAGGTTTGCTTTTAGCAAGATGATATTCACATATTGGAAAGAAGAAAATTAAGAATCAGCATTGTTCAGTAGTGAAAATGTTAAACTAAATGGACCATGTTAACATTACTGTTGATCCTGAGGAACAGTTTTTCCAGTATATGGAGCATTCTGTTTCCACACGGCATATGTTCTCCGTGGTTTTCTCTGCTCTAATTCATCCATGTTTTTCAACAGCTCCAGATGGCGTGATGCCTCCAAGGCTTTCATCTGCCACTCCAACCAGTCTTCAGGTTGTCTGGTCTACACCAGTTCGCAACAACGCCCCGGGCGCGCCCAGCTACCGACTCCAGATGCGGCGGCGGCGTTCTGCTGGTGACATTCTAGAGTACGCAGAGCAGCAAGGCCACCATCCAGTGCTGAGCAAGAAAAGCCCCCTTCCCTTGAACACGGCTCACCTTTAGGGTGGCTGTTCTTGTTACAAGACTTAATGTTTTAGTCTTTCTAGATGTGCTGGGATGTGTTCTGAAGTAACTTATGCTGTTTTTCTTTGCAGTTTGCTTCCCAGCCCTACTGCTTCCTTACAGCACAGGGTCGGAGACCTGCAGCCCTACACTGAGTATGAGATGAGAGTGGTTGCCTCCAATGGTTATGGCAATGCTTACAGCAACTGGACTTCAATGACTACAGCAGAGGACAGTAAGCAGTCAAGTCTTATTTAGCTCCCTTTAGCAGAAAATATAAATAACAGTCTAGCTGCCATTGTACTTAATTTCTTTAAGTTATCTAGCTTTCTCAGTTATGTAGTAGTAATGTATTTCCTTCCCTAGTATTAACTTGAAGTAAAAACTCCTAAAGGATCAAGTATCTGTTGTCTTACATATTCATTTAAAAATATGGATCTTTACATACATATTTTGTGCAGCAGTTTCTTATTTCTATAGAAAATATCCCTCCAGCAGTATATGGTTAGTTTAAGACACACTGCTAAGTACAGCTTTGTAAGTGGTGTTCCTTTATATTCAGGGACTTGATTCTGATTTCAGTCATATCAGAGAAAATAAGTTGAAGTTAATAGTATATGACAGTTGTCTTATCTCTGTGTTGAGAATACTTAAGCTACCACAGAACTTTACACTCCCAGTGATCTTTGTTAATTCAAAGTAGTGGCCTACTGGTCTGAAATTGGGTTTGTCATTGTCAATCCCATCACTTTCATTGCTAATAGTTCTATGTTCTCCAGACTCACTCCCCACAATTTTTTCAACAGTCCCTTTATTTAGCAGCCAGCTGTCAGAGTATAGGTACAGCCAGTTAGTTAACAGGATAGGATTTTGCACCTGGTTCAATATGTAAGCAAAAACATATGACAGAATTTGTGCTTACTGTTTGTAATACAAATAGAAAATACACATTTTCCAGCCTTTCTTTTTAAGAAACTGAGCTGGTAGCTTTCTTGTACAAGGTAGCAGGATATCTAACATTGGCAAATATTCAGTGTTGGTGACTCAACTTGATTTTAGTCCCTTCTCTAAATGGTCAGCTGTCTATACTGAGAAAACATTGAGTAGAAAATGTTTTTTCCCACAATTTTAAAACATTTTTACTTTGAAGCTGAGCAAATGATTCACAACAGAAATTTATGTGATAAATTCACTTAAGTGCCAAAGGTATTAATGCTTCTATGAACATACTACCTATAAGTAAATGTAAGTTCTGAACTTGGTTTTTAGATACCAGAGCTGTGTTATCTACCTGTAGCAATTCTTTCTGGGATTCAGGTATTTCAGTACATTGTTTGCTAACAAACGGGGATATGATACTATTGAACTTGTCTGCATTCATAGTCAAAATACGACCAGTCTCCTAAGACAATTTTGTTCATATTGCAGTAGTTATTTAGCTCTGGTCTGATAGTTCACATAGTGTTTCTTTTCGCATACAAGGAGGACAAAAGTACATTTCAAAGGCATCACTTGTTACTGATATAAAAAATATTTTTGTGCTAAGTAGTAGGTGTAGAGTTTTTAAATTCTCTTTTGAGGAGTTAGGGGTAGGGTGAAAAACCCACACAGGAGATGCAACACTATCCAACAGCCCTCATCATTTAAAAAAAAACCAGCCAACTTTCAGTGGTGACAGAGGACTCTGTGGTGTCATTGTGGAGAGCTGCCATCTGTGAAAGGATATTCAGCTCAATTGCTTAAGACTGAATGATTGTCATTGGGTCTAAGCAGTGTTTTTGTCAAGGTTTCAACATGATTCTTATGAAACTGCCTATACTGACAGTTTGTTGCAGAAGTACACTTAATTCCTGGCCCTGCTAACCAACAGACTTCGACTTTTTAAAGTACAATTTAATAGTGGAAATTTCCCATATCTCTTACTCTGTTGATCTAGATGTGTATCTACATGTTCTTACTGAATTTTATTTTGTTTTTTTGTCTCACCAAAGCATAAAGTACCTGTAGGCATAAAAAATATGCATGTGTGTGTCTGTGTGCACATACACTTGACAGCAATAGATGTGAATCAACACATCCACTTTTAAAGTCAGTAGAACTCCAGTATACAAGTTGATGATTTCACAGTATATCTGTGTATTATATTTTATTTATGATAAATATGTGGTAAAATAGGAGTGTATTTGGAATCATTCAGAGAAAATTGGTAAATGCTGCTATAAAAATATGTTGTATCAGACAATGGAAGATCTTAATATAGAGATTAGTAGGTTTGGGGTATTTTTTAATGCAAGAAAACATACAATAAAGAATTTTCAAATACTTCCATTTACATGATTGTGACACTAGTAACTGATCTATGTGGTTTTTAAAGTCTAACCTGCCCATGCCAGATAACAAAAATATATATAACTATGAATATTTTAAAAGCTGCTAAACATGTATTAATAAAAGATGTTTGTTCCAGTGATCTTGATAAGTATAACATCAGACTATTTACTGCCAGAATATCTACAGATAGAAACATTTGATGAGGTTTCTGAATTAGAGCTTGCTTTCAGTAACTTGAACGTAAATTTCTGATAGCTCTCTTGCAAGCATTGTAAAGGCCACTGAACTGAGAGGTCACTATGTACCATTGAACTGAGAACAGAATCTCATACATTGTATTCAGAAATAAAACTAAACCTTCTAGATATATTAAAGGAGGTACAGGTTAGGTTTTCCCTTTAGCTACAGGGAGCCTTTTGAGCTCCCTGGGATTTGCAAAGACATTGGTTACAGTTACTTGAAACTGCCCCAATGGCAGCTCCTGGGTTCCTATAGTGTAGATTTAGTACTTGCAAAATTATATTGGCTGATATATTGTTCAGAGGGATATCTCCCAAATGAGAGAGGTGCTTTTTCTAGTGCTTGAGAAAATGCACCATGGCTTGGACAAGTTCTAAGATAGCAAAATGTCTACTTTAAAGAAAAGCTTCCTGTTACTTGATTAGCTTTTGAACAGCCCAGAACCTGTCTGCAGCCCAGTGAGCTGCATACAGCAGAACATCTCCATCACCAGCACATTCTCTGACGTGGTTAAATTTTGATTCTGTGCATCAGTATACAACTCCAGTATGGAGAGCTCTTCCTAAAGCCCTTTTAAAAGAAGTGTCTGGTTTGCACTGGCTGGAACAGAAGGTTTTGCAAGGTACCTGGGAGGCAGTCCAATTTTTTTTTTTTTTTATTTCTTACATAAATGACATCAAGTCCATCTCTTTTATACATAATGAAGTTACAGGCCAGCCCAGTGTTTCTTCACAGTAAGTAAGGGCAAAAGCACGCAGCAGTCCCTGGAGATCATTATGTATTGAAGTTGCTGGAGATAAAAAAGCAATTAAAAAAAAAAGAGCTTCTGCAATGTATCAGCTGAGCTACTTCTTGTCAAATCAGGAGAGCATTATTCCTGTCATAGAGAGCGCTATGGCGTTCTCATCTGGCATGTTTTGGTTCCAGGATGAAAAGCCTCAGTCTGTGGGGGTATCTAATCACAGATTAAACTTCCTCATGAGGGGAAGAGGAGGGTCAGGCACTGGTCTCTTCTCTGTGCTGACCAGTGACAGAACCCAAGGGAATGGCCTGAAGTTGTGTCAGGGGAGGTTTACATCGGGTATTAGATAAAAGTTCTTCTCTCAAAGGCTGGTTGGACACAGGAACAGGCTTCCCAGGGAAGTGTTCACAGCCCAAGCCTGAAAGAGTTCAGGAAGTGTTTGGACACCACTCTGAGGCACGTGGTGTGACTCCTGGGAATATCCTGTGCAGAGTCAGGAGTTGTGCTTTGATGATCCTGATGGGTCCCTTCCAACTCAATATATTCTATGATTCTGTGATTCTCCTAAATCTGACATAGACAATGAAGAGAGACAGTGCAGAACAAGAGGGTAAATAATGCAGTTTGCCACCTTTGGAATCTCTTGCTTTCTCTGCTAATGATATTTGTTGTCTGAGAAGACAGGTCTCCTACTTTAGTTATGTAAGTTAGGTCCATATAATTGAGGTATATAAACTAATCCATGGATAGTTGATGTGAATGTGTTCACATGAGCTCAAGAAAGAAAAATGGAAATTGAAACAAGAGAAGATAAAACCTGGCGAGGTGACAAAACGAAAAGAAATCATGTGAAATACCTGACAGGACAAATAGCAAAAGGACAGAACAAATTAAGCTGATGTAGTAGTGGCACATATGATATATATGATCATATGATATATAGTGCAAACTGCCCATGCATAATCCTACAGATTAGGAATTAGAACTTTATTGACTGGTAGAACTGAAGTTCTGGAACCAATGTACATTTGGAGCAGTAGAGGGCAACAAGTCTTAATACTCTGAAGACAGCTCCTAATACATATTTGAAGGGGTTCATATGGATTGCATGTCATTGCATGAACAGCTTAACGACTTTTGAGCTCTGTGATCTCATGTGATAAAAGATTCCTGTGGTCCCTTATGCCCAGAGCTACACAGTTTGGGTTTGCTGCTGGGTACAATCAGCAGTACATGAAAGACACCAGATTCTGTTAATACGTATAATTTCATTGTCCCTGTTTCTAAAAAGAGTAAATGATTCAAGAGTAAAAGGCACAGAATTTTTATTCTGCTTAGTGAGAGAGTTTGCCAGCAAATCAAGTATTTCTCATTAGCTTTAAAGGGCATCAGTCCTGGTACATGTCTTAGTATATTAAATGTAAATGTAGATTCCTCCCAAAAAATACAACCATGAGAGTATAACTCCTTGCTTTCCAAGTCTCACAGTAAGTAAACAAATGTATTGTTTTAGTCAGGGAATTAAAAAAAATTAATGACATTTGGTGCCTTTATTTTAAATCAAGTCTGAACTTTTGAAGCAGATGAGCGAAGTAGTCTACCATAAAAGATAATTTCATTTGCCAAAATGAAACTACCTTCTAGTATTAATACTGTAATGAAATGGTTTGAAATATGAACTAAGAATCTTAAGGACAAAGATGCCCACTGTTCCATCTTCAGTAGTTACTTCTATAAACAATTACATCCATGTAAAAAGCTTTATGATTTTATTTTCATCATTGACAGGCTGAGCTGTGTAGCTGTCACACTTTGCAGTCTTCCCTCCAGTGACAACCACACTGACAACATGTTATACTCCACATTGATTTTACAGTTAAGGAGCTGATTGTGATATATAGGGATTTTAAGAATTCAGCTGAGAGGATGACTTTTGCCTTTTATCATTCCATTAAAATTTTATAACCATCTTTTTCATGTCATTTCATCCATGAATTCTTACTTTAGAAAGTGATAGCTACTGCTGCGAGCATAACTTTTTTCATGTTCAGAGCTTTTTATTGTATTAGCAAACTATCCCAATTATAGTTAATACTCATGTTTTACATAATTGTGGTGACCCTTTCAACCAAGCAGTATTGTGCTAGTTGATTTGTACATAGAATTAGATGATTCTGCTTGCCATTTAAAGAGAAGCTGCACTGAATGAGAGTTGGGGACCAGGATTTAATGCTTTCCCATCCAGTGGGGCCAATTAAGCATCTCTCAAACGTCTTGTTTAAACTCAGAAAGTCTTAAAAGTCTCTCTTTTAAAAGGGCAGTAGGGAATGTGTGAGTAGGTATGCTAGCTACCAAAATACGCTTTTTTGAGGAGAAGGGGAGGGACCAGGGGGACCCAAAGCTGAAGTTTGACAGCTCCTCCTGTACATTACAGATTGTCCTTAAGGAATAAGTCTGAACTCAGGGGGCGTTGAAGCTCAGGTTCAACTAATTACCATGAATGTTTCACCTGTAATGCCTGCAACTTATTCAGTAGGAGCATAAAGGCTTGGCTGTTCCCTTACAGCAAACAGCTTGAATATTGGGGGGCTTCTCTGTTGTGGTTTTTTTCTCCCTCCCCCAGATGCTCACAGTGGAATAGCCTATGAACTATAACTAGATGAAATGCAAATTTGTAGTTCAGTGGTAAATATTGTATTTCAGCTTCTTTTCCCCCACTAAACTAGAATTTGCACTGATTTTCAAGGTCCTTAACTCCAAAGCAAATTCTCCTCCTTCCCTTCCACCCAGAAAAAAAATTTGGTTTACAGAATATAAATCTAATTCAGATTTACACCTCCACCTCTCCGTCTTTCAGTGAGGTCTAAATAATGGACCAAATTTTGTTCCAACGTACGACCTAATTGATTTTACCCAGGAGTACATGCAAATAGAATTTAATTACTCTTTACAACAGATCATCTTTTGTACTTGCAAATTCAGAGATCTAAATTAATCCTAGTGTGCACAAGCATTAAATACAGAACTCCATCCTTATTATCACTGTGAGTAGAGCAGGATATGTGATACAGCTGAGCTTTATGGAGTTGCTTTGTGATGCATCATATAATGAATGTAAAAACAGTGTTACTTTTCAAATTTAAAAGCAAAAAAAAACCAACAAAAACAAACAAAAAAAAACCACAAAGAGAAGCTTGCTGTCCCAATTTTACAGCACTGTTTTCACAGACATCACTGGAATAATCCTTATGTACCTCTCTTTGTGTGTGGGAGGAGAACAGGGACTTTTGACTGCTTCAGCTGTTACTCTAAAGTATAGAAGGAGCAACTCATTGTGCTGGATTTATTTGATTCCTCCTCCCAACCCCCCTTAAAATTTATCAGGAATTATTTAACTTCTGGTGAAGTAAATTATTCTTCCTATAATGTTCCTTCTGGTTTGGACGCCAGGAATTAAATAATAGTGTTGTTGACTACAATGGAATTCAGCATATGCTGTGTCACCTCCCCTGAAGTCTTGGCACACCCACAATCACTGATGAATTTTAAATTTTTGAAGACCTATATTTCCAAATGTAGGTCCCTTCTTTTCCCTCTCCCCCTGCAAATCCCCAAATCTAAACCTATTTTGAACAATTACTAAATCCAAGTATATATTTTTTTAAGATTTCAATAAAATGTAATGTTCACAGAAAAATCTCATAAATGTCAAAATTGCTGTGGGCAGAATAGGGGAGAATATAGTATTTTCTTGATCTGCTGTAGCAATTTATAGATTTCGGGACGTGGTTTATAAGAATGCTAAATGTTCTGGAATTACAGCTGTTACTGATCAGTGATTGAGCCAGATTTGTGTTATTGCACCATGTTCATGCTTGTACCTAGAGAGCAGTAAAGCCTCAATATAATAAAAAGCACCTGCATTTTAAATGAAATTTCAATTGAAAAACTTAACAGCCCTTCAAATTGCAGAATTTAACGCAGCCCAGTAAAGCTTAAATAACACTTTGCCTCCACAGGCTGAGGGTTTTGCATTCAAGGTGACTTGATTGTGTCGCATGGTGAAATTATTTACAATTAAGGAATTTCTCTGGAGGGCTGCAGAGTATTTGCTGTTCCACAACACCTATGCAGGCATATGGTCGGTCTTTTTCAGTATTCATGGAAGCTCCTGAACCTTTATGATAATTGAATCAGTTAGAGTGCTGAGTGGAGCAAGCATAAAACCTGTTAACCTAAAGGTCAGATCTGTGCATTGTTTATTTATCAGTAGGTGAAAGAGCTAAATCGGCAGCTTCTGTCACAGTCGAAGTAAAAAATCACCTATAATATTAACAGGGAGTAGATAAATTGCAAAAAATGGATTAGAATTATAAACAGAATGAAGTAAAATATTGAATATATAATGAGAGATGCAGTAGAGACTTACTGAGCTGTAAAATACACAGCATTATTATGCCTCTGCAGTTAGTTGCAATTAGTATCTAGCGCTCTAGAAAAACATCCCCAAAAGCTAGAACTGCAGGTCTACAGTGATACTGAGCCACACACTTTCTCCTCATACAAACAGCATTGATAGGGCACTTAGACAGAGGAGGATAAAGGATGCAGAAGAGGAGGGAGGAGGGTTGGGACGAGGAAAGGTGAGCAGCTTGCCTTTGAGGAGAGAGCCATATTCATCCCCTGAATATCTGGGCCTACATTTTCCAAAGAAACAGGCTGTTTAGTAGACCTGAGCTCCTTTTCAGATTTTTGAGCCTCATTTGGTGAGTACGTCTTGCTGATACTGATTTCAAAAATCACAAATTGTTCGTAATTTCTCTTTCCTGTTTTTTTTTTTTTTTTTTGTTACAGAGCCTGGACCTTTAGATCCACCACTTCTATTGGATGTTACAGCAAGGGCAGCGAGCATCACCTGGCAGCATCCTTTAAAGCCAAATGGCATTATCACACATTATAATATTTACCAAAATGGCCAACTGCATGCTACAGTGCCAGGAACTACATCTAACTGCACTGTAGAAGACTTGCATCCTTACACTGCCTATGTGTTTCAGGTAGAAGGATGCACTTCTAAAGGATGTTCTCTTTCACCCACAACCCCAGAAATACAAACTCTTCCAGATGCCCCTGAGGATATTCCTGCTCCAGAACTCTATTCTGATACTCCAACTTCTGTGGTCATATCCTGGCAACCACCTGCTCGCCCAAATGGTTTGGTGGAAAACCTTACAATAGAGAGGAAGGTGAAAGGAACAGAACAAATCTCAACTGTGGTGCATCTCCCCTTTGGTCAGTCCATGAGCTACATTGACCATAGCACTGCTCTGAGCCCTTGGCAGAAATATGAGTACAGAGTTCTGATGAGCACCTTGCACGGGAGCATGAACAGCAGTGCCTGGGCAGAAGTTACCACCAGACCTTCAAGACCTGCAGGTGTTCAGCCTCCTGATGCAGAAGCATTGGGACCCTATTCAGTCAAGGTAGGAATAATTCTCATTGCCTCATGGTTTTAACGTGTTTTTCTTGTAACAACTGTGTATTTAAGAGAGACATCTACTGGCTGAGCCAACAGACTGCTGCAGGGGTAGTTGAATAATTGGTGTCTGTGCTTTGGTTCAAAAGTATTAGACTCCTTTCAATTTTTATTTTTTTTTACACCAGCCTCTGGCATTATATTCCAGTTCATTTTTTTCCTTACACACCTGATGTATTTTCAATATTAAACTTAAAAGATTACTTTTAACTCCCTAATCAGATCAGAAAATTACCTACTACCGTCTCCAAAATTTCAAGACTTCATTAAAATACTAAGAAGTAAAAAAGATTTTTTTTCTAGAATTAAATCTTAAGTCTGTATAATTATCAGATTTTTTAATGGCTAATGAAGAAAAAATAGCATTTTTGTTCTCCTGATTTACGAAAGACGAGTCTTACAGGACTACATAGGAAGTTTTCAATTATTCACATCGTTCTGTTGGGAATGAACTCTAGAGGACAGGATAACTACCATTGTTTTGGCTTGCATACAAACTTCATTCAAGGGAAATTAGTGTAACCAAACAAGAGGGATTTTTGTAGCTTAGAAGCCTCTTTTGTGTAAATACACACATGCTTCCATGGATTCAGTCTTGTACTAATGCCAAAAGTATTGGTACAGTAGCTTGCTCACCAGAGCACAAAACAAAGGACATTTGCATAAGATTGAAGTTCATCTGTTAGATTTATTATTTTTTGGTATACATTGTGTTTTCAAAAGGTAAACAGAGTGGTGTTACCAATGCAATCTGAATAATTTGAGGGTATGAATTTCAGCAGTAAACGAATGCTGATATTTTTTCTTTGTTCACACATAATTTTAAACTATAAAAAAATGTTATTCGCTATTAGACAAAAAAATCCTGAGCTTATGAAATTATGTTTTAATATCTAAGGAATTGCATGTTACCTCCATGTTAATTGCAAATCAGTTCAATATGAGTACAATGGTTACTGTAGGAATTAATAACGATTGACCACTAGTAATTATGATGAATTGCCAGACTGCTATTGAAGATTAGGGCAATCTACTTCCAGGACTCTGCCCTCTGTACTTCTGTAGATATATCTTAATATTCCCCACAATTTATAGTAAAGCATTTTTCATGGATTTGCCAGAAGCTGCAATGCTGAGTAAATAGCAGCTCTAGTTCAATTGCGTGCTTCCCCACATGTCCACGTTTCACTGAGTGAGCTTTTTCATGTTGGCTTCAACTCTGAGCACAGAGACTTACTGCAACCTTTGAAGCTCCAGTTAACGTGGTAAGAACATAATAATTTTATATCTTACCCCTGTTTTTTTTTTTCTCCATGTGCATTCAGCACTCAATCCTAGTTTTAAAAGCCTGTGGGTTATCAGAGATTGTGTCATTCTTTACTGGATGTCTTTTCCCAAGATCAGACGCCTGTGTTCAGTTGTAATTTTATTGTATTTTTCTCAACTCCAAGATTAAGTAACCTACCAATACTGAAAGTTAGTTGGGTCATTTATTTCTTCTGAAATCTGAATTAAGGCAATGCAGTTCTCCATCTATAATAATTAAATTTCAATACAGCATTGTTTTTAAATTTGTTTTCCCTTTCTTACTGAAGAGTTCAGATGCTTATTTTCCTTCTTTTTTCCCAGCCTGTCATTAATATTCAAAATTCTTTAAAGCCCTTTAATGTCCAAACTGTATGAACTCCTCTATGAATGGTGGTCAAATTTAGTGTCACTGCTGCTCGTGTAGACTCAGACTTGTTTTTTTCAACCGGGAGATAAATATTTTTCAGATCTGTTAAGACCAATTTTTGTCAAAGATGCTGAAGCCTGGATGTTTTTATTTCTACTAATTGGTTTTACTGTAAATTTTCATTAATTTTAAATATTTAAGTTAACATGTTCAAAATAGTTTAGGTGGCAGCATTGCATTGAGAAAAGTGACTTACGTATATATCTCCCCAAATATATTCACTCCTGAGTATTCTTCTTCTAAATTCTCTCTGTTACTGTTACAGAACAGAGAGAATTGTTACTGTTCTTTGCTGCTATCGACATAAATAATTGTATTTATCAAGTATTTTAATTTACCTAAAGTTGTTCCATTTTATATTCATCGTAAGTGATAGAAAGTCAGAAACACTTGGTACAGTTCCTGTGCAGAGAGTATTCCATGGCTGAGATATTACTTCAGTTCTGATTTCTAAGATTCTAAGACTTTTTAAAAACCGAAAATTTCTCTCGCTTGTCCAGGTCAGCAGGACATTTATTTAATTTTTTAGCATTTACTATTCTAATAATAAATTATTTCTTCTCTCTTTAAAAAATTGAAGCAAAGCTGTAGTTGCATAAGAGCTCATTGCACTTCATCACCGACGAGATAATAGACAAGGCTTGCTGCACCCAGCAGTTTTCTCGCCTTCTGCTTGTTTGCAGATGGGAGCACCAGAGGAAGCGACTGGGATTTCCTCTTGCTTGTCGGTCTTCTTACAGATCTGTCAAATGGATTAGCTTGCTAGAGGTGGTGTTGTTTCCTTCCCTGCATTTTTATGGCAAATTCATGTCAGTGTAGGAGGGCTCGGAGAGCATTCAGAGCTTCATTGTGTCACTGAGGCGGTCTTGTGTGACTGCTGTTTACTGGGAGAGGACAAGAAGAACAAGGAAGCACCTGTTCACAAAATGTTCAGGGATTTTGCCCAAATTCTCTAGAACTAGGGTGGAGATCTGTAAAGTCGCTGTGTCCCTTCATCCCAGAAATTGCTAGTTGAACAGATAGAAAAACTGTGCAGTATTCTGTAAGGATTGCCTCTTAGTGGTTGAAATGTTTTCCTGTGTGGAAATAGTTGGATTTCATATGGAATTGCTTTACACTGGTGCCTGTAAGAGTCCTAAAAAGGCTCACTTTCCCTCCTGAGTAGCTCAAGCCCAGCACACCTGTAGTGCATATATCACCTATGTGGTGTTCAAATGAAATTTGTGGAGTCCTTCGTGCTGTACAGTGCTCTTACCTCAGTGTCTGCAATGGCAGCTCTTAAGTACAGGGTGGAAAATGAGGCATCTCTTTGGGAAGGAGATTTTAATTACCTCTCACCCTAGAGAGAGCTGTCCTCCCAAGTTAGAGCAGGAGGTATTGGAAGGGCGCTGTGGGAAAGATTAGCAAGAGGTTCCTTTACCAAGCCACAGTAGCAAATCAATAGAGGATTTCAGCTGTCAGTGCAACCAATCCCTAAACCATGAGTGCAAATATTTATTTCTACTGAAAACAGAGATAATTTACAAAAAAAGAGAAACATATTTCCATTCCTTTATTTTAGTCGTTGAATCAATAAAAATGATTTGAGGATGTGAAGAATTCAAAGTGCTCCAGGACAGTACTCACTTGAGTATACAGCTTATTTTCATAGACAAAAGCTTTCACTCTGCAAGGAGGAGAGTATCAGCACAGCAGGTCACTCTCAGGATAAACAGTTCTGATATGTGTGTGCTCCTTTAACATTCCATTTTAATCAGAATGGACCAATATCTCTCCATAACATTTAACTTGCTTTCCTTTGAGCAACAGAAAGCGTAAGGCCGTCGATAATTTTTAAAGTACCCATTTCTGTGACACCAGCATGATATTTTTTAATATTTGCTGAATTGATAATGTTCATGGTAGCGGAGTATAATGCGCAATAAACTGCTTTTGTGGCTGATTAAATGCCAAAGTGAAGTGGAGGCATTCAGCAACTGCAAAAGCCATTTATTTAGTATATGCCAATGCCATGAACATTATTCCTGTTACACAAGATTTGCTATACCCTAATGTAGAGAAGTAGAAAAGAAATTGTTTCCTTTTCTTGTGAGGGTTGCAATTGCTGTGCTGCTTCAATCTCACACTTCACACGGATATGACATTCATGAATGTAGCTAGGTTGAGCGGCTTGAGAAAGAGGCTGATTTACACAGTGAATAATTATTTGATGGAGTTCTTTTGTAAGAAAGGCATTACGTGGATGATACACTGAACTAAATTAACTGTATTATGCAAACATTCCAACTTTGGCCTTATAACTTTTGGTAGGAGGAATTCCCTTTCTCTGGGAATTCCTG
>NW_005054299.1:2754303-2767029 GCF_000277835.1 Geospiza fortis
GAGAAGGCAGCTGCAGTCTTAATTATTGGCTTCACCAGAGACTTGCTGCCTCATATGGCCTGTATTGCTCCCCCTCACTGACGACTGCCACCAACTGGACCACTAACAGATAAAAACTGCAGCCATTTCCTGTCATCCTTCATGTAACTTTTTTCTCAAGGTAGAAGTTGGCATGAGTTGTGCATAATCCTGATGTTTCTCTCCAGGGGAAATATTTTTTTTTATTTTTAGTGTTTGCAAAGAGTTTATAAGAGAATGGTCTCCTCCTGGTTGGATGGAATAAATACCTTATTGACATAAAGTTCTTGTGCTGTGCTATTCCTTCATGATAACATCATTTAAAGAAACTTCCTGCAATTTGATTAGCTAAAAAATGAGAAAAAGAAAAAAGAATTATTATTACTTCTCTCTTAATATATGTTATATATGTTACCTGTGAGGAACGAAGGGCTGTGGTGATCCCGTGGCACCTAGTTGCTATTCTAATTTCTTTTTTTTTTGTTTGTTTGTTTTGTATATTGATTCAATAATGTCATAGATTTTCCATGGATTGATTATTTTTGTGAAGTATTTCCTCATGAGTTCTCTGACTGAGGAAGGGTTTTAGGCTTTTTAATTCAGTTGTCATTCATGTTTGTTCTTACCCAGAGCGATGAATGTCTTACTTTGCTGTTCACCTGCCATTCCATTCTTTGCATAGAAGAACCTGAAGCAGAGAAAGCTGCTATTCCACCCTCCAGATTGAACAATGCCATTAGCTTGCTGTCACAGTATCTTCAAGAGTTGCCATCTGTACTCTTTCAGTACGGTAGATTATCATTTATTGCAACAATGATAAACTTTTCTGGAAGCTATCTCTCAAATTTCGCTACTAAATTGGATATGCAAGTGAGCAAACACAAATAAACAAGTCTCTATTTTTATGGTTGTCTTCTGTTCTTCATTAGCCCAGAAGTTGGATAGTGGACTGCTAAATACCTGTTCTGTAAATAGGCTGGGATTAAAATGCGCAGGAGAAAGATTTCAGCTGTAAGGAACAGATATCACTGATACATTTAAAGCAACATACCCTGTAGTTACAGTTTGAGTATCATGCATGACAAAGAAGGTATTTTCTTTATCCATTTTCCATTTCCCACAGAAGTAGTTATAGGCACATGTTCTGGAGCTAGTGTTTTTTGTCTCACACATTAATGTTTGCTGTCCTGGGAGTTGATTCTGATTACAGAATGTTGGATGCAATGCTAATTACTCCAAGGTCACTGAAGTCAGTGCTAACAGTGAGGTGATCCTTCAGCATTCCTCCTCTGCAGGTCACTGTGTGGCAGAGAATGAGGCTATGAAGACCCTTCCTCTGTTCCAAGTTAAAACTCCCTTGTACTATTTCATTCTCCAAACACTTCAGTCTGCAGTTACCCCAGCACATAATTTTGAGAGAGCCTAATTCGTAAGTTGTGTCTGCTAAAGAGAGACGTAGCACGCCCAGGTAACAGCTTCATGCTGGGAAAGGGCAAAAAAGGGCTTGGACTTCGTTCACCACCCTTCCAGTTGTGTGCAGGTATGCCTGGTGCATCAGGGAGGTTGTTTAGGAGCAATCAATCCCTGTGTGAAGATTGCCTTGTAATGCTGCTAAGGTCAGGGAGACCTTGGGTCATTTGACACATAAGTGCTGCTTGAGTGACTTAGATATTCCAACACCCATAGGAACAACCTTAACGTGCACACTAGAGGTTTTCCACATGTTAGGACTGTGATTTTTTGCACAGCTTGCTCATTTGGTATGGATTATACAGTGGGGTTTCATCAGCATCATCTCTCTGCCTTTGATAAAGTTGAAACTCTCTAGTGTTGGTGTTTAGGATCATAAATGTTCTTTTGTTTTTCCCACTACTCAAGCAAAGTCCTAGGAGTTTTTGTAGCAGCAATCTGTTACTGCAAACTTGATCATGCTGTTCTTCTGTGGTAGTCCTTGCTGCAGCTGGGTGTAACTCATTTGCAAAGTTTATGAGCAGAACTATCAGTGACCTTTCTCAGAATTTGCATTTCCAGTATGATCCTGGCTCTTGATTGAAGCCACAGTAATTTCTGTTAAGACAGATAAGCATTTTGGAATAAATTCTTCTCCCAACTATTCTGGGGCAGCTGGGAGATTGTCAGAGGACTAGTCCAGTGGCTGGAATGCAGAATTAGGGTAACAGGTCTTTGTTTGGAGTTTTGCTTCTTCTTTCTCATATGTGATTTAGTCTGGGATTAAGTCTTTCTATCTCTAAAACTGGAATAATAATATTTGCAGTTTGAGACTTACAATGTGCTTTGAGACCAACAGTGAAAAGCTCTCAGTAGTGTATTTATTACATTCTGTTTGTAGAGGTTACAAGCAGTATCTAGGAGAAATGAGAATAAAATGAAGCCAAACACACTGATTTAAAAACAAACTGTTGAAACCAGGCCCGAACAGTAAAACAGCTTGTATGTGCCAATGCCTCTCCTCAGACAGCTCAGAATTAAGTTGCAGGGTTCCAACTGCTGTCAAAAAAGGAAAAAAATTCCAAGGTTATAACTGTTTAATGGGGGGAAAATGGCTAATTTCTGTCTCTTTAAATTTTGTGGTGGAGAAAATAAGGTCCTTTGATCTTTAAATGAAAGCTTCCAGAGTCATTACATTGAATCAGTTAATCTCTCCCAGTAGTTACCTTATTCTCTCTTCCTCATGGGCATCCTCTTTCATGGTCTCAGTGCTGAGCTTCAAATCAATGAACAAACTGTTACTGCTTCCAACACAGCCTGTCTAGTGAGCTTTCCTGCTTTCATGCATTGCCAAGCTCTTACCTCAAACCTTGGCACGTCCAAGAGGAGAAGAGGTCCAGTAGTGCCATGTGTGTGTTAACCAGGCTGACTCCATCATCTTCATTTATGGGTCAGGCAGTCCCTTGCCTCTTGACAAGAGATGTTTGTGAAGGATTGCATGTCCTGCCATTCCCTGGTGACACAGGTAATTCTAAGCAGCTCAAGTGACACAGCAGGGTTAGGGACTATCCTTGGTTCTCCCACTACTTAGTTAATTATTAACCACAGCAACAACAGATCTTCATATCTTTGTGTGAGATATCTATACCCAGACAAAAGTAAGTTGCACTGTGTGTGCTGCTGGCTGAATATACTCTTTGTTCAGAATGGTTTTTATTTCTCTCTGGGCAAAAAAAATATTAGAATTTAAAGAAATTTCCCACTGTAAGTACCACAAAGCATATCTGTTACTTACAGTATGAGCTGCTGTACTTGTTAGAGCACAACAAATACTGTGAAGTAGCACCTGGGAGTTTTTGAAGGTGTTACCAGCTAGTGCACACAGTGGGTGAAAATCAGGAGCTGAGGTTATGGAGCAGCCTCTGTTCTCTTTTATTAATCTGTTCCTTTATGTGAAGGGGTTACATGGTATGGTGAATCTTGCTCAAGTTGTGTTAGAGTAATTTTTTAGGTTTAGACATGAAAGTTTCTGGCTGTGTATCACTTACTTTTCTTTGCATTTACTTCCCTTGTTTTGACTTGTGTCTGTTGCCTCTTGCTCCATTACCCAGCTATTGTGGGAAGAGAGGGCTCTCATCCCAACTGTTGCGGGGTGAGAGGCTGAAAAGGCCTTGACCTTTTGTAAAAGCTGCTCAGCAATAACAAAAATATCCCTGTGTTACCAACACTGTTCTCAGCACAAATCTGAAACAGTCCCATACTAACCCCATTCTACTATGAAGTTAATTCTTCCCAGCTAAAACCAGCACATACTTGTACTTGAAAACTTCTTCTGTTGTCTATGCTAATTATCCATTCTTTTTTTTTACTAAGCTTATCACTAGATCACACGAAATACTTCAGAAAGACAGTTCTGCTCAATGTCTGTGAGAATGGTGCAGAGTCAATTCCTACCTTGTGTGAAATTTTGCGCTGCTTTATCAGTGGTATTTTCTCTATTTGTTCGAACATGATTTGGGGCCAGAGGCAACAGAAATCTGAATGCAGCATTTGATAATTAGCCAGAGCTAAGCCTTTCCTATGTGGGCACCAATAATCTTGGTTTTGCTGTCTTTACTCAAGATCACCCTGTTTCTAATTCTCTGTTTAATAGTATTCCAGAATTTGTTATCAAAATCCTTCAGCTTTCTCCAGCACTTTGCTGCCAGCTTTCTTACAAGTCTGATGGCCCAAGAGGTCCTTCTGTACCTAAAATATAACATTTTGTAATGCCATTTAAAAAAAAATCATTTTATAAATCAAGCTTCTCTGTTTACATGGCCCTGTGTAATTGTACATATACATTTTTAAAGATGGTTCTTTTGAAGACTAAGAGAATTAAGGAAAACGTTCAAATTAACTGAAACTAAAGTATTTTGGTATTACTGTTTAACACGTCAGTATCTTCTTTATTTTACCTAGGTTTTAGACATATACCTAGGTTTTAGGCATATCTAGATTTTTCCCATTTCTGTGTTCTTTTCTATGTTGTATTCAATTCTTAATTATCTCATGCCTGGGAGGAAAAGAGACAGCAATTGTTATAGATGAGTGGGTGAAAACAGTCCCAGAGCAAAGCAAAGCTCGTGTGCTTCCTGCACTGGGATTTCTAGGGAAATGAGTATTGACAGATGCTTTTACACTACCTTTATGAAACTTTGAGATTCCTAATACAAGTTAGGTTACATGTCCTTGTTGTGCCAGTCTGAAGGCCCGTCTATCGTGGTAGCATGGCAAAAAGCCTTAAAAAATAATTTCATTATTGAAATTAGAACGTTAATAGAACACTATTGAAAATAAAGAACGTTCATGCACTTTGTAGTGCAATTGTTTATGTGTGATTTTTCAGTGGAGCTGTTAAGAATAAATATATATATTTATGACCCCTGCCTCAAAAAACCCCTAAAAACTTAACAAATCTCACCTTACCTCAGTTCAGTAAGAACAAAACCACTGTAAGAATAGCAGTGTATATATATATATATATATATGTATATGCATGTGTGTGTATACATCTATAAAAAACATAAATACTGTATGTAACTTCCAATCTTTTTGCAATCAAATTTTCTCTTAGTATAATTTTATGGTTCTTAAAATGGAAAATCATCCCTGTTCTTTGTCTGATACTTACAGTGTAATTTGTTAATTAAAAATAAAAGGGAAAACCTGCCTATTTCATTATATGAAGAGTGCAGAAACATTTGTTTTCTTATAGGAGTTAATGCAGTTCCATCTTTTTGAAAATTGTGGAAACACAAAGTAAAATTTGTTTTTACTCTGTCAAGCATGCCAGGTAATGCACCCTAAGAAAATAAGTGACAGTGATACTTACGATAAGTATCGTACTTCTGCTAATGCATCTGAGCTTCTCATGGAATTTTGGGTGATGTGGAGTGTTCACATTTTATTGGTAAAGCAAAATAATAGATTTTTTGATGGTTACAACTGGTACTGTGTACCTCACTAAAATTAAAGATTAGATTTCTAGCTGATTTTCCTTTAAAAATAAAAGTCTGTTTTGATTGATAAGAACATCTTCAGATCCTGCTTGTGTCCATCTGAAGCATGCTGTGTCTGTATTTCTGCAATGTGACTGTCAGAAATCTGTTCTTTTACTTTTTTTCCCCCCTCCTCCTCCAGGTCTCCTGGAGGCCTCCTCTGATTCCGAATGGAGAGATCCTGAACTACGAGATCCGCATGCCTGACCCGCGCATCGTCATCGCTGGGAACCCTTCGTCGCGGCTGAGCCATTTGGTGACCAACCTGGCTCCCTACACCAACTACTCGGTCCCAGTTTGCACTGCAGGGGATGGCTTCCTGGGGGGCTGCACCGAGAGTCTGCCCACAAGAGTCACCACACCCCCAACAATTCCTCAGAGTGTCAGTCCCTTGTCTGTGACTCCAATCAGCGAATCCTTTATTGCCATCTCTTGGCAGCCACCGCTAAGGCCCAATGGTCCCCATCTGAGGTAAGCAGAGACTGAGAGAGCACTTTGCTCCTTGTTACCTAAATCTGACTCAGAAAATTCTGAGTGATGCAGACTTCTTCATGTGATCTCTTAATTTTGGATTTTTTAAAATACCACTTTAGGGCTCAGAGAAGAGTCAGGATTATTCAGGGCAAGTGTATTGTCTGTGCTGGAAGGCTCTGGGTCTCACATCAGTGCTATGTGAAAAACCAGAAGGAGCAAGCACAGGATATTTGCAAAGTCATAAGTGTTTTGGGCTGCAGCATTTGGCCACTTTTTGGTGGTGAGTTCAAGCAACAAGTTCCACCAATAAAATGACAAGAAAAAGAAGAGATCTTTGTAAACATCAGTAATTAATACATCCAATATTCTCAATACTCTGGGTTATTCCACATGAAGAGAAAGTGACCATTTGGAAGGATGATGACAGAAATAATCTTAAAAAATTAAGTGATTAAGAAATTTTAAATAAGACAGTGCATGAGAAAAATGGAAGCTGCAGGGCTAGAAGTGTGAGGGCATAGCCAAAATAGGAAGTGCAAGGAAGTGCTGGGTACAGCAGACTGGGTTTCACCACAAGAGCCAAAGAAAGGAATCTCCTCTGAGATTTGTCTAGAATGGTGGATGGGAATCTTGACTTGAATGTTGAATACTGAGTGTGTGTGTGTAGATATACATTAAAGAAATATGGATTTGAGTGCATAAAGGTTTATAAAGACAAATATATTTTTATATATACTCAATAAAAAATGTCAAATCTTTAATTCTAGTGCTTTAACGTATCGTGAAACATTGTGCATGGAATTACAGCTCTGTAGTCCATATGTTCTGGTTAGTAGCTCTCTTCTAGGTGCACTGATGGGTTCAATAATTATCATGTAATGCCGTTTCAGTTGCGTATGTTATTACAGCACAGTAGCTTGACTTTTTCTTCAGGCTTAATTAGGGCACACTACAACTGAATGAAATGATGATTGCTCTACAGTAAAATCTGAAGTTTCAGAAAAGCGGTGTCTGTTATTCTGGGGTTAACAACATGACCATTTTACCATAGATTATTGAAGTAATTCAGCACGACCTACATCTGCAGATTTCATTTCTTTCATGGTGTGCCATGCTGCCCTCAACAAGAACAACCACTGAAGCAGCTGCTCTGTACAGCATGATGGAACAAGAAGTCTGCAGCAAGCAGAGCAGCAGCAGCAGCTGCCAGTGGGGGTGATTTACACATGATCGCCACTCAGTGTTCAAAAAGATTTGATGTTTTTCAAGACTCGTCTATGAAATATATTAGACAGAATATGCCAGGATGGTTTCCTATAAAGCTGTAATGATCTGTCTTTGGGTTGACACTGATGAACCACTCATATGAGAGCTGTTCTTTTTATAAAGTCATCTGATTTTTTTTGACAGAGTTGGAGTTTAATTAGTTTTTGCTATTTAATTTCTGAAGTTATAATCTGAATTTCTGCAGTAATTCAGTTTGGCATCACTAAGTGGCACAATGTTTGCTGTACCTGTTGAGGATTATTCCCTAAACTCAAGGGCAAAAGTGGTTGGGAGTTAAGCATGTACTCCCTAGCTGCTATGAGCACAGGAAGTGTCAGATCTGTCATAAGAGCATCTCAGTTGATCTCTGGTTTTGAAGCAACATTAAATCACTGTGTGCAGTACCTGTTAAATCTGGGCTGGTATTGTCTAACATGTCCTTATCAGACTGGAGATGATCTTAACTTAAAGAAGTGTCAAATTACACACAAAGCCATTGGTCAGTGTGATAATTACAACAGAGAGGTGACCCACACCAAGGTATTCTGCAGAACAATTAAACACGGAAACATTTTCACAAATGTGCATTTAAAATGAGAGTGTTTAAATCTGCCTAAGTGCGACGTACTTCTGTCTAGAATTTAGCTGTAAGTGCCTTTCCAGAGTGGGAGGCAGGGACAAGATGAAATAGAGCAGCTCAGCACATAAGAGAATCAAGTTATGTATTTAAAGGAATATATATGCATATTACCCTAATTTGCTGGAGTATCAAACTGAAACAATTATTGAAAGAATAAATTAAACAGTCCTGTGGAATGTAATAAAGAGTAATAATCCTAAAGATTTTGAACAAATATATCTAATTTTGTTTCCTTTAGAGTGTAGTTTCCTTTGTAATCCCTAGAATGATTAGGAAACGCAAATTATAATATTATCCCCTTTAGTTTGTGATACTGAGTGATCTAATTTTTTTGTTAAATTACATAAAGGTTTTGTATAAAAGATGATGGAGAGTGTGTGATGCAGCCTGGGTGGAAAGCATGTTTTCCAAATCAGGCAGTCTCATGGCTGACCTGATGAAAGATGGGCTTTGGCTGACCTGCTGTTTGGAACAGAGACAGGAATACTGCTTCAGATACCAATTAAAACCAGGATGAAATAATTTGGTCTTTCAAGCTCACATCATGAATTTCTACCCAAACACAAAGGTGCCTTGCTAAGGTGTACAGATGGCTGGAACAGTTAACTCATTCTGTGCCTGTTTTCTCCTGTAATTTACACTGTGGTTATTTGCAAACGCATTAAGTACAAAGGCACACAAGCTATTACTAATAGTAAAATAATAATGGCAGTGCTCTTTGTTTCAGTACATTTGCAAGAAAGAGGCATAATCATTTAATGTTCTGGAGCAACCTGTGCTTATCACACAAGTCTGCATAAGACACTGTTATGGGCTATTTGGACTTGCTCATGATAACATTTTCAGAAAGTTTAAAATCCATAAATCATTGAATAAACTAGTTTGTTTTTTTCAAGTGGAAATGCTTCATTTTCTGTTTTCAAATTAGTTTCATTTTTTTTTTAGTAATTGAATATTTTAAAGCACAAAACATTAAAAAGAATGTTTATCTCAGGAAGTTTACAGCTGTAACAACAAAATAATGTGTGGCTTTAAAAAAAAACCTGGTTGGGTTCTTTTTTTTGTGTGTGTAATAACATTAGTTGAGATAATCCTGGTGTTCTGCTTGTCTTTTGTGTTAGATATGAGCTCCTGAGACGTAAAATCCAGCAACCACTTGCATCAAATCCCCCTGAAGATTTAAATCTGTGGCACAATATTTACTCAGGAACTCAGTGGTTTTATGAAGATAAGGGTCTTAGCAGGTGAGATTACAAAAACTATAAAAACAAATGCTGGCATTTTGTATAGTGTATGTTTAATAGTTCAAAGTATTTCTTGTGTCTTTATGTAGTGAACATATTAATTATGTAATGAAATATTTTTTGTCATCATCTTTGGTGTTAATCATTCTAATATGCAGGGATTTATTATTAGTGTGTCATTCTTGACTCATGCATTGTTTTGCTTTCAAAACAAAATGAAAATAAAAGTCATATGAAATTTTAGCATCGATATGCTCATGCAATCAAACCACTTAGATTTATGTGTACAGATGCTGTAGATTTGCGTGTTGTCAAAATTATAGCACAGGCAGGATGCATGTTTGAGGGAAACACCTGAAAATTGTTTTCAGCAATGTTTTTTCACCTGATTTTGTTGTATTAGCTTCATCACCATTAAATGCAGGCTATTTAGAAAGGGGAAGTAGAGTGTGTGCTCTGTTCCTCAGTATGTAACAGACCTGCTGTGTGGGGTAGAGCAAGACATTTACTCTTGATCAACCTTAGTTTCTACATCCTAATGTCAAGGCTATTGCTCCTTAAGACAAAACACACAAATGAAGAAATTGTAATGGAAGATTCAGCATGAATTCTGCATTGGGTTTTTCTAAGTAAAGTCTCAGGAAAACCCTCATGGATGGTTTCTGGGTGTGTGTGTTCTGTGTGCTGGTGTGCTTTATGAAAGCTCCAGTCAATCACTGACCTTCAAATATCGGTTCTTTCCTTCTACTTCTGTAAAAATTGAGTGAGCATCCCTCCTGAGCACAATGGGAAGCAGGAGAACGTGACCTCTGCTCCTGTCAGAGACACACTGACGCAAGCTGAGGGCTGCTGCCTCTGGCTTGCTTCGGCCTACTTGCTGAAAGTCTCTGCTCTTTTCCATCTGTTGCAATAACTGCTCACGGAGCTGTTCTTGTACCACTCCTGCCCAAGTGTCCATTTCTTTCTCTCAGCCATGCTCAGAAGTCTGCATAGAGTTGTCCTTGGTTTTAGGTTTGCATATTGTAGTGCAGCAGCATATTTTTGTTTGTGTAGCAGTTATGGCAGAAATTCAGAGGTGGCAATACATTCAGGCAGAGCGTCAGTGACCAATTGTTAAGCACCATGACATTTTGGGTTGAATCAGCTATGGCCAAAAAAGTGTGCCTAACCCTTGGACACACCTGAACACTTCTCCTGGGGAAGGTTCTGCAACCTGCAGCTATGTTTTTGCAGTTAACAGCTCAGGAGTTTGTGGCTGCAGAGAAGATGCTCAAGCATTCAAGCATTATTTTTCCCAAAAGAAAATTCATATATCAGCATTTATTTTAATTTGTGATACTTTAAGCGTGTTTCAGAATTACTGATCTTGTCAGATGGTTTCTTCATTTCTAACAGGCTACAACATACTCATTTGATATTCGTTGTTGGAAATATGGATCAAAAAAATGAATCACAAATTTTCATCAGTAAATTCGAAGAATAGAGTACTTTCTTTTTTCTTTTATTGTATGTGTGCTACAATGTCCAAGAAAAAATTAAATGTCTGCAAGTGACAGAAGAAGCAGAGAGAGAAAGGAAATGTGTTTTGTATATTTTCCCTGTTTGTCAATGCTTAGAGTTAGATTTGGAGCTAGTGAGTTCCCGTTAAGTTGCTTTCTTCTCAGTGGGACTGCTAAAGCTTAGCTCTTTTAAAAATCAGGGTGTTATAGTAAAGTGTCTAAAATAAATACAAAAAGTAAAGTAAATATACAGTGTGAGTGAGTAATTTTTGCACTAAATCTCTAAATATTAGGCATTTATTGCATGCTTCTTTATTGTATCTGGTATCTGTAGACAATTATCCCAATTCAGCTTCAGTGAATGTTCGAACAAGATGATCCTGAGTTTCTGTCTTTGTGCAGTTTTGTGGGAGGCTTTTTATGAGGAAATTAAATTTGAGATTATGAAATCCCACTTAAAGTACATTAGTATGACTTTTGCTATAGGGAAGAAATGATGACGTGACAGTCACTTGGTTTACTAAATACACATGTAATTTTTAATAAATCTGTGTAATTGGAATATGCACAGTTCTGAGGAAAATTACTTTATTAAATGAGTTTAAACTCCTAGGTGCCTTTTTTGGGGTGTTTTTGTAGTGGAAGAGTCCTGACTCTGTGGTGAATCCCTTTTACAAATGAGACTATGCAAGTTAAAATCAGTGGGTTTCCCAAAAGAGGAAAAAAGCCTCATTTGATTAAATACTGATCCAAATTTTGGCAGGTTGCCACCGCTGTAATTACATATTGAATTGAGCTATAATCTCTCAACACCTCAGAAGCTAAAACTATGAAGAAGTGAAATACTGTGTTTTATTTTTGTTACCATGTTAATCATGCTGAATAATTTCCACAAAATAGATGCTTCTTATGAAGTCTTCATTGGTGCATCCCATAAAGATGAATTTTTGTGCAGGGGGAGAAGAAACAGCAAAACTTTGGCACAGGCAGAAGGTTTACAGCAAATATTTTCTATGTCTGCATTTTTCATTCCATTTAATTATTTTTAAAATGTCTTAGGTACACAACATATGAGTACAAGCTCATAGTGCACAACGAGGTAGGATATACATCAAGTGAAGAAGTGATAGCTACTACATTAGCAGGATTACCAGAGAAGGGAAGTGTCCTCGTTGCACGTGCTGTTAATCACACTGCCGTGGAAGTGGAATGGTCAAAACCAAGTAAGTGTGCTTAGTATTTATTCCAGTAACTAGATGTTAACCTGCCATCACTTACCATGGCCTGCCTTGCTCTCAGAGGAAACACAGTCCTTGCCTTGATTTATAATATACCTAAATGTCCTTGAAAGGAGAGGAAAGAAATAGGAAAAAAAAAGTGCACATTGTGCTTTTTCTCAGTCATGTTTGTATTTATTATATGCTCTTTCTGCAGAGTGAGAATAGTGAAAATGAAGATATAGTTAATGCAAACTCGTGAGACATGTCTAAAGCAGTACTACACAAAATCCTGTTGTCTTTGTGGCCTATTTTCATCCCTTTGTATAAAAATTTACATCTACATTCCTTCACAATGAGAAGATTCTCTTTCTTTATGCTCTGCTCCTTAAAATGAGTTTAGCCAGTTTCTCTAGCTGGTTTGTTAATACAGCAGAGGGGAATTTCTTCATGACTTAAATGCAAATGGTATTGTAAGGACTGGGTGCTGAATTGCAACAAATGTAGTCTCTTTATTTTATAATTGCATGCCTGAAGTGAGCATGCTTATAAAAACTGACAAATGTAATAGATCTGAAGCAGCTCACTGAAGTTTCATTACCTTGGTAATCTAAACCCCTGACCTTCTAGATGTAGGTAACGCAATCTGGTTTTATTTTCATTCATATCTTAAAAATTTCCTCCATATATGTTTGTGAATGTAGAAGTTAAACACCAAGATGAGGCCATTCATTATTTAAAAACCTTATCATATTTTATTACTTCTTATGTTGCAAATAAGCACATTAACTATTCTGTTTGTCAGTGTTTCATTCTTTTTTTATAATATTAGTTTTTAAATTAGTTTTTTGTTTTCTTTGGGAACTTGGGAGCCATCAA
>NW_005054299.1:2767039-2775890 GCF_000277835.1 Geospiza fortis
AATAGTGTATTATTCTTGATTAAGAGTTTCAATGACAAACCCACATATTATTAAGTCTGAAAAAAAGCTTTTGGCTTTTATCAGTGCTCTGCCTCAGTGAGCTGAGTCCTGTTCAGTAGCATGGTGTGTCATTTCAAGATTTTTGTGTTAGTGCTTACAGTTTTTATTGTAATTATACTTTTCATCTCGATGCCTAGTGGAAAAGAAGTTGCATTTAGTCAGACCTGAACTTAAACTGTTTGACAAAGGACAGATAAGATAACAGATGACATCTGAGTCACTAAAATGGAGAAGACTTGCCTGGAATCTGTTCTTATCCATCAGCTCAGACCAGTGAATATCATTCCCTGTGTAGCCTGAAAACTGTGCTGTTTTTTGTCTTTCTCTGGGGAAGTTAGTGCTGGGTAGAATATGTTTTACAAAGAAATGTGAGGATCTGGGGTTTTTGCGCTGTATTTTTAATGCTTCAGGGTGTATTACAGCTTTAAATATAGATTATGTGCTCATGCTTGTTCTGAAACAATAACACATAGCTTCTCACTGTACTGTGAATGGCCAAAATGCCATCTGGGTAAAGCTGAATGTCAGTGAAATTTATGGCATAGGCACAGGTCCTTTATTCATGGCTAGAGGAATAACACAGGACTGGAGTAGGCTCTGGGAAGTGTAGTTTGAAGGGAAGGAGCAAAAAGACCTGCACCCCACTCCTTGCAGTGGGTTTTGCCTATTAATTTTTTTATTCCATTGTCTTCATGGGGATGTCTAGAGAAAGAAAGCTTTCTCCAGTGTTGGGTAGGATGATGAACCATTAATGATTTTGATATATTAGGGAGAGCAGTCTGTGTCACTCTTTCAATGGGTGAGATTGGAGGCACTTGATGGAATATTTCATTTTTTATAAATAAGAGGTTCTGCATAAAAATTGGTTTACTCTTCACAATGAATGTTGGTGATAAGAAACTTGCTGAATGAAAATTTTCCAGTTGATGTCCCAATGTTTTTCCTTTCTTTTCCTAGCACTGCAGGATTTACAAGGAGATGTTGTTTACTACACCCTCTTCTTGAATTCTACTGATGAGAGAAGATCTCTGAGGGTCCAGGCTGATGTAAACTCTGTAGTCATAGATGATTTGCAGCCCAACACAGAGTATCAGATATTTTCTCAAGTTTTTAACGGAGTCCACAGCATCAACAGTGAAGTTGTGCATGTGACTACCTCAGATGGAGGTTGGTTAGCTTAAAATCTGAGAATGAAATTGATTGATTTTTGTTAGGGTTGAGATCAGTCATCCTTCCATTATAAAATTTCCGGTATAAAAGGAAAAAGGTCTAAAACGTTAAAATGCTTAAGTGCTGGTTGTCATCATGTGGTGGATCAATAAACAGCCCCACTGAGACAGAAGCAAAAGCTCTAATAGCAGATATTAACCCAGTTTGTTCTTATCTTCTCCTGCATGTTCCTGTCTGTGTGCACTAAGTTTGGAACTGAGTTCATATCAATAAATGGTGGAATTTAGAAACAATTAAAGGGTTTTTTAAAAGATTTGCTCTGTGAAGTGACATGCTTTTGACATGACAGATGTACATAAGGCCTTTCCTGAGTCACTAGAAACTCTGAGTGCAAGTTCAGCCTCTAAGAAAATTCTTTATAAGTCATTTCTATGTCAGTGGGCAAGTGCAGAGCTGGGGGTGGAGGTTGAGGATAAAATAATAATAAAAAAAAATTGTGCATCTGAAATGTGTTTAGAATGGTCTTTCTAATCTTTTTGCTTTATAAAGTCTCATTATAAACATTATAATATCATTACCTCAGAAGCAAGTGTTCCAGGTCATTAGCAAAGCACTTTAAGGGAGGATTCCATTTCCTTTCTCATGCCAAAGGTCAGCACCTTTTGTTTATAAAATAGAATTGATGGTAAGGGCAATTTTTCAACTGGTAAAGATTGTTTCTTATGATAAAAATAGGCCTTTGCATAGTTATTTCTGACATGCTTAGATAATTATGTAATTTAACGCTAAGGAAGGTGTTGGTTTTTTTCTTCTTTTTTTTTTTCAATAAGTGTTAGACTTCATCATTACCTAGAGTAATCAACATTTGAAACCATTTACATAATGGCAATATTGCATATTGCTTCATCTATAAGGCTGATATTGTCACGTTCCATCAGACATAAGGTATTTTGGTCTCAGGTTTTGCTTTAAAAGCAAAATCTTCTATTCTTTTTTTTCCCTTCTTTTTTTAAGAATTAGGACTGGGGAGACATAAAAATAATATTTGCATGTTGGCAGTGCAGATGTGTGAGTAATTTATCACCATATCTCACTGGCCACATACTACTGATGATTGACACTGTGCTGCTGGTATAAAGCATTTTACCATCAGCTTTCATGATTTCTAACTGAGAGTATAATAAGCCAATTTACAGAAGACTACAGACTGTGATAACTTCATCAGAGGAAAGCAGATAAGCAGTGAACCCTTTGCTAAACCTAAATACTAATCTGCATTTGGTTAAACAAGTGCTTTTGCAGAGACAGCTGGAGTTTATTCAGTTTCTTCCTTTATTTCTAGAGCCTGAGGGCATGTTCCCTCCAGAGGTTGTCATCATCAACAGTACAGCTGTACGTGTCATCTGGACATCGCCTTCAAACCCGAACGGTGTTGTCACAGGCTACTCTGTCTATGTAAATAACCAGCAGTACAAGACTGGAATGAGCGAGCCAGGATCCTTTCTTTTGGCAGATTTGTCTCCCTTCACCGTGTATGATGTTCAGGTTAGAATATATTTTCTAGGTTGTGTGACATACTTTAATTTTACTGATTTAATTCTACTTGGATTTCCAAGAAAAATAATGTTTCGTAAATTTCTTTATACACGTGGACATGTGTTTGCGCTGATGCTTGTGTGCATATCCATACAAGGAATATATTTATTTTTAGCATATTTTGGTTTGTGTACACTTTTCATCACAAATTTCCATTATCTCCTTTTTCAAAGTGTCAAAACTCCATTTACTTTCCCTTAAACGCTCTGTGCTTCAGCATTAGCAAAGCCCCAACTTATATTACAGAGAGGCAAAGATTCTACTCCTACTCATTAAAAGAAAATTGCAATTGTTTAAGAAACATCAGGCATGCATGATATATCTGTACAGTGAAATAATGATGTTGCATTTGACACCCCATTATCAATTTTTTTTTCCTTATCCTTTTGAGGAGGCAGCAGAGCTGATCTCTGAAATCGTCACAGTACTTTCTATTGTCTTAATATGTGCAACATTTTTTCTTTGCTTTTCCCTTTCTCTCTCTTTGCCTTACTAGTCACATACCTAGGGAAAGGCAAAATACTGTGGGCAGAAACATAATAATAAAAATAATAAAAAAATAAATCTTTCTGTCCTGACTTTGTATTAATCTCTACAAGAAATGGATTTTGACGCTTAATTGTAACTATTCCTGTCTATTTCATGAAGGTTTGGTTTACATTATTATATATGAGATAAACTTAGTAGTACCATGTGTACTTAATTCTGAAAATTTGCAGCTAGTTACTCCATGCCATAAATAAACAGTAACAGGCACACAGTAACAGATTTCCATGTTCCAGCCCCTCTGAAGCAGCAAACCTCCATCCATGAATACACATATGACTTTCTGAATGCCACTTGGAAACACATTTGTCTTTTCTCAATAACAATGCAAATTCAGTATACTGCCTCACTTATAGACCCTCTATATTAATTTACCATGGCCACCTTCTGTTGCTTGAGATGTTAATTATTCTTCTTTTCTGCTGTGCTAGTATTTATATCTGCATCAATGTGATAGGTAAAACCAAAAGAAGATGCCTTTACTTTTTTTTCCTTTTGATTCTTTTTCTTCTTTTCCTGCAAACAATATTGTCTTGGATGCATGTGCATCTCACTGGTAATCTTACTGCATTATTTTTCATTTTCATGCTTTTTTTATTTGAAGTAAGTTCCCTGTCGACAATACAGAAACAATGTTATGATCCTTCACTACCTATTTCACTTTTCTTAGTTTAATCCCAAGAATTGAAGGAATATCAATTTATTTCTGTGACATGTTTTCATAAAAAATTGCATAATTTCTATTTGCATTTCTTACTTTTAATTTACAAAATAGACATGAAGGAATAGAACACACTAAGGAAAAATATTTTTATTTTTATGTCAGAATATATAGTAGGTATAGAAAGATTACTCAAGGCCTCAAATGAAAGCACATTTTTTTCAGTATTGCATACTGGGGCTACATATACATGCAGTCAAACAAGCTCACTGCAACTCTTTTGGTGATAATTTAATAGAAAACAGCAATTAGTGCCAGAGGGCTGCATGTACCCTTCTTTTGAAAATGGTGTGGGAAAATGTGATACAGTGCAGTACATCTTCGGCAGATATACTTATCTCAAAGCTGCAGTATTTTCCTGGCTGTATGGAATCTCTTAAATAGAAAAGAATTATATCTTGGGTTAAGAGAAAGTCTAAACAAATAGTGGAGCTGAAAAATTTCTGCAGCTGAATATGTGAACATCCTGTTCCTCTCCATCAGATTGAAGCCTGCACGGTGTATGCCTGTGTGAGGAGCAATGGGACCCAGATCACCACTGTGGAAGATGAGCCAAAGCAGCTGTCAGCACCCATTATTCACATAATTGGCTCAAGGTACTGTGCTATGGGTGGCTTTCATGTATCAGGGACATTTCTAGTGAGAACGGGGACCAGAATGTAAAGTTGTTGTCTCAAAATTGAGTAAGGTGCATGAAAGAATTCAGTATGCACTTTGAAAACCTTTTTCGTGGTTGTTATCTTTGGTCTTGGAGCTTTTTCACTGAAAGATCAATCAAAGAAGTCTCACCCTTGGTTGATTGTACATACCCATTTGGGTATCACTCTGCTGTGATAATAAATAAGGCATTAGTGGAATAGTTAGGAGAAGAAGTGTAGTGGAATGAAAATTATCACATTCTGCTGTCAGTTAGGAAGAGGAAGATTAATGTTCAGGGAGCAATGTGATGCTGATAATGGAAACTTAGAATAATTCTGGGTAAAAAAAAGTCACCTATCACAGCAGTAAGAATTAGTAAGGTATCTGAAAAGGCATGCATATCTATGTCTCCTTGAACCACTGTTTGCAAACTGCCTGTCCACTACATCCGCAGGCATGGGCAAACTTCTCAATTGTAAGGGGAGCATCAAATTTGCAGTCCTTAGAAGCAGCCAAATTGTAGCTTATACAGTGATTCTTTGGGAGTTAATATCTTCCAAAGACAAAATAAAACTCAACTTGCAAGCACATTTTTCAAAATTACCGCAACAGTAAAGCAGTTAACCTCCTGTGTTTGTGTTATTCTTCCTGTGAGTTTCCTCTTCTGGTGGAGTATGCTCATTAGCAGCGTTTCTTTCATCAAAAGAAAAACAAATCTTTTGAAAATAACTCGTATCTAACATCTGAGCCTTCAGAAATGGCCAACAGAATGGAGTTGCTACTCCAGTCTCTTAAGGACTTCAGCTTCTTGTTTGCTATTTGTATGTTTTGCTTGAATTGAGCATTTGTCTCTGTGTAAGGGTGAAATTAAGCTTGCTATTTTTCTGTCACACATATAGATACAGTCAAAGCTTGTTTGATGATAAGAACCCAGTTCAGGATCTCATCTTTTGCCCTTGGCTTTAACTTATGTATGCCTTTGTCTGTATTGTCTGTACTGCAAACACTTACGCATGTTTCTGCTATTATATATAGACTAAATATGTCATAACACATGAATGCAAAAGGATCAAAAATGCCTTCCTACTTTATAATCTACTCAGCCAGAAACAGACTCTGTTTCTACACTGCCTTTTCCTACATGTCATATTATCATCAGCTGTTCTTATATCCCAAAAGAATACTAACTACTGATCGATTGCCCGGACATGTCTGGCCGTGGCCTACATGTGCCCCGGGTAGTTCATTTATTTGCCACGGTGGATTTGCTAGAGTGGAATTTAATCAATAGCTAATTCATTAATTCTGGTCCTCGAGTATGTAGGGATTGTGCAGTATAAAAATGACTGGCTGGCTTCAGCTTTGATTGAAATATGACAAACACTACAGCTGACAGCCTTGGCAGGTGCTGGGCTGAATATGAATTTTGCTTGTTTATCCTCCATAAAAGAAAAAGATTGGGTAAAAAAAAACCCAGTTTGTGTGGACAAGAGGACATTTTAGTACATATCTGTCATCAGAGAGCAAAAAAAGTCATTTCTAGAGTATAGGCTCATGGGATGCCTGAGATATAATAAAGCCTGTGCAGTTTATTGTCTTTAATTGGAATCATGATGCTTTCCCCTCTTCAGTTTGGAGGGCTGTATTATTGATGAGAATGCTGTAGGATAATGTCTTTGTGGCATTCACAAATAATTGTTTTAAAATTTGCCTCAAGGTGTTACATGACAGAAATTATAATTTCACCAGCAACTTAGAAGTCTTTTTGATAGCAGCTCCATCCACAGTGTTCTAATGAAGGTTATACCACCAGAGCCATTATAAATACCTTACTTTTCTACCCCTTACACTTAATAACTCAGCTTCAGGCTGAAACTTGGCACAAAAGGTCGCAGTCCTGATATAATTATTTTATAATACCAAACTTCAAATAGAAAACAGTGTGGCACCCAGTCCTGGAGTCCTAAATCAGGTTCTGCTTTGCTGTGTTTCTTGCCTGCATTTAGGGTTTTTGGGGGGGAGAGGTTGCATTGACCATGTTTAGGTAGAAACAAATTCCACTGAAATCAAATACGCTTTTGGCTTGTTTTGTTTTTAATTAGGACCGCAGGGTTTGACTCTATAGACAAGTATTGTATTTAGTTGCACAGTTTAGAAAGTTGTCTGAGTACTGAATGCATGTGGATACTGACTGAAAGTTTGGGTAGTGGATTTAATTCTCGTGGTGTGTTGGAAAGTAGTTCATTCCTCTTTAAAACACTCTTCTTCTTTCTCTTTTTCCATGTAATACAGCAGTTCTGCTGCGTGCCTAATTCAAAGGTTGATGGCTCAGAAAACATCATGGCCTAATCTAGGCAATCTAGGGAAAATCCCTCACGGAGTTTTGAAGAGAGGGCCCTTTAAGTATCTTGGGGGAAACCAGAAACCCTGGTCAGGGTGTGATGGAATGCTCAAAGAGGATAAGGCCATGGGAGAAAAGTTGGGTGAATTCTTTGGCTTAGTTTTCAGTGTCATGGGACTTTAGAAGGTTGCTATATCTGTTGCTCTTTGTGGGTGAATAAGGAGGAGGAATTATTTAAATGAACACGATAGTGAAAAAGATTTTTAAAAAATGGACAAAACAAAAATGGATAAATGGAAAAATGGATAAAACATAGTGACAAATTCTTGGGATTTTGGTATTTGCTCGTGAGTTCTAATGGAAATCAAATATGAAAGTGTCAAACTGCTGTGCCATGTTAAAAAGTCTTTGTCATTGCTGGACAAATGGAAGGTGAGAAAATGTAGTGCAGATTTCAGCAAGGAAATATTGGATACTAAAGACCAGGGAGTCTGATTTTCCATACTGGAAGAATGGTCATAGAGCCAGAAGACACCTGATTGCTCTCCCTACTCTAGTCATGGGGAACACAAAGCACTGAAAGGTTTCTCCAGGAAGTTTGTAGCAACAGCAGAGGCGTGATGCCATTTATCAGAGTGTCTGGACTGTGTCATACTGCCTTCTCTAATTATGTCAGCCCTGCATCCACCATGCAGCAGGTACTTAACTCCTGTGCAATAGTGCTGCAGCAGTTGCTCAGTATGTGTGATCTCCTGATGAGGGAAATATTTTACCACTAGTCATTAATAATAGCAGTGTCCCCTATCTTAGGACTGTCAGGTGAATCTTGTGATTTTTTTTTTTTTTACTTCCAACTCCTAAAAAGAAGTCATTAAATCTTTGATTTTTTTTTTTAATTTAACTCCTGCATGTGATGAGACTAATGGAACATTCATTATCAAGATTCTGAAGTGAAGCCTTGATATATCTTAAAACGTCATTGTTAAACCTTTACTACTGTATTGACAAAAAGAAAATAAAAATCAGGAGTCATTTTCTGCTGTACTGACAAAAAAAAAAAAACGGAAAAAAAAAAAAATCAGGAGTCATTTTCTGCCTTATGGGCACTTGGAACTGGTGATGAAGCAGGGAAACCCCAGAAGTTTATTTCCAAAGTCTGTTTTATCAAAATATATCTGAAGCATTATCAAAATTAAAAAATACTGTTATTTTTCATTAATTAAAAAAAATCTACCTGAAGATGTCAAAAATAATTGTCTTTAATTGTCTTTACATTCTTGAGCCAAATTTACTTTGCTCTCCTTCACAAAATCAAATACACTTTCATGGTTCAGTTTGAAATTGTTCTTTATCTCCTGAAAGTGCTTTCTTGGACTTGTAGTCTGAAGCAGATTATTTCTGGGAACCTGGCTAGGCTGCCTTGCCTGTGTCAGTATTTTCCCCTCAGTGACAGCAGTGGGACTCATCCAGCATAGGAGCTCCCATAAATGGCAGACACTTGGAGTGTTCTCTGGGCAGACAGGGGTTATACCCCATCTCTGGGGTGCTGCACGTTTTTGTCCATGCCTACAATTTGTGAGTCTGCTTCTGCAGGTCAGGCTGTGGGCACTTCCCAGGGTAGGCACAACTCCAGTGTATCCCAGAGGGAGTGGCTGGGTAGCAGGAGAGGACAGGCAGGCTCTGTGCCCGTGTTCCTGCAGCTGTGTCAGACGCACCACGCACGACACAGCTGCCTGCGCACTAACGCGCCCATCGTGTCCCCTTAAATCTGCACCTGC
>NW_005054299.1:2778073-2818573 GCF_000277835.1 Geospiza fortis
TGTGATGAAAAATAATATTTTTAGGAAGAGGTGTGTACACCAAACCTCTAGTTATCAGAGAAAAGGAAGTGGAGGGTTCTGCTTCTTTTGATACTTTAAAATCAAGACTCTGATAGATAACTTGAAGCTCTTTAAAATCAACTATGGATATTTGAGCTTATTACAAGGATAGCTGTGCATGAGTCAGCTGATGACAAGTGATTCTGTTAAGTCTTTGTTTGTTGACCTTTTTTTTTCCTTCTAAGAGAAATGAATTGGTAAGCATTTATGAATGTGTTCATTAACATTTTGGTTTGGTGCGGTGTTGAAGTGACTCTTCAAATTGTTTTCATTTATAACATGCTGGTTTAAGGGTAGAAGCCATTTTAACACACATAAATTGAATTCCTGGCACAGGAAGCTAAGCCAGAACCTGTGTTTCAAAATCCCTTCAAATATGTTGCAGGTCTGGATGGGGACTTTAGTTTCCCAACCACTACAAGGACCACCCCACTTCACAACATCAAACTTCTGAAATTTCTTCCCTTCAGAAAGCTTTGCTTCATGTGCAGATGTTCATCCCAAGAATTCAGGCTGTATAGGTGTTCCCAAGTAAACCATACAAGCCATGGATAATGAAGTTTGAGGAGTGCCACCTCTTGAGTCCCCCAACACAGTCCTATTGTGACAAATTACATGGTGGATACACATAGATCTCAGTATGTATTTTTGCATCTTACTTGGGCCAGTTGGCACCAAACTGGGAGGAGCTTTTGACACTTTCAAAGGCAGAGAGGCCCTGCAGAGAGACCTCAACAAATTAAGAGATGGGCAACCACCAACCTTATGAAGTTTAACAAGGGAAAGTGCTGGATTCTGTATCTGGGACAGGGCAACCCCCGTGAATACGTGGTAGTTCAAATGGCTCCTTTAGCGTAAAGTCATTGCACTCAACCACTGAAAGGCCACAGGAAATTTCCAGGTGTATGCAGAATTTGAAAAATGCTTGCAAATCTATAAAGTTTCTCTCTGTGTGAGGAATTATTCCTCAAATCTTGCATGGCAAATGGTGGTTATTAACATGGTTTGCTGGTTTTTTTTCTTCCCCCTCTTAAGTTATTCCTTGGCTAAATGTTTAATGGCCAGATTCATCAGTAGACAAAATATATCTAGATTCAGCTACAAGTGGGTAACTGTTACATGACAATGATGAGCAACTCTGAATGGTATCTATTGTGATTTGTCAGAGGCATTTTTAAATTATGGCTATTTTCAGGTTAATCTTCATATGAGTTCCTGTTTAGGAATGGGATCAATAGCATAGCAGGAGTCTGTAATGGTTTTTATTGACAAATGAGGTAGAAAGCTCTTAGTTTGAAAGTAAGATTTAATGTCATGAAATAGTGTCTCTATTTGTCAAAGACATCATCACGTGTTCTGTGACTAAAGCAAACAGTATGTATTCACAAGATTCCCTGTCAGACAAGACAGTAATTAAGGGAGTGAGTTATTTGAGGAGTTAAATAAAAATATAAATTATTCCACCCAACATGGCTTTAGCTTTTGAATTCCCTTGAAAGCACTACTATATTAAATATAAGTATTTCTGAAATCTTGCAAGAGAATTATGGGCAGCCCTTTTTTCTAAAAGGTAAAATTATTTATTTCGGGTTTCTGGCATGGTACACTTTTACTACATCTTGGCATGTGCATGAATTAAATTTGTATTAAATTAGTTTTAGAAGTTTTCCTCTTCATTTTTATTTTTTCAGTCTTCATACATTTATGGTAACTTTGAACTTGGAAAGTGTTCATTTATTTTTATGGCTTCCTGGCTTTCTAATTTTTTCTAATTAATTTTGCATTACGTTGTTCTAATGGTCTGTCTGTATTCTCCAAGACTGTGGTTAGGAGTGGGTGCTATTTGTTAAGCAATGGATATATAATAAATGGCTGGAAAGTCCACAGGAAACTGAAGCACTCATACATAAATGACATGGGGGTAATTTTTGTGGGTGAGTTGATTAAAATTCCCCTCCCAGTGCTTTGTCTGGTTTGCTACATGTATCTCACTAGCCATCCAAAATGTCTGTAAGAGAGATTTACAGAGCTCTTAGTGCCTTTTGTGCTTTTTAACTCAAGTCTGTGATAGGGACAACATAAGACAGTGGCAGCCCTCCCTCATATTTTTATAGAATTTACTTCAGGCTTTATGGTAGTGTTTGTGGTCCTTGGATTTGACAGTCTGCTGGACAGAAACGAAAGGCAACACTGACAAGTGTGCACTTGTTCCAAAAGCTTCTTATCCCAGTGCCAGGAGCACTTCATAGAACCACAGAATGGTTTGGGTTGGAAGGGATTTTAAAGACCATCTCATTCCAACCCCCTGCCATGGGCAGGCACACCTTCCACTAGACCAGGTTGCTTAAAGTCCAATCCAACCTCAGCTATTCACCATACATTGTACTGCCAAATGTGAAGAGATGCTACTGAGAATTAAATGCTCAGCAGCTTTAGTAATTTTCAGATCCAGAATAATAATCAAGTTTTTTGATGATAGACTGGTCAGCAAAAGCAGGGAGTTTTATATAAATAGACAAATAGGTTGTGGAGTTCTCACTTTTGCTTGAGTCACTTATTGCACCTTGTTTACAAGACAAAATCTGGATCTAATTTCCCTCTTACAGTTTTCTTGAAATAATGAGTATAAAGTGATGGAAAACCAGGCCTTTTATGTAAAATTATTTCAAGATATGTCTATGATTATTTATTAATCTTTCCTTATGGATTTATGGATTACATTTGGCATCATCAGCTTGCTATTGTAAGGCACTGCAGAAAAAGAGGGATTTGTTATGATTCAGCTACATAAGAGATCTCCAAAATTTAATCCACTCCAGTAAAAGAAATACCAGGGTGTATTGTCAGTGTGCAGCAGAGTGGGATGTGGGACTCTTCATCCAGCACTGGCTGAGCTGAGTCCAGCCAAGTGGTGCAGCTCTGTGAGCAAGGCAGTGGTGAGCAGCCTGGCTGCACTGCTGTGTGTGCTCTGCACTTGGGGTCCAGGCTAGAGCCTCTGCTTGGGACTGTGCTCTGCAAATAAACCACCTTGCTCCGAGCCACCTGGGAATCTCTAAAAGGGCAAGTGACCTTTCCACTGCAAGGGACATGTGTGCATGCACATTCATGGGCACATGCACTGATATTAGGCCCAGTGAAGACCAAACATTCGTCCCATCCTAAATAATCTTTGCATCAGATCCCTACCTCTTCTTTCTAGTTGTTATCCGGTTTTCTGCTTCAATGTTAGGATTCTTTGTTATTTTAACTAAAGCTAACACATTGTTATTCCTAGTATCCTTACCTTGGTGTTTAATCAGACTTGCATGGATTTATTCCTTGAGCACAGAAAGAACTTAGAAATATTTTTGTGTGCGTATTTTTGCAGAAGAACTGAGAATACACTCGGATGTTGAATTTTGTCTGCTGCCAGGAGGGTCCCTATGTCCTGTGGACCTTTTACAGTGACAAACTGTGCTGCTTGAGTATTCCCAAGTTGCCAAAATTGTCAGTCTTTCTCTAGATGTTTTCAGTAAGATGTGATCCATAACTCTACCCATATGTGAAGTCTCATGACCATGAGGTTTGCAGAGGTACTTCAATTAACAAGGGAATGTTGCCTGAGTTTCACCCATCAGGTAGCATAATCTCAGTATCAATAGGAAATGCATCTGTTTTTACTGACATCCTGAGGTGGACTCTGAAAATAATGAGACAGGCAGAGTAAAAATTTAATTAAAGGAGTGGCATAAGGGCTAATTATCTCTGCTTCCTTTGCATCGTGAGTCTGAGCATCAGTGGTTAAAAGGGTCCTGACTGAAGGTGTTAATACAGCTTTAGCACTTTTTATTTTCAAGTGCAACAAGCTGTATAAATCTGTAGTTAATGAACTAATCAAACAAAACTGACATTAGTAGGAAGTACAGGCTTACCCCTTTACTATTGTAATTAATGTGCCATTTATTAAAAACACCAGCAGGACTCTTTTTTTAAGGACAGGAGAAGTAAAACAGTGGCTTGATAGCCAGCTTCAAAAGCTGTCAGCAGTGAAACATAACACATCTTGACACTGGTGAAGGGTATCCCATCAATATTTATGCAAAATTTACTATTAATGTTACCAATATTGTGCAAATTCTTTTCAAGTTCTTTCAGGCATAGAGAGCACTTAAAAATATTACACTTCTTGTTGTAACACACCTGAAAGACAGGAAATGAAACTCATTTTAGGAAGATAATACATAGTGATTTGTAAGAGAATAACAATAATTTCTGCTCATGGATTTTAGATCTAAGTCTGTATCAATTACCAAAAGAGAACAACAGTTTGAGAAAAGAAATGCCTGAGTGAGTATACTTAGCTGAAAAGGGTGTCTGTATAGATTCAGAGATAATTTAGGTTAAAAAAAAGAATGAGCCTTGCTAATTTAAAATATTCCCTCTCACATGAGAACATGATGGGTCAATCATTACTCTGGTGTTTGCTCCACAGGCAGAAATTTTTAATGAACTCCTGTAGCTAATAGGAATTCCTGAGAGTGTTTTTTGAATTGCTATTTCACAAAGTGGCCCTGGCAGCAAGCGTTTGACAAGAAGGATAAACATGGCTGCCTAGCACATCTGTTTATTTGAGTAAATCAGTCTTAGCTCAACTGGCATGTGTCCATAAGGCCAGATAATATCCTTCAGCAAAGTCTTCAGTAAGCAGAGGGATCAGGGATGACACAATTGTAATTAAAAGAGAGTTGCTTAGATAGGTTTGGAGTATTTTAAAAAATTGTTACAATATTGTGTAATCCTGCCTGCCAGATTTGATATCTAGTACTCTGTGCTAGTGTCATGGCTGACTGGGCCTTTCTCAGGCATCATAATAAGCTTTCCTTTGTGCCCAACCCTTCCCAGTCCCTGTGCTCCTGCATCACAGTCCCTCTGTGTGCTTGGGTGGGGGATTGATTTGTGAGTTACTTTGTGAAGTTGCTGATATTTTTAAGGGCTCCCGTAACAGCCAAGGATGAATATCTTGTATCATCTCCACAGATAGTAAAGATTTTCTGGTTACCAAGTGTATGCTGAGCATTCAACCCTCTTTACAGAGTGAGATCTCCAACCTGCCTAAAATGCTGGTGGCACTGTATTTGTTCACTCCAGTGCTTCTTCTTCCATGTACAGGATAACATCACCTAGTTGGGGCTGTTGCATTTAGATGTAAGAGGATGAGCTCATAATAACCTTTTGCCACTGTAACATTCAATCCATCTGCTTTTCTTCTTTTTCTGTGATGCAATTTTAGCATTACTTGAATGGTTTTGGGGTTTTTTATGGATTGATAATGCAGAATCCTTGGGCTGCCTGTTGATGCAAATAGAGACTATCTCTAGAGGACTGCCAAAAAAGTGTTCTTTAACAATTTACAGCTGACTGCAGAGGATGTTATGAAACTACATAATAATAGCACTGACTGTATCAGTTGGTAATGCCAGATGAGAGTCTGAATATGTTCTAGAACTGACTGGACCCCTCTAAGGAAACTGTCCACAGGTTGTTGAGAAATACTGAGGATCTTATGTATTTTCAACAAGAGAAAGTAGCTGTTGAAACTTTTGTAACACATCTGGCTGTACAGCTGGGGATTTTGTGCAGGAATTGAGGAGGAAAAGGAGAGACATCAATATTAATAATAATGCTGCAATCTTACAAGCAGTGTTTCAAACTGAATGCTGTAGGGTTAGTACTAAAATGGCCCTCCTGGTGTTGGTGTGAAATAGGCAGAGCAGCCCTTTCTACAGAGGATTCAAAAGGCAAGTAGCATTTCTTAAAACTGGAAGCGTCTCATGGAAAGTAAAATGGCTGCTCTAGCATTTGAGCCTGGATAAAGCCAAAGATGTGCACCTTTCTTTATCTGAAAGGTGGAAAGACTGTGTTCAGGTGAAATTTGAGTGGTGGCCATCAGTAAAAAGAATGAAGAATGGGATGACAAATGAAATCCATGAAAAGAAGAGTTGGTATTGGGCCGGACAGATCACAGAGGGAGACACCAGACAATCCCAAGAGGCACAAATTGGAACCAAGAATGCCCAAGGAACATGTGTTTGACCTCCTTTCATGTAGGCAGGTACAGAATTTCTGGCTGCTGTCTCAAGCTCAGGTTGCAGTAAAATGGACAAGACAGAGCGCATTTTTACAAATGTCAAGAACCTTTGCTAAAGGTGACCTATTCTGAGCAAAGTGGCCCAATAGGACTTGGGTTTGTGTTTTTAAGAATGCTTTTTAACCACTTGGAAATACAGAGAGACCAGGTAAACCTTCAGATTTCTTTGGAGCCAATTGTAAACTAAGAAAACTCAGCCTGGAGTGCATGCCAGTCATTGCAAAATATCCAAAAGCTAGGAAGCAGAGAAGAGTTCTAAAGCTGAGTTTTATTTGACATCTTAGCTAATGATCTGGAAGAAAGAACAGTAGGTTAAGGAAATTCATAGATTGGGTTATATTACCAGTGACAAAGTGGACAGCAAAATAATATAATAGTGCCGACAGAGATCCAAAATTCCTGAAAATTATGAAATTCAGCTACATTGGTAGTATAAAATAGATGCTGGAGGAGAAAGTGCATTGGAAAAGCAGAAAACAGTGTCACAATTCAAAGCATATAAAGTTAGAAAACCTAAAAATATAATGAGGAAACAGGAACCTCCTCTGTCCTACCTGATATTAATTGCGGGTTACCTATTGTTTATGTATTGTCAGTTGTAACTTCAGAACCTAACCTAATACTCCCAAGAGTCATGGAATAATGGCCATTCAAAAGTGAACAAAACAAAGCATCATCGTTCTGAAGTCAAAGATAATTTACGATATCAGAAAATCAACATTTTTGTTTGTCGTCATTTTTATTAACTTTATAATTATAATACAAAAGAGATGCCCTGAGCCTATTAATATCCATTTCTAAAAGATTTTTTCTCAAGTAATAGTTAAAGGGCCTAGGTAAACAAAAGATCCTTCAGAGGAACACTTTCTTTCTTTGTTGCTAAGCTAACCTGATTTAGGACATGGTAAAAGTCAGTAGTGGAAGAGGTCCATTTCAAAAGAAAACAAAGAAGGAACTCTGCTCTAACATCTCTGCTCTTCTGCCAACTCCGTATCATGTCTAGCTGGAAGAAGCTGATATAAGTTGCCCTGGCTGTAGGATCCAAGTTTACCATTTTTATAGTTATTCTACTGACTATGCTGTATGATTTGTTGGGTATTCAGTGTGCCACTCCACTGACACAGGAGTAAGTATACAAATAAATATTTGATTGTTCAAGCATATAATTTTCTCGACAGCACCTAGAAAGAAGTCCACAGTTAAAAGGCCTTTTCAAAATTCATTTCCATATAAATTTTATTCTGAAAAAAATAGTCCTTATATAAATATTATTCTCTTGAGATCACATTGTCTGAAGAACTATGGTCATAATGTGCTATAAGAAGATAATTCCACTTATTTTTATGTGAAAGAAAACCCAAAAGCTCATATTGGGAAATACTTTTCTTTAGTTGTAAGGGTTTCATCATAAATGAAAAAAAAATAAACAAGAATTGGGAAGAAAAAAAAAGGGTCAGGTGATTGCAGACTAAATCCACATTGCAATCTACTCCACACTGAGAGACTCAAACAGCCTGCAAGGCATATGAAGATGATTCATATTAATGGACTATTTTATTAAGGTGCAGTATGGTTGAAGGCCATAGAATAGCATCATTCTGTCAGATACACAGTAGTTTATTGAAGTCTGATAATGCTGGAGGGCACAGAATTTTAGCCAAGTTACATTGTATTTGACCGCAGTCCTATTAGTGTCTGTACTAGGATACAGGTTTTCATATACATTGTTTTGCCAGACAACACATTATGTGCTGTTTAACAGATACTGCCTTCTTACTGATCTTTTTTTTTTCTTTTTCTTTTTTTTTTACTACTTCTAGGTATGTTGTAATGGGATTCTGCACGACAATAAACCTGGCTTCCGGTGCTGTGAGGACAAGTACATTCCATTTATTCTTAATTCACCAGGGGTTTGCTGTGGTGGGCAGATACATGCTGTGCAGCCGAAACATCAGTGCTGTGGTGGTTATTACACCAGAGTTTTAGTAGGTAAGAGACAACTCCTTTCCACTGCTTGAATGAAACAAAACAACAAAGTTGATGTGTTTGTGAAACCAAGGAGAATGAAAACAATAAATGTGAGATTTATCAATATATATAGATGTCTTCGAGACTTGTGCTCAGTGCAAAGGAAATTGCACTCACTTTGCCTTCTAAACACGGTACACTCTGTTGGTACAAGAAAGGCTTAATTGATGAAACCTGATGATTGGGTCATTTCCCAGAGAACTAATTTGTGCCAAACTATACTTAATTGCAGTAAGTGCTGCATAATGGGGAGGGCAGTTCTCCTTAATAGGAACACCATCAGGCAATTTAGTGGTGAAGTTTAGTTCTCTGCTTGACTTGACCCCACATGATTTTCTGTAGCCGTTTCTGTTGTAGAACAATTGTTAGCCTTTGGTGTTGATGTTCTGGATGATGTAACTTCTACTTGTTTCTACATTGTCTACTCTTTACTTCTACTAATGTTACAGATCAAAGTATGCCTCCCACGTGCACTAACTTTGGTGGTAATTTATCCTTTTCTTATTCTCAGAATGATTTGGGAGGTTTGCCAAAACTGTGCTTCTGAGTTACTATCCAGAGTTTGGTTTTCCAGTTTGTTGGTGGGTCATGGTTGACAGGAAAGGGAGGACAAGGGGGAGGAGAGATCCCTTTCATGGGGCCAGTGTTCAGAACATATAACTCTTTGTAGGCAATTGTCAGGTCAGGAGCTAAAATGCTTCCATTACTCACGAGCTGGCACACATTCTGTAGGCTCAGAAATGCTTGACATTTTGCCAACACCTTCAGCACATCCCAAGTTCTGATCTTTTGAAAAGTAATTAATATATCACAATATTAGAATGCCTTCCATGATGTCATCAGAAAAGTGCTATCACATGGAAGAACCAGAGAAGTGTATTTTGCTGACCTCATTAATCTCAGTGTACTGAAATGGAGAGATTATACTCTGACCTCTGTCCCCATCCAGTGGTCTATGTTAACTAGCTTAATGTTGTTTACATCAAGAAAGAAAAGCACAGTGGAACAAAATGTCTTATGTCTGAAAGTAGTTCTTGTTCAGTCAGCAGTCCACAAGCATGAAACAGTGAATGTTTAAACATGATTTTAAACAAATTTTCTAAGTATACTTGCTGCATTATTTTTCTATAGTCCAAAGGGCAGCAACATGAACACTGTTGGTCACTTTTTTCTTTTTTATTTTTATAAATATGCTAATAACCTCAAGCTAAATGTTAATGTGGGTCATTCTTTGATAAGGATAACAATTAACTGGTAAGACTGCATAGTAGTTTTCAGAGGGAGAACATTTTCAAGCCTAGCTTGGAATGGAACCCATTTTGAGAGGTTAATGAGAAGGTTACTGATCCTTTGTGTCTTATGTCTAATAGTTCTTTAAAAAAAATAGTTTTATTTCCAATAGATGTAAGCTACAGTCTGTGTTTTAATACTTTCTCTGTGTAGCAGCTAAATTAGCTTCCGAGGAATGCAGGAAAATATGATGAAGTACCTAGATGGATTTTATCTATTATGCTCTAAAAATTTGTTCTCATCTTTTTTTTTTGTTATTATTGACTTTATTTGATAAAGTTATTTATACAGGAAACTCTCTAAGCATACATATTTCCCAGATGTTGTTTGGCCAGCTCAATAGCTCGTGATGTGCTGAAGCATACTGGTCTGGAGGCATGAAGATTACAAATTAGGAAGGCAGAATCTCAGTTTCTGAAACACTAGTGCACAAAGAAGTGCAAACATCCATCCCAGAACTAAGATGGGAGGCAGAACAAATAATGTTACTACCACCCAGGCACCTCTTTGGCAAGGAATGTGGGGAGAAAGGAAAACACTGTTCTCCCTCATCTGTTACAATCTCAGCGCATGGTTATTTCTGACAAAAGCTGCATTGAGTTTGGAGCTCTCTGTCTTTTAATTCCCAACCTTTCATAAGACAAGAGCTTGAGATATTGCATTAAATGAGAAAGATGAGTTTTAAAAATCAAAACACATTTCTTTGATTAACATTCAGGAATCAAAATACTTTATTCAACTCTACTATCCATCTTCAATAGCAAAACAAAACCATTCCTCCTTCCAAATGACATTTGAGCCACAGAAAACACTGCAACACAGAAAAATAATATAAAAATATTAGAACACTGGATCAGCTCAATTGGATTCACTAGCTCCTTTATAACAGTATGTGCTTTGTTCATAGCCCACAGTTTATTCCAGTCCACCCCATCCCACCATTACAGTGTCAGTCTCATTGACAGTCTTATCCTACAGTCTTTTCCTGCAAAAGCTGATGATTTTGCTTAAGTTGCAGCCAAGCCCACCAATTGTGATGGTGGTATTTAATTTTTAAAGTGAGTTTAATCCTTAAATTCTCTGTGAGATGAAGTCCTGAGCGACACTCAAACATGAAAAATGCTTTAAGCATTGTGAATTGATTCATCAAGACAAGTTTGGAATGATTTTGAAGGAGACAAGAAATTTTTGTGCAAAGAATAAGTAGCCTGATGGTTCTGTTAAACACAGCAAGAGTGTGCTCTCTTTACTGTGTAGCTGCAATTGCAAAAAGTTTTTATTTGTATAATTGTCATATGCACAGACATTATTTTCATTGTTCTTCTCAGCTTTGTCTCCGTCATGCTTGTCTTTTGATATCTTACATAGTCCTGACCTGAATTAATGAATGCACATTTCTTTAATCATTATTACAAATTAATATAATACTTTTATAGCATTCTAAAACACCAAGTGATTCTGTGCTTTCACATGGAGAGTTCTGTACATGAAGCTGTGTGAATTCAGATTTGTTGCTATCTAATGAAAGGCTCTCAGGAATTTCAAGGGCTATAAATGGATAAAATCTTTAATTGTATCCTTATATTGACAGGAGAAGTATGCTGCCCTAATGAAGGGGAAAACAGAGTTTCAGTTGGAATTGGTGATTCCTGTTGCCAGGGAATGCCTTACTCCACATCGGGCAATCAAATCTGCTGTGGTGGATCCCTGCATGACAGTTTCAATCAGCAGTGCTGTGGTGGGAAGGTCGTAAGCATGGACTCGGTCTGTTGTGGTGATGAAAAGGAAGGGACTGCATACAGACCTCTCACAGGTAAGTGATAAGTCCTCAAGAAAAAAAGCTCTTCATCTTTCTAAATCTCTTGTGACACCAGCCTTTCAGAAGTGACACACTCAAGTGTGTGTGCCAATTTGTTAAAATGTTGTTGCACTTTAGTCACCTATTTTGCTACACTCCAAAATGCTGAGCTTGCAGTAACCTTCTTTGCCTTTGTCCAAAAGCTGCAGGGGTGAAGAAACCAGACAGTTCAAAAGGAGTGAATGATCTTTCCTTGTGCGAGTCAGGAAACAGGACTGGTGCCCTCAGTGAGGTTAGATTGACCACCTTGTGCCACCATGTATCCCAGTGCAGGGATTTTCCATTTGCTCTGGAAGTGTGGGGTTAGTCACCTGGAAACTGAAGATTGCAATGGTGTCTGCTTGGTAGTCTATGTCACTCTCTTGTGTCCATCCCTCACATGGGGCTAAACCTGCTGTAGTTTAAAATTAACAAAAAATTAATCCCCAGCACTGCTCACTGGCTCCTCTGGTGTATCCCATTAATTTCTTGGAAATTATAGGAAATTACTCAATCATTTAGAGGTACAATCCAAGCCCTACTTCCTTATAAAACATTTTGCGACTATCTGAGGACAGACATTGGAGGTATTACTAGAAAACCTATTCTGATATTTTCATGTGTCTTTAATTATATCCCATCAGCCTTAGGCTTTCTCAGCCTGACAAAAAGACTTCAGAAACTATTGTGGTGTGAAAACGGAGTCTGATTTCAAAATACCTAAATAATGAAGGTTTAGTACCCAGTTATGCGTGGTGTACAAAGCTGAGTGATGGTGTGTGCCAGTTTGAGCCTTTTAGTTGTACAACCAAGAATCTTAATATATAACTGAGAGTCTGGATCTGAAGGCTGAACTCCTCCTATCTCCAAAAAATAAGCTCTGTCTTCAGCTAATTTTTTGTATTCCCTGGATCCTTCAGTGGCTCTGGTAGTAGGAGCACCCTCGTTGGCTGCTGGCTTTCCGGATGAGGTAATCGGATGAGTATTGCCATGGTTTCTGTGGTTTCCATGCTATCCTTCCCTTCCACTGGTGACTCACGGTGTGAGCTGTGAGCAGCACTGCTTGCATGATTTTAGCTGCCTCTCATTGTGATCCCTAATTGTGCTTGATCTACAGCATGCATGCTCTCAATACCAGCTCTGAGCAAGGCCCTCTTGCATAGCCCCGCATTGTGCGGCTGCCACAAGACGGGGCTGGCTCATAAAACATCTCTTTATGTACTTTATTACTTAAACTCTTTTATTTGCCTGCAGGAGCCCTTTAACAAAATCACATTGAATTGACTTTCTCACACCAAATCAAATCTCTCTGGTCCCAGTTCAGTTGTCTTTGTCAATATGTATTTTATAAATGGAGTGAATTAACAGATGCTGTTGGAACAGAACTGCTGGGGTAGCGTTTATGTTTTTACTGCTCTCTCTGGGCAGATGAGTTGTGTAGGAGTGTAATACAGGTATCTTGGGATGAAAGTTATGTTCTTCATTTCAGTATATATGTATTCTTAACAGGTTTTTTTCCCTTAAATAGATATATTTAAAAAACCTTTATATCTCTCTTTTAAAAATGTGTTTAGCCTATGGCGCTCAATCATTTACACTATTTTTCCCAAGAATGGGTCGGGATGACATTTTTTTGGCCATTGAAAAAGAAAACAGTGGCTTTTTTCATTGCTCACGGGTTTTCTGTGAGGACTTTATGCTGTGGGCCAGCACACAGCTGAACAAAAATACAGGTTTGAAAGATGAATTAGCACCACAGTTGAAAAGAGATCATATTCTTTTGCATTAAGTGTAGAATAGATTGTGGTTTCTTATCATATCATATAGATCATGCTCAATTGGTTTTTGCTTAATTTCTTGGAGTAATTCAGCCTTGCTAAATACATCACGAAAATGCACAAGCCAGGCATAAAAATCTACCTGCTTCCTATCCTAATTATTGTAATTATTCTAATGGAAAAAATGCTCTTACACAAAAACATAATTTACTTATCATTGGCAAGGGGATAAGTAGAATTTTGCAAGAATATGGTAATTGGAAGGCTGATCTCATTGTCTGGAAGGAGAAGAGGTAACGGGGGTGGTTTTATGCAAAAGCTGAATTGCTTCTGAAGCACTGTTTTGCACTTGGCAATGAATGCCACAGCTAAAAAGCTAGTGACAATTTAAAGCTTTTGTTTGAGAGCTTTAAGTCCTTGCAAAAAACACATAAGAGAAAAACTTGTTCACTAAAAGTGCAAGCCCTGTACACAATCTCATTTTGTTGCATGTCCAGTTCAAAATCAGTGTCTTTTTGCTGAATCTAGATCCTGGTTTGCGCTGAATGTTGGTTTAAGAGCTTGAATCATAGAACTTTTTCACATGCCATTACATACCTTTTTCAGAGAGTCTACCTTGCAAAAAGAGATTTTTCATCCATCCCACTTTACTTTTTTTCTCCTTATTTATTAATTTCTCTTTTCTTAGGTTTTCTTTTCAGCCCCTCATTGGCCTTATTTAGTGGGGTGACCATAGAGACATCTACTGGCAAAGGCTGGCATTGGTGAGCAGGCACATCCTGAGCCCCACTGCAGCAGTGTGATTATCCAAAGTTCTCTATTTCTGGCTATAAAGGATAATGTCAGCTAAAACCACTCTTGGATTTTCTCTTTTTTTTTTTTTTTCCTTTTAATGCCACTGTACTGACATCCCAGACTCATGAAAGATGATGCTTTGTATTGTTGTGGCTCCTGATCTGTAATAGTTGCAATACCCGCATGTAAGCCAAGGATTTTTGGAGTAGTTTGCAATGTACACTGGCTCTGTATTTTGTTGATTCTCTATTCTGGCTCCAAAGGCTAAGCCTTTTAATACTCATTTTTCCCTTTTTGAAAGCATTGGGTTTGCAGATTTACTAAATTAGTAATTCATCACTCAGCTAGGTTTATAAATTTTTTTCAGTTTCTGGGGATAAACATGAAATAGTTGTTGACAGAAATCAGTGTTAACAGGAAGTGTCTTTTCCAGCCCATGGATTTTCTTTTTGCTATAATGCATTACGTGTCTATGAAACAAATATATAAAATATGACACACACATTTCAGCTGAGTTACAAACAAATAGTTTACATTTTGATGTTTTACTGAATTCAGCAAGGGTTTATAGGAATTTCTGGATCCTTAGGCAATTGAATAAAGCAATTTTTAGAAGGCAAATCAATCCATCAATATTACATGGTCCTATTTTGTTTTTCTTGGAGCATATTTAAAATTGTACATTTGAGGTGTCAAGGTTCAGGAGTCAAGTGCTACATGTGATAAATTAAGGAAAGGTCAGAGGCTATGCAATGCAGTTTCAGAAGATTGTCTACCTCTGCCTTTGCAGCTCATTCATGCTGAAGTGATGCACTCTGGGAATTACTACCAAACTCTGCTCTGCAACATCTGCTCTCCCTAAGTGAGTTAGTGCACGTCAGACATCTTTATGTCAGAATATTGCAGTGATGGATGCAGTCTTCAGAAAATGCTGCATAAAAATCTGGTGTGCCGTTCTGGCCATTAAGTGAAATTACTATTTAAATTAATGGCGCTGTCACAGTTTATCTGTGCAAAGAATGAACGCTGATTAGGGTATTAAGTAATTAGCAATTTATCACACTGGAACAAGGTTGATAATAATTAAAGAAGTAATGGTTTACCAAAGAAACTAGAAAGGGAGTCACTTCTTGTTATGTGAGTGAAATCTTGGCTGAAAAATTTAATTCAGTTAAACAAAGATGAGGTTCACAGTGAAAGAATACAGCTTTGTTTGTTTCAATAGAAAAACAGTTCATTATCAAAATTTTAGTTTGCCTGTCAGAAGTCCCATGGGGCTGTCTGAGTTGCTTATTAGTATTGAATTGAGTCATTTTCTGCATTAATTCTCTCTTTAAAATTGGTAGAATCCTAGGACAATTTGGAAAAAGGGTGTGAATAAGAGGAAATATTTTACTTCTTGAAGAGCTGATCACAGTTTGATTGCTGTGAATAGAGCCAGCCCTGAAAAAAAGTAAAGTATGTAAGTAGCATCACCATTTTTAGCCATTCCAGTGACTGGAATGAAATGTTCTGAATGCTTTAGCAGGATCACACCTTTAAAGATTAATTTTCATTATGTATGACTTCTAAGAGAGATTTGCTGCAATAAATAGCAGTGAAAAAGTGGCCACTCTTGCACGTGTTTTAAATGCCAACGTATGACAGAAATGACGTCAAACACAAACTATGTTGTAGATGTAAGAGTATATCACAGCCCTGTTTTTTGTGTGATATCTTTCTAGTTCAATTAGTAATAACATTTAAGTTCAATTAGTAATAACATTTATTTCATTGCCAGTTATAGAGGAGTTTGTAGTATTTGGTTCTGAGTTAAAACTTACCTCTTTCTTTAGATGGCGTTGGGTTCAACACTGGTATTTCATGTAAATACGTGGAAAATTGCAGTGGTTATGATGAGCTTTACTTTTAAAAATGAAATTATTAAAACCAGAAAAAAAATAGTGGAATTAAGTTTGGCAGCTTATCAATTCCATTGTAGAAATGCAAATTATATATAGATATCAACTTCTTGAGTGATAATTCTCTGTATAAGATGACTGAAGCTTCACTGTGGGTATTTTCCAAGTGACCCATTCCATTCTAGGTACCTAACATGAACCCCTACTTTAAAATATAAAATATTTACATTCTACAGGAAATTTTCATCAACAATCCATCTCCAGCCTGCTGTGGGCAGTACATTGGTGTGGTATTCCATAGCAAAGTTCTTTACAAAGTTCAAGAGTGGTGAGCGTTGATTGTAGGGCACCCTGTTTATTTCTCTAATTCTTGATTGTTTTCAGCAGGTCTGGAAGTCAGGATGCTTACTTCAGTCACCTCGCGTTTTAATTTAATCTCACTTTAGCTAAATCTGCATAATTCCAGCTGCTGGTGGGTTTATGCCAAGATATATTGCATTGTGAGCTTTCACCTTTCTTATCTATTTACTTAAATTTCATATTCAGCTTTTTTTTGTTTGTTTGTTTGTTTGTTCATTTCAGGGATGTTCTGTTGTGGGCAAGAGTACGTGAATAAGTCAGATACCATATGCTGCTCAGGTTCCAGTGGTGAGTCCCTAGCACATGTTAGAAAGAATGACCAAGTGCCAGTAAAATGCTGTGAGACTGAACTTATTCCAAAGAGCGAAGAATGCTGTAATGGAGTTGGATATAATCCTTTGAAATATGTTTGCTCTGACAAGATTTCAGCTGGAATGATGATGAAGGTAATTGATAGAAAATCTCTTGGTAGCTCTGATTTGATGATGGAAAGAGAAATACACTGTTCATAACTATTTTTCTAAAATAGGAATATAAAAACTCTTGTGTGCATTATTCATTTTCACATTACATCCATATTAATACCGAATGAGTTTGCCATGATTGATGTTATTGCAATGAATTCTAAAGGAATTAATAATGATTAGCTGCCTCTGTGAAGTGTTGCCCAGCACTTCAGATTAGTACAGTGGCTAAAAGTTGGCATACTAACAAGACTGACATGTATAGCCAGTTTCCATTCTGTGACCGCTCTTTCTGATGATGTTCATTAAGTGGAAATTAAAAATTGGATGGCCAGTTCTGAAGTATAAAAATGCTATAACATTTCAATTTGGGCAGGCAGTAGGACATGATTCCCCAAGCCCCTAAAAAAAATCCACAAAAAAACCCAAAAATAAAAATAAAGCAATTGACATTTTCTTGATGGACTTAATCCTGATCCTACAGAAAAACAGTGGCCGTTTTGGCATAAATTTCAGCAGTACTAGGATAGGTCCTTTCCTACCTTAGGAATTATATCGTTTATTCTCATTCTATTTTAATGTCACAGTAAACTAAACACCATAAAGGCTAATTTGGTCTTTTCCAAGAGCACCCTGTGACTGTAGGCATCAGCATGAGACAATTTTGCCTGCAACTTCAAGTTGAATTCAACAGAAATCTTCAAGAATTAACATCTTGGTGTTATGCATATGCTGTAAAAATGTTCTCAATTGTTATTATATGTGTATATATATATATGTATAATATTTTTATAAAATTATATTTATGATAAGAGAGAGAGAAAGTGGAGGAGAAAAAAGAACATTGGATATTGTGAATTCTACAATAGGGAAATCAGAAAGATATTGTGGAATTTACCAAACGTATAACAAAAGTAAAACAGACCCCATCCTGCCATATCCGGGTATTCCTATGTCCTTGTTGTTCCTCTGCTAAGTTAATACAGAAATATTTCTTACATCTTTGCCTTTTCATGTCAAGGTTTTCATGTAATTTCATTTTGGGACTGAATCATTTTCTCCTAGAGAAAATCCAGGCATTGTGATGAGTCAGCTGCAGTTCCTCAATGCATTGTATTAGTAGCTCATGCAAGGGAAAAAATGGCTGAGAACAGGTTAATGAATTCGGGTAGATAACACACCAGATCCCTGCCTTAGGTGTAAAGTATAAACAAAGGAAGTGCTTTGTATTTCACTTACCCACAGTAGAAAAGAGATAGCAGTGCTGGCTCTCTGAGATGTATAGATTTACTAACAGCAAAAGGGCTGATAGCCTGACACATTCTGCAGCTACTTTACATGGGAATGCAATCCATCTATATCCTGCATCCTCTATGGATGTCTATCACAACGTAATTTTTTGTGGAAGTGCCAAATTTGGGAAGTTAAATTAGCTGAAGTTTCTAATCAGCTAAGACACTAATTTCAATAGGTGAATTAAGGAAGCATTAGGTATAATCTGCTTGGTTTTCCTTCTGAAGTTTATGACCTAATGGGCAAAAATATTTGTTGCAAATTTGGCAGTACATTTCTTTCTGCAGCAACCTATATTTCATGAGAATTATTGCTCTCTAGCTTATGGTTTGGCAAAAATATTATTTCATGAATTTTAATGGAAAGTTGTGGATGCTCAGTGTATATTTCTGTGAATTGTACTTTATGGGTTAAATCTTATATCTTTATGTTTGCAGAGGTCTTTTATTGCAGCAAAGCTTGTGTTTAGTAGTGATGTGGCAGAAGACGTGATTTATATAGCCCATGGATAGAGTTTTCAGCCTCAAAAGCTGCCAAGGACTTGCACAGAGCCCTCTTGTGTACTTGGCAAGCTGTGTGAGGGGCTGGGAATTTGCTACTGATTTGCCACAGGATATCGGCTTTTACAGGAACAGAATGTTCAAATTCTTGGATAAAATCCTGTTGTCATTGAGTCTAGACTCTTCTATTTTCAACAAATCCAGCCATTTGTGCTTCCAGTAATTAAAATTTGTGATGCTTTCATCCAGGGACCCTAAAAAATATCTGTTTCTTTTAGAAAGGATTATAGAAACATCAGTGATCAAAGACAGTAGACAGGCCAAAGGCTGAAAGGGTCTCACATATGCTAGAAATATCAATCTAATCAAGGTAGTGGCATGGTTTTTGTGTTGTATAAAGATAGAGAAAGACTAATGGAAGCATTTATAGAGAAAGGAAAATGTGGGAAATATATTTTCGTATGTGTTCCTTAGGTAAAAGAAGAATGCAAGGCAAATGTCCTTTGCCCTTTATCTATGGAGGAAACAGCACATTGTGGAAAGTGTGACTTTGATCCTAAGGAGAGTATCTGTGCGTGGATAAAAGGTTCACAGAGTGCTGCAGAAACAGAGGTAGAGGCAGGTGTGTGTCCAGCAGAAGAGGAGACTGTCTACACAGGAGGTCCAACACAGTATTCATTTACAGGTAAGGAAAAGTGGCAGACCAGACTGGTGATTTGTTAGTATAGATAGTTTGCTCTGGAGAAAAAGATGACCTGAATGCCATCAGATAGCCCAATTAAACGTGAGGCAATGTGAAGAATGACATGGATCTTCTGGAGTGAATCCAGAGGAGGCCATGAAGATGCTCAGAGGCTGGAGCACCTCTGCTGTGCAGACAGGCTGAGACAGCTGGCATTGTTCAGCCTGGAGAAGAGAAGGTTTCAGGGGGACCGTAGAGCACCTTCCTGTACCTAAGGGAGGGTCTGCAAGACAGTCAGGGAGGGACTTTTTACAAGGGCAGGTAGTGATAGGACAAAGGGAATGGCTTTCAGTTAAAAGAGGGCAGGTTTAGATGATGTATTAGGAAGAGATTCTTTACTGTGAGGGTGATGAGGCACTGGAACTGGTTGCTCAGAGATGTTGTGGTTGCCCCATCTCTGGAATTGCTCAAGGCCAGGCTGGATGGGTTTTGAGCAAACTGATCTAGTGGGAGATGTCTCTGCTCATGGCAGAGGGGGTGGAACAAGATGATCTTTAATGTAGCTTCCAGCCAAGGCCATTCTATAATTCTATGAAGTGTAGTGAAGCAGAATTCTTTTAAGAAGTAATCTGTGAATCGGGGCAGAGACTTCAGGGATATGCAATGAGTGAGATTCAATGAGTACCTAACATGTAAACCTGCTTTCAAAAAAGTTGATAAAATAATGGCCCTGTCTGAAGAATACCATCTATTTCTATCTGTAAACCCAGGAAAAAAAAGTTATTTTGTATTTTGATAAGACTGAGATGATCCAAATGTAATTTTCTTTTCCTAGATGTGAACCTCGAACCTTTTGTCACATATGAGTACAGGGTGGCTGCTTGGAATAGCTATGGAAGAGGTTTCAGTGAAGTTAGCAGAGCTGTCACTAAGCAAGATGTGCCACAGGGTGTAAGTCCTCCAAAATGGGCCAAAGTAGATAATCGGGAAGACATGATACTGCTCAACTGGGAGGAACCACTTCAACCAAATGGTATTGATACATTTTTATAAGTGTTTTTCTGTCATTCCAATGACAGTGTTCCTAAATCAGAAAACGTATCTTAATCAACCTGTGTCACTGAAGTACATATATTCCTAAACTATTCCTAACCTAAAGGAAGGTTTTGTTGTAGGTTGCTATAATTTTCATTGCAAGTAAGAGGAGAGTCTTCTTCACAGAAAACAATTTATTATGTCTTTGCAAAGTGCCAATATAAGTGCGCAAATATGATCAGAAAATGACAATCATCTTAAAAATATTTGGGGATTCGGGGGTAGTGCTGGTAGTGCTTACATTTATTTCAGGAAATCTTGCTTATTATTTTCAAACTGTGAGGAATCTTGGTAATGCTCTCACTAAAAACTGGGATCTACTCAGATGCTGAGGCAGATGCTGAGGAAAGTAGCTGGTAATTGACATTCAGCATTTAATCAGAATTATTATCTGCTGTTCTGGCCATGTAGATATTTCATTGAATGTTTTCTGTATGCAGAGTAGATTATTATCCCATGACACAGGATCCCTCAGCTAACAAAAGGGAAAACTTTCTTTCTGCAATAGGTCTTATTATTCACTACATCATCCTCCGAAACGGAATCGAGCATTTTAGAGGAACAGAAATGAGCTTCACAGACACCAGTGGTGTCCAGCCATACCAAGAGTATTCCTACCAGCTGCGGGCCTGCACCGTGGCTGGTTGCACAGACAGCAGCAAGGTTAGTGAAGTGGGCTTCATGGAAAATGGTGCCAGGATTTTATCAGCCAGTGTGGCAACACTGAAATGCTTTCGGAAAGGTGTATTTTGAAGACATGCTGATTATTGAGTAAGTGAAAAAAACATCAATAAACTGATTTGGATTCAGCTACTGACAAGTGAATATTTGCAACCCCAGGTTGATACAAGCAAACAGAAGAAGAAAGCAGTGTCTCAGTCTTGGCAAAGCTGAAATTGCACTGTAGGAACTGGTGTTTGTTACAGAGAAAGCTGTACATGGCAGAATAGAGTAAAGAATATTAAAATGTGCCTTCTCTAAACCTGGAAATTAAATTTTTGCTTCTCACTAGGAGGTCTATAGCCTCTTCTTCCTTGGTATTTCTTAGATATTTACTTTAGTTATAGTCTAGCAATTTTTTCAACAAACTTCTTACTCTTCCACTCCAGTGGAAAAGCCTCCTTTCTATATTACTCTTCGCTGGCTTTCTATATCTGCACCTGCTTCAGGCTTTATTGTCCCTTTGTGTGCAACCTGACTCAGCTTCAGTTTTAAGCAAACAGGGTCTATTACCTCCCTTTCTGAGTTTCATTTCCTTGTGTATCACTTTGAATCACCAACATTACTTTTTAACCAGCTCTGGTTTTTATTCTGCAAAGTACCTCCTTTATTTATTATTTGCAAAAACGATTTCTTAAGCGACCTTTTTTCCACAATATTATTCTTGCCTCTTTGAAAATGAATTTCTAGGACTACAAGGGTAAGGTCTGTGGGGCAGAGGTGGGGAGTAATGACTATGTTTTGTAATTATTATATCTGTGAGATTGATTTTTTTTTAATTTGCCGGTGTTTAAATATTTTTTCTTATTCATGCAAATCTCAGCCAGAATTCTAAAATAAAAAACACTGATGTAGAGGGATGAAGATAGGTGGATAGTCCTCTGTCTGCACACAGAGCTGTGGTCTGGAAACTGTAGGCACAGTTGCTGCAACCACTGACCTGATAATAAATCCTACTTGTTTCACTTGCCTGTAATTAAGGAGTTTACTGTTGCAAACACTGAAGTCTGCAAGTGGGGACTGATTCCACCAAATGCACTGACAATGTATTATAGAGGGCACATTTTATATTTACAGCATAATATAAATACTTTATGGTGGTAATAACAGAAAAAGAAAAGTGATTTTCAAAGAGAAAACGGTCTGACTCACTTATTAAACCAATGTAATTTGGAAATGCCTATGCCTCTTCTGTAGCTGATGGTGGAGATGTGTCAATAGAAAATTACCTTTTTCCTTTTCCTTTTTTTTTTTTTTTTTTTTGTAGAAAGAACTTAACAAGTGCAAACTTATCCTATCTTTCAAAATCTTTAGATTCCTTATGGAAGTATGGAGTTGCAGATAGCTAAAATAGAGTTCAGATTGCATGGGATATATGGAGGCTTAGCCCCATGTTTACTGGTGCTTAAAATATATGAAATCAGGCAGTTAAAATGCAGAGACACTGACAAACCATATGGAAGAGAGTTATCAAGAGTTTTCAAGCAATACAGTTTTTGTTGTTTCACCCTGTGCCATACACTGCAGCTAAAACGTGGTGAACCTGTTGTGATAAATTGGAGACACAGACTTATGTAATGTATTCAAGGTCAGATTTCATTGTGAAAAAGGAGGAAAAAAGTAACTACTTCTCCAGCCCCTTGGTAATGATATGCCAGCCCAAACAACATTTTAAAACAAAAGTGACATTCTCATTGATCATGGTATCTAGTGTACTATTACATTAAATTGCTGTTTAATTCATATGTCTTCAGGTAGTTGCAGTCACTGTCCAAGGAGTCCCCGAGAGTGTTCAGCCACCAGAAGTCAGTGCTCTGAACTCCACAGCATTGCATTTAACCTGGGGTGCACCCAAGAAACCAAATGGGATCATCAGAGAGTACCAGATCAGTCAGCTGGGGAGAGGACTTATATACATTGATGCTGCAGGCAGAATGCAGCACACAGTGTCAGGTAAGGAGGCAAAGCTCTTTGGCAGGCTAATGTCCTGTCCTTAAGATATAAGACAGTATTAATATATTAAAAATGCCACTTGTCAGTGAGTTTGAAATCCCCAGCACTGCACACAGTTTGGAATGCTTTATCATGACTTTACATATCTTAAATTTATTTTTTTCCAATCTCTTTCATTTCTAGCTGCTGTTTGTTAAAATATTAATAGATTTAATTTCAAAATTTTAAAATAAATCTATCCAGCACAACTGAAGATGCATGCTTTGTAGTGTGCTCAAGGACTTAGGTATTCTGTGTGGGCCAGCCATTCCTTCATGCAGATTTACCTCTCTCTTTTAACATCACTGGTGTGCAGTAATGCTGTTGTGAATGTGTAGCAGTGTGGGATTGAGAAGGATCCAGTACTTTTTGTATGAGATAATAAAAAGGAAAGGAAGACAGAACAGGAAAGATCCCAAATTCTGTTTATAATATTGTGTATTGCTTATAGCCTTTTTCTTGATGAAAGAAGCTTTATTCCAGAGATTCTGGGGAAAAGTTTGGCTCAGACCTCAAATGTATTATTTTTACATATTCAGTTTTTACTTATTTTTGAATGTTACACTGAGCCAAAATTCCTCTTAGAAATGCTTCAGTTGAACAGAGCAGGAAAATAAGCATTATGGGATATATTTTTTTTTCATTCTTTGACCTCAGGTTGCTCATTAAATTTTTATATCTCACAAATGCATTCATTTTTCCCTAGGTTTTTTGCCCCACAAGTAGGAAATTTCAAGATTCCAATGTTGTACACACCACATGACAGCCAACCAAAGAGCAGAATTTGACTTAGAGCACATAAATCCTCTGGAGCATAGATGACACTCTCAAATAGCCCTCAAAGCATGAGTCCTGAGTCAGGGTGGATCCTTTAGTGCTTTAAAAAAGTTTGTCTCTGCTGTGCTCACTCACAGAAGAACAAGATTGCTGTTCCTCTTTGACAATATCATGCTCAAGTGTGAAATTCATCAATGGTGTATTACTCCTATCTCCATATTCAGTGCTTCTGGACATGAGATATTAGCCAGAGTTGGTGGTACATGTTTTAGAATTGCTGTGGTAAGTTTACACTGCGAAGAAGGAACATTCCAACAAGGACTGATTTATCGAGCCCATTGAAAAATATTTCTCATGCTCCTCCAAGGCAGTTATATCTCCATTTTAATGCCAACAATACTTAGCAGTTGGAAGTGAGAGGAAATGAAATTAATTCCTGAGAAACAAGGATCTTTTTTTCTTTTGTGTGCCTGTTCTGTTAAGCCACTGTCCAGTGCGGCCATGCTAAACCAGGAATGAAATAAGTGATCATTCCTCCCGACAGTCATAATCAAATCTTTCGCTGTTTTCTGCAGGAGCTTCCTTGGGTAATAATGTGAATTCATGAGAGTGATTTAGCAGTATGGGTAATTATTGCTCTCTAAATTAAAAGAATACGATAAAAGAATCAAATTCACTTCATACATAATCTCAAATGTTTGAACTGTTTGTCTTATTCCCTGTGGATGTATGTTTCGATTTTCCCATTATCCTTGTTTTCTTCTTTTTCTTTTTTTTTTCCTCTCCAAAACTGCCTGCTTTTCCCTGAGCAACAGTTGAACATTAATGAAGCTGTAGCATTAGTATTTGTGGAGACTTTGAATCTCGGGTCTCACAAATGGCAGACATGAAGGCGAGCACCTTGCCACGGCACCATTGTCTTGCTGCTTATTTTTAATTACATCAAAGCTTTGGAAACATGATCCCACAAATGCTTTGTGGGAATAGTGGTGAATGTGCTCATCATGTGAAATCCATAAATTGCTTATAATCCTCTCAAGATGTTAAAAAAAGCATTAAGTAATTGAAGACAGGAAGTCCTCAGTTAATTATTTAGAGGTGTTATCAATGCTTTAAGCAAACTGAAGCATTTTCTGCTATCTCACTGAGTTGAATGCCACTGGGACCTAGGGGCAGCAGCCATCATCTTCTCATATTCTCTAATGCAAACAGCACATGGCAGCTTGTCAATAAAAGACCTTTTTATATCATTTATTACTGAACACTTCCAGTACCCTGTACAGAACAATTTGGATGACAGTTATGGCATTGTTTCACTTTGTGTTACTACTACTTTACAAATGGGCCTGCTAATGCTTTGCAGTGGGGCCAGGCAGAGGGTAAGACTGAGGAAAATAATTAGGGGAATTGTAAAAGAAAGCCAAGAGTGCCCTCTTCAGCAGCAGGTGGGTTTATAGAGAAGGTTCTTCTCAACTCCCCCCTTTTAATCCACCAAAGTTAATATCCCAAGTAGGAGGTTTTATCAACAATTTGTAGGATCAATAATTTTTAGGTCAAAACCAAGGAAGATAATGAATATTTATTTTAGTACAAGAAACAATAATATGAATACTTTATGACTGAATCGTTTGAAATTCTTTCATCTGAACATATTCTCCATTTCAGGGCAATGAAATCTGAAGAGATACCAAAGTGTTGTCACTGGTCAGGTCTATCTCCATATGCAGCACTGAATCATTAATAATATTTATCTGAAGGAAGCTCTTGGGGGTGAAGGGGTTGTGGGAGGCTGTGGTCAGCAATCTGACATCCTCCTGAGTAAAATTCCCACGGCAGGGCCCAGGAGCGTTATCCTGGGAGCTAATTACTGACCTTGCTGGAGCCATACCCACAAATGGAGACAAACAGTATCAGAAGGAATTGATTTAGCTAATAGAACAATGCATTCTTTAAAAAACCCCACTGTTCCACAGCCTTTTGGCAAATGCAAATGCTGCAACAATATGATAGACTTCTTAAATTGATAAAAAAAAATTAAAAATTTCCCACAATAATAAACAAAAAAGGAGAGAAGAAAGATCCTCTAGGGAACAATCAGTAGAGACATTAGAAAAGCAAAATGCTGCTTATATTTCAATATTATTTTACTAGTTGTTTTTATTATCAGTCACATACATAGATTTGCACAGAGCTTTCCAAAGCATAAGACAAGGCATCTAATGCAAGGCTTTAATAATCTAGATAAAAATCTGCTGTGACTGCTCCATATATGGCTAGAATTAAAGGTATCAGAATTTCACCAATAAATTTAGTGAAAGCATGTGCTCTTTTTTTAATGCTCATTTTTCTCTTTTAAGTGTAGTTGTAAATGAGTATTGCTTTATTATGCATGTTTCCTTTAAAAGTGAACATGACTCCCTTTAGGGGAATTCAAGTAATTTGTTGCCACAGTAATCTTTTCTATCCTGAAATGTTAAATACTTGGCTTTCCTCCATGCCTCTGCCTCTCTCCAGTCTGCAACTGTCATTTTCTCCCTCCTTACTTTTATACACAGTGTTCAGATGATTTTTCTTCTCTTCCAGTTCATGATTAAGTTACAGCAAGGGCTGTCCCTCTGAGTCATCTCTTTATTTTCTCTCCTTCACATCTTGTTCAATTTGTTAAGCAGCCTGCATGTCTTCCATTCAGTATTTTACCTTCCTATGTAATTGCTGCTTCTTCTTTCACTCTATTTGTTTGTAATACATTTTAATTAAAATATCTCGGTACTGGATGTAAGCAAGGATTTGTTTACAAACAAAGGTCTTGCAGAGGCTTTTTTGTTGCCACAGAGTTGCATTGTTCTTCAAATCATTCCATTTAGGTGCAGGAGCTACATCAAAAGTACGCTGTTAAGACCACAAAGCCCAATCCTTAAAAATTGACCTGTATAATATCTATGAATTGACCTGTATAATCCTAATTCAGCCTCTTCCACACAACAATCTACATTACACAGCAGTACAGTCATTTGTTCATAGGGTTACTGCCTCGTTCAGTCCACAATCGGTGCCTCTTCTAGGGAAGAATAAAATGGAGCTCCTTTATGGAGAACTGCTGCCTCAGCTTTAGCTGTGTTTAGTGGATTAATTCCTTCTGGGAGTCTCAGTGTGGATGGGCCTAATTCTGCTTCTGCCCAGAGCTCCATTCCCTTTCAAGAGACAGGAACATGGAGCACAGGGAGGGAGGCAGTTGGGACAGTGCCAGCCCAGAGGGACCAAGCATGGATTGCTGTGAGGCTGGGGGCATGGACTGCCAAGGAGAGTGGCCTGACATCCAGGGCTTTCATATTTGTTCAGGCTGTGGTACTGAGGTGGGCACATCTCAGTCTTTCACAGTTTGTCACAACCACCTCTTCTCATTTTCATTACCTTGCCTGAATTTCCTGAGCTCTCACAGCTGCAGCTGAAGGCACCAGTTGTGCTTGGATAGATAAAGTTTTGCTTAACACCAGGTAGTCTGACAGCCATGTCCCAGGAATCCCAAATGGCTTCCTGGCAGCTCCAAGGAGATTTTTGGTTCTCTCAGTCTCTTTGAGTCGGTATCCTGATTCTGAGAGAGAAATTGTTCTCTTTTATTTTCTTGAGTTTATGTGGATTTTTTATGGAGTTGGTTGGGGGGGGGGCTTTTGTTTTGGTACTGTTTTAAGACATTTGGAATGCTCAGCAAGTTGGTGTTAATAAAGCATCTGTATGCTCTAGGGGTGGACGCTGCAAGAAAAGTCTCAAATTACAATTAATCAGGCTGTAGACCACTGTGTTGGAGGCACTTTTAGAAAAGACTGTTCCACAAAGCCTGTGAAACAAAGAGGATCAATTTGTATTGTACAATGTCCTGGCAATGGGATTTCCTGGTTTTTGAGTGTTCAGTTTTGCAATTTTAATATTTTCAAAGAGATTTTGTGTATAATTTGCTTCTTGTTGTACTTTTTGTATCCTTTACATTCAGGAACAGGAATCTTTATTTAATGTATTGTGAGGTGTTAACAAGGGGGTCCTTGAAAACATAAGAAAGGGGTTTTCAGTGTTTGTGCCTGGTGATATCTTAAAGATCAGTTTTGAGAAATATCTGAAATAATAGTTTAGCAACGGTGCTGTGTTGTGGGGTGGAGGGTGCTGTGTGAGGAAGGCTGATCAGCAGTTCAAGCTGAGCTCTCAGGTGATCTCACAGTGGTCTGCATCTTTAACAATTTAACTATAAGAAGCCTTTAATGGGTACACAGAATTGGCTATTCTAAAAGCTCATTTTATGAGGATCGCTAAAGTCAAATTCTTAAGCCACAGGCAACTTGATGTGAAATCTGAAGTCATCGACACACGGCACAAGGATGTTTGAAAATTTCCAAGAAAAAGGCAAAGCAATATATTCTCATCTCATTCAAAGATGTACAGCATAGAAGGTTTGAGCTGAAAAAAAAGTTTTTAAAAAATTACAAATAACTAAAATTAATATTTTGTAATGAAGGCTTGGTTGTCAGTTCAGCTTCTAGCTGCTTTGTAGCATTTATTGTAAAGTCTTGTATCAAATGGGGAAAAATAGAGGGAAAATAAAAACTAGAAATTGGGAAGGTCGCAGGAGTATCCTTGGACTTATTTGCAATGTAGTAGAAGGTTTCATGTACAAGTGAGTATTTTGTTATGTTATTATTGCAAATGTATTAGTAATACATTTTCAAAACATTAAAGGCTATTCAGGTTTTCAAGTCAAAAATGCTAAACAATTGCACTTTCAGGTATTTTCTGCATTGCCAGTGTCATCTAAGTTTTTTGATTTAAAGCTGATTCAGGTATATGAGGGATATCCGTAGATCTATTGCGGCATAGACAGACATTCAGTCTGAATTGTTTCGTTTGGTTTTTTAAATCAGTAGAGGACATATGTCTAAATTAGTGGGAATTCACTATTTCAGTATTGTTCAGGTGTAATATAAGAATAGCTCATACTTTGTTTGCCAAATATGCTATAAGTTAAGTCCAGTAACTTTCTATGCAGAGATATAATTCTTGGAATGATTGATGTCAACATCTCAGCCTAAACTCTGTTTGCTTTTTTCAGGTCTGCAGCCATACACTAATTACAGCTTTGTGCTTATTGCATGCACATCTGCTGGGTGTGCTTCCAGCCAACCACTTTCAGGTCAAACTTTACAAGCTGCTCCTCATGGTAAGGGAGAAAGTCATTCTTACAGAACTGCAAAGAGATGGTCATACGGGCTTGTATTTTCTGACGGATTAACAAGGTGCACAACTCCACTGTCATCCATCAAGCTATCATGTAGATATTTACACAAGAGAATCTGTCTCTTGGAGTTTTTATATCTTACCACATTCTCTTTACTGCCTAGCACTGCATTTCTACTTTTTTTTGGGAAAATTTCCCCAAATTCATCTATAAGTTCATTAGCTTCATTAACAAAGTTAGAATTGGAAGATGAATTTTTTTTAAAGCACAAATGAATATGCAGAGACTGCTGGGCATATAAAGGCAGCAGCCTTTGGCCTTGTTCTCCATTAATCTTTACCTTGTCTACTTGGTTGCATTTGTTATAGGATAAATACAGAAAGTGTGTTAAATTTTGTCATTCTCCCTGGCAGTGCTTTATGCTTTCATTACATTGCTGAAAACAGCAGCATGAGTATGGGAAAAGAAAAAGAAAAGACCTTTGAGTTTCTGTCATAAAATTAAAATAGTGTCATTTTGATTTTAATAGGGGTATGGCCAAAACCTCATCATATCACAGTCAGCTCAACAGAAGTGGAAATGTACTGGAGTGAACCAGAGGAACCCAATGGACTTATTACTCATTATCGATTATTCCGTGATGGAGAACAGATTTTCCTGGGTGGCAGTACAGACCTGAATTTCACAGATGTTAACCTGCAGCCTAACAGTAGGTAAGGCATGTTAACGAGCTCTGGTAACAGGTGAAAGACCTTGAAAAACATAGGTGCTTGTGTTAGTGAAATGTACAAAATATAACTTATTGTGAACAAAAGAAAACTCTTAAAATATTACTTTATTACTCAAAATTTATGGAATACTTTTACTAGTCTTTCAAATGTTAGAAAGACATTAATCAAAGGACTTTTATTTTTGTTTTGTTTTTGAGAATAGGTCATTCTGATTCAAAGAAGCAAAGCTTTTTTTATTTTTTTTATTGGATGGTTTGTTAGTAGCTCAATTATAGGTATTTTTCCATCATGGAATATACTCTGAAAAATGCCAGGCTTTATATGACAAACAGCACTGCATATGGTATATGATGTTCCAGTGCATACTGAACATGCAGGTTCAAAAATAACTGCTGATATTTTTATAGAAGTAATTCTGAAATTAGTTTTGACGCTTTTTGAGTCAATACTTCTCTTGCTTATGTAAGCTAATTTGAATTTTTATATTAGTATTTGAGTTATTATATCTTAGGTTCTATGGTAATTATTATTCTAAGTTACTTTTCTCACATTAGCAAAACTTAAATGTGAAAATCTTCACTAATGCAGTATTTGTAATACTCATTGTATTCATTTTAAATTGGTGAAAATGGAAATGTTCTGTTGCTGGTATGCCTAAAGCTTCTAACTGCAGTGTCCACTGATCTTTTTGTGTTTGTGCAGATATGTTTACCAGCTGGAAGCCAGCACTTGGGGCGGCAGCAACAGTAGTGATAAATATGTTATACAAACACCAGCAGGAACACCAGAGAAAATTCATGTCCCATATAATGTCACAGTAATTGATGCATATTCTATATTTCTAGCTTGGGATGTGCCAGGTAAAAATGTATTTCTATGTAGTACTTTGTAGCAAAATGAAAGGATTGAAAAATTAGTATATCCAGGTAGGCAGCCTGAATCATTCTGATATTTTTATTCTTTGCATTTAGTTTTAGTGATTTAAATACTCAGTATCTAAAGCTGTTGCCTCCTAGAGACATTTTATTTTAATAATATTGATCTAGATACTTGACATCAGTATTGTGAGGTTTAGCTGAGCAAAACCCTGCATGTTTTAGAGTTATGAACTATTAGTGAGTGCAAATATTAATGAAAAAACAAAAAAAAATTGAGTTTTCTCTTCTGTTCATACTAATTGGAGTTATCATCATGGAAACCTGACAACCTTTTAGGTTGTGTGACAGAGATACTAGTTAGCTTTGACCTAATTTAGTAATTTTATTTGCCCAAGCACCTAGTGTATTGTGGATATGTTCCCTTGTAGTATGGTGGATCAGCAAAGGCCCAGAAGTGTTTTTCCTCTAGTTACTCTTCTCCTGAACATGATCAGGTGGCCTCCACCTGCTATAGAGCTGGGCTAACAAGGAATAATTTAATTACAGAATATTTTTGTAAGAGAAACCATGCAATGCTTCATCAATATAGATCATAGCTTAAGTGATTGGAGCACTTTACTGATGTTATAAAAATTATGTGCTATATTTATTGTGGGACAATGAAAGCCTTGTAATGAACAATCTTTTTTTCTACTGTACTTCATTTTCAAAAAGGTGTTTTCTAGTTTGTAGATACTGGTTTTTTTTTCAGTTAAAATTTCATCAGTTTTTTTTAGAAACGTCAGATGTTTGCATATTGCAATAATAGCCATATGTGTTTTATCAATGAATTCATGGGAGTTTTAATATCTCTTGTTCCTAATTAATTAAGATGTTCTATCCTTGCTTAGCAAGGGACAATTGGCATTAAAAATAAAGTCACCTAGAAAAAGCATTTTGCCTTCAAGACTGGGATTGCAAGTATTGTGGCAGTGCTTAGCAGTGCTCACCCTACCCATTTAAGCAATGATTAATAAATCTATAATACCCTGAGCTGTCAATCTTTTAGTTTTCAGGAGCACAAAATCCATTATAGAAATGCTATAATATATGAAAAAGATTAAAATCTTAAATTAAACTTTTCCCCCTACTGCCTGAAAGGATTTAGAACCCTGCAGAAGGCAGGTGAATTCAAATGGCATATAATCTACAGTTGGTTTTATTGGAAAGTGACTCATGCTGTATTATGGTTTTGATAATAAATGTAATTTAAGGTACAAAATATTCAGCAACATTATAAATAGATTTAAAACAAAAGAATGTATTGGAATACATAGGCTGTGAAGAGTGGGGTGTTTCCCAGCAAAGCTTGTCCTTGTTCTAGACCTTTTCCAGCTGCTTAAATTCCTGTTACTCACAGTAGGTTTCAAGCCTGCAAGGAGAACCAGGCTCTGTGTAGTACATTTCAGTATGGTGCAATTAAGATTATGCATACAAAGGTCTGTCTGTTCCTGAACCCACAGAATCAGAGGGATGAGGAGGAGGTTGGACATCATGGATCTGCAGAAGTTGCCGGGTTCATGTATTCACACATCTGTAGAAATCATTCTCCTTTGATGGGAAAGGAGCATGTCCTTCTTTCCAGATGTTGGGACACACCTTGAACACTTATCTAACTTCTGTGGATATTTGATAACTTCTTTGCCTTCTAGTTGTGGGGCTAATTATTGAGGTTTTTAAATATGAAGAAGGAATTTTCCTACTGTGCTTCTGTTGGATATTGTCCTGGCTTCAGCTAGAACAGGGTTCATTTTCTTCCTAGTTAAGAAAAAGACAGGAAAGCAAATCTTGCTGTTCTTTTATTATAGCATTTCAGGGCCACTAGCTGATCTTATAAGAATGGGGAGTACTAACAGCAGAGAAATACTACTGAATGTTACTGAAAGCTACAATGCTATTAATGCTGCTAAAACCTGTGGGCAGAAGCATAGTTCTATGCAGAAGCTAGGAAATTAATTATTGACCCTTTCATAATTCTGCTTTGTGCTCAGTCTGAGGTCCTTTGTGCTTCTAGAGTTATTTTTTCTTAAGAGTAAGATTGCAGAGGATGCAGGTGGAGGTTTATTCTGGAAGTTCTGATCTTCTGGAATAGCATAGATCCCATTAACATGTCCTGTCATACAGGTGTTTGGGATCACAATCATCCCCAGCTTGGTAGGATTAGCATAAAGTGTCTACTGCTTCTTACCCTTATTTATGTCCATGTACATAGAGTAACTATTTTTCTTTTTCTGATCTATTGCCTTTCTGTGCATAAATCCTTGTCTCACAATAGGCTGCATTGAGGCAATATAGGTTTTCCTTATAAACTTAGAATGCATCTTTATTTATAATGATTGTCAGGGTTGACAGTCACTCTTGGACAAAACTGTTCTTTTCACTGGTGTAGACTCAATGTCAAAAAAGTGCTTTTAATTAACAAAGTTTTGATGAGAAGGTACTTGTTCATAGTGTCTTCCTGTCTGTGGATATCAGGGCTGCTTTGGCATTCTGTCTTATCTGCTGTAATAAGTTTGGATCAAATAATCACCCTCAGGATTAATTATGGACACATTGTATTACAAAGACCTTCCTTTTGGATGGTTTAATTATAACATTTCAGCATCTGTAATATATCGAAGTCTCGTGACTTTATAGATGTGTAGCATCTCAAAATTCCTGACTTAGCTAAAGAGCAAGGTGGCCCAGTAGTGATTGAAGTGATGGATTCAGAAAAAAATACTTGACACACCTCAGTCACTGTGGAAAATAGGGCTTTATTTTCTGAAATAGGTATTCCATTATCTTCCTCAGAGCACAGACTTCAGAGGTATGGTACATTTCACTGATATGCTAAGGAAGGATATGTTACAATTATTGTGGAACAACTCTTAGTGCCATGGATAGAGCAGAAGAGCCGAATGGAAAAAACTCCACGGCATGATTTCCCCAAGGTATATCCATAAATGTTATTGATAGGTAGGCAGGTAGCCATCCTGCATTCCAGCTCATTGACAGCCCCACTGCTCCTCACTGGGGACCTGATTCTTTTGGGTGTCTTCAGTTGTGGCTGGTGGTGACTTGAAAGCTGAACGTGCTCAAAATAGGATCCTGTCCTCTGCTCCTAGGACACTATTTCATATGTTAAAGATCATCTGGGTTAAAATATTTTCTTCTTCGTCATGTTATAACACTTTATCCACCTCTAGGTTTGCTTTCAGTTAGAATGACAGAGGTTTGAAATCTGGATTCTTACTTTAGTCTTCTTGGAATCACGCATGGCATTTGAATACCATGCATTTGTCACAGCTTACCCAACTAACCTGGTTTCTTGTGGACTAGCAAATGGAACTTTTGATAAACCAATATCACATGCTCTCATTTTTGGTTTTTTTGAGTAAATTATTGTTTGCTCCACCTCTCTGTAGGATAGGTTTTCTAGTTCAATATCCAAAGATTTGCATCTTGCAAACAGTCAGCATCTCCAGCTGTTACTGTTTTCAGAGTCTTGGTGGGAATACTTGATGCAACCAGACTGAGACATCTGGATATTTGAAGCATAATGTAAATAGTTAATCTCAGGAAGCCAAACAGATTTTTTTTGTTTCGTGAATTTAAATATTAAAATATAACTTCAAAAGAGATAATGTTCCTGTTTCAGTATTTGCTTCCTATAAGTGGAAAAGTTTTAGCTATTTTGCTTTAATTGTGATCTGATTTCACATCATAGTAAAGAAATTTTCAGCAATTAACTTCAAACAGATTCTGGGGGACCAGTCTGTAAGTCTGTGCCTTTCTACCCCAAGTTTTAAGCATCCTGTGCTGCAAATTCTGTTTTTGACCTAGCCTAGTTTTGAAGTACACAAAGCCATCAAACATAATTTGCAGAGTTTTGCACAGAATTGTCCATTAAATGTTATCCAAATATGCCCAGAAAAACCCAGGGTTTCATTTGATTGATTTGTCCCATTGCAAAATATGCACCTGCTGTGAAATGAAGTCACAGAGGAAAAAAAAGTGGAATAATTTAACTTTTTTATTTGTAAAGATAATCAGGGTTTTTCTGATTACATCTTAACTTCATAAATGTTAAATAACCTATCAGCATCTAGTTGTTGTAAATTATGAAAAAGTGTATTGCTGGGAATATTAACCAACTAAATCCTTGTTCTTTAGTGAACATGAAAATGTGTTATGGCAGGTTGTCATTGTGCTCATGGTAACTTTGACACCAAATAACAAAACTGCCATTTGCATTTAGGGTAAATTGGTTCACTTGTGCTTTTACGCTTCCTTTTATTCTGACATAAATTTATGAACTCTGGAACTAACCAAGTCATGTGGTTTCCCAGATGACTGTAACAAATATGCCCATTTCATTTCCTTCAGTCATCAGAGCACACAAGGTAGTGGTTTCAGACTGGCTGCAGATGCTGAAGGCTGTTCTGAGCAAAAGGGGTTTTTTGCAAGATTCTGTGTTGTAAGAGTATATATTACAATTTTTCAGATTAGGAAGCGATCCTTTGATCTTTGTAGTCAGTGAATTTGATCAAAGTGTAGAAGGATTCCATCAGACATTGGAATTTTTCAGGATGCTTATGTGATTTTATTTAAAATTTCATTTTCACTTCTTGAGAGTATTTTTTTCTCCTGACCATATTTACTATTGGTATCATTCCTAATATAGTGCAAAATTTAGCAGAATTTCAAGATTTTGTGTTTCAGGTGTGAGGTGGCATTTTTTAATAATTTCTGATATGGACTGAACACTGTCCAACATTGTTGGATAGGTCATTTATTTTGAAATAGATGTCCTTTGCTGCATACTGATGGCTGGATTCAGCTGTCCTTGTTTATATTTAATCTTCCTTGGGAAATCAAGCATTCTGAATAGTTTCAATTTCAAAAGTTTCTGGTGATTTTTGCCTAGAATAAATGCACTGATGAGATGCAAAAAACTGAATTATATCACTCTCATAAAGGAATGGGTTTTTCTAGCTCAAATGTCTGGTCAGTTTTCAAGACTGGAAAAGAAGGGGACTTTAACTAGGAGATTAAATAATGGTTTCTATTGGTGTGCTCTGTACCATTTCAAACTCTTTCAGGTACTCTGTTGTATACTTCACAGACTCTCTAATAATAGTGTGGAAATACTACTACTTCTACTAATAGTAATAATAATTATTATTTGTCTTTAACACTATATTTTTAATTACTGGAAAAATTTTACACTGCAAACTCAACTGCACCCTTCTGGAGTATTTCTTCTTCCATATATCAGGCAAAAAATAATTTTCTTTGAGGCAAAACTAGTCTACTTCAAGATGACCTCCCAGTGGTTTACTCTGTAAAATTGTCCTTGATTTAGAAAGTTGTATTTCTGTTATTCCATTCCTAATGATTATGTCTTGCTATTTTTCTTGTAACTTTTACACTGAAGGAAAATTTTACAGAGGAATTTCTGCATTTTTTCTGCATTAAATCTCCTTCTCCCTTCACCTCTTCCAACAGTTCCTAACAACATCTTTGTTCTTCCTGTAAGCTGAGCAGTTGAATAAGATTGAAGTCATGGCTCTACTTCAGGGCTATTTTTCAGCTTTTTAGTGTAATGGCATTTTCTCTGTCTAGCATCTAGTCAGGCAGCTGAATGTTATTTCTTTGGGATTTTTATATCCTCTTTTTCTTGTGAGAATTGTAAAAACATGGTGTTTCAAAGATTTTTCTGATCTTTCAAAGTACATCAGTTGTTCATAGTACCAGAACTAAACTTGAAATCTCTGATTTCTTGCAAACTGGTTTTTAGTTATACATATTCACATACATACTTAGCTAAAAAAGCCCTATCTAACAGATGCACAACAGTGGAAACAAAATGCTCTTTGTAGCTTCAGGGTAGTAGTATCAACGTAGATACTTTATCAGAAAAGGGCCAAAATTGTAATTAGGAGAAAAAGCTGAGTTGTTTTCCAAAGTTAAAAAAGGAAAGAATCTCAAGGTCTGGACAAGTCTCAGAACTGCTCACAGGCATCTGGTCCTTGTTGCAGTCACAAAGACATCTCTGTGACGTCTAAAGTAGGTGTTGTGTTGAAAGAGAAATGTGATTTTACTGATCAGATATATCTTGACTCATCTCAGAAATGAACCTTCTCTGGTCTGTACTCTGTCCTTTCTTATGTGACTGCAGAATGAAGGAAACACAATTAATACAAACTCTTCTTTGGTTGTTCTCTTGGCTTTATGAAACTGCTGCTGTCTGCACAGACCAGTCTACAGTGGACAAAAATTAAAAAATGTACAGCCTATTTCCTAAAAATATATTACTGCTCAAGGGAACGAAAAATCAGACAAAACCACCAACCAATCAACCAAAACTCTTAGACACGTCATGTGGAAGAACAAAAGAGAACATCCAGGAACATCTGCCTATTGTTCTAAAAGGATGGTATATGGCTTAGCTTGTTCTTCTAAAGGAACTGAGTTTTTCAGCTTCTCGAGAAAACTGGAAAATTAAGAACTGACAACATGGGTATAGGAATAGATGGGGAAAATGTTTGAATTTAAATACTAAAAAAATGAGAGGCTTTTTTTTTAACAAAAACTGAAGAGTTTGTTTTTACATAATTTAAAATTATGTTTCTTGAATTCAAATACTAAAAAATGAAAGTTTTTTTTAAGAAAAAACTGAAGAGTTTGTTTTTACATCATTTAAAATTATATGTTTCTTGGCTCAAGCTGTCGTGTTGTACTCTACTGGTGAAGCGGGCTAAGAACCTACACTCAGCTACTGCTGTTGGGCTAAAGAGGCATAATTTGCTGAATGGTTGCAATTCACTTGTTTGATCATATGACTATTCAAACAGCAGTGCTTAGTAGCTGTTACTCCTCCAAAATACATAAAAGCTGCCTGGTTCCAAGTCATAAGGTCGGTCTTCCCAGAAGTGGCAATTGCAAAACAGGCATTGACTGAATTGAATTTTGATTCTTACCTAAGAACCATAATGTCTGTCTTCCACTTAAAATCTGCAGATGGGTCTGTTTCAGTTTATATTTAAATGATTGTAGTTTTCAGAAGAAGCAGTAGGGAAAACCTCCAGAGGGGGCTTACGTTTAAAATTGCATGTGATGAATTGGCTCTTTGAAGTTGTCCTGCACTGTTGTTAGTGTTTCAGATAATCACTGGTTCCTCTCTGTTTCACAACAGGGATATTCATTGTCAATGTGCCTTTGGAATACAACATCCTGCTAAATGCGAGCAGTCCCACTCTGCTGGTGAAGCCGGTAGGACGCGCACATTTTGCCTTTGTCGATGGCCTGGATCCCTACACCCTGTATGAGATAAGAATACAAGCGTGCCAGAGTGGTAAGGCAATTTAAAACACTCATCTGTGTGGCTGGAAGGGATTTTGCAGGTAGATGCAACTCTGAAAAACAGATGAAATTCTTTTACATTGCAGTCAAATGCTTACCCAGCAAAGAGAAGGCCTAGCACTGAATGAAGCATTAAATATTTCTCCATGTATCATGTGTGGACTTCTCTATATATCATGAATATATCAAATGGAGGTTTAAAATATGTATTTTAGATTATATGTGCCACTTTATTAAAAGCTCTTCACAAGCAGCTTAAAGATCTTTGAAAAAGGATGAATCAGTTCTGTAATTACTCACAAACAAGAAGTGGTGATCATAAAGACAGGAGAGAAGAGCCCAAAAATTAGAAATTCCCTGTCTTTGATGGAAATTTTAAAAAACTTATTGAGATAAGTATTTATAAAATGACAATTTTGAACCAATTTGCTCCTCACTCACACTGCTGAAAATCAGGACTAATTCATCAGTAGAGTTGTGGTAATTTAAATGAGTATTTAACAATGAAATTAGTTGAAATGAGACACCATTTCCACCAGCAGCTTCTTTACTGGATATTCATTTGCTTTTAATGTATTCTTTTGTTGAGGAAAAAGCTGTTATCCCTACACAAATGTCTTGTTTTGTAGGTGGGTGTGGTGTGGGTGGTCAAACATATTCAAGAACTGCTGAAGCACCTCCCAGAGAGCTGAGCCCACCTGTTGTTAAAGCAATTGGACCTGCACTCATAGAAGTGAAATGGGCACCACCCAGGAAACCAAATGGCATCATTACTAACTACTTTATCTACAGGTAAGTGTCCTTATCACCTCAGATTCTTAGTCCTACTTAACGGTTCCTTTCTTTATTCCTTGATTTTTTGGGAGGTGGAAAAAGGTGTAGAAGTATATTTGAAACAATATATATATTTCCTTTCAAATGCTAAGGTAAGAAGCTGATCCATGGATGGCCATGTTGAGAATAGGAATTCAAACAAGAATCATCTTCCTGAACTACAAATGACAAAAAATGCATGTGAAAGTATGTTTAAAAAATTCAAGGGAACAAAAAAACTTAGAAAAACTTTGTAGGATAGATACTTGTACTGTGCTTATGAGGACCACTAGATACAAACTTCAGTGTTCTCTGACAGACAGCTGAGAATTTTGTAATGGAAAGAGGAGTAATTCACCAGTTCTGAGACTTTTAAAAGCAGAAAATGTATCTAGGTTTCTAAAACAGATCAATTTTCCAAGATAAATTATGTTTCTAAGTAAGTAATCTGGACTGTGATTACAGTGCATCTGTTTATGTACCTTGGTGTTTGTGTTCATCTGCCCTGTGTAGGTCATTGACTGATGCATTCTCACTTTCTATGAGGAGTTTCCTAAGCCCTGTGTGAGGATTTTTCTGTAGCAGTGTTTAGGGCAGTATGAAACTAGGAGAGCACTGATCTCTGCTGTGCCTGTTGAGCCTTTGTTAAAAGCTCACTGGAGCGACCTTCTTGAATGGCTTCAGAAGTCAGGGAATATAAAACTCAAGCCATATATTTGAGAGGGATTTAAACTCTAAAGTTCCTGGGTTTTCCAGTTCTTAAGTATGTGTGGCAAACACATGCTGGGCTGATCCTAGCCTCCCACAAAGAGTTTGTGACTTTTTTATTATATTAGAGGTGTGACTGAGAAGACAGGAAATCCAATTACCTTTTGGAATCCTCAGTGATAATTAATATAAATTCATTCAAAGATGTTAGTGGTCTCTAAAAATTCCTGCTATCTTGAAATACCCTTTTGTTTGCCTTTTTTTAATTGTCTTATCAAAACCCCAAGTCCCTCCCCTGCATAAAGAGGAATAAAGTGTATGTTATAGCCCAAGACATATCTTCACTCTGTTGGTTTTGTAAATAAAGCTGATGATTACTGCTGCTATTCCATGGCAACCATAGGAAGGGAAAACAGGAAATATAATGCAGAAAGCCTGCTTCAGTGAAAAATACTGTAAATTGAATTTGACAGCATTTGATGGCATTTGATTATTCTAGTCACAGCCAAACAATGATATAAAGAGTAATATGAAACAGAATGTGTTACTGCCTAGCAGACTCAAAAGCAATAAACCTTCCTCCAATGTGACACAATCACTTCACAATCATAATTGTAGCCTGTTTGATACCTCTGAGTACAGCAGAAGGGCACTGACTGACATAGATACATTTTGTTTTTTATTTAAAGTGAAATGAAAATGGCGCACTGGGGCTCCAGATACAATCGGTATATTCACCTACATAGGCATGAATCACTTGGCAGTTATTTCAGCTGAAGTTTAAATGTGCTTAGACAACAACAATATCAAATCTTTCTCAGATAGCTGCAAAAATCAGAAATGGGATGTAAGCACATAGTTCTTTTTCATTTTGTAGCCACACATGGCCTTACATTGTTATAGCAGCAAGACTGCAGTATTTCTATGGGAGGTTATGGAATGTAATTTCTTCTTCAGTATGTGCCTCTTCCTTACTGCATCATCACCAAAATAAATTCATTTAACTCAAAACCTGGAATGCTTGGGGACCTAGTGTGTGCAGATCTCTGCAGCAAAGCAGCAGG
>NW_005054299.1:2818583-2831083 GCF_000277835.1 Geospiza fortis
CTAGAAAACAAAAGATTTAAATGGTTTTTTATGATAGAGGAGATGGTGATGGTTTCTGTCATTATTAAAGTGGCTTTAAACACAGATCTGAGGCTTTTAAACTTTTCTAACAAGGATCACAACTTAGAAGAGTTTGTGAATGAGAAAAGATCTGGTTCATGAGATAATCATCTAGTCTAGTTCTGTTCCAATTCGTCATGACATAACATTGCTCTGCCAACCTCAGAAGTTGCTATTCTGAAAAAAAACATTATGAAAATAGATTATATATATATTTGTTGTTGCATTTTAGTAAGTTGTAGGTCGCATGAGCTAATGGTACTGCTCTCTGTTGATTAACAGGATGCACTGTATAGGAGGCACATGAGGTGGCCCTTAAAGACATAATGCCTGTAAAATTAGAAGTATTTTGGTTGGTAACTTCCTTAAGGGAGTGTCTGAATTTTTTTGTCAAACTGTCTATGTCCTGCCCAATAAGATTATATTATTTAGTGTATATCTGGGAGATTGAAATGTAGCTGTCATTAGCTGAGCAGTCGTGCTGGTGAAAATGTAGCAGAAAAATCAAAAGGCAATTTAAGACAGAAAACATGTCTCAGTGGCTGTCGTGACTTGCAGTGGAGAGGCTTCCAGACTGACTCGTTATGATTAATTCATTGCTTAATCGTATACCCTTAACCATGAGTTGTACCCAAGACAGCTTCCAAGGAACATATGTTACAGGATGGTTTAATGTAGGAATCCCTATGGATGGTTATGTCATTGAATACAAGAACTCCTGAAGGCTTTTATTTATACCTGTAATTGATCTAATACCCAATATCAAGTAGTATATTACATGGAATAACTTCAAATTCTTTCTGTCCTTTTTTTGGGGGGGTTTAAAAAAAAATACCCCGAATTATGAAAGCTACATTAGTGTAGATTGGTTGAATACAAATGTAAGTGAGGTTTCTTTGTTTAATTAAATGTGAAACTGCAGAGGGGGAGCATTGCTAATGTTGCATTGTTCCCCCACATTTTACAGTGTGATTCTCTGATGGTTTGAATTTTACCCCAAGACTTGTCAGCATTCCTAAAAATAACTCCCTGTTAAGGAAAGCAGCAGGCACTGCTAAAACATGTAATTTAGTTGTATGGTGAAAGGTAAACATGTGAGGAATAATTCTGGTTTGACCCTGGAGACCTGGGGGATTCGCCGCTGCCGTGCACACAGGGAAGCCGAGGGGCGAGCGCTGCAGTCGGCGTTGCTGCAGCACAGCTCTGGAGTTATCTGTCACAAAGGAGATTATATCCTCCTTCTTGTGTCGTCTGCCTCAGATTGGCACTGGGGCACGGAGAATTTGCCCTTATAAAAATAACTATCTGAACATCTTCAAAATGAATGTAAGCAGCAAATCAGACTATGCAGATTAAGAGACGGCTTCCAGCTCCTGGAGATGTTATTCTCTCCTTTGCAGCTCACTGTACACAACAAATACTTCCAGTTAAATGAGCAGCTGAATCTTAAATCTTAAAACGATTGAAATGATTACAGATTGTTCAACCACTTCTGTTCAAAGTTTATTCATACATGAAGATATTCTGGGTTTTAGCACTACAGATGGAACCATTTACCTAGCCATAAGTTTCATTCATTAAATATTCAGCAGTAATAAGATCTAAATACTTAACCAGGCTACATTGTACAGCTTTGCCTGTGAATCAGCTTACAGTTGGTGGCATATTTGATCATTCAGTGTGAAAAAACTGTTTATCACAGAGTGTAGAATATTTATAAAACATAAATTTATGTATTTATTTGAGTCTCATACTGTTTGGTCAGCAAGACACATTAAATGTGACTTTCTTGCCTTAAAATGTACTCTCTTTTCCCTTATTTACAGAGATTTTTTTAGACATGTTTTTGGGTGCACAGAAAAAAGACTATATTTTTAGGTGTGGGAGAAGGATGTAGTAATGATTCACCTTTCAAAATTACATGTCTTGCATTACGTCAGTGAACAGCATCCAAGGGAGAGGTCTGCAGGAGGCTTAACTTGCCATTATAATAGAGCATGGGCAATTGTATTAAAAACTGTTGCTGGAATTTTGGAGACAATGGGAAATTTTGGACCCTGAATTTTACAGACAGACCAAGAATTTCTACGGAATCTTTCCTGCTTCTTCTGTCTGCCAGTCTTTGCCCAGTTTTGCCAACCAACCCTCAGTATCAACATATCTTACAATTTGCTTATTTCACTATGACAGAGATATTGTACCTCAAAATTCTTCTTTTTTATTAAAAAAATCACACTTTAACATATCCAGTGTTAAACATAACAGTGTCCATTTAATCTGCTTATGTCAGAATTTAGCAAAACTTATTCAATTTCGTGTGAAAAAATAATGTCTTCGTTCCTGCCTTATATATGCATATACACAAAGGATGAATAAACAGCGGTGTACACACTTACATTCATTATGTTATTCATATTTGCATGTTAATACCTGGGAATATATTATTACAAGCAGCTAAGATTATCAGTTTTAAAAAATCAATGCTTTTTTATTATTACATTAATTCCTGGTTTGACCTAACAAGATAAAATCCAACAGCATTCTTTGAAACACAGATTTTTCTCTTGCCAAATAAATGTTCTTCAACTTCTGGTGTGTGTGTAGTGATGATGACACCCAGTAGCCAGACAAACCAATTTTACTTCTGCAAATTTGCCCTACTTGCAATAAAAGTGGCAGATAATGTAATTTGGATTTTTGTTGTTGGCATGTAGGGTGAAAGTGCTTTTATCTTCTGCAAAAGCCAAGATTCCTGTGAAGAGTAGGGGAAATACTTAAATTCATGTGCAGTACAGCCCAGCCATCACTGAGATTTATCACAGTGTTTAAATGTAACCAACTTAATTTCACACAAACATTTCTATGCCAAGTGAAAGAATTGATTTGATAACTCTGTTTTGAAGATGAGTACTCAGCTTATTAAAACTGCTGTAAATTATATAGAAGAAGGGGACATATTACAAAGAGGCTGAGGATCATCTGTAATCTCTGGTACTCAGAATAACACCAGGTCCAAGGCAAGCATATCTGCAGTAGTAATGCTATATATGTACATATATGTGTAAGTGTGTGTCTATGTATACATATATGTACATATGCACATAAAGAAAAACCCATTGTGCCAAAAACCAATAAAGTGAATTTTCTTCATGTATCTTATGTTTGTATTTTTAAACAAAAACAGTGTTGGAAAAAAAATATGTTGTTTATTACAGAAAACGTTATGTGTGATATTTTAATGAGGTTTGGTGGTGGAGCTGCAAATTTAGCTAAGTTTATGCACAAGGGATTACTTATTCAATTTGCAAGAAACAATGGGATATTTAGTGTGAGAAAACCAGATTTTGAAAGTGCACAGCTTTAGTTTTGAGGGCATGAGAGAATATTTATTCCTTATTCACTAGATAACATTTTTCTAGAGTAAACTGGTCACAAGTTTTCCATAAATTAGGGATTCTGAGGTGAGTACCTCAGTTAATAAATTGATTTTCAGAAATGCTGAAAACTTGCACCCATATTTCAATTTCAGTTATTGCTTAGCAAATAGAGATAGATTTAAAATTTCATGTTCTAAGTTCTGAAAGTCTCATTTGTGGTGTGTTCTATCCTAGAAGGACAACATGCCATTGTGTTGCTGCTCTGCTGCCCTGGACTGCGACAGCACACTTGTTTGCCATGTTTTATAGTGTTCTCCTAGATAAAGGAGAATCATTGATTGCCTCAAAAAAATCTCTTCTTCACTACTCAGAAGCTAACGCAAATTCAGAAAAATGCTTTTAAGATGCAAAGATAGGTAGTCAGTTCTTTGTGCATGTGTAATGTACAGAAATAATTTCTGTATTTTTCTGAGATACAAGTTGAACTTGGAACTTTAGGATTAACTATTATGGGACTGCTGAAGCAGTTTTCTATTTTAAACACACTGGTTTTGGTTTAATTCCAGACGTCCTGTGGGCAGTCAAGAAGAGCTGCTTTTGTTCATCTGGACTGAAGGACCTTTGGAATTCATTGATGCTTCTGATGCTCTCCAGCCTTTTACTCTCTATGAGTACCGTGCCAGATCTCAAAATTCTGTGGGCTCTGTGGACAGCCTGTGGGCTTCAGCCCAGACCCTGGAAGCTTCCCCCTGGGGCATGGGAGCCCCTTGGGCACAAGCCACGAGCGCGTACTCGGTGCAGCTGAACTGGAGCCAGCCGCTCTCCCCCAACGGGGTCATCTCTCTGTACCGAGTGGTCTACCAAGAAAAACACAGCGACCCGACCTTCAGCAGCCCAGCTGTCACAGCACTTACAGTAATGGTAAGAGCTGGGCCACAAAATCAGTTTTAAGATGTTTCACTGTGCTTTGATCTCTGTTGCATTTTAAAGTCTCCCTTAACGCTGGTTAAAAAAGTGAAGTTTACAATTACCTGTTGTTTTGTTGGCTCAAGTTTTGTGCTTGACCCAATGCAGACTGAAACATTTCATGCTAATATTGGATTTCTGGTAGAGGCACGTAGATTACTCAAAAGCATGGATGTGTCATGTCTGGAGGAGTTAAGCACATGCATTTGTCAGTCTTGCTCTGAAAATACCGTTCTGAACTTTTTGTCTGACTGACAAAATAGTTTCACAGGACCTGCACAAAGAACAGCAATATCACTCCTCCTTGTATAGAATTCTATTTTTTATTTCATTTGGAATCATAAAGTGAATGAATTAATTAGTAATTACATAGTTCATATATGCAACCCATTTGCATGTTCCCTTCATAATTCATCAGTAATAAAAGCAGTTCTACTTTTATTTCCAATTCACGTACTTATATTGGAATGTTACTTTGCCCTGCTGATCTGTCTTTCTCTTCCCTTTCTTTTCCTGTTTCTATTCAGTATGTGAAAGGAGAGATTTGGGAAAACACATTGTTTTGTGAACTGACTAACAACATTGTGTAAACCAGTGACATAAATGGTTGTGTTTTGTGCATTTACCACAAATGCACAAATGTTCCTCCCCCCTGTATAGTGCCTTCTAGTCTTTCTATAGCAAGACAGCTTATAAATGGTTGGACTGAACTGTTGTGTATTAGGACAACTTGTGTACTTTGTTGTCTTCTGAAAAGAAATTTTAAAAGTTTAAGGAGGTTGTAATAATGTTTGGTTTCCTCAGCAGTGCCACCTCGAGTTCATAAACCTAGAATCTTTGTAGTCCATGGTAGTATTGAATAACACCAGAAATCCCCTAAATTCTTTATTATCCCAATTTTGAAGTATGTGGTTGGCAATTCAAGTAAGATCCCAGAAAGCTTTCACTGGAATACCGGGTAGTAACCTTTGAGTAACTTCCTCAGACAAATCTCCACATGATACAAGGGAAGAAGTTTCCAGCTTGGTAATCTTACATACCCTTGATTATAGGGTTTCAGATCAGTTTTGTGTCTAGCTTCCTGAATGGATTAAGTTTGTAATTATTTTTTTTTTTCTGAAAAGGAGAACAGTTTCTGAACTGAGTTATAGGAATAATGCACTTTTACCTTCTGAAGCAGTTGCATTCACATTGCACAGCATGCCAGGCTTAAAAAAGTAGATTGGGATTATAAAGTTCAGTGGCATTTTGGTACTTAGCTCCCTTAACTTCTTGTAAGAAAAATTACCACCATCCTAATTGTGATGATGCACCTAAGATTTTGAAATCAGTGAAAAGCCACGGCTTCTCCTACTGCTCTGCTTCAGCAGCATGCAGTGTGTTCTGAGCATCAGAATTGACCTGGCTGGTCATGCATTGCAATGTCTTCTAAGCATGCCAACAACAACAGAAAATGTCCAAGATGGTTGTACTGTGGGCAATAAAACCTACCAAAATGGTATTTTAAATAATGTTGTTACAGTGTGTTTCTTTAACAGCATCAGTTAAAAGCCTTTTAGATTAACAAGCTATTATTTACTGAATTAGTATTTTCCTGGCTCCAAAATCCTTTATTTTCCCCAAACACTATCCTGAATCAAAATGACATTCTGGCAGCATATGTATAGCTGTTCCACTAGCATTGCAGCAAAGCTGGCTTGTATGTTTTTTCTGCTGTCCTTTGTCTTGAACATGGGTCAATTATGGTATTTGCTACCCATTTTTATTTAAAATATTATACTACCCTTTGGGGACAAATCTTTTTGCACATCTGCTCCATCAGTTGCACTTACTTTAAAGTGTTGCAGCTGCATTAACTGAGTGGAATTGTTGCTGATTTATACCAAGGACCTGAGATCCTACCTCTTCTGAATATAGCAGAACAGCTAAAGCTTTGAATCAAAGATATTGACATAAAGTGCATGGAGTCATGTTATCAAAGATATCTGCAGGAGGTTAGGTCAATTATCCCAGCAGGCAAAAACCTGGACATCAACTTTCAAAGTTGGAAACGCTTAAAAATAGAATTTTATCATGAAATTGCTGATATACCCTTAACTTTAGCTTTGTGAATGAGATACTTTAATTAAAATGTAATTTTATTGAAGGAACTAGAATTCCAATGATTAAACTTCTGCCCCTTTAAAATATAGCCTTCATGGTAGTAGGCTAAATCATTTAATCTCCTAAAGCATCTCTATTGGAGCTCCCTCATGGGATATGCCATTAGTCATTCTCTCTCACAAGCTTCCATGTTACACGTAAGACTTAAAGTATTAAGAAAGCAATGAGTTTGGTCCTTTATTTAATCTGTTAGACTCCATTCTTATCCCATTAGATTATTCCAGGAAAAAAACCCCAGTGCTAGAATCTCGGTGGCTGATCCCACCCTTGCGCTTGTTGGTTGCACCCTGGTTGCTTACCCCAGGACATAAAGCTTGACCAAAACTTAGAGGAGAAACACAATCCTTGTGACACTGCAGGATACAAATTAAGCTTTTGCTAATGTCCCTGTAGACTGTTCTCATATAACAGCCTCATTTCTATCCATTTCAGAGACAAATGAGAAGCATCTTCTGGGTTTTCAAACAATTTAACAGGCTTATACTTACCACTATACTTCCCCAAATCCAACCATTTACTCCCCTTTAAGATGTATTTGAGTTAATATGTCAAAGGTATGGCTGTCTGGCATCTTAAGGTTTTCACTGACCCCTTGAAATTTTACACTGCCTGTGGAGATAAAAATGAGAACTCAATTCTCAGAGCAAAAGCTGCTCCCCCTGAAATGAAAGGAGGGTGTCCTGCACCGTTAGAAGCAAGTGACACACACATGAGCCATTTTGATCCTTCACAGTTAGGGAGCAGTGTCACCCATTTCCTTAGCTTGTTTGGCCAGGAGTGTAGTGACAGATGTTAGGTGACAGCAAGTTAAACTGACATTCTGGTTTATTTGCAGAGCAAAGTCAAGTCAAGACTGGTTACAGCAGCACAAGTGTCTCCCACAATGTCTTTGCAGTTCATTTTAACCCTCTAAAGCAGGAATCATATTTAGTGTCTTGAAAGCATTAACATGAGTGTGTTTATAGGGGAAGGGATTTTCAGAAGGTTCTCATTTACAGAAATCTACATAAAGTGACTAGATTGTCAAATCAAGCTTCTCACTCTTGTGAACTTAGGACTTAAGCTTGTGAACACAGAACCCAGAGCTGATTTCATTGTAAAGCCAATGAGTGCCTGCCAGATGTCATCAAAGCATCACAGCTCTTTAATACTGTACTGCAAATGTTGCTGTGAGGTAGAACTATGGGTAGATTTGGACATTTCTTGATAGATATTTTGTGGGTCTGTAATGGTGTTTTTTCCCATGACAATTATATCAAATGTTTGGTTGTTTATTGGGAGCAGGAGAATTCAAAGTCAGGAAGATGAGTAAAAAAACATAAAAATATGTAGCTGTTTGAAAACACTTGGAGAAAGAAAAGCATCCAGAGGGTTAAAAAGGAAAACTGCCTCTTATGGGCAGTGCCCACCAATTATTATTATTATGTAGAATCAAGGTCTCAGTGTGTTAAATTCACCTCAGCCAAGTGTAGATCAAAGAGCAACGTGCTTTTTAGAGGATGCAAGAGATAGGTGTAAGCATTATAGGTCTTATTCCTGGGAAATCCTGCACCACTGCACAGGTCTTCTCACAATGTGTTTTGCAATGTGAGGCACTCAGGCCAAACTTATCCTTAAAGGCTTTTTTTTGGCATAACCATGCCAGCTTGGGGTGAAAAAAATTAATACATCTCTTAGCTGCTATCACTGCCCCAGCAAAGGCTCTGGTTTGGATGCAGCTGTGCTAACAGTTGAGAACACATATTGGCTTCCCTTGCATTATTTGGGGAGATGGTATATAACTGCACTGGCCAAGCTTCTCTTGGCAGGTGCTGTGACAGGGAAATCTGTAGACATATTGCAGAAGAGCAGCAATAAAGACTTTGGTAGGAGGATGAAGCCTTGGCTAACATGATTGCGTTCTTATAATCAGACAGAATTTTCATATCAAATAAACTGAGTCAGAATATTAGGTATAGTTTACTTGTTAAAAAACTCCATATCAAAAATAATATATCAGAAATGTTTTTGAGTGGCCAGTACTGCCATATATTCATGCTTCCTATGCAGGATTTTTCAGATATCTGGAATCATGCATCCAGAGTTAGTTAGTTTCTATTAATAACATTTAAAAATACATAATACATTCATGTGTAGTCCTTCACTTCTATTTCCTTATATAGACCTGTGAACATTTGGCAGTATTAGAGATGAGATACCCCACAGTTATTAACTTCCTTGTACAGACTATTCAGTAATGCAGTATTTAGTACTGTGCATGGCAACAGTCTTATAGAAGTAATGAAGGTTGTAACCACAAGAATAAGAAAAAAATATGCCAAGGAGAGGCACCAGAGAAACTTTCGTGCATGCCTATTGCAGATGCCTGGGAAATTGAGTGCACCCTAAGAGGATGAGTGTAAGTGAAGGAATCCCTGTACATGCCATAAATTTAGAAGATGTGCTATGTAGCAACGAGTGAAAGCTGTAAATGGCAGTGGAGGGCAAAAGTTAAATTGGGCTACTGTACTGCTGTTAGGCAGTGGGAAGTGGCCACCTCCAGAAACAAGATGGCTGCTGAGCAGTGCCCTAATGCAGCCAAAAGATCATCTCCTTAGCTCTGCAAGGGCTTATGGGTTAGGGGAAATCATACACAGATGACTAATTTTTTTATGGTTCACAGACGATCAAAGTGAAATTCAGCAGCTGTTCAGGACAAGTGACCACTCTAACGGCTGTAATATAACCTGCTAAATAGAGAGGGAATTGCATGAGAGCAAGAGGTTAGCTGTGATTATCGGCAGGTGAGTGCTTTATTGAAGTTGAAAGACCATTAACATTGATGGAGTAATTATTTCAACTTGAAAGTAATTACCTTGATGGGTGATAACTTCTCCAGTGTTCCCAGATTTGATTGGACCAAACAATTGTGAACTCTTGAAGCCTAGAAAAATATTACAACAATACTGCAATGTTTAAATTACTGAAACCACTGTTAGAGTATTTTAATTATGCCTAACAGTGAAAAGATTTTAATGTACAACAACTGGTGACCTCTCATGTATAGAGACATTTGCTTTCTAATTTCAATGAAATGATTCCCACCTACTATGTGTGTGCTGTATGTGATGGGTTTGCAAATGAATTGTTTGATTTAAATGCAGTTTTTAAGATTCAAAGCCTTGTTAGCACAGTTTCAGGAAGGGCTTGTACTGGAATAGCTGTAATTGTTTTATTTGCCAGGAAAGCCCAGTAATGTAAAATGCTTTGCATGTTTTAATCTCTGGACCTGTTAAGCTTATACAGGATGAATACAGGACAAGTGCTTCTTCACATTGAAGGCTGCTTTAAAAAAAGTATCTGAGGCAATCTGTGTCTCACAGATTCTGTTGTTTCCATGCTGCTGCAGAATATGCTGGATTTGGCACTACAGCTCTGTTTAAATAAGCATTTGGATTGGCACTATGATGCCCCTCCAGAAACTGATTAAGTGCTTCAGTAAGCCTCACCTATCAAGACAGACATGTAAAATTGCCTAATTAGAGCAGAAAGGATGAAATGGATTGTTGCACAACTTTGATGATTTTAGAGTACTGTAGTAATAGAACTGGAGGGGAATGGTGAGAGAGAAAGAGAGAGGCTTCAGCTCTTCTATTTATACCATCCTTGCCGTAAACAAGGCCACTTCATTGTCTCCTGGATGTTTCCAGCAGCCACAGGAACATAGCTTTAGACTCTGCTGGAACTCTGCCAGGAAGGAAAGAATCCTTGTGAATTAGGAAGGAAAGGTTTGGTTGGTGTCTGTGAGGTCTTAATATGTTGTCAGGCAACTGGTGATTTGAATCAGTGTAGGTTACAGCCAAGAAGTTTATTTCACTTCTTTTTTTCTTTCATGTTTTCTCCCTAATTCCGTGTGTTACATTACACTGACAGAATTTTGTCTTTCAATAAATTTTTGGACTAGATAAAAGTAAAACCACTGATACAGTTATGTGTGACCACACCTAACCACACCCTAGATTGACTAGGCCAGAGTGCCTGGATCAATAGGTAATTTCTTCTACGAATAAATTAGTTACCTATGTGGGAAAATCTGGTGTATTTTATCCTTGGGCTTCTCCTTGTGCAAGGTCCATTTCTCACCCATTGTACAGTCTTTTTTTGACGAGTGAAACACATGTAGAACTAAGTCTTTTGAAAGATATTTATAATGGCTGTCTTCAGACACCTAACCTAGTTAAGAGCATGAATGTCCTCTACAGACCATGAAATGTTCAGAACATCTAAGGCATGGACATTTACCATCCTTGAGCTGCAGATTTTCACATGAGACTGCTTTCCTGAGGTCCATTTGTGTGCGGCTACTGATAAGTGTCAGTCAAAGAAAGTGGTTGATTTTTACACTGATTAATCAGCTTTCTTAGCCCACACAATGGAATAATGCAGCTTGACAGGTTTAAAAGCTGTTACTCTTTGGCAGGAAGATGGTGGTGGGCAGCCCTCTGGAAGTGGCAATCTTTACTGTGTGTGCACCTGCAGCCATGAGAGAATAGGAGACCACCCAACAAAGCTTAAAGACTGATTACTAAAATGAGATTGGATAAATGCTCCATATGCTGTTTCTCTATATATGTTTTTATATATACTTTTTATTTATGCTTTTCTCTGTGATTTTTTCTGTGTCTGCATTTCAGTTGTGAGAATAAGATCGAGCTAACCAGACAGTGTAGAAAAACACCACTGGCAGAATGCTTTTTAATTTGTAAAAACCAAATAAACAAAACAGAAACCCCCACAAAGCTTCATCTTATTAAATATAATTTGTTAGGAAGATGTAATATGAGGACATTCTTCCCTTTGTGCCCAGTTATGTGGCTGCAGTAAATCAGCTTTAAAAAGCAACATTTTAGCAAGCTACAGATGCTTTTTCATTTATAAGTAGAAAATAAGAATGAAGAAGGAGAAGGCAGAAATTTGTTGGGTAATATGTACAGCTGTTTTTCAAATTAGATATCTGTTTAAAAAATGCTTAATTTGATTTGACTAGATTTTAATTCACATTTAACCAAGGTCCTTAAGTGGATGTATCAGGCAACTCCAAGATAATGCTCTTTGTTGGTTAAGTCATAGGGCAGCTTCCTAAAATCCCCAGGGTCATGCTCAACAGTTAGAGATACAGGAATTCTTCAGCTGATAATTAGAAAGGCCACTCCCCAAACCCACTTCCCTCCATAGATAAGGTCTTTTACTCAAATGGGCTGAGAAGTGTTATGTCACATGCTTAGATTTCAGAGGGAATTTTAGCAAGGAAAAGGTAGTTTTAATAAATAGAGAATCCTACTTTTTTTTTTTAAGGAAAAAAAAAGGCAGCAAAAGCAAGCCATAGGACTCATGAGAATTGGTAATATAGCATAGAGCCTCATACCACTGGGGACTCCCTTTGAATCTAATCCAGGTCTACAGTCACCAAAGTCATTCTCATCAAACAGCCGTGGGGTGTCCTATGCAAGATAAGTTTAGTATTCTCAGCTGACCTCCTGTCCTTTCTCTTTACTGCTCCCTTTTGAATCCATTCCCATCACTCAGCTTCACAGCCTCATTCAAACTCATCTCCCCTATGCTTGTTGCAGTTTCCCATTTTCTGCCTGCCAAGTGACCTCTCTCTCTCTCCTCTTTCCAGACTTCACAAAAAGCCCTGGAATGCATGTATAATCTTGCCTATAATCTTGCCCCCTCTTTCTTTAGGGAGCAAGACCCTAATATCTGCATGGTGCTAGAAGATTAGTTTATCAACAGAAAGCTCTTTGGGAGTGGGAATGGGTGTCCGTCTGGTAATTTACAGCATTATATAAATATTATTTTTGAGACTGTAATAGCAATTATGGTGAATAGGGGCCAGATGGCCTCTGTATCTAGAAAGCAGAATGGCAGTGTATTTCTAATGGACTTAAATGT
>NW_005054299.1:2833583-2838756 GCF_000277835.1 Geospiza fortis
TACTATTTTTTTGCTCTTGTGAGGATGGTAGTCTGAAAACTTATCTGCAATGTGTGGGAGTAGTTTACATATACAATCTCCATTAGGAGGAAACGAAGTCCGTTTTATGAGTTTATCCCCTCATAAACCACAAATATTTCTCTCATCACCTTGAACCTTTTATCTGGCCAAAGTTACAGAAATGCATGACAAATGGGATCTGGAGCATCCAAGTATATTAATACTCCACTCACAAGGATTTTGTTGTTTAACTGCAAAAACTATATTGTATTCTCAAGTCTGTTTCTTTAGCATTCTTTAAAGAAAGAATGCTTTGGTCTTTAAAGAAAGAGAGAGTTTGGGACAGATGTCCCTCCATCAGCATCTGACAGGCCAGATGATTTGGAAAGGATATGCTTGTTGAACTGCTTTATGAGTGCCAAGAAAAACTATGAGCATGGAAAGCAGGTTTCTACCCATGAAGTGGAGGGCTTGCTGCCAAAGTTCTTGGTGGATTCAGGGAAATGTTTCTCACCATATTTGTAGGTGCCATGTTACAGCTTTTAGCATATCAAATATCACCTGTTACACCTCTGGCACCTTTAGGCTGCTCTACTCCTAGTACCCAAACTGTGGAAACTGTTCCTTCCTCCCTTCTTTTCCCTTCACCAGCCTTCCTTCCTAAGAGCACAGTTTGAGGCCATGATGATACAGGAAGCAGGAATTTCCATCCTGAGAGTCTAGTAGAAAATAACTTCTGTGTTTTTCAGATTTTTGTTAGGAACTTGTTTCTGTTTCCAGATACTCTGAGGGTCCTGCAGTCCTTACAACAGGCAGGACTCTGCTTCAGTCAGGTAATTTCCTTTAAAGGTCTGGTATTAAAAATGGGGGCTGTGTGGCTATACAGGCAAAGCTTTGGGAGACAACCATGTAGATGTTCACTTAAGGCATCCTATGGCTGGTTCAAGAGCAGCAGCTGAACCTGCAGTACAACCTCCTCAAGCCCTTTGGCTTTGCAGCTGTGGCTGCCTTCTTTGAACTAATCTATGGCTGTGGCTGTTCCACTTTCCTCTTTTATGGTAGCATGTTTGTCTTCTAAACAGTTCTTTGCCCACACCACCCTAAGGTGGAGATGATGTGACTGCTGGGGTTTGATCCACCCCAGTGAGACCCGTGGGGTGTGTTGTCTGTGAGCCAAAAGGACACTGAGGAATAGTGTATTCTCAATGGGAAGATGTACAGAGGTCCCAGGATCTAGTTAATGTACTGGGGCATAGCCCAAATCATTACTTGTTTTGGTTCTGAATTTTGGTCCAAGTATTTTTCTAAGTCCACTTCCTGCAAGTTTGAATGCATCAATTTATTTTTTTCCAATCCAGAGCAGAGTTCCTAGTGTGAGACAAATATTCCATTCAGTGTGGAGATGCTACTCTAGTGGCTGCAAAAAAAGACACCAAGTTTACCATTGTCCCATAAGATCAGAATTGCAAATGCACCTTTAATATTGCAAGAGAGTGATTATCCTTGCAGTGATAAATTTTCTGTATTTTCACTATAAAGAAAACTTTACACTGCACAAACAAAATGAATGAAACTTTGCAGAGCTCTTATATTTCAACAGGTTTTAAAAAGGAATTAATGAGAAGTCAGAAGACATCTTCTCCCAGATGAAGTATTATTCTTGTCATTATGGTATAATAAAATTATTTTTTATTGTTTTCTCTTCAGGGTTTCAAGACAGATGATAATTTAGATTTTCTCTAATACTAGTCTGTGCTAGAAATACTAGACCCATGATGTACCAATAGATCATGAGATTTATACTATAGTTGTAGCTTAAGACAGTGACATATTTAAGTGCTGTGCTTAATGTTACTGGGAAGTCCAGGTCTAAAAAGACTGAATAGAGACCCTGAGAGCAAATGGGAAAGAAAACATCACCTTTTTCCACAGGGTAAAAAAATAGTTTGAGCTCTAGTTGCCCTGATGTCAAATACAGTACTGCCTTTGAGCAAAACCAGAGTTGAGAACATGTGACTTTTAAAATAAGATATTTTTGAGACAAAAATTTGTAATAGATCTTTATGATGCTGCAGTTTTTCTCTTTTTTTGGTCCTGCATAGAAACATCACAGAAGCTTGACTTCCTTTTTAAACAAACTGCTGTATTGATATTTGGTTTGAGGGTACTAATGGCGATTTTAAACCACTTGAGTAACACTTTGTTCTCGACTAACATGATCTCATACTGAAGATCATGTCCAACATGCTGGCCTGTGCATGGAAATCAGGAAGACATTTGCTTCAGTATTAACTAAATAGACATTTGCCTCAGATTAACTAAAGCAAGTCTCTGTTCAGGTTGGATGCCCTCTACATTCACCGTGTAGTTTTGTTCTTCTGCTTATGAAGATCCAGCATCCTTGAAAAGGCAAACGGAAGCTTACATTGATTTAAAAGACTTTTGAAACTGCTGCAGTTCAACTTCTGAAGCTATGAATGGTTTCGTGTTGCATTTTAAGAAACAGGAAAGAGCAGACCTGTATGGTCTGTTGCTGTGTGCTGCTTGAAAATGCTGTTACTGCCTTTATTTCTCTTGGAGTCTTAAGTGAATTTAAGAAAAAAAAAATGACAGCTGTGAATTCTATATACTTTGGATGGCACATGTAGGCTAGTCTGTCTAATCTGTAATGAAAGAGAGTGTGGCTTCTCTGGCAGGCCAATCAAAACAGAGGTTAAGCTTAAACATCAGACCTTCCCTTTGGAGAGGCCTCCTTCCCTCTGTGCAGAGTGTAGGGAGGAACTGAGGACAGTAGCTATACAAGGTTTAGGTCAGAATGTAGGAGAACATTGTGGCTCTTTCCTAGAGTGCCTATCCTCATATTTGGGCACTTAAATACATTAGCAAATCTGTCCCAAAATGACTAAATTGTAGTAATTTCTCTTTGGATTGCTCATTTATAACATGCATACATGCAGCTAATCAATAGTTGAGACAGTGGAACTGGTGGATTTACAACTTAATATGCTGGAGTCGATAATGGGCTGAAAAGACATTTTCAATTCAGAAACCAGCACAGTATGTTCTTCACTAAGCTTACGTGATCTATTTTAATTCCTCAAGTAACTTAAATATCCAAGGAAAATACAGAATCCGAACTAAATTTGTTATGCTTCAGATTTCAAGTAATATTTCAGTATCTACATATTTCATCTCTTCCCTAACTAGTCTATCTGGCTGGTGAAAGCCACAAGAAGCTCAGACTCTTCTCTTTTGGCAGGAGCTTTGCACAACCCAGTCTAGGAGGGACTAATGAAAGGACATGATGAAAGTCTCTGTTTTATTTAGGCATTAGTGTTTCAAAGTGAAGCTTAGCTAGCTGCTTTCCTTGTTCCCACTGCAACAGACATGGCTGTCTGCTGTTCTGTGTATGTATATGAATTCAGTGCTCACCTGACAGCACAGAAAATGGGAATGGGCAGTCTGCAGACACAGCTTCATATGCTGTGTCAAGGTGAGTTTCTTTCCAACAGTGTGCCCTGTAAGCTGAAAGTGGAGGGAATTGTACACATGTGATCCTAGGAGGATCTGGATTGTTCATCCATCCACTTTCTTTTTGGCTTACTTGATTTCAAGACTTTAAACCTGAAAGCAGATTCTCTTCCAGTTACTCTACCAAACTCCATTACCACTCTTTATTCTTGTCTTCTTTTCAAGCCTTTCCTCAGTGTGGAGTTGATTCCAAGCCTTCATATGGCAAGACACAGCTGCTAAGGGACATGGAAATACAGAACTAGTTCTTTATTGGACATTCTTATTTTCATCCACAGGGCAGTCCATGGCAGCTGGAGTGGGAAAACAAGATCTGTGTTCCTTTTTACTATCCTTTTTACCATGGGGGCTTTTCAGGCTACTCATTGAGTACATACAACCCCCAGGGGCAGGGATCCCCTGTAGCAATCCCCTACTCCAAAACTAGGGGAACATCCCAGAAAGATCTGTAAAGAAAGTCTCAGATCTCTGCTCAACCTCTCAGTATTTTGATGGGAAGCTGTGCTTTGCTGAGGAATATGTCCCTGAGTGTGCACCTAAATGTGCGTCTGATCAATATCCCCTGCTAATATTCAGAAAATAGGCTGAGCTTCCCTCCAGGCACAGGAAAGAGAGAAGTCATCCCTCCCTGCATAAACACTGTGTGCTTCTGGCCTTCTGCTGGTGCCTGCTCTGTACAAAAAGGTGCAGAGCAAATCCCTTTCTCCTGGCTTATACTGGCATAATTGGACTGCACCTTTCCCAAATGGCTACCTGCACACTTTCCTTCCAGTCAGTCTCTGCTTGGAGAGCAGGTATCTTCATGTAGGAAGCGTAAAGCATTGAGGAAAGGAATGGAAAACCTGGTGAAGAAAAAAAGCCTTTTGAGAGATTGGAGTTTGTACTTTTTGGGTCTTCATTTTTTTTAAATACCCAGTTCATTTTAAGGGTGACTTTTTAAGTTCAGTCACATACTCAGACTAAACCTTGGCCTTTATAATGTAGCTCCAAGTAAATTGTTTGTGCTTACCTTTTAATGTCTCTCAGAAGTGATTACATACAGAGCAGGCAAAGTTTGAATGAAGGGCTAGGACTGCCCAGTACAGGGCAGAGAAAAAGGAATAAAAAATAAGAAGTAAAAACCTTTTAGTCTCCTTTAAAATGCTGCTTTTATTTCCCATTGTGTTGGCAGAAAGCAGGGATTTAAAGCTGTGAATTGCCTGGAGGCTGTGCTATCTTCCTCTACTTAGCAGCAGTTAGAACTGTTCTTTTTTGCATATATTGGGTGAGAGAGACAAGGACTCAGAATGACTGAGAAAAGGGAATAAACTAAGCTTGCATTTAACAATAATATGACACATCTATTGTACTTGTGTAAAATGGGATCTAAACCAATAACTATAGTTTCCTGAAGCTGCACACAGGAACACAAGGGAATATCCTGAGACTTAATTAATTAATGTTTGTAACATGATGTGAGATCCTATGATGAAAAGTCATATATAACTGCAAAGTCCTGATTTTATGGAGCACAACTGACATTCAGTGGCATTTTCAAGGAAACTGATGTGGGAGTTCACCTGCAATCTGTGTTAAAATTCAAACTGCCCTTGTACAAGTCCCCTTAAAGATTTTCTTCAAACTCTTTTTTTCTCTTTACCTT
>NW_005054299.1:2838774-2850789 GCF_000277835.1 Geospiza fortis
AAAATAATTGCTTTCATAGAGGAAAAGCAAGGAGTCTTTCCTCTCTGTTTTCAATTCGCCAAAACTACAGCCAAAGTCTCTTTTTCAAATTTTACGGAAAAGAGAAATTTTGAGATACTGCACCCAGGTAATTTTAAGATCAGGTGGAAAAGGTTTTACAGTGTTCAGAGCTAATTTCCTCACATGATCATACATGATGTTATTTGGATGGAGATGAAGAAGGTCTGTCTCATGGCCCACATATTTGAAGTCAAAAATGTAATAGGGGCAATGTGAATTAATGTAAAACAAAACTTCAGATGAAACCAAAAGCCAAGATATTTGGTCATGACAAAAGCACATTCTTTCTGCAACAAAGTAAAATTGTGTGCCATAAGATACTTTGAGTTGAGAAGTTCATGGACATAAATTACCCATTTTTATGGATAACAGAAACATTCATGGTTTCATTACATAGTTTTATAAAGCTCCTACCACTCTGGACAGTATTAGGGGAAAAAAAAAAAGAGAGAGAGACTAAGAAGACTGATGTGGCAGTCCAGATTTTGTTTGTTCTAATTCTGGCCATCAGCCAAAATATCAAATGGAAAATACGGTTTATGGCATTAGGAAAAAATATAACATTAACCCCCTAATGCTCCATATTAAGGATGTACCCCCTACCATTTGCAGGTTTGAGCCCTTAGGCTCTAGCTGCTGTTTGACAGCAGCAGTGGGTTGTTTTTTTTCTCTTGCCATGTCTACAGACTATGGAATAAATCCATGAGAGAAACCCCACTCCTAAATGTTAACAAATAGTGGATGGAAAGTCATTGCTCATCAGGAGCACTGCATGTGGTACTTATGTTAAACATAATCTTGGAGTTCAGCTGGATGAGTGCACCTAGTAATGAAGAGGCACAAACTCCAACCAGGCTTTGTGTGCTTGACTTCCCTGCTTTTTACCTTCCCTGAAGATGTGTTTCTACCCCAGATTATAAAAGCTCCACCTGAAAGATGCTTCATTCCTACTCCCCTTGTGACCAAGGCAAATTGCAAGTTCTGCACTCCCTGATGTGTTGATGCAGATTCCCCATTGCGTGGTGGGTGAGTTTGGAAAGGCACACAAATCTCCCAGCTCAGTTCTGTAGGGGTTGACATTGTTTTAATATCGTGCTGCACGTTACATACCATGAAGTCTTTGCTGATGAAGCTGCTCTCTCCTCTCTCACTCCCAGCAGCTCTCCACAAAGCACACCCCACTCAGCCAAAGGTCAGGACATACAAGATATGCACATTTTCCCAAGGGTGACACATAACTGGTTTTTGTTGTGATTCAAGTATCTTATGTGATGCTCTGTTTTGTCTCAAATAGTACTATTTTTTTTCTTTGAGACATAGCCTGTCCTATTTTGAAGAGAAACTTAGTCTAGTTGTTCATATTCATGTTCAAATATTGCATGATTATTGAATGCAAAAGTACCATTTGGGATAAATAGTGATGTCAGCTTTGAACTGAGTAAACCCAAAGTTTATGGGAAACTGTCCCGTCATCTATCCAGTTTATAAAAACAGCTACTTCTTTCCTTCTACCTCACTTTCTAACTGTGAGGAGTAATAAACATGGTTTAAAGTGGAAAAATATGGGGGGAAAAATAAGGTAAAAAACTGGTTTATTATACAGTAGGTCTTGTGAGTGTTGCTAGAGATAAAATATTAATGTTAGGAAAACATGTTGACATCGTCCTCTAGATGGTGCCTATAGTGGAATGTCATGTCATTGATATTTTGGTTTATTTGATTTATTTAGTCATACAGAAAGAGATATCTTTTTTTGGGATTTCAATATTTCTTCGTAGAAATTAGACAAATACAGACGGAAATAAATTTTTGAGAAGGTGCCATTCGGTGATGTTTGATGAATTTTAAAGAAATAATTATGAAAGAAAAGGAGGAGAGGAGAGGAGAGGAGAGGAGAGAAAAGAAAAGAAAAGAAAAGAAAAGAAAAGAAAAGAAAAGAAAAGAAAAGAAAAGAAAAGAAAAGAAAAGAAAAGAAAAGAAAAGAAAAGAAAAGAAAGAGAGGAGAGGAGAGGAGAGGAGAGGATCTCACTAAAATAGCAATGTTGACTTTGCCCAAAGAGGTTTTTTTAAGGTTTTACCATCAAAAGTGCAACATCATTGGTGTTTTAAACGTGTAGTACTACCCAAAGGCCAACTTGATTTTATTTTATTTCATTTTAATGTGTAATGCATCCTGGTTTTCTTTGTGTTGCTTTGCTTTCAAGTCAGAGCTGGGGATTCAGATGCCTGGTGAGACTGCATCAGGTCCCAGGTGTGCCAGGAAAGAAAACTGCCTACTGTGAAAATAGGCAACAACTCCACCAGACAGATTCAGCTACATGCAATCCACATGCCCTGCAGGAAGGAGGAAAATGAATTGCAATGTAGTAATTTTCTATCAGGTATTAATTGTTGTTACTTGCAGGTTTGAATTTAGATTAAAAAAAAACCTGCTGTTTTTAAAGGTTTCTTCCTGGTACAGTCCACAAGCCCACCTAGGACAGTTGGCCCAGGAAATTATTCAGTTATGTGGTAAGTGAAACAGGGTGTGCAAATTAAGGTTTTTAGTAAAAATGCTACCAGAATGATGCTGTTAGGAAAGGATGAGAACACTGGGTCACAGAGGAGAGAAAAGTTGTGTTTTCTGGTGTCGATGGCAGAACTACAGTTTGTCTCAAAAATAAAGTACAAGAATATTCTTAAAGAAGAAAAAAAAAGCATTTTGCCAGGAATCTCAAGGAAGGAATATTGTTATGATCATGTAATCAAGTTTATGTTTTAATAAGAAGCCATTTTATGTGCTCTACTTTGTGGGCTGAATTTATTCTAATCCATTTTTAAACTAAAATTTCCTATATTTATTTATAGAAAAGCAGACTCAAATATAATGAATTTTTGAATGTCATGTCCTAGCCACTGTAGAAGAAAAGACTGCATTGATCCATCTCAGGGCTGGGAAAGGAAGAGTGTCTTTTCATCCCAACAAAAGACAATTTAGATGAACATGCCCTGGGCAAAAATGTTTTAAAATTATTTCAGGTTTAATAATGGACTATCTGGATTTACGAACTTAAAAATTTTATTTAAATATTTGTCTAGTTTTGTTCTTTGGGCTTTTATTTGCTATAAAAATTATTACCTGTGTACATTTTGCTGCTATTGAAAGCCTGTTGGGTCATATCAAATAATCAAGCCATTATTTAAAATTAAATATAAGCGTTGAAAGGCAATTTTAAGATTCTGAAATGAGATTCAAAGTTCTTAAAATGTAAAATTTGAAGAGTGAAATTTACAAAACAAATTTAATGAAAAATCTAAAATTATTCCAATACAAATTGGAAGGAAAATAACTAGTGCAACATCAATTTCTTGTAAAAATGGAAATTCTGGTTACCTGTAGGCAAGATAATTTCTGGTTAAATGAATAACGTGTTGGTTTCTGTTTGACTAACCTTTAAGATTTTTCAGTACTACCATGGGAATAATTTATATTCCAGTCCGCACTGCTACAGGAATAGACTCATAGATTACCTGTGTATCCATAAGTTATATCCTTGTGAATCTGAGCATAAGGCTTTAGGAATAGAGTAGATTTTTTAAATGGAAAAGACACAGTGTGCATGATATAAGCCTGAGGAGGAAGGCAGCTCAAAGGACAAGTTAGTGTTTGCATGTGAATATGAGCTCAGTGCAATGTTTAGAGTGAAGGCAGAGCTAAGAATTGTCTGGGAAATAAGAGTGAACATCAGAGTCAAGGTAGAAGTGTTCCCAGTGCTTTGCAGAAAATAGCAAAGAATCTGGATTAGACAGGGAGCTGGATAAGACAATCATGACAAAGGTGAGGATAAACTGAGTATCTTTATAAAGTCCCAAGCATTCCCCCTTGCTTCTTTCATGTGTGGAGGAATCTGTTTGACTTCCTTGATGGAGAATTTGGAAATTTTAGTCAGACAATGGTTGGATTGATGTTCTGGCTGTCAGGAGCCCATAGCTTTCACCTCCCTTGTCCAGGGAGAGTTCCCTATCTCTGCCTCTAGACAAGGGGATGTTCTACTGAACTGCCTTCCCATTGTTTATGTCCATGGGTTATGAGAGAGCTGTTTTGGATCCCTGTGCCACTACTACAGTTAGCAGTGTGATATTGTCTGATGCCACTGGTTTTGTTAGAGGCTACAGAAAGAATGAGCTAGCTTTTAATTCAGCTGTTCAAGATACCTGCCAAGCAGAGATTATGGTACAAAGAGAAGATAGAGAGGGAGAGGAAACCAGAGCATAACCTTAACATGACTGGTGATGACTTGCTAAGCTTTGATGATTACCCCTGAAGAAGGGACAGATACTCAAAGTGCCTGTTGGGCAGCTCTTCAGTGGTTCAGAGATCTTCTGATGTGTCTGTCACAGCTTGAACTCATTCCCTGAGACCTAGGCAACTGGGTAAGCTGGCCTGCCTTGAAAGAAGAGGAAAAGCCCAGAGTGACACCCCTGGAAGTGCTGCTTCATCAGATCGATAGATTCAAAGATGACTAGGTTGTGTGGTTGTATGCAGTTTAAACATTTGTGCAGGGAGTCCACCCGGGCAGAGTATTATTGACAGCTACAGATCAATGCTAATTTTTGATCATTTTCAACCTACAAAGACCTCTTGACCCTGTTGCCACCTTAGGGGCACTTCAAGTAGTCAAAAGCAATCACAGTAGGCAGTGTAAAATCATCAGACCCTTGAAGGCTGCACAGCCTTGCCCGTGCCTGGGAGGAGGACCAAGAGGTAGCGAGGAAGGCAGGCACCTTGCATTATGGATGCCACTGCCTTTGAACAGCATGAAAGACTATGCTAATTTGTTTCCAGACTTTAAGTGACTTCTGTGTTCATGAATTAAAAAATAAACAAACAAAAAAGGCAATCTGAAGCAAATCTTGACGAATGCATTATTCATGATTAGTGTTCTCTCATTTTATGTTTGGAAAAATGTGTTAAAACAAGGTTTTATTTTAAATAACTTTTATCCTAATTTACAGTGAGAAGAGTGGAATTAGTGGAGGAGTGTATTTGTTGCTGCTAACAGCTTGTGCTGCCACTGGCAGCATGTGAAGCGCTTTACAGAGCAAAAACAAAGGTCCTACCTGGAGTAGTGGTGGTGCTGCTAGAGCTGTACCAGGGGAGGAGACCAGGCTACCAAAAGCAAGGACTGTGCCATAGGCTGGGCTCTGGGCTACAGGGTATGATCAGGTCACAGTGGCTTGTCACAACCTCCCTCCTCTGTCAGGTGTCCATTTCTGTAGTGTTTACAAGGAAAGAATTAAAAAGCCACGGAGGAGGAATGTGAGACTGTGCACACTTAAATGTTTGCTGGAATATTCTCAATTTCATGACTGACGCTTCACAGTTGGGGACGGAGAAAGGAGGGCTTGGGCTTGAAGTCCATTGGATTTCATGGTCAGCCAGTCTACGAACATCTTAATGTTCACATTAAAATTTTATTTTGTTGGCTTTCTTTTAATAGTGAATGAAATCTGCACTGTTAGCACGTGTAAACATGGGAAATATGAGTTTATGGCTTTGCAGAGGAAGACTGGGAGAATATTCCAGACAATGATTTTGTTCCTGTGCCTATTTAAGGCTGTGTTGTTGCCCACTGAAGCCAAAGTTACAGTGCTATCAGTGCAAGGTATATTTTTCAATTTATATTTGACCATTCCAGCAGGACAGTATTTCTAGGCTGAAAATGTCATGGGAGGACATAAAGTGATTCTTGAAATGAATCACTGAGTCTGCCATCCATACTCTTTTCAGCATCAGCCTTTGAGCTGAGCAAATTCACGGCTGGCAATGGCAGCAGGGCAGGGGGAGAAAGTGTGGCTCTGTATTCTGGGAGTACGTCCCCTGAGCTTACTTCAAAACCAAACAAAACAAAAATACATGTAAACCGTTTGCTCTTCAAGAAGTATCTGTAGGAGCCAGGGATAAAAGTCATCCCTGGAAGGAATGGTTTAGCAGTCTCCAGAGAACATGATGAACTGCAGGCAAGGAAATCCCTCCATCCTTGTTTCATTTCAAAGTGTAGTGAGGATTGTAAATAATTAAATCTTGGGGTTTAGTGGGAAAATGGTAGAGAGTGATGAAAAATATGCCAGCTTTCTGTTTAAAGATAGAAATCTAGTGTTTTGTAGCATTGCTGTCACAAAAACCCACCCGATGATGCAGCTCATTAAAAAGCAGAGCGATTGCTTTTTGTCTGATGTTTTTAATAATGTGTTTGTACCTTCAGAGAGCCTCTGTGTAGCAGTTCAGGGGCAGTAATTTAATGCTGCGTGCTCCCTTCCTCCCATCCCCACCCCCGAACCATGGAATGTAAATTTTAGGCTTTTAAAAGTTCTGTTTTGAAAACCTAATAGATAACTGTCCTCATAAAAACTATTAATACAGACTACATCCAATTGTAAAGCTAATTTTAATCATGTTTTGTGCCAACATAATTTCTGATGCCAGATTTTTATGCTAAGCATGAGCCTCGATTTAAATGTGGTTCTTTAACCTGCAGTTCATAATTTTGCAGTCGGCTGTATAGGTTTTTTGGCGATGGCAGTTTAAACTCTTCCACTTTCAAGGATCTAAGCCATAAATGTTTATTAAAAGAATCTATAATGAAATCAGGTTTGTTATTTTTTTAATGGCTGCCTTGAGTATGTTGGATGACTGAACGCACGTTGTTAATCATTAAGTACTCATGTTACAAAAAGTGTTTGATAGTATTGCCATCTAGGGGCTGAATGAAATTCTCCATACCGAAATAAACCGTAATTGAACAGGTGCTGCTATTGACAATATACATATGTTTTTGCTTTATAGCCCACATGCTTTCCATGTTTCTTATGACAAAAGATATCTCTAAATATCCCACAGCAGCCAGAGCTTTTTTATATATAATCTGTTCGAGGTGATTGCTATTTGCATTTCAGCTTATGCTTTTTTGGCAGTGATGACTGGGAATTCCTAACAAAGAATTATACTTTTTTGCATTATTAATCTTGCTAGTGTTTGCCCTGTTTAACAGAAAAAAGGAATCATTTATCAGAAAAGTATGTTTATAATCTGTACTTGTGGCATCCTCAGATTTAATATTCATAATGGTCATTCGAATGCTGTGCTATATTTATCTAAAAGACTAACTCATTGTTTTGAGGAAATAACTATTTAAATATTTATGATCTAACTTTTAATATTTAAAAAAAGAAATTAATATTTCTTTAAAATTTGTTTCTGAGTCTGATAGCTTAACAAATGTTTAAATATTAAACAATTGGAAATGTTAGCATTTAGCAACTTAATATGACATACTGACACAGGGAAATTGACTTCAGCTCTTTCTATCACATGAAGGCAACTGAATTCCTGCACTCCCTTTCTTGTGGTCTATATAATTCATGCCAAAGTACAGCTAAAAAAGAGATTAAATATATCAGTGATCAGCTGAACTCCTTTTTTCTTTGTTCCTCTGATCCGACACATCTGCACAGCCTCCTGCTGGAACACGTTACTCCTGTTCTTTGTTGGTCACTGTGCCTTGTGTGACTGTTCAGAATAATTCCATGGCTGTTTTGCCTTCCTGCCTAGATCAGATTTTGTGCTGAGGCTCTCCTTGCCCGAGCAGTGTCAGGGCTGTGTCAGATGCTGTTTGGGGTGAGCTGGGATGCCAGTGGCCCCTCCTGGCCATGGCTGGTGCCCATCAGGCTGCATCCCCACCATGCCCCTCTGCTGAGCTGTGCCCTGGTGTGGCAGCAGGTCAGCCCTGATCCTTGCAGCCCTGGCTGAGCCCAGTGGGATTCACAAATTGTTTATCCAGATTACCATGGCCTGAGTAGCTAGAGCAGGACAGCATGCCTATGAAATATCACATGTACACACAAGATGGGTAAGATTTCTGTAGAGGCAGGCATCACTCATGTACTACAGGTTTTTACATGCTTGAATCCAATTCCAGGAAGCTTCATCCTCACTGAGCAAGCTCAGACACACATTGAATGAACCGTAAGTTGTGTCCTAGCTGAGATTCAGACTGTGGAGGACTCACAAGGAATTCGCTCCAAAGACTCCATCATAATGATAGATAATTTTTCTAAACTGTAAGAATTTCTTTTTGAGGCTCACTCATAAAATACCACCAAAAAAAATCCTAGTAACCAGATGGGGTATTCTGCAAAGCAGTCAGAAGTGACCCAGGGCTGAGGCCTCATTTTCCAAGTGACATAAACCACAGATGCTGATTACTTTTTTAACTAACTCAAACATCTGTATTCTTGCTTCAGGGAACAAAACATCAGGCTCATTTATTTGGATTGAAACCTTTCACAACATATCATATTCATGTCGTAGCTGTAAACAACGCCGGGCAGGTTTCAAGCCCCTGGACATCTGTGCGCACTTTGGAAGCTTCACCCAGTGGCCTGAGTAACTTCACTGTGGAAAAGAAAGAAAATGGCAGGGCTCTGCTGCTAAAATGGTCAGAGCCCTCCCAACCCAATGGCATGATTAAGGTAATATTCATCTTGAAAGTTCACTGGATTAAAAAACAGAAGGGAAATGCTGAATATCAAATTAAAACATTTTTTTCTGAAAAAGGCCCAATCTAATGCATTATAGTTTAAAAAAAGATGGAAGTCCTATATAAGCCTAAGACACTCTGAGTTCTCTATGCTTGTCATTATATTAAAATTAATAATAACATTCTTGTGCTACTCTGTGACTGTAAATTTTCATGTACACGGAACCAAATTGTTAATGTAATGCATAGAAAGCCGCACATGAAAGCTCATAATCTTACTCATCGTAAAATTGGACATGACCAAAATGTGTTTGTAGAAAACCTGGGTTTAAAAGAATGTTGTTCTGAAATTTGGGACGTCTTTTAGCTCAATGGTTTCAACTGAGTGTAAACCTTTACTTGCAAGGTTTGCAACTAGATGGGTTTATTTGGAGGTTTTTTCCCTTAAGTGATATTCTTTAGAGCTAGTCTGTGAGAAGCTTTCTGCTGGCCTGTGAGAGCCTCGCAATGAAACTTGATAACAATCAAATATAATGAAAACTGTCACTAAGTGATTTATTACTGTATTCAAAATGAAAAAAATCATGAAAATTGGATCAAAACATTCCTTTTGTATCCATGATCTGTTTGTGAGCTGATTGTTACTAGCAAGAATAAGTTTCTGAATCATTGGTTAATAGTCCTTACCCTATTGCAAAGATTAAGGGTCTCATCTACTGATCATAGACAAAAATAGTTTTGTTTTGTTTTCCTTTTATCCTGACTTCTGTCCTTCCTTCCTTCCCTGCCTGCCTGCCTTTCTTTCTCTTCTTTAATTCACAGACCTACAATGTTTTCAGTGATGACCACCTGGAGTACAGTGGTTTGTCTCGCCAGTTCCTCTTCCGGCGCCTCGAGCCGTACACCCTGTACACGCTCGTGCTGGAGGCGTGCAATGCAGCAGGCTGCACTCGCTCTCCACCCCAGCCAGTCTGGACAGATGAAGCTCCCCCAGTGTCCCAGATGGCACCTGTAATCCAGGCAGTGAATGCCACCAACGTTGAACTGAGCTGGTTGCAGCCAATTAATCCAAATGGAAAAATAATTCGCTACGAAGTTATTCACAGACACACAGAAGAGACTGTTGCAGGGCACGGAGCAAAAACAGAAGATGAGAAAATTGTTTTCACAGAATATAACACTGAAAGCAATACATTCACCTATAATGATAAAAGTTTACAGCCATGGACAAGGTATGAATACAAAATACGCACCTGGAATGCAGCAGGCTACACTGACAGCTCCTGGACAATGGCAGAGACTAGTCAAACTGCCCCAAAAGGTCTTGCTGTCCCCAGTTTATCCGTGGTGTCAGCCAACCCCCATAAAGTGCTCATATCCTGGACGCCCCCAGCACAGCCCAATGGCATTCTCCAGTCATACAGGCTGCTGAAGAATGATGTTCTCTATCCCTTCAGCTTCGACGCTGCTACTCTCAGCTACGTGGATGAGGACTTGCTGCCCTATACGGTGTACAGCTACGCAGTGGTTGCCTGTACCATGGGGGGCTGCTCCACCAGTGAGCCAGCTACAATACGGACACTGGAAGCAGCTCCTGCCTTGGTGGACCCCCCATCTCTGCAGGCTGTCAGTGCCACTCAAATCAGTGCATCCTGGGCACCTCCCCAAATACAAAATGGAGATATCACCAAGTACATATTAAAATTAGGCAATGAGGAGTATTATCCTGGCAACAGTTTGCAAATGCTGGTCTCTAACCTGCAGCCTTACACGCAGTACGATTTTGCATTGGTTGCCTGTACTGCTGGGGGCTGCAGCTCTAGCTTATCCCAGTCTGTGATGACTATGGAGGCTCCACCATTAAATATGGAAGCTCCCAGGCTGCTGGTCATGGGCTCGGAGTCCATTGAAATCACATGGAAACTCCCAGAGAAGCCCAATGGCAAAATCACAAGCTATGACCTAAGGAGGGATGGTGTGCTTGTTTACTCTGGTCTGGAAACTCGGTATCTCGATTTCACCCTGATGCCAGGCATGGAGTACAGCTACACTGTCACAGCAAATAACAGCCAGGGCAGCATCACCAGTCCCTCAGCTCAGATAAAAACCAACCCTTCTGCTCCATCTGGGATGTTGCCTCCTAGGTTGCAGGCATGGTCTTCCAGTGAGATTTTGGTGGCCTGGGATCCTCCTATCAAAGTAAATGGTGACATTAAAAACTACACCATCTCGCTCCACAAGCCTGGTGAAACAGGAAAGAAGACTTTTGACTTTGATGCTTCTCATGTTTCCTTTCTGAGACGGTCATACATAGTGGCACAGCTACAGCCCTACAGCAGGTAAGTCTGGAAGAACCCAAATGTTGAATAAATGTTGTGGAGCGGTGCAGTGGGCTGGCAGGCAGCTCAGACATCTTGCTTAAACAGATAGTCAGACCCATGGGGTTGTTTGCTAAAAAGTAAATAATAAAACAAGGATTTTTTTCCTTTGAATTTATAGTAACACCACCTTTATATCATCTTGATGAAGTGCATAGTGCTCACTTAGATTGTAATTTATAGGAGGGGTAATTCAGCACTCTGCTATAGGCTCCAAAACCTGCAATCATGTACTGGTGTATCATTCACATGGTGTCTGCTATGGAGAGTAAATAGGGGTTTAGTTGATAAAATTCAGGGTGGGGAGACCAAAGTCACGGTCATAGACCATTCACAGGGTAGCTGAGCTGAAATTAATGGACCATGTTTGAACCCTCGAGCAGGAAAAAAGTGATTTGTGATTAAGTGAAAGCTAAAACTTAAGAAAGGGTACCAGACTGCTACAGAAATGCACTTGATACTGAAGTAATATCTTCCCCACTAATTCTTGATTATTTACCTGACCTTTCCTTATATATTTGTGTAGGCATAATTCGTGTGTGTTACATGGTTGATAAGTTTGTCTACTATTTACATATAACTAATCTAAATCCAAAGAGAGTAATAGAGGAGCTCTGCAGTTCTCAAATGACATCTAAATCATCTCTTACAATGAATCATCATTTTGGTTTATATCATCAAAATCAAAATTATTTTGATCACTTGACTCCCACAGATGTTAACTGCTCTGAAAAAAACCAAACCACACCCAAATTAAAATCCAGCAGACAGTGTTCTTCCTCTTTGCCACACAAGGCACAGCACATAACCCATGTGTTAATGCAAATTGCGTGCCTATTAAAAATTCCAAAGACCGGGAGAAATGAAGAGATCCGCCCGATCTCACGCACGGTTTATATTTGTACCTGCAGCGTTTTAATCACCTTGCTCCTCTCTGTGTTCCCAAGGTACGAAGTGCAGCTCCAGGCCTGCACGGAGCTGGGCTGTGCCTCCAGTGAGTGGGCACCGGCGCGGACGCTGGAGGCGCCGCCGGCAGGGCAGCCGGGCCCTCTCATTGA
>NW_005054299.1:2850866-2862551 GCF_000277835.1 Geospiza fortis
GATACAAACAGCCCGCGGCTTCCAGTCCACTGCTTCCATCCTCTGGAGCGGCCCCAAGCAGCCAAACGGGAAGATTTTGTACTATGAACTTTACAGGAGGCGAACAACTCAAGCCCACGTAAATTTAGACCTCTCGCTGGTTTACAATGGTTCTTCAACCTCCTTCAAAGATGACAAGTTGCTGCCTTACACAGAGTACGAATATCAGGTGGGAATTGAAGCTATTTAGCAGCTCTGATTATGATTTCAGTACACTTTGAGAACCTTACTTTACACTTACAATGAACAGACACATCTCAATTCTAATGTTCATAGCACTGTGGAACCCAGATGATTATTGTGAATGTATTTTAAAGACTTGAGAAGCTGAAAATGATTCCATACAAGCAATATATTCATTCAGCATTTGTTTACCTTAGCAGTAGGTGCCTGTGTATCTTATATGTTAAATGCTTGTGTACCCTCCAGAGCCTCTGCAAGTCTCTGTTATGAGAAATTCTAGTTCTTAAAAGGTAGGGTTTTTTCCATTATTTTTTCTTTCTTTTTCCATCTTTCCCAGTCTATTATGAATTAATTTTTAATTTAGATCTTAGATTCATTTTAGATCTTAGAGCAGTTTACATCCAAAGGGACTGTTTTCTCCTTAAATTAGTCATTAGAATGACAAGTACATTTTTTTAATGGTTCAAAAGTGAATTTTCTGCTGATGGTTCGTGTTCTCATTTTGTTTAATATATACCTGAAACAGTGCATTCCAGCTCTTGAGCAAGGTGGAGCAATCTTTCTTTTACAGGTTCATTGGCTTTATAGGATCACAAGGTAATTCAGGTTGGAAGGACTCTCAGGAGGCCATCCAGCCCAACTTTCTGCCCAAAGCAGGGTCAGTAAAGAGGTCAGATGAGGTTTTGCAGGGCTTTATTCAGTTGCATCTTGAAAACCTTTGGGGAGAAGATTGTAACCTTACAGTCTGCTCCACTGCCTGACTGTCCTCATTGCAAAAAAGTTTTTTTGTTATGTTCAGCCAGAACCTTTCTTGCTTGAACTTACACCCATTTTCTTTTGTCCACTCCCAACGTATGCCATAGTGAAGAAGCAGGCTCCACCCCCTCATCAGCCTGCTGGGCAACTGCAGTCAAGTCCTTCCAAAGCCATCTCTATCCCAGGCTGAACAAACCCAAGTCCCACAGCTTCTCTTTACAGGCACTTTTCCAACCCTCTGATTACCTTGGTGGCCTTCCACTGAACTCACTCCAATTTATCAATATCTTTCTGTTATTTGGGGGCCAAAACAAAACAGATACTAAATAAGGGCAGGTAATCACTTCCTTTAATATGTCTGGCTGTGCTCTTGTGAAACAGCTCAGGATGCTGGCCATCTTTGCTGCCAGCTTACTCTGCTGGGTCCTGTTCAGCTTTCTACCTTTAGGTCCTTTGAAGTAGAGGTGCTCCCTAGTTGGTCAGTAATGCTGACCCTGTGATGCTGCAAGATGTTATTCCTCCCAAAAACCAGGACTTTGCAGCTGTCTTCCTGAAATTCCTATTCTCGAGGGCCTCCTGACTGGCAGATCTGTCCTTCAGCATATCAACTGGTCTCTCCAGTTTGGTGTCATCTGCAGGTTTAATGAGAGCACACTGTATAGATCAGGTTCTTTGGTAGCTCTGCTCCACTGCTATTGCTTTCTACTTTTAAGTAGCCAGAAACCATGAAAAATTAAACCTAAAAATTTGCTTTATCACATTAGTCTGTCCAGATGCTGCATGCACATGTGTCATAGACTCATCAAGTCATGCAGTTTGGAAGAGACATCCAGAAGGCATCCAGCCTAACTCCCTGCTTGAGGCAGATCCAGATAGACCAGGCTCTCAGGGCTGTGTCCAGCTGAGTTTTGGATCAAGTTCTCTATCCTTGCAGATGCAAGGATGGAGATTGTACAGCCTGTGTCAGCAGAACTATTGTTAGACCAGATTTCCTTGCTGCTTTAGGCAGGTCTGTGGGGAATGTGAATTCAAGTGCAGATGGGGCTGAGGAGACAGTAAGCATCGGTAGCAGACCCAAACCATACTTGTTAGGAACCTTTCTTAGATGAAGAAAAACTTCCCAAGCTGGATGTTGTAGATATTGGCTATAGGATGTTCTCAGCTGGGCTAACTTCTAATTATCTCAGTCAGAAGCTGGTTTTTTGGGAAGTGGATACCACAGAGACTTTTTTCAGCCAACATTTTTAATGACTTATCAGTGACAGATTAAAAAAAAAGAAACCTCTTAATCAGATTCCTGTGCTTTATTGTGCTGTATTCAAGACTTAGCTTTTTATCTTGGTTCTGCTCCATAACTAGGCTGAGCTTTTGATTGGAACTCTAAATAATTTTTGGTTTTTTTCACCAGTGGCCATTTATTTCACCATGAGAAGTTTTTCAATGCATGCATTTGTCTTCCATTTAAGTCACTTGCAGCAGTCCTCTGGGATGTATTCTGAGCTTCTCCATTGTTGACAATTTATATCTTGCCTGTGAGACAAGTTATTCATAAGTATAGGGCTTGGCTTTTGCTATTATGCTGATGAAACCCAGATTTATATTTCACTTAAACTGGATATTGATTCTCCTGTCTCTGTATTTGAGGCTTGTTTGATGGACATAAAACTTTAAATGCAACTGAATTTCCTCCAGCAGAATGCAGTTAAAATCAAAGTGCTGTGCTGGGACTCTCTCCAGCATTTTTGGAGGTATTGAGATTTAGTTCAATGCTCTAATAGCTTCTTTGGACCTGAAATCAGGACTTTTGAATCTGGGCTTTTGGGGAATTTTTTCATTGGGTTTTGTTGGTTTGTTTTGTTGTTTTTTAATTTGTTTGTTTTCCTGGAAACTTCAGCTGAATATTAGGTTTTATAAAACCAGGTGTAGAAGTTGCACTTCCAGAAATGATGACATGAGTTTAGAAGCTCATGCTGACAGAAGGAACTATGCCCCCAAAAATGCTTAGGTCAGTGTTCTTCAAGGAAGCACATTTATACTTGAAAGGGCCAGTTCTGCGTGAGCATATCAGCACCTGCTGGTTTGCAGTGGGGTTTTAAGTGACATACGGTGCCTATTTCCATACTTCAAAACAGTAAAAACAGTAACATCTTTGAAACTCCCTCTGTTGGTCTAGTTGTACATATAGATACTTGCATCTTCTAGAGCATCTTTTAGGTATTTGTTGGAATTCTGCTTGATATCCCCAACTCTATTAACCATGTACTACTGTGTGATCTCCTGAAAATCCCCCTGATTAAAACAAACATTATCACTCATGAGGCCCAATGAGTTTGCAAGTGCAATCCTTTGTTTCCTGGAATATTTCTGAAACAGGAGTGTGTAGGCCCTCCTTGGGAATCTTTGGAAGTGGTGTGGAGTGTTACCATACAGCAGCCTATAGAGTCAAACCTGTTTTTCTCAGCTAAAGAAAAGCTCTTCTGAGCAGAGACTTGTGGCATTTAATGCAAAGCAGAGCTCTCACAGTGTGGTGTGATTTCCATGCAAATGCAGTATCACTCCTCCACAATTACACTTAATTGTGTTCTTAAAACTGCTTCTTTAGATTAATGGCTTAATGTCTTCCTGGTTTAGGACACATCCTTATTTCTATTTGGCAGGCACAGAACATGTAAAAGACAGAAAATTACAATTGTCCCTCTTCAGAAAGGTTTATGGCTCCCTGCAGAGGTTTATTCTCCAAGAGGACTATTCAATGCACCAAGACAGGGCTGCAGTGCTGGAAGTGTCTGCTTCTGAATACTTTAAGAGGCACAGCATCCCTCCTGTGTGTGGAGAGTCCTTCTCACCCTCCTGTTACTGCAGCCAGCTGAAGGGTCTAGGAAATACCCCAAGACACACCAGGGTAACTGTGTGCTGGGTCCTCTCAAAGAGAAAACAAATGATATTCTGACTTTGGAGGAATAAAGAAAAAAAAAAAAAGGGGTGCAAAGTCATGAAGACTAAGGACCAGCCACGGGATGTAGAATAGGTTGGCCCCATTGGTCACTTTCCAATGCTAGGAAGGACACTTGGTTTACCAGCCTGTCTGTCACATTGCTGGCTGAGCTCCAGCTTCTGCTGATTAGTTACTGACAAACAGGTCGGTGACATCTGCGGTTTAAAATGAGGTAAAACTGGTTTTCTGGTTGACCAGTGATGGATAGTTACCCATTTGTAATATCTCTCATATCTGACTTCTCTTCATTCTTTAAATTCCCCATTTCTTCCCATCTCTCTGACAGAAAGATGCATGGCAAGGCAGTGACATTAGAAAAAAGTAGTTCTTTCTTCCATTCCCTTCTTGTTATTTTGTTTGTAAGACTGTTTTTTCTTACGAAGTTTCTGCTTCCAATTAGAGAGAATTTCTCATACTACATCTGCATTAGACTACCATGCTTGACCTCAGCTTCTGAAGAGTAAAGCAGACATAACCATGTTGTTTCACTGATGCTGTGATGATACCTACTCTAGATATCCTCTTGCAGAATGAAATACTTCCTTTCCCCTAGTAGAAAAGGGCCATTTGAAACCATGTGATTTCGTTCATTAAGCCCCACCTCAGGCAGTGTGTTTCTCTTGTCAACATAATGTTAAATTCAAGTGTGTTGATGCAATAAAACCTGGATTTTTTAAAAATTAAATTAAATATGGACATTAGACTGGATTTGTTGGCATGCAGGTTTACCAGTGAGACTCTTACAGTGCCACTCATGCAGGACCCTTCTCAGTAAATTTTGGTTCTGACATATTCAAAACCATGCCAGGCTATCCTTTAAAAAGACATTAGTGTGAGTACCAGGGGAAAATATACTCCAGGGCTGTAGATATTTCCTTGATATGATTTCCTTTATTGTATCTTTTTATTTATGAGGCATAATTTATGACTGCTGAAAAGCAAACTAAAATGAGTGATGACTAACTGCAGCCAAAGTAATAAATCAGAAGCAAAGAAAGAAGTGGTGATTTTGATCGAATCTATTGAATTAGCTGTTGCCCTTAGCCATTACAGGTATTGGAAAGACCTTTTAATATCTGCTTATCTCTCTCATGGGAACTTGGTAACTATCTCATTATATACCCATAGGAAACAAATTATTTAATTTTCTATCTTTTAGAGTTAAACCTTTTTACATCTCTCATTAATTACTGGCATTATGCTATGTTATATGGAATGAGCTTCCTTTAAAATTTGGTAATTTTGTTTAAATCCCAAAGTTTTTGCCTATTGTCTTTCCCTTTTCCAGAATGGGTTTAGTAGTTCTATTATTAGCATTTGAACAGTGGAGATGAATAACAATGTTAAGAGGGTCTAATTAACACAGTACTAGGAATGTGGATCTGAAATCTATCCCATTATATGTTTATGATCTCCATAAGGAGAGTAACATTGTTGAAGAGGGAAAAGTATGGGGCAATCTGAGAAGGGGCAATCAGGAATCACACATTTGATTACTACCTTCTTGTTCCCCTGCTCATGAATGAATGTGATACTTTCTTTTACCTTGCCTTTGCTGTGTCCACCATAAACTGCACCCACTTTCTGCTTTGCTAATACCTGCCTGATACTGAAGTGCCCAGATGTGAATCCATTATCCTAATGCTGAATGCTAGATTTTGGTAAATAAGCTTTCTGCTCTGAGCTCTTCTGACATCACATAAGTAACTCCAAATTGGCCAGCCAGTACGACAGTCAGTTCACAAAGACTTGTGAAGGATGCTGCAATTGATGATGAGAGGGAGGTTCTTTGGTTTTCTTTCATTTCAACCAGCCAAGATTGTGGTCTCTTCAATTGTCTTGAAGGTTGCTGTTGGAACATAACCAAAAATTGAGGGCTGTGTTTCTGACTTTGCTGATGTCAGATCTTATATGACCCTAAAATATCTTACTATATTGGAAAAGAATTACACTGTGAAAACTCTGCATTTATGTAAAAGTAAAGCTAGAAATTGAACAAATCTAAGTCAAGAAATCGAAAGCAAAGTGCCGGGTCTTTGAGGTCTCCATGAAAGAGCTTTAGAAAGAAAAGAGCAGTACAAACTGCTTTGCTACCATTTGTCTCTCATGGCATGTGCCAAGCAGTGCCAGCATTGAATTCTTTTTGGAAAGACCAGTAGTCACAGGTGTGTCAAGTCTTTGCTTACCATAAGAGCAGAGATCCAAGCTGTACCTGACTCTTACACACAGAAGTAGAGTTACGTGCATGTGTAAAAGGGTTGGCTTGGTCTGACCTTGTGGTTCCCAGAACCTACAGCCCTCTGCAACTCTCTACAGCTCTGAGCAGTGCTCAAAGCCAGGGAGAGGTGGTGACCTACTAATGAGACTTTTTCTAAGGCAAAAGACTGTTTTCTGAGTGTCTGAAGGAACTTGGTGCAAGCTGCTGACTCATTCAGAGCTGAGATCTTGTCCCATCACAGAGACACCTGTGATGGACCATAGACTAAGCGCAGCGCAAAATGGCACAAGGCGCAGTGCCTGTTGGACATGGAGGGAGCCAGAAGCCACTGCTGGTTGGTAATCAGCTCTTTGGCTTGCTCTCTTGCAAGCAGGAAGGGTGAGAAGCATCTGCCCTCTGTGCTATGCATGGTATCCCAGCTCTTCCTGGCCTGGGAAGTCAGGAGCAGCTCAGGACTGCTGCCTTCATTGAGACGAGCCGCCCCCAGCACCCTTCTGCCTGCTGAGATCTCTGCAGGAAGGGACAGTTTCACATTCTCCACAGGTTGTTCACTGCCTAAGGGTCCCCTTTGCAGGAGTTGGAGTTCAAAACAAAGTTTCCTTGATACAGATATGGGGTTTCAAGAGTTTTATAGCAGATGAATCTGTGTAGTTCAGGGATGAAAGTCATCTCATGGGCTTCTTCCACTGTCAGCATCTACAGTAATAACTTCATTATTCTGTATCTATGCCCAAGGTGATTTTGGTGCCCTTGTTTCTGCCCTTATTGCAGAAGCTGTTAGCTCTACTAAGCCTGAACAGGCTCACTGTGGTAAGATGACTCTTCTCAGAACGTCCTGTCCTGCTTCTCATAAGTTTTGTCCCTTCTTGCTATGCCAATGAACCTTGAGGTTGTCCTGTGATCATTTTGAGCAACTGATCGCAGGTTTCTTCCGGGAACAGGGATCTATGAAGGCTTTATTTATGACAAAAACCCCCAAGCTTAGTTACCTGTAACTGGAATTCTTCAGTTCTCTGAATATATGCTCTCTAGAGAGTTTTCTCCCCTCTCTTCCCTCTCTGGCTCAGCTTCAAAGTGCAGTCTGAGACAGGGGCCAGCAGATTGATAAAACATAAATTAGTAACCCTTGGTAGCTGATTTCAGAGCCATCTCCTGGTTTTTAGGGACAGTGCAGCCTTTAACAGCAACACATACTTTGGCAGGGTGCTCAGCCATGCCCCATGATGTCAGACTTAATGCTTTTTGAGACAGAATATTCAGAAAGTCAAGATATAAGAAACCTGGCTTTCTGCTCTTTGTGTTTTGCCATTTAATACATCCCTAAGGTGTGATTGCTTCTTGTTTGCTCCATGTTCCCATGTGGTCTTTCGTAATTGTGAGAAAGTAATACTGCTCCCTGTTAGGCTCTTTATATTTCTGTATGAATGTGGTTAAATATTTGTGATGCTGATTATACCACAATTTATAAAGATTATTTGTGGCCCCAAAAAGCTTTTTACAAAAACTTAAATATGAAATTTCAGTTTAACCAGGCTAGCCAGGCAACAGCTTCCATCCATGACTGTTTAGTGGTGACTTCTTGAGAAGCCATGACCTCTGATTTTAAAGACACTGCTCATTGTGGTTTCTGTTGCCATGCTGCCCCATTTTATCCTGCAAAGTGGATAAACACCAGCATTTCCATCTGCAGTCAGTTCTGTGGATTTACTGCCCCAGGTTTCCAAACACCAGGATTTACTTGGACAGTGATTCTCACAGGGAAGTATTTTTATAACCATCCATCCTTTTACAGATGGTTGAGCAGAAGCAAAGGGAGTTAAGGGACTCGAGCTTAGGTCAGTTTAAATCTGGAATTCAGATCCTCAGAAGTCCTGTTTAGCTGTCACAGCTGTCTCAGAAGCTGGCATTACAGACTCACAGACACCAAGGGGGTTTCTGCTGGACACATGTCTTGGCAGGGCTGAGTAGCTGGTGTCTGTCTAGAAGGCATGCTCAGACCATGTCTGTCTGTCAGGCCCACACAAACATGGTCATGACCTTGGCCTTTTTTTCCAGAGAAACAAGAAAAGCATCCCAAGAACAGAGGGGTCATCCACCTGAGCATTCCCACTCCAGAGGGGCAGCAGGCCCGACTGCCTCTGGTGGAGCATGTGATTGAACCTCAGTTACCTGACTCTGGAAGGAGTCCTTTAACCACTTAGCTGTAGTGTGGAAGGGGATGAGCACAGAGTCACAGAATCTCCTCAGTTGGAAGGGTCCCACAAGGATCACTGAGTCCAACTCCTGGCCCTGCACAGGTCACCCCAAGGGTCACACCATGTGCCTGAGAGCATTGTCCAAAGGCTGCCTGAACTCTGTCTGGCTTGGTGTTGTGACCATTTTCCTGGAGAGCCTGTTCCAGTGCCCAGCCACCCTCTGGGTGAAGAACCTTTTCCTGATATCCAACCTAAAGCTCCCCTGACACCACTTTGTTCCCTTGGGTCACGTCACTGGTCACCAGAAAGCAGAGATTGCTGCCTGCCCTTTTGCTGCCCCTCACAAGGGAGCTGCAGGCCACAGTTAGGTGTCCCCTCAGTCTCTTCCAGGCTGCAGTGGATTGGGATTGTTCTTACAAGATTATTATTAAAACCCCAGGCCATACTAATGACCCCAGACCTGGCAATGGGGTGACAATAAACTGCTGTGTGTGAGGACAGCACCATCAGCTCTGGAAGGGTGCTTGGAAGGGTGTTGAAGTACAAGAGGCATTGTCACATTGTTCTCAGCAAAAAAAAAGAGATGAAAATGCATCAGGAGCCAGGTAAGGAGTATCTGCATGTCACTGTCACCCCCCCTGCTCACACAAGCAGGACATTCCTTCCTCAGCTGAGCTCCCAACCCATAACTTGGTGTCTGATACAGGGCACTGCAGTGGTGAGGAGGGAAGGCAGCAGTGCTTTTCCAACAACACTGCTGTTGCTTTTCTGGTTTCAGCCCATTCCCAGGCTCAAAGACCAGAGCCAGAGACTCATATGCACATCATGTTCCCATTATTCTGTGCACAGTTTTCAGGGCAGGATGTGTCTTTGTCTCTATTTAAGCAATTCAAAGTCACTGGCATCCAGTAATGAATGCAGCTGTGGAAGCAGAAGTCAGCACTGGGACAAGAGATGGCCTCCCCACTGTCATTATCCTACTTTTCTCTCTTTCCCAGGGGTGACTGCTCTGACAGTAGAAACATTCATGAATTCCAAGCCTTCTGTTTTGCTCTTTTACTTCCTCTGAAATGCGCATCAGTCCTACACAAAATATAAGACCAAACAAGATAATGGGGAACACTGTCCCAGGGTCAGAGGGATTCATCTCTGCTATAAATCTCCTAGTTCTGTGGCACAAGAGGACCACACAGTGCTTGGGATGAGGAAGAAATCCTCACTCTGTTCTGTGACAATGGCCTTTTCTGGCTCCTGGCCCGTTCCTAGTAACAGGAAGAGGCTCCTTGGGGAAGTGCTCACAGCACCAAGGCTGAAAGAGTTCAAGAAGCATTTGACCAACACTCTTGGGTACATGGTATGACTCTTGGGAATGGTCCTGGGCAGGGCCAGGAGTTAGACTCGATGACTCTTGTGGATGCCTTCCAGCTCAGCTTATTCTGTGATCCTGTGAATTAAGGCTTCTTTCTGAAAGACGAGGTGTGGCACCTACAGTAGGTGAGGGATTGATGAAGGGAGGAGTCTCCATCCAACTCTCGGTGAAGCGTTTGCTTCCCCAAATGAGTTGCATCCCTCTCTCCTCCAAAATTCCTTGGCAATTCCCTTCTGAAGCTGAATTCCTGTGCTACACAGGAAGGCTCTGTTCCTAGCTCATCACCTTCACTTTAGCTGTGGCAGCTTGCTCAGCAGGTCAGGCCCGGCGCTGTTACGCTCTGTGCTCATTGAGGCCACAGCCTGGATGTAACTGGAGCATTTGAGCCCAGGTAAGCACTGAGCCAGTGCCAGTGCCACACTCAGAGCTGCTCTTTCCATGTGTGTTTTATTCTTTCCACAAAGAAATATGACCCTTGAAATGAATGACTGTGGGTAAATCTTTGTAGCAGCTGGAACTGAACTGAGATACAGGATTTGACCTACTGCAGTAAAGTGAACAGTTTGACTTTATGAATAGTTCACAACAGAGATGTATTACTGATTCCACTGAAATGAAAGTGCTTTGGCTGATCTTTATATTGCAGGGCATCATCTGTACTTAGGATGGTTCTGTACATTACTGATGGAATCAGGGAGGATCTTTGGGTTTGTAATTGGCAGAACCTCAACCTTCAAAGCCACTTTAGTTGTTTTTATCTCTTTTCCTTCCCCAGGCTTCTTGTAAAACATCCTGTGTTCTTGGAAATTATTATCACAAGCTGGACGGATTCAGGGTCAATTTTGAACATCTCTTATTTCTAAACCTCCTGTTTTTTTTCAAGACATAGTCCCACCATTCCCTTCCCCAGGACCAGTGCCCCAAGTAGATCACATAAGAGTGTGTTTTACTGCAGTTAGAACTGCTCGACATGAAAGCTTACTAAGGAATACTTACACTAAAAATCGCTCAGACAGTCCTCTTGTATTGCCATTTAGATCTATCATTCTGATTGATCACTATGTGGTTGGCTAATATTGAGTCTAATTTAACCCTATATGCTCATGCATCCATCTATTCTGTCTATTGTTCCTGACATCCTACAAATTACTTACTCATGCAAATGATGACCTAAGGCAACCTTTTATGATATTCGTGTTTAATTATACAAATGCTTCTTGATAAATAAGATTATACATCCTTCCATATGTTTATTCAGTCCTTGATGAAAGCAAAATTTAATTTTCATGCAGATTTGTTGGAGAGTGTGTTTAATAAGTGCTGAGTTTTATGTAGTCTGCAGATCACTCTGGTTTTGGGTAGCTGACAAAATCAGTAGGCTTAGTTCATAGAGACATGTGGGTTTTAATCAGGCCTAATTCAAGCTGCTAATTTTTGAAATTTTGGAACTGAAGTCATTGCCTTTGCGGTCACGCAATAAAGCAAATGTTGTTGTGAAAATAAATGAGAGATGCCGAATTAACTACACACTTCAGTGGGCTTTATTTATATTACAAGTTACTGAAAATATTGCCAGATAAGTGATACTTTAATATTTTTAGGAGAGGGATGTTCCTGTAAAGCTCACTGGTTCAAAAGAGTAACTTGAGTTTGGCTTGTGTGATTCAGTCAAGGTGAATGCAACTTTTAAGTGTCACCCAAGGCCAGGCTGAATTCATTGGGGCTACCTGCATACATGAAGAAGATGTGCAGAAGGGAGAAATTGTCAGGACCAGATATGAGTATCTTTGTTCAAATGTCTTTGAAAACACTGATCTTGTTGATTGCAGCTCCTCCAGGAGTCCTCTTGGCATATTGTGACACAAACAGTGGTAGGAATTCAGAGTGTGGAGATCTGGTATGAAGAAGACACGGGAGCACACACTGCCTC
>NW_005054299.1:2862577-2864303 GCF_000277835.1 Geospiza fortis
AAATTACTGGGTCAACACAGGTGCTGACTGGCCATCAAGGGACATTTTCCAGGAGTGCCATTGCGCCGTGTTTCACCCAGTGTCAGTGGAGATGCGGTAGCCCCTCTGGCTAGCAGCAGGTGTTTTGTAGGCCTGAGTTCTTTGCTGACAGTTTCTTTGTTCTGTGTGGAAGGTGTGGTCAGTGAACTCGGTGGGCCGGACACCCAGCAGCTGGTCCCGCTGCCAGACAGGCCCTGCCCCTCCCGAGGGCCTGGGAGCTCCCCTCCTCAGCACCGTGGCGTCCACTGTGGCTGTGGTGAGCATCAGCCCCCCTCTTAAGCCTAACGGGGTCGTCAGTATCTACAGGCTGTTTTCTAATGGTACCAGTGGGACTGATGTGGTGGTGAGTATTGTCAGCGCTTTTTCTGTACTTCCACTTGTATTTTCTAGCTTTAACAATTTTGTTATTACAAGCTGCTGCTGTTGGTCACAGACTGCCTTCCTCTCCTGGCCTCCCATGGTTAGCTGCTCTGCAATGCACTGTCGTGTCCGTGAGCTTAAGCTGTCTACTGATTTCACATTACCCATTTATTCCTTCCAGTGCACTTGGCTGTGGCTGTGTCTGATTTGGCCAGCTCATCCCATTGGTGCCTGCATGGCCTTCCTTTTCCATTCCCTCACACCTGCCATGCTGCTGGCTTGGCTCTGCCTCTGCCTCTGCCTCTGGCATCAAGAAGTACCAAGTGCTTCCCTTTGCTTGCTTGACTCTCTTCTTCTTATTTTTTGCTGAACTCTGCTGAATCACATGCTGCCAAATGAGAGCAGATGTTGCCCCTTGTTGGTGTTTTCTACATATTTTTATTTCTTTGGCTTCAAAAAAGCTATACCAACAAATGACTACAGCAGAAAGGTGAAATGGCAGTTCCTGTGAGCAGTTTCAGAGCAGGGCACTGATTCCTTTGCCAGAACTGCCAGGTCTCCCTTGCTGAGCTTAGGAAAGTTTCCTAACAGGCTCACCCAGCACAACGTCTGTTTGAATGCAGAACAGCATTATGTTGGCTCTTGACTCAGATGCTCCTACCAGAGAGCACATTCTCCTGTCTGGGAGTCACCTGACCCACCAGACACACAGGTGTCATGCTACCCAGCACTGTTTCTTGCATCCACATTGAGGAAACTTATGAGATATGCATGATTATTTGCTAGCACATGGAACTATTATCATGGAACTATTTTCCACAATAATTTATTTTCTGCTTCAGTACCACTTATCCCAGAGTCTTCCTTTAATGGCTTTCAGCTTCTCTGTTGCTGAGAATGACATTTGCAGTTGACATACAGTGGTCACAGCTCAACTAAAGAAATCCACTGATGGCATGGTCTTTTCCTTTGAAGAGTGTCCTTTAACTTCATAATGGGAGAAAAACACAAAGTTCCCATTATACAACAGCTGCATTAGTGTCAGACTTAAAGAACATGCAGAATCTTCTGCCCGTCTTCTTCTGGGGTTAATTCACCTCCATAACTCTTATTTAGTACTTGTGGTGCTTGAAGCTGTGACAAGTTCCCTCTTCATTTTCACAGCTGTCAGAAGGGACTGCCACCCAGCAGACAATACATGGGCTAAAACCTTTCACCACGTACTCCATTGGCGTGGAGGCCTGCACCTGTTTCAATTGCTGCAGCAAAGGACCCATGGCTGAGTTCACCACGCAGCCGGCTCCGCCCTCGGAGCAGCCTCCCCCGC
>NW_005054299.1:2864313-2869834 GCF_000277835.1 Geospiza fortis
GCCTCTTTCCAGTGGAGTGCCCCTCAGTCACCCAACGGCATTGTCACCAGGTAGGAGCTGCCACCCAGCTGAACCTGCGCCCTATCTCGGCTGGAGCGAGTGCCAGAACAATGTGACCTGGAATTCCATGGCTGAGGGCACTGAACAGTTGTGGCAGTCACACTCCTTCCTTGTCATAGTGGTGGTGACATTCCCTGTAGTCTGAACACTTTCTGGGAAGTTTTTACACACAGTGATTGCTTTTCTCCTGAGCAGGGTACTGAGGAGGGTAAAGGTGTAAAGGATGAGCTGTTGTGAGTGGAGGTGATTGTCTGACAGCTGTGGTTATGTAATGAAATAGTTGTGAGTTCAACTGGCAGTGATGAGAGAGCTGCAGTCTGGAGTTACCTAGCCAAAAATCCTGACTTGCAGAAGAGGGCAGCAGGGTAACAGGCATCAACAGTGAGTGTGACTTAACACCCCAATTGCCCAGTTATCTGACAGTTAGGACCAAAATCTCCAAGAGAAAAACTGGGATCAGGTCTATTTTCTTCTCCAGTAGCCAGACAGCAGTTTGGACAAAATGTGGGATTGGCTTTTATGTTATTTAGAGCCCCTCATTCATCAAATCTCAACTTTGTTCTCAGCTACGAGCTCCACGTGTACATGGCGTGTCCTCTGAACCTACAGCCCGCAGTGAAGGCTTGCAGTCCTGGCCCAACTGAGGTGAAGTACACAGGGAAAGGACAGAGTGCCAACGTGTCCAACCTGGAGCCGTACACAACCTACAACCTGCGAGTTGTGTCCTACAACTCTGTTGGCAGTAGCGCCTCCGAGTGGATCGGATTCACTACGGAAAAGGAGCGTGAGTATGAGAAATGGTTCACTGACCAGTCATGCCTGTCTCTGAGAGCCAAATTACTTCCTCACCTCTGGGAGAGAGGACACCCCCAGAAACCTCTTCTTCCCTGTCCCTGGTCCCTCTGCTGAAGAGTCATTGAAATTCTGCTCTGGGGCTTAACTGCTCATTCCTTCAAAAATATTTCTTTGCTCATCATCTGATGTCACATCCTCTATCATGGGAGCCTGGAAACCTTTTATTTTACTGAAAATGGGCAGCAAAGCTGCAGAACATAAAATGTTCTAAGTATTACCAGAATGACTGTATGCTTGTGAACACTGAAGTAAGAATTTGTTGCTGTCCAACCACTGCAGGCAGTGCTTTAAGGCCATGTGGTGGTATGCATGGAAATTAAACATGCAGGACCTGTGCCTACAAGCAGAATAGATTTTGCCATCAAAACTGAATTTGTAGTAGTCTAACATCAGCTTTTATTAAAAAGATCTATAGTGCTGTAGCCAGAGTCATTCCATAACAGATGAGATGGGCATTTCATCTCAGTCTGTCAGGTCAGGGCAAAGACAATGTTCACTTTTTATCTCATGTCAGGATTTCAGAATCACCTTTCTAAAAATCCTTTTTGCATCATTTGATAGTTCTGCCAAGTAATTACTCAAAATCTGTAATCTGATACATCCTTAGCTGAAAATTTCAGATAGAACAGGCCCAGATTTTTTTAATGTTACCACTGAGAAAAAAAACCCACACCAGAAACCAAGGAAGAAAAAAAACCACAAAAAGACAACCAACCAACCAAAAAACAAACAAACAAAAGAAAGATCCCTTATGTCCCAAGCGGTATTTTATTAAATTGTAAGTTAAAAGGCTGGAAAATGATTATGAACTTTTAAATGGAGAAAATTCATAAGGAACTGGTGAGACACATAGAACAAAAGGATTTGAAAGCAATTTTTAATCCCCCACCCCCTAGGTCCAAAAATCCTCTTCTTTCAGTCTTGCTTTTCTTGCCTTGCTGACCTCTTCACACCAGGTTTCCAGAGTCCCTCTGACTGCCTCCTTCCTTGAGTCTCTCTGACTGCTTCCTCTTGCCTCGAAGGCTTGCTTTAGTGACAGTGGGCAATTAGCAGCAAAGTGCAGCTGGACAAGCAGCTTTCTTGTGAGCAAAACAGCAAATACGGGGCAGATGGCTTAATAGCAGCACCACAAGAAAGGACCACCTCAAACTTAAATGAAGTTTTTTGTCAGCAAGCTGTTGAGCCCAACTGATGAACTCTTCCTCCCTGAAGTGAGTTCTGGGTTTCTTTTCTGTCTGCCTGCCATCTGTTCTCATTTTTCTGAAACCCCATGTTTTCATGTTTGCGCATGTGTTTAAGATGATCTCAGCAATTTCTTGGGGCTTGCAAAAGAACCCTCTTCATAGCAGCTCCCACAGCCCAGCCTGCTGCAGTCGGGCTTTCACAACCTCCTGTGTCTCCCTGTCCTCTGCCTGAAGCTGGAACTTAACTTAAAGAGTTTTAGTGTCAGTACCACATACACAAAGGCAAAGGGAAGGAGTTCAATATTTGATTTCAGGATATATCTCTGCTTTCTCAGTACAGAGGCTGGCATGCTACAGCAGCTTTTTCCGTTCTCCTTGTATCTTCCCTAATCATACATGTGGCTATGAGAGAAAGGGGGAGTGCATGTGGCAGAGAGCTTGTATTCTGGAGAATCTCTCTTCACTGTATAACTCAGTCACCAAATCACTTCTAGCCTATTGGCTAGAAATTCACAGAATTCACAGAATTGAGCTCTTTTTCCTTGTTCTGCAGCACCTCGGTACATGGCTCCATTCTCCGTGGTCAGCAATTTATCCGTCATCCACGTTGACTGGAGCCGCACCTTCGTGCTGAACGGGCGCCTGAAGGAGTATGCGCTGACAGAGAGCGGGCAGCGCATCTACAGCGGCTTCGACACCGAGCTCTACTTGCCAAGGACATCTGACAAAAGTCAGTTTCCCACAGCTTCCTCTCTGGGAGAGTCTGTTGAGCAAAATTAATAGTATTGTATGCTGAACTTTTGCTGTAGTGCCGCATTTCTTCAGCCCGACTAGCTCCCAATGCCGACAGCAAGAGTGGGCCACCTCCAGAAAGCTGTCGAATCCGGGGTGCAGCTGTAGGGCACAGCTGCTCTAGGGCACAGGTGGACTGCACTGGGGATAGGACTGTGCCAAGGGCAGGGACAAGGAACCCTTAAACAAACCAATGGAGTTTCAAAGGATACAAAATTGGTAGGGAAGTTTCTAGAGAAAGGGGCAGGCTTGGGGAGGGATTGACATTCAATGGGAGGAGGAACAGGGAACAAAAGAGCAGGTCTTTGGAGAGATGGACAACTAGGGCAAAAACCAACAACACAGGGGGGAAAGGAACAATCCATTAGTAATAAAATGTGCTATAACAATACAAAATAGGAAGGATTATAAAACTGACTACTAGAATTGCAGTACAATCAAAAACACACACTGCAACAAACTTTAAAAAAAAAAAATTCTCCATTTCAATCCCAAGCTAAGACCAAAGGAGCATAGAGCCGCACCAAAAGGTATCTAAGCAAATCCTTGAAAAAAAATCCATAGAGCTAAGCTTTCTCTTAAACATTACACCTGACTGGGTGAGACTGTTTTGATTCACAATGACAGTCAAGTTTTCCCAAATCCTGAAGCTGTTTTGCAATTCCATCCTTCAGGGATACAGTCAGGGAAATATATAGAAGTCTTCAGTTTCAGGAAAGACTGCAGCTTGAATTTTCACTTGAATCAAATTAAGTCAGTAGCTCTTGGAACCAGCCATGTTTTGAAATACAGTTTCATTTTAGAAATTTGCAGTCTTTAAAATAAAAGGAAATTATCAACAGGGGCAAAAAAAAAAGGAGAAAAAAAAGCAACAAGTAAAATGTTTTCTGTTTTTCTGTTTTGATGACATTGGAATGTCATATGTCAAAGAATTTTGTAATTTATTTTTTGTCTTACTGATTACTGCAATGGTGTTAATGCTTTATTTGTTTTTATTCGAATGTTCTTATGTTTGTTTTAGCCATGAATGAAGTATGAGAGATTTAGGGCAAAGTGGTGAAAAAACTGAAAGTTGCCAGAAATATTGGAAAAGGAAGAATTTAGTAGTGAAAGCCTACACTATGATGTAGCAACATCATAGTGACGATTGCTTATGATCTGCCGTGATTCATAGTTTAGAATTTCAATACCAATGTGTAAAGAATTGTGAAGCTCTGATATGGGATTCAGGTGGATTATGATAGATTATGTGCTATTCCTGCCTTGTTTTTTTAGACCTGGCTGTTTGCTGGTAAATAATGGTGAAAAGCAGCACCTAAATAATTTTTGTTTCTGCTGCTGACAATATTTTCTAATTTTTTTGCTCAGCTTTTTTGTTTCAAGTGACCTGCATCACTGATGAAGGGAGTGCCATGACACCAGTCATCAAGTACAACGCTGGAGAGGGAGTTGGTAAATACATGAAGAAATTACCTAGCATCTGTTCATTTGATGTGTTTGTGCTTGAAATTTGGTATTAGTGCATGCCAGGCAGGATGGCATCTCACTGCAGGAGCTTCCTTAGTGCCTTGTTTATGAAGTATGTAGGTAATGTGCTTTTTTTGCCATGTATGGATTTCTGTTCTTTACATCACAAAATTATTGAGTCCTTTAGGTTGCGAAGGACCTTTAAGATCACAGAGTCCAACTATCATAGAATTATAAAATTGTTGGGTTGGAACTTCCAGCCCCCTGCCGTGCAGGACAACTTCCACTAGACCAGGTTGCTCAAAGCCCCATTCTACCTGGCCTTGAACACTTCCATAGGCTGGACAATTCTCATTATTAGCTTCAGATCCTCTCCTCAGATATGTAATATTCTTTGTTTTATTTTTACCTAAGTATATTGCTCCAAAATGTTGTGCTTTTTTCTGCTAAGTTACTTGTTTGAGCTATTTCTAACTGAATTAATTAACTGGTTTAATTAAGTTCTTTTTTATGTGGCATCTTGTTCAGCCTTTTGAAATAAATCTGCCTTATATTTGCAATTAGTCTTTACTCCGCATTTCCCTTATATCCCTTTTCATGCTTTCACTGCATTATCCTGCAGAATTTCAGGCAAGGCTTCCTTAAAGGCATTATAAAATGTTCCCAGTTGCTCTACATCCATCACCTTCCACATTCTGCCCCTTTGTTCTTTTGATTGCTCCTTTTCAATTGCCAGAGTCTATCGAAAACTTGAATGGCACTATGGGCAACTTGCAGAGGAGGCTTGCAAGCAAAGGTGTTGAAAATTCCTTGGCCAAGAGTTTGGTTGTACATGTAGGATTCCAAATAACCAGGAAATACTGTCACTGAGATTTCTTACACTTTTGTTGTGCATAAGCAAAGCCAACCAAGTGACTGGTTTGTTTTCTAGCAGGTGGGAGAAAGGACTAGTAAAATGTTTCATGTTGCTTGCATTTGTATGAATGTATTAAAACCTTCCTCCCTCTCTTTTGTTAACTGCACAGGCCTGTAACTGCACAGTTGCTCTGGAGAGAATGTCCTCTATCTGTACCGCTCTGAAATTACTGTAGTAATTTCCGCTCTTCAAGGTTACTTGGAGAACCCTTTTTTCCTCACATTCCACCACCACCACCACCTCCTTT
>NW_005054299.1:2869866-2870456 GCF_000277835.1 Geospiza fortis
AATGCCAGAGCTTTAAGCAGGGTCTCTTGAGGGTAGTAAGTTTTTTATTGCAGCCCGCTAGCATATTGAACCATTATGCCACCTTGAACATAAGTGCAAATAAGCACATGACGACAAAATTACTTAAATTTCTGCCTAATTTATTAGCGAGGAAAGGGATGGCATATTGTTAAATGCTTCTTGAAATAACTGTCCCTTTCTCCCCTAATCCCTCTTTTTACAGGTCTGATCTTGACAACACCTGGAGAGAAGGACAAAGCAGAGTCCAAACGTGGAAAATTCTACAATGAGTTGTGGTTTGCAGTGCTGATGATAGTTCTAGGTTTGATCCTCTTGGCTATTCTTCTCTCCTTAATTCTTCAGAGGAAGGTCCACAAGCAACCCTATGCACGAGACAGGCCTCCTTTAGTTCCACTCCAGAAAAGAACATCACCAATGAGTGTGTATTCATCAGGTGAAACCCATCCGGTATGTTTGGAAAAATGCAACCAGTGTATATCCATGATACCTGCCCTGTCAAACACACACAGACTTTTTCTTCCTCCTTCCAACAGTTTGTTGCACACTTGGTTACCAAATGGAGGCTGTTT
>NW_005054299.1:2870495-2878401 GCF_000277835.1 Geospiza fortis
CAGAGCAAGGTTACAAGAGCTCAGTCCAAACAGAGCCTTGGGACACCTGGTCTGCAGGCCCTGAAATGTTTCTGATGCCTAAGACAAATTTTGGATCTGGATTCACAGGAAATGCAAAGCCATTGCTGTCACCTCATGTTAGCTGACATCTGCAGTAGAGCTGAGACGTCTTTGGCATGCTGTGAGAAGGTAGATGATAAAATGTGCTTTTCAGAGGAACCTTTCCTGTGTTCCTGGCTGCCTGTTGTGGATGGCTAACCAGGATCAATCTGACAGTCTTTGTCAGGTATCCAGGAGATATGCCTGCAAAGAACAAGACTTAAGGAGAGGCTTTATTTCTTGCCAGTATCCATCTACCACCCAGCTGGACTGTTCTAGGACAAGCTGCATGCCAGGAAGGTTTGGAGTAGAGTGAGAGTAATCAGGGAAAAAGCAAGGGAACTTCACAAAATGCACGTGTGCATTTGTGCACATGGACCCACAGTGGGACCACCAGAGTGGTGGGAGGAGGGCTGCTGGGAAGTGATAAAGAGGAAGGCTCTTTGTATCCTGAGAAGTTATAACTCTGAAAAACACATAAAAAACATGTTCCATCATGTAGCAGAGTAGTAGCGCTGTCCTACCCCTTCAAAAAGCAAAACAAAAGGAATATGGCTGTTGTTATGTGATTGAGAATGGAAGCAGCCATGCCTTCCATTTTCGTGCTTCTTCCAGGCACAGGCCATGAGATGATTCTTCTTGTCACTTCTCAGCTTCTTTTTCCTGTGAGTGCCATCAGCAGCATAGTGACTCCTGCATCCTTCACGCATTCTGTTCCTTCTTGTCTCGGTGCCAAGACACTGCATCTGTGCCTCAACCAAGAAGCTCTTGGAAACAATGGGATTTCCAGTGTGCCCCTTCTCCTGGCAAAGGCTAAGAGCATAAGAAACTTTTTTTTTTGGTCTCATGGTTTTGATTCCTTTTCCTCTACAGTCTGTCATCTTGTGTTATTCCTCTTGACTTTAAAATGTTTTTGCTGTTGGCATGCCTGCACAATTCCTTTCCATGTTCCTGCTCTTTCTTTTATTTTCTTTTTTTTTTTTAATTTTCCTTTTCATTTTCTTCTTTTAGCAGCTCATGGACTTAATAGAAAGGAAGATTTTTAGTGCAGCAGTTGAAGGACTGATCTGAGAAGATAGGCTAGAGCTACTATGGAGTGGCAAAATTGCTTGTTTTACAATTGTTAGTGAGGTCATGGCAAGCAATGCTGGCTGCTCACACAGTACTTGACCACTTAAAAATTAAACAGTGCCTGGTCTTTGCCAGTTCCCCTACTCCCCCACATTCTGCTGCACTGCTCTCCCTCACGGAGCTGCAGCTAATTCACACCCTCTGTCAGGTACCCCTGCACTGCAGCTTGCCCTGCCCTAATGCTTTTCCTCCCTCTCTTTGATCTCAGTTTGAAACTATTGCTGACACGTCTGATTCATCAAGCAGCGTCACTCTCAAAAGATACACAACGCACTTTGAGGTAGAGTCCTCAGCTTGCAGAGTGGCCAGACGTGTGGTGTGTCAGATGACCCAAGCATGCACAAAGGCATCTGACACTGCATGTTTCTCCTGGTGGGTGATGATTTTTCCCCTGGTTATGAAAAGATCTGCAAACATCTTCTTGCTGTGCAAGTCTAGGCTATCATTCTGGTAATCAAAAATCTTTGGACTTCTGCTTGTTGGTACTTCAAAAAAAAATTAGGAAGAAGAAAAGAGAAAAAATGGGGAAAATTCTGGTTTAGTGTTGTTGGGTTTTTTGTTTGTTTTTAATAATATGATTGTTCTATGCTTTTTTTCTTCTGTTTATAACAACTGCATGATTTTGAGGCATGGTTTTCTCTGTTCTCTTCCACTCCTGCTTTTGTTTTGTTCAGCTAAATTATTTAAAACCATGCCCTTTATTTTTTTTATTTACTACCTTGTGTCTACCTTACAGGGACTGGCAGATACGAAAATCCCAGGGGCAGGTTCTCCCACGAGCAACCGCAGTTTCCGCCTGGGAGCCGGGGGGAGGAGGCCGAGCCAGGGCCAGCTGAGCCGCACGTACTCCCCCGCCTCTCTCCATCGCAGTGTCAGCCAGCTGCTCCACCTCTACGACAAGAAGACTTTTGATGAATCGCCTTGGGATGCCATCCTTCACAACCATCGCACTACTGGCCGTGGCTTGGTAAGGGCTCCTGCTCCCCTGGGCTGCTGCTGTGCGTCACCTGCTAGAGATTTGTCTGCTCTGTTGGAATCATGAGACAGTCTAAATGTCATGACTTTCTGGAGATATGGCCAAAAGGCCTAGAAGGACATGGCCATAGCTTAGATCCTCAAAATTCCTCAAGTCTACTGTTCTCTTCTAGACTTGCAGGTGATCACACACTGCTCTTACAGGACTCAAGTGATCCATGTGCATCTCTTTATGGTTTCCACTGAACTATTAACTCCATGGTTACCAAGGAAATGCACCTTGAAGAATTCCCTTCTATTTGGTGTTTTTTTAATTTCCATGCAATTCAGCAAATGTACATGTCCGAGGTGGGATGTCTTGGTATCCTTCACACATTTAGAGCCAGAGGCAGGAGCTTGTGTTTTATTGACTCCTGTTCTGTTAACTGGGACTCAGGTGCTGATGATATCTGCTCAGTCACAATGCAGAGATTTTGCGAAAGCTCAGATCTCCTGGCATGTGTGACAAATTAATTCAAACTCTGCCCATGTGGGGCTAGAATAAGGTTAGAGGGCAGGCAAAATATTTCTCTTTTAATACAGGACAGAACTAGACAGTGTCATCAATAGGGATCTGAACACACAGATACAAGGCATGATTTTCAAGCCAAGGACAGTGATGACCTCCCTTCCTCCTTGTCACAAGGAAACAGGCTTTTTAACTTCCAACCTTCCCTGACCAAATACATGAGAAGGGCTTCAGTGGTCACTGAGACATGAATTTGCTTCCTAAAAAATATGAAAATTAAGGTTCCTAAAAAGAACCCAGAATGGGGATAAAGGACCTGTGAGGTAGTAACAAAATTAGATGGTTAGTGAATGCAAGTTAGCGAGTGGATCTTGTCCAAAATGCAAATGAATTGGAGGATAGCCTGGCACATACATCCAAGCAGATTCCTCAGACTTTCACCTTCAGTTCACCAAACAGCTGGAAGGGCTGGAACATACAGGCTTACCACAGAATAGGGGTGTTGGTTCCATCACTGTCAAACCCACTTAGACCCCAACAGCAGGACCAAGGAGGCCAACAAGGTAGTGATAACTCTAGGCAAAACCCCTCTAGGTACAGCTTAACCTCCAGCCTGCACTCAGCAGCTCATGGACTTCCCAATCCAGTGGTATCATGAGTCAGCCTTGCCATTTTCTCAGAGCTATCAAATCCTTGTGATTTAATTCCCTGGGGACTAACAACTCACCCAGGGTGCCCCTTCCTGTGCTCTCATTAGCCAAAAGAAAAGCTCCTGCTGCTCAGAGGGAGCTCTTGCTCCAGCCACTTATCTTGGGCTGACACCATGACTTAGTTTAGGTTGCAAAACCCCCCATGTGCATGTTAGAATGAGTTTAAAAATACTCCAGTGAGTTTCAGGAGTGGCAGAAGCCAGAAAACAAAAATTTTCATTTCCTTTTGGTGGCAGGCAACTCTCACAGCATGAGCTCAGCTGCTTTATCAAATCAGCAGCACTTCTGTCCATCATCCTCACATTAGACATGTGTACAAAACATATACAAAAAATGTATTTGTTTTGGTTTAGGATAAATTTGAGAGAAAAATTTTAAAGGGGATTTTTAGAAAGTAGGTTTAAGTTTTTGGTTTTTTTAATTAGCTTGGGAAAAGATATTTTGTAGAAAAGTGGGAAAATTGTTTATTTAATAGATAATTATTAGTATAAAAAATGAAGAATAACAATAAATTTTTTGTGGCTTTAAAAGATGATAAATTCTGAAAGTTTTTTGTGGTTTGTAGTTTGGTTTATTTAGTTTTTTATTAGTTTTTTTGGTTTTGGAAATGTTGTGGTTTAGGTTTGGCCAGGTGAGTTGGTGTTTTTTTGGGTGTTTAGTTCAGAGTAGGTTTAAATAGTTTTAAGAAAAGGAAAAAAATTATAGTTTAGGAATTTTTTTTGTTTGGTTAGTCAAAAAGTACTTAAAGGTAAAGGAGAGTTTTGTTTTGTTGTTTGTGTGGTACATAATATAATTTAGGAGTTGGAATGTGGAGGAGTGAGAGCAGTTTTTGAAAAAAATTGTGTGGGGTAATTTTGGTGTTTTTTTTGTTTTTAGAATTAGTTTAAAAGGTGTAAAATTTATTTTGGGTTAAATACATGAATGGGGATATAATTTAGTATTATAAACTTATTTTGGAATATTTTATTTTTATCCTGTTAATTATTAAAATTAATATAGTTAAAATTTTATAAATATATATTCTATATACTATATAGAATGTATAGCTATATATAGATAGATAATGGTAGTAACATCTAGTAAATAGTGATATTTATATATAGTTTTTATTTAATAATTAGGTTTTTCTTGGTATATATGGTGTAGTTTTATTTTTTTGTATTAGTTATAATGTGTAATTTGGTTTTTGAGTAATGATAATTTTATGAATGGGTCTGTTTGTATTTGAGGTAGAATTATTTAAACTTTTTAAAATAAATTTTTGATATGTGTCATTGGTATTTTGGTTTTGATTATTTTATATAGGGGTTTAGATTGGGTAGGGTTAGTTTTGTTGGTGGAATTTTGGATGTTAACTAGGTGTTTTTTGTAAATATTTTGAAATTTTAAAATATTTTTTATTTAATGTTTAAAGGTGGTTTTTAATAGTTTATTGTATTTTTAAAATTTTGTTTGTAGTTGGTATACGATAGGGGATATGGTATATTTATTTCATGTTATGGTTTTTAGTTTAGGTGTTGATAAGATTTTTTTTAAAATCAGTTTTGTTGTTTGATTTAATATTTTAAGGGTATTATATTTTTAAAGGATTTATTTTTTAAGGTTTAGGATGGTGTTATGGGTTGCAATGTGAGGTATAGGGCAGGTTTTTAGTTATTTTGTGGTGGTTTTTATTATTGTGAGTATATAAAGTTTATTGTGGGGTGTTTGGGGTAGTGTGATGCAGTTAATTTGTTAGGATTTTATATTTATATTTGGTTTATTGTTTATATTTCAGGGGTTTTAATTGTTTGGTTTGTTTGATGGTAGTATATGCTTTATAGTTATAGATAATTTGAGAAATAGTTTATGATTAAATTTATTTTTTGGTTTTGTATTTATTTTTAGATGGTAGTTTTTGAGGATTTGTGGTATTGTGGGTTTATTGAATTAAGAACAATTTTTTTGTGTCATTAATTTAAGTTTTTGATTTTTTTTTGGTAGTTTATTTGTCGTTTTGGTGTTTTTTATTAGTTTGATTTTTGGGGATATGGGTATTTAATAGGTGGATTTGTATAGTTAGTTTTTTATTTTGGTAGTGATATTTTTTATTTTTAATAGTTTAAATGGGGGTTTTTAATGTTAATTAGGGCTTTTTTAGTCATTTTTATAGAGTATTGGTTATTAGTTATGAATTAGTGTAGAGGTAGAGTTTTGGGGGTTTTTAATAATGTTTATGCTTAGTTGAAAGGTTTTGAGTTTAGTAAGTTCATTTGATTTATGGTTTTTTTAGTAGCTTTTGTAAGTTGTATGGGTTTTTTATATTAATGTTTTAATTTTTGTCTTATTTTTATAATGTGATAAGAATTATTAGTTTTATTTTTATAATGTGATAAGAATTATTACATAAATAGGAATCCATTATTTTTATAATGTGATAGGAGTGATTTCCACTCTTTTAGTAAAAAGAGTGCAATGAGATTTTTTTGTTGGTGGCTGGTTGTATGGTGGAGGTTTTTTTAGCTTGTGTTATTTCTTTTTGGTTTTTTTTTAATGATATTAAAGTTTTTATATTTAGGTTAATTTGTCATTATTTTTAAAAGTTTAGAGTGATTTAGTTTTTTAATATGGGTGTGTTGTGTGATGAGGGTAACTGATTTGTTTTATGTGGTGTTGGTGGTATGGTGGGTAGAGGGAATTTTTGGTTTGAATATTTATTTTAGTATTGGCTGGTGGGGTGTTAGGAGGAGTTGTATTTTGTTGTTGATTATTTTTGAGGAGGTTTGGCTTTTTTATGGATTGTTAATTTTTTTTTTGTTGGAACGTAGTTCGTTTTGGATTTTTTGTTATTTTGGTTTTAGAATTTCAGTGGTTGGTTTTGAGTTGTATTAGGTATTTTTTGTTAAAGATTTTAGGATAAATTATGGGTTTTGGTTGTAAAGTAGAGCATGTTTTTTATATTTGGGTTTGATTTGATTGGGTTAAGGGTTATTGTATGAGTGATTTTTTGTTTGTTTGGGTAAAGGTTTGTTGTTTAGGGTTTAATTGGAAAGTAGGTTTTTTGTGGGTGAGTAGGTAGAGAGGGTTTATAATTTGGTTGTATTTAGGAATATATATTTTTGAAAAGTTTATGGTGTTTCGGAAAGTTTGTGGGTTGTTTTTTGCTTGGTGGAGATGTGATTTTGCTGATGATATTGGTGGGAATTTGATGTTCATTTTGTTATTTTATTTTTAGGAATTGGATTTTTTGAAGTTTTTCAATTTTGTTTACTTTTTGATGGTGAAATTGGTTTTTAGGAGAATTTGGATGATTTTTAAAAATATTTTTATTGTGCTTTTTTATATAATGATGTTATTGATGTATTGTAGATGTTTCGGAGTTTTATTTTTTTTAGTGTAGTTTGGATTAGTTTATGGTAGATGGTGGGATTGTGTTTTTATTTTTGGAGTAGTTGGTTATAGGTGTTTTGTATATTTATTGTAAAAATTGTGTGATAGAGATAAAATTTGAGTTATTTTTGGATAAGAGAATAAGTTTAGAGATTAGAAATATATGAAGGTTTTTGTTTTGAGAGATTATGATTTTAAGTAATATAGCTATTGATTGCTTTATTTTATTATAGAGTAAGTATAATTAAATGCAATTAGTATAGGGTTTTTTATTTTTTGGATTATGTGTACAAAAATGTATTGGCAATATTAATAGCAGTAGATTACTTTGTTGTTTTGGATTTTAATTTGGAGTTTTAGTATGTTTGCGATGGTAGTGCTTAGTGGTGGAGTTACTTTAAGGTATGATAGTCTATACTTAATTTTTAGGTTTTTTAGATTTATGTATGTTAAATGGGGGTTGTTGAAGAGTGAGTGGGTTTTATTGATTATTTTTTTGGCTTTTAGTTTATGGATTATTTTGTGGATGGAAATTATGGCATTTTGAGCTGTTTTGTACTGTTGGCAGTGCACTGTCGAGGTGGCAACTGGTATTTGTTGTTTTTTTATTTTAAGGAGTTTTAGTGTAGATTTTTTTTTTATAGTTTAGGTAAGGTGTTTAATTCCTTAATGCTCTTTGTTTTTACAGCCACTATCTCAAAAACTTACTTGAGTTTTTTTTTATTTTTGAAATATTTCTTTGGAGGAAGTCTATGCCTAAAATGCATGGGGCTTCTGGGCTAGTTACAATAGGGTGTTTCTTTTATTCATTTTTAGTCAGGGTCATATCAGTACATCGCTTTACATTGCCCTGAACAAACCCAAGGCAAGACTCTGCTCCTGTGTTGTTCAGCTACTCTCTTGCAAAAAAACCTCCTGCCATGTTTCTGAGTCAGTTCTTTCTCTTTATTACGCACAGTAGCTTAGGAATAGTGGTTTCAAAGTTTGGTTCACCCCTTTGTCCAGCCTGCAAATCAATCTAGTGAATGGTTGCAGTGGCCCAGGACACAAAACTGCAGTAACAGTGCTAGTGCCCTCTTTATGCTATGGAAGTGGTTTATTTCTCTCCTGCTTT
>NW_005054299.1:2878452-2904465 GCF_000277835.1 Geospiza fortis
TGAAGAACAAAATTTTACCTAAATCATGTGTGAGGAGGTTGTTACACAAAACAAAAATGTAATCATGTATTTTTTCTTTTCATGACTCCAAGTTCCCCAGTACACTGTAACAAACACTATATTATTGACCATTTGTCAGATATATAGAGTAATTGAAGGGATTATGGTTTTTTTTAACTTACTACTTATTGTGAAAATCTAATTATCTTGGATTCAGGTGCTTGAATGCTTTAGGTTCTTATCTCATCCTGGGAGAGGAAAGGGAAGACATTAGAAATGCACTTATTTATCTATTTTAGAACCAGTTTTAGTGGGTAGGAGGACAGAGAAATGAAGGAATCACCTTTAGTCTGGTACAGCTTTGGCTGATATACTTCTTTTTTCCCTTCCTTACAGTATGTAGATGAAGAAGATCTTGTCAATGTCATCAAAGGCTTCAGCACCGTCACCAAAGAGCACACCACATTCACTGACACCCACCTCTGAAGAACAAAACCAGCTTTTCTAGAAAATGGAAGTGGGTAACTTGCCAAAAGCAGCCTGCATGGCCTTTGCAGGCAGGGATAGGGCTGCTGTTTCCCCACCCCTTGCCCTGGAGTTAATTGATAAAACTGGTTTTTGGGAGGGGACTGGGGAGGGAGGGTAAGTTGGCCTTTTTCTCAACATCCCTTTCACTGTATAGTAAAAACTGTGAGCTAGCACTGACACCTCAGAAAGGAAAGAGAGTAGTTTGACAATCCCTCAGTCATACTGTAGTAAAAGACTGAAGGAAGAGGCTCCCATCTTTGTCTCTCATCCAGCTTTCCCAGCTGAGGAGGGTTGTAGGGGCAGGGGAGGGAGGGAGAGGGGCAGGGCAGCATGTTTGGTAAGGAAAAGTCTTTTACATGTCCAAAAACCAGCATGTGGCTAAAAGGGGCCTGCATGGCCAGATGTCCATGTTTTCTCCTGGCCTGACAGAGCTCCACCACAAAATTGTGTTCATGCACAGGTGAATAAACAGCACTGAAGGAATTCTTATGAAGTTGTTGTAGCCTTTGTGTTCTCTCACTCCCTCTTCCCCTCCCTCTCAGCTCAAGTTAAAAAACCCAACAAAACAGGTCATTAATAAATGCTGAACTCCCAGCACACTTTTTCACTTGCTGTCACATCCTTCCTTTCTGCTTATGTATTGCTAATCCACAGGCAATAAAATTTGTTCACCATCCGCAGTAAACTAGGTGCAAACAGCAAGCAGCCAGTGTGACACAGGTATGAAATACCATGTCAAGGCACTTGTAATTGAGAATTATTACACCATGACAGTAAACCTACTCCCATATTCATCTCTGTCCTTTTTCCAGAGAAAGTGACAAGGAAGCCCTCAAGAGGCTGCCAGTTGTGTGTATTCTGCTAAGCATATTTTTATGCATTCTCTCAGTCACAATCAGCAAAATCCATCATCTGATACCACACATTTTCAGAAAGTACAAGCAACACTCCTCTGGCAATTTATTTGGACAAAGAGGCAAAATCATATGCTATTTTGGATAGCTTCCTCCTTAACCTGCACAAAACATTTCAGATATCAGACAGCAGCATAAAGAGCAAGGATCCCGTTCATTAAACAAGACCACAGAGGCAGCTCTGTGAATTAGGCAAAATCCACCCAAGACAGCAGCAGTGCTGTAGAACAACGTGCAGCTGCATCTAAAGGGCATCCTCTGCTCAGCAACCAAGTTTTCCTTTAGCACTGTCCCTTTCCCCAAAACAAAAATAATGACAACGTATCACATGCCTGACCACATTTACGCAAGAATGCACAACAATATTTTGGACCAAGTACCGTACTACATTTTGGAGCATTACATAAAGCCACACATTGATGTGGACAACCCTTCAAAGCTTTGGCAGCAGCTAGGAACTTTCTCATAACCTTACAAGTTTTATTCTGAACAGAATAAAACAGAATATTTATATGAGAACAAAATCTCACTCAAGAAACAACCCACACAATGTAACATCATGCCTGCTACCAGCCAGAGGGCACCTGCACCTTGTTTTTCCACCAGACACATTTTCACAAGCCATAGTCTTGGCAGGATGAGTCATTCTTCCGGTGCCGTGGTGAAGCAGCTGTTCTTGTAGGTGATGGAGAAGCTGCACCAGGTAATTCAGGCCCACCTTCAGCAAGGACTGGTGCCGAGGCCAGGAGAGGCACTTTCTTTCTTCCCAGGAAACCAGCTCCTTCAAATCCCATTTTCTTTTTGCTTTCTGCTTTGGTTTCATTCTCTTCTTCTGGTCCTCTTCTTTTGAGATCCAGAGAATTCTCTGGCAGGCGGTGAACCTCTGTGCTGCAACACCCACCTGCATCTGTCACGCCTGTGCCTCGCACTTCAAGTGCTGTTGACTGGACTGCCTTCCTCTCAGCAGCACTGCCCTCAGCTGTTGCCTTCCTGGCCTCTGTCTGGCTTGAATTCCCATTTGCAGCAGCTGCCTTTTCTGTTGGGCTTTTGCTGGATAGGTTAAAAGCCTGGAAGTCCCGGTAGCTGTGAAAGCTCTCTGTCCGCCTTGCTCTTGCCAAGAGGGGGCTTTCTCTGTATGGCCTCACAGAGCCATATGTGGCTGTTTCGTGGATTGTTTCATGGTGCTGCAATTGGAGGCTTCAGAAAACACAAGAAGAGCAGATGTTAGGCTGAGAACAGCAGCCAGTTCTTCTGCACACCATTGCTCCCACCGACCACTGCAATTACCACTACAATAGCAATACACTCATCACAGCCGCCACACAAAGGCTTCCAGATCACTTCAGATTCTCAGAGGATACTTTGGTCTGCACACTTACAAACCAGTAGAAATCAAGGAGTACATGTATGTAGTTTAAGCCACTTAGGGCATTAATTTAGAGGCTTAGCTACAGCCTTCAATTCACCAAACCTGTTTGCCTACCTGAAAAGCAAAACCTTCGGTGTCTGCGGCCGGTGCCACCCTTGGTGACCTACCTGGAATTAGATTCCCGAAGCCGGTTTGGCTGAACAACTGAAGTGGCAGGACTGATGTTGGGTGTGGCACAGCGAGATGTACTCAAGTCACACTGGTCAAGCAGCTTGAGCAGCTCTTCCTCTGTGGGGCCACCAACGTCTGCAAGAGAGAGCAGGTCAAGGAGGCCAAGTCAATTTACTGCAGTCAGGCACATCTGAGGACACAAAAAAGAACCACACCACAGTCCTGGCATAACACAACTTACCTTTGTCTTCACTCTTATTAACCATGTCCATAGCTGTGGTCAGGTCCCACATCTGGATGCTGCCATTGGAATGTCCAGTGAAGAGGTAGCGGCGTGGCCGGGAGCCCATCCTGCTGGATCCTTCACATTCTCGCACAGTAAATGATGAGATGGTAGTGCAGTCAACTGCCTGGATCTCACAGATCCTACAGGAAGAGAAATCCCAAATTACCTGAACGATTGCACCAGGCACAGCTTGGCCACTGAAGTCAGTACTGGTTCATTCATTTTCTGAGAAGGCACCAAACTTGCCATCAGAAAAAGACCTTTTCTCCAGATGAAATTCCTTCCCTTCCCCTGCATGACTGGCACACTGCTCAGCTGCAGACAATCCCTTCCCACCCTCAGTCCATCTGCACTCTTATTGCTTGTTTATTAGGCAGCCCCCACATGTTCTATGTCCATTTGCTATGATAAGAAAGCTGAGGGTCTCATAACAATGACAGAAACCAGCCCCTCCACATGCTAGACACTCTAGGAAACTAACCTGCAGAAACAGCCCATTTAACCACAAAAGTTATACAAAAAGATATACAAAAAATCCAAAGATGATGTATCTATAATGTAGATGTTATCTACAAAGATAACTTTTGTCATATCACAATTGCAATTTCAGTTGTCATGGCAGACCTCCATTGCTTTTTTCCCCTTTATTTTAGAAGCTTATGAGGAGTGATGAGAAGAAAAGGACTCCCAAAACTAAGCTGCTCATGCTCTGGGTAGTTTGTTTTACTGGCCCTTTGTAGTGAACTTTTCACCCAAGAAATGCCAAAATAAGTCATAGTGTTGAGGCATTAATGTTTTCATCCAGATTCAAAGTTTAATTAGGCAAGAGTTGCAAAAGTGAAGCATAGAACTGAGATGAATTGTCCTTTCTGATCTCTTGTCATCTTCCTAGCCTAACAGGAAGAAAAGCAGCTGTGGATTTGACAACATTTTTTTTACTCTGTTGGCAGCAATGTTAGTAGAATATTATGAAGTCAAGCCTAAGAAAATAATTGAATAGATGACCTAGAAAACAGTACCTCCATTTTAAAGGTTCTAATATCTTCAAGGATGCAAAGAAAGACAGAAACCCATTTGTAAGCAGCGTAATCCCTGCCACCAGCAACTTCAGCATTAGTTTTAAAATTAAATGTTAGTATGGTACCATGGTTGAGAGTCACATGTTCTGTAGAAGCACAGAAATGTTTGTTTTGTGAGCTCCATCATGAAGTGAGTCTCTGATATCAGACTTCTCAAAAAGCCTTTGAGGTTATAGGAATCATTAAGTAATAGTTCTGTTACTGGCACACAGACAGAGTTCAGCCAGAGCTGTCAAGCATTGTAGAAGACTGTTATGTGCAACTGCATGCACTCAGCATGGAGCGGGGAGACATCACCACTTGAACAGGCTTAGTCCTGCCTCTTTCCCACTTAAAACATGGATGTACCTTTTCCCAGTTGAAGACAGCCTTACAAACAGCTTATTTGTAATGGGAACAACTTTTTGGATAAACACCTGTTGGTCATCACGTTCACCAAAAGGTCCTAGAGGAAAAAATGGAAAGATCACTTGTTTGTTTGTTTCAATCCCCTCAACTTTTCCCCCCAAACAGTTCTGAAGACCCAGACTCATATGAGTATGACCACTGCAATTTTAAAGTATCAGGAGCAGGAAGCCAAAGATCACCAGTAGCTAGCAAAAGCCATCCAATGGTTAGCAGTCTCTACAGATCCAAATCAGTTTTTGTTGTTCTAAGGGACACCCATTCTTAAGTTTGCTGTGTGTTCTGTGTGTTCCTGAAGGAATTACTATGTCAGCACAAACCCTACATTAGGTCTCTATAATAACAGTAAGTAATTTGTTATTTTGCAGCTCCTACATGTCTAAAGGCTTCATCAGATTTCTTGCAACTGACCCCAGCCTGTGTTCACAGGGCACCCTATTCATCAAAGGTTCATTTGCAAGGCTCAGACCACCAAGAAATCTAAACTACCTGTCTACCCATATTTACCAACACTATTCCTTCAGTACCTTGCTACAGCATTGTGCTAGCACCCTTTGCCTCTGCAGTTGCAAGGCTTCAGTGAACTTTGTCACCACTTCAAAGTCATTTAAGAATTTTTTCCATGCTTTGTTTAACTCCAGCTGAACAGTGAGCTAGAATTTGCAGTAGACCAAATGTTTGCTATGCTCATCTGCTTAATACAGTCTCCTTTCCTGTGCTTTCTCTCATTCTCTAGTTAAATCAGAATTGAAATGCTACATCAGTTTGCTCAAGGAAGAGATATAGTATCTGTGTTCCAAAGGCTTTTTTGTCTCTTTTTCTGTCATTCAGAGTAAGTGTACTCAACCTCTATAGCCTAAATAATAACTCCAAGTCAATCTTACAGATCCTTGCCATCATTTCAAAGGGAGAGCAGTGTATAAGAGCTTACACCCATTGTCTTGCATATTATAGGGCTGAAGGTCTGTTAAACCATTTTATGACTAGTGAAGGTACAGGCACAGCACAAACCAGAGACATCTTACCAATGTCATTTCCAGAGCAGTAACTGCCATGACTCTCTGCTTCCTCCAGGGATAAGATTTTGAATGATGCCAGAGGGGTTGAGCCTGGCTGAGTGGAAATCATACCCCGGAACCGAGTCACAGTCCATGTCCGGACATGGTTGTTATCAGCACAAACTAGAAAGGAAAAGATGTGCATTTACAAGGGATGACAAAACATTTAGATAAACTTCTCTAATGATCATCTATATGGATAGTATTTCAAGACTGAATGATCAACAATTTAGTCAATGTGAGGTCACACAGCATCTCCAGACAATTTTCTAACAGTCTACAAATTCTTGCTGACGTCCTATTTTCTAACAGTTTTGTTTCTTCACTCAGAAATTGAAAAGACTGAGATAAGTGCAACACCAAACTAAGGTCTGGTCTAGCACCAATAGCCTACAGCCCCTTTCAGTCCCCTGTGTGCAGATGCTAGGACAAGATGTCATGAGAGCAGCCTGGCAGCAGAAGCCTCCTCACACAACAGCCCTATTCCATTGAATTCATTTATTAACTCAGTTTTGTACATAGAGATGTGCCCTTTCCTGGTACTGAGGGTTTAGCAGCAACTTGCAGGGGAACAGATGACCTCTGGGCTCTTTATTTGCAGTATAATCAGATATCGTGTTCCTGCTCCTTTTTTTTAAATAACAGGATAGCAGCAAGATGTAAACCAGTTCTCTGCCATGCCCTTGCTGCTGGATTCTAGATGAAATAGATTTTTACAGAGGAAGGAGTGACTGTATCTTCTCTGCAAGTAAGACACGTTCCTAAGCATAAGAATAGCACAACAGACACTGGGAGACTGCAGAGAAAAGAAACAGAGACAGCCCTTTGAAGTCATAGGAAGGCTTTTTCTTGGGCCCAGGAGGAGATGGTGCACATTTTGCTGCAGCCCAGAAAGCTCCTTAAAGGCTGTTAAAAGAAATCTAGTGCTGAAGGACCTGCACACAACAATAAAACTTGACATAGATAGATTTGTTTACAAGCCCTTTTATTTCAACAAATGGCAACCTTCAAATAAGACACAAATGAAAGAGTGAGTTGTTCTACTATGTGGTCAAATAAAACTTGGGCCTTTCAACTGCTAACGGCTTTGAAGGAAGCTTACTTTAATAAAGAGGGTCCAAGCAAATCTAGCCCTTCTCTTATCCCCAGATCTGTCCAACTCATTTCTATCACATGTGGGAATGATGCAAGTTACAGAGCATAGCATACAAATACTGCATTGCTCAGGAGGAGGGGAGAACCACCAGTACCCATCTGTGCACGCATTACCTGACACGAGGTGTTTCTCTGAGAGCATGATCTTCGTGACAGGGCTTCGATGAACCGTGAAGGTCTGAAAGAGCTGAGGGCCAGACCCGACAGTCTCAGGGTGCTGCACAATCACCCTCACTGCTCCAGAGCTGGTGCCATATGCAATCTCAATCCAATTGCCACTTACACCTACAACAAGCAAGAGCACAGTTGTTTCCCCAGGAATAAAAGCTAGGCTTATTGGGGGCCAGGGAAGGAGACAGCAGAAAACAGTATTTCCAAGCTTCCACAGTAAGAAAGCTATGTTTTTTAAACACTCATTATTTACCCCTAAACACTTTGCCACTAAAATGACCCCAGGTTTGTTTGATTCCATACTACATGCTTCAACAGTGTCTTAACAAAAGCCTCTTTTCCCATTCTCTCCTCCCTCCTGAAAGAAGAAATGGATGAAGTCATATAGTCAGATATTTTGGCACTCCTCTAAGTGACATGGTCTATAGGTGCCATGTAACATTTATTTTTCTGCTTTAGTTGGAGGCAAATGGGAAAGCAAAGCAAAACAGAAAGAATTACAATTAAAAAGTCACTGTGGTATCTATATTATTAAGTGAAAGTAACGACTTTCTCCCAGTCTGGGCTCTTTTGAGTTTTACTTTGCTTTGGGTTTTTGTTGTTGTTATTGTTTCTCTTTTTAATTTAAAAGATAACTGCACCATAATTAAAAAAAGCATCATCAAGCTGCATATGGAAATGTATCTTAGCTTATTGGTTATAAAGTCAGACACAGCAGCAGGGTTGTGTCTCCCCCTTGCCCAGTCCAGCACAAACTATTTCAGCAAATACAATTTATAACCTAAGTGCCTCTCTGGTGCAAAGAGCTTAAAACCTACCAAGATACATTAGGCACAAGCATTAATATAGGAATACATGTAAGTATATGTACCTATTTATACAGATTACAGGTGTAAGGGAAAACAGCTGTGCCTAGTGTTCATCATTCATTTGAAGATGATAAATGAAGAAAAATTCTTTGTTTATGTCAAGGCCTACCTTTAACCCTGCTAAGCACCAAGGAAAAGGAAATAGGAAAAGTCCATTTAGAAAACAGAAAAGCACATTTCTAACAAACTCTCAGTGAAGAGACAGTGGTAGAATACTGACTTGTTTTAGGTGTGAGGTAGACACTGAGAGCTGTTATAGCATCATTGGAGGGATCATGGTACAATTCTGTCACAAGAAGATCATTGTCTTTCATTCGAAGTGGGAACTTCTGCATGTCTGTGGGGAGGAGACATTTACTCTCATTAGACAGAGTTGTTCTGATGCAACTTAAGTCAGCTAAAGAGTGTAAAAAATCAGTAGCACCTCCTTTTTATTCCACCTTGCTCCCATTTCTTACCTATATAGTAGATAGAACCATTGTTACAGCCCAGCAGCAGGAAAGACCCAGCAGTATCATAGCTTGTGATAGGAACAACATCCTGAACCTAGCAGAAATAGAAAGGAAAAAATAATCAAATCAAGAATTTAGGTTGTTACTTCCTCAGTTTTCAGACATTTTTGGTGTATTTTGTTGAACATCATTTGAGTTTGGTACTGGACTGAAGCCATTGTGCACACACTTGCATGTACAATGGCATTCTTGAAGTACTGCATATTCCTCTAACAAACTGGATCTGAAGTCCTGGAGTTCAGCAGTCAAATCAGCACAACTGCTCTGGAACATCCTTCTCTGTGTGAAGGAACACAGCTTCGAGAGTTGCACCTACACCATGTCTTCAAAAGTAGATTTTTTCCCATGTGCCAGTGAGTGTGTTTCACCCTTTCTGTCCTCTCCCTTCTTCCATTTCTGAGAAGTCCTCAAGAGATTTCTGGACCAAGGAACTAGATGTTACCTCTCTATGCCTTCTTTCATCCCAAGTCTTATCCCTCTGCCAAACTGTGGAAATCTCTGCCTCTAGCAGATACATAATGAGGGGTAAAAATTCTTGTTCCATTACAGTTTCTCACTTCCAGCACACCATGACACCAAACAAACTGGAAGACAGCCCTGTCATATTTTACCTACTGATCTACAGCTGAAGGTGAGGGATTACACATGTCCTTTCTTTGCCCTCTAGGATTAAAGGAGTGCTTATTCCTCCAAGTGGGACAGAGATTTCAAGCAAAGAAAAAGTTTAGCTTCTCCTAGGTAAAGTGTACTATTTCAAACAATTATTTTTTGCTTCAGCACTGAGGAGGAAAAAGCCAAAAGCCACTTTATCCAGAGCACTCAAACATGTACAGTGTCATGGCATTTGTCCTGTACTCTCTGTTTCAGTCAGTTCACTTAATAGACCTTGAATACTAATTAATGGACATTTCAGCCCAAGTTCTCATTTCTCTCTGACCAGCATCATCCTTCCAATTGCTACAGAGACTTGAAAAATCATTTGCAAAATACTTACAATGGATCAGCCGGAGAAAAGCAAACAAATGAACCAAAGAAACTTCCCCACATCCCAAAAAGCCTCTAAACCAGTACCCCTTCCTAACTTAAGGATGGTCTGTAGGCACCTAAAAGATTTTATCTTCTTTCCTTCTGCAGCAGAAATAATTGCTTAGTGTTCCTAGATAGGAACACCAGAGGTGACTCAGCAGCTGCCATCGGCCAAGATGTGAACTTTCATTAGGAAACAACATTAGAGCAACCCTGTACAACAGTAAAGCATGGCCAGTGAGAATCCTCACTTCGCCTAGTAGGATTTTCTGTCCCACTCTACTGCTTTATGTTACCTCTTACTCTACAGCACTTAATATTCTTCTTTCCTTTAAGCTCTCCTTTGCTATGAATTCCATTACTAATGTATCTAGCACCCACAGCCTCCTTCTCCTCCTTTTAGCATGCAACTGAAACACTGCCAGAGGAATAAGTACTAGGGAAACCACACCACTAGCCTGCTCAAATCTCCAAGAAGGGAAGATGCAAGAACCAATAGGATGCAGAAATCAGAATCACATCTTCAAGGTGTAATACATCAGAGATCACCACATAAGGAAGAACAGAATTGCACAAATAAAAGTAGAACTTAGAAAGACATCAGCCTGAAAGAAGATGAAGTTGTTGCTCTGAAATGACATCAGCACACTGTTCTACAAAAACCTCTCACTGAAGGAAGTATGATTGCATCTTAAGTCCAGAGCTGTGGGCAACTCATGGAAAGCAGTCAGTTAAATATCAGATATTCTCATTAGGATTTTCAAGATTAACCCTGCCACTTTATATCTTTATGGGGTTCTTCAAGAAAAAATGTGTTCTAAAGGGATATTAAGATTTACAGGAAGATATTTGTGGATTGTTTTTTTTACTAGCAAAAGAGCCCAAGATACAGAAAGCACCTTGAAATGGTATTGGTTTGGGTTTTTTGTTTGTTGGTTTGGTTTTATGTAGGTGGGTTTTGTAAGTTTTGTGTTTTGTTGACTTTGTTTGTTTGTTTATAAAAGGAGCTATTCTCATCCTCTTGAAAAAAAACATCCAAAATGTTTTATAGACAATATAAACTGGTATATATATATAGACAATATAGACTGGTATATAAGCCTCTCAAAGATTTCCTACTCTTCAGTAAGAAATGCATTCACCAAAGGAATAGTCAGTCAAACTGAGAAACTTTTCAGATGATCAGAAAGATTTCTGTGGCTCTCCCAGAAACAAAGATGATGAATGGGACATCAGGTTTTATTTCTTATGACTTGCTCCTTTAGAAAATACTATTAAATACCAGCTTGCCACATAGCATTAAGTTGTTCCTTAACAAAAGATTCTGAAAGGCATCAGTAGAACTTTAAATAAATAAACTTTAAATGTTTTGTTTGATTCAAGGCCATACGAACCTGTCTGTCTCTGATGCAGAAGCAGAGTTATCCCACACCTATTATCTATGGTATTTGTTACCAGTACTGTCACTTAAGAGTCAAATCAGAACTTAGTCAGCAAACAGTGCAGCAGCCTCAGGTCAGTTCTGCCTCTTGAGATTTGCAAGACACTTTTGGGTTTTTCAGTGCATCCACGTTTTGTGCCACAAAGGTGTACATCCAGCTGCATTACAAGCTTTGTTATTTGAATACTGGACTGTTTCTCAGACTCATACTGACTCCATGGATTTCTCTATTTAATGTGAATTCTGACAACAGGAATCAGTGCAGCCAGAAGCACCCACACACAAGGCAGGCATCATAAAGTACAGTCATGTATTTTTGTTGACAAAGAGTCTCCTATTGTAAAACAGTTTTGATTTTTACAAAGTTAGTAATCCATAAAGAAGTTTAAATACACTGGTACTTGACATTTATTACCCCAAACCACACCACATCCTTTCATTTGAAAGCCTAAAAAGCATGCTTCTTAGCAACACCAAACAAATCAACATTCTGCTCACAGGCACAATACCCAGGTGATAAATTCCACAACACAAGTTCAGGCTGAAAACCCTATGATGAGCATTTCCCACATGCTTTTTAATTATTTTATTCTCTTTTTACTAGAGAGGCATTCCAGCTTGTAAAAAGTGATGTGGAACATTGAACAGACCTGCCAGTGCTGAGTCACAGCGTTCCACACTCCAACTTTCCCTGTATGGCTTGTAGCCACCAACTGGTTGCCAATGAAGAAGAGAGCATCTACAGGCACTCCAAGACTGAACACTCCTGCAAGAAATTAAGAAGCTGTGAAGCTCATCTAAAATAAAGAGAAAACCACAGTAACAATGGAATCTCTCCATTATTATCACATCACATTTATTCCGTAGCAAGTAAAGAACAGCCAAAACTGGGTTTGCAGTGGGCTAGGTGAGGCACCATGCATACAGTAAACTGGGTTCCAAGGAATGGCAGTATGATGTCATCTCTGCTAATAGCATCGTTGTTTGGAAAGGAGAAAAAAGGCAAGAGAAGCTAAAAGAGCCTTTATGAAATATACAAACATTTTCCTACAGCCATCAAGTTCTCAAATGGCTTTAAAATAAAAAAAATTATATTACAGCAAACAGGAATTTTTGTTGTTTTGTGGGTTTTTATTTAGCTGTGACTATGAAGCATCATTTAAGAAGCAGTAATTTCATGAGTTTTGCAAATTTGTGCCATACTAGTTTGCAATTACCTGTTAAAATATTACAAATTCTTGATGTTGGCTTTTTTGTAAGTCCAGTCAAGTAAAAATATTTTGAAAATGGATTTCAGGCTACATGTATATGACTACAAGGCTTCAGTCTTATTCTTTGGAAAAGACTGAACAACTCAAATGTGACCATATTTGAATACGTTCTAATTTCTCTTTTGGTAGAAATACTTGAACTCAGAAAAATAAGCAGCTGGCAAAAGTCTACTTCTTTCTTTTCAGTCACAGGTCTTTTATTTGGTTGCAGTCCATAAGCAGAGAGTACAGGCTAACAGGCTCTTAAAACTTGAAGCTACACAGGGAAGCAGTTTCACCAATCATCACATACTATTCAAATTTGGAAGATAAAACTTACCAGCAAATAAATGCTGGCCTTCCAAGTAAAGGAAATATGTCATCAAGAACATCTCACTTAATAAAAATCAGCACAGTGCAGCTCTTGACAGGCATTGATGGCTGTGGTTGTAGTTGACCCTGACACCTGAGGCCTTCCACAAAATTGATCCTTTCTTTAAGGCTTCCAAGTCTCATCATAGATCCAACATGAATAACTTTAACTGAACTGTGGACTTGGATAGCAGACAATATTTTGTACCACTTATTGGCCGTGTATTTAAAAGTTACAGCATACTCAAAAGGTCTGAGGTAATTTCCAAGTTTGCCAGCTATGAAGTCCAGCAAATGGCAGTGTAATTAACTTGGTTTGTAAATAATTCTAGGCTCTTTTTTCTGCCTGGTAAGTACAAAAATACTGAGGATACATTAAAAACACCAAAACGTCAAGCTTCACTCACAAATTTCCTATTGCATCCTGCTCACTCTATACGTTTATATTACTTCTCACTAATATACCTTAACTGCAGCAGATAGATGTTGTCAAAACAGGAGTATCCAATAGCTGGAAAATTCCTCAACATCGTTTAGGACAAATTCAAATGAACAGACTGTCATTCCCACACAAGTATCAGCCCTCTGTAACATCCAAGAAGGAATCTGAGGAAGTCGTTTTAATTATGGTGCGAAACCATTTTCCAGGGCACAATACAATCATTCAATGCAGATAAGATTCAGCAGTACAGGGCACATGAAAAAGGCAGTAATAAAAAATCCACAGAAACAACTAGAATTGATTACTCCAGAGAAGGACGAGGTTCAAGGAAATCAAGGAAGACAGCTTGAATGGTCTGGAGGAATTTGAAGTGTCAGTCCTGCTTAGGCTCAACAATCTTGAGACTTGTCCACAGGGGAGACAACACTATATGTAATGACAGGCTCTTGTCCTAAGGGTCCCTCTCAGTAAAATAGTGCTTACAGCAGCAAGCCAGCAGCAGTGTCTTATGTAAGTAATATGGAAAGGGAGGAAAGCGCTCTGGGAGAGCTCTATCACAGAGATGCCAGCCCACACAATTTGCTGGGGATGGTGTTGCCAGGCTCCAGCAACTGTTTGGAACAAGTAGTTTCTTTCACAAGATGACAGCAATGTACTGTATCTCTAACACAAAGCAGCACTGCGAGCATTTGTCTCCACAAGGAAACAAAACAGTTATGTTCAAGCTACAACTATTAAACACAAGCATTTTTTTTAAACCAATCAACCTATGACCTATTATCCAAAAGAACAGCAGTACATTTTGGTCAATGTCATTCTGACTGGGAATTTCTTCCTGCAGGCACTTTCTGTCTGCTTCCCCCCTCCTCCTGCCCCAAGTGGAATTACTCTGTTTCACAGTGTCACTTGAATGCAGTACAGCCTGGTTAGCAAAAGTCCTTGCTTCAGTTTTGTTGCCATTTTCAGTCATAGTCTAAGCTATCAGAACTTTACGATACAGGCATATTTTAGAGTTTTTATTTGAACTAAAAGTCCACTTATGGTTTTTTGTGTCTCTTTGCACTTGATTTTTAAAAAATCCAAGGTGCTGCTTTTTGTAGCTTACTGCAAATCCCAAGGTAACCCAAGCAGCTAATTGAAACCAGAAAATGCAGGAGGAATGTAATGGCAGAGTGCTTAAAGCAATGCCTATTACAGGAGTACAGCTGTCACACCAACTCTTCCCTGTCCTTAAGATTCAGTCAACAGGAGCAAAGGAGAAGAAAAGGCTTCTCAGATCTGATAATTACTCACTGCATTTAATGGAGATAATTTCATATTCAACTCTTAGACACGCCTTTTGTATTTTTTTAAAAATACAATGGAATCTCCTTTTCCATTTTGCTGACCATGATTATATACAAGAACTCTAAGAGTCACAAATAAAGAGCAGTACACAGCTCATACAAGACCTTTGCCTTTCCCCGTCTTCAAATATGACTTAGCGTTTTCACACATTCATGCAGGGAAAAAAAATGCAACATCCATTAACATAGCTAGAAATTGCCTGAGAATCTGTCAAATAAGCTCTTCTTTAAAGGCACATGGGTCAAAACTTGAAATTGGTAATTTTGACTTTAATTAATGGCTACTATAATTCTCAAGGCTTCAACTCTGGAAATACATCTAATAATAAATTAGCTCAGCATTAACTTTCAGAGAAAAGCGCTCACATAACTAGACTGCTGCCACACTTGCTTAGCAGTATCCAGTGCCAGAGGAAACAGACATTACTGGCATAGCAGTGGTTATTCAAACACCAGGGATTAGGCTAGAGGAAGTTCCAAATACTGTTCCCTTCAGTGCCTCCCAAATTTGCCCTATATTTGAACAGCAATGACTCAGACAAGCCATCAGATAGTACCAGGGAATATTTACTTCAGGAAATGTCTTCTTGCTGTTTCTAAAGCTTACCATTGTGTGTCCTTCAGTGCCAAGGTGTATAAGCAGTAATTCCTGTACACTTAAAGGAATAGTGTGGGCTTTTTTCCTATCCCGACACCCAAGTTATAAACTCAAGAAATTTTCATCTTCCAGACTCCATTTATGAACCATATTTGACAGAGAACTGAAGTATTTTTGTCATCTCTATGCAAAAATGTGGCTTTAATAACACAAAGGAAAGAGCAGAATCACTTTGTATCTGGAGGCTTCCACCTCCAAAGCTTAGTTCCTTTGCACTATGGCCTAGATTCAAATGCAACTCTGGGGAAAACTTAAACTCTTAATTTGAATTTATACACAAATCCTCAAACTGAACAGTAAGTATTGGTTACTCAATGCTCTTTTATTCTCCATCTCTGACTTTGAGACAGGATTCCTGGTGCAGAACTGAAGGAAGTTAAAACTCTAACAGGTTGCTGCACTATAGCTTGTTTTGTCAATCTGTGAAAGTGAATACTGTACACCAGAAATCACACATACCTCAGAACAAGGTTTCAGACTTCCTACTAGTTAAACGCACACACACAAAAGAAAAAAGAAAACAGGTAATGATAGGTACCAATTTCACTGCCACTACCACCATCTTGAATGCTCCACAAGATAATGCTACTCTCCGAGGCAACTGCAACCATCTTGTCCTTGTCTCCATGAGGTCCTCCAACCACCTTGGCATTGAGAGCCACCCGCTCAATGGTCCAGTCCAGATAGGGACTGGTGAACACCTGCTGCCACCCAGATGACTCTTTGATTCTGGAAGGGCAAAGGGAACAACAGGGAGCAGATGTCAGAGACTCCAGAACAGATAGCACAGGCTAATCCTGAGCCAGTGTGGATGATTCAGTCTTATAGTCTGAGCCACAAACTTCAAATTCTAGTTAAGAACTATAGTCTACAAGAGCTGCATTTTCCCCCATTGCATTTTCCCCCATTATTTTGGTGCCTTGCAGCTGCTGGGCTTTTTCTTAATATAAGCACATCTGATATGAAAGTTATAAGATGAAGCCAAAAGCTTGGGCTAACAAACACTAGATAATGAGGTTCAGTGTAATACTTTACAAGAAAACTCTGTTAATCTCCTTATACATCGTGCAAGAAATCAAATCATGCTTTAAAACTCTCCTCTCCAGACACATTTTCTATTTATGGCGTATTGAAAGCAGATAACACTGAATTGACTGTAAGCTTTATTTTTAAAGAATAACTTCCCTACGCATTTTTAAGACTTACATGATGCAGGCACAATTTATCTTACTTAAATTCAGGCAATAATTTAGATACTTTGCAATGGAGCTAAAGCAGACTAGATCTCTGCAGTCAAGTTATAGAAAATTAAAAGCAAAAAGATATGTGTACTTTTTAGCATTGTTGCCATTATTTCACTTCAGTGTTGCATCCTGCCTGGAGCTGAAGCACCCACCCATGCAACATGCAGAAGTTGTAATGAATAGATTTTAAGAGCACAATTGCAGCAGCAAGACTTTGAATGCAACCAAGACATTATTGCAAACCTTATGATCAAATTTTAAAAGACTTTTGTCACACTTCAAAATTTAAAAAAAAAAAATTTAAGATGCCCTGTACTTTGCTCTAGAAGAATGAAGGAGGGAAAATTCCACCATTGTATTCCTAGAGCTCCTTCAAGTTTTGGAAGAAAAAAAGAATACAAGACTGCTACCTTGAGTCTCCGTGAAGAAAAGCAGCACTTTAAACTGGCATGTTGACCTGCACCCTCTGTCACCAGCCATTCAAGTCTGACATGGTTCATCAAAAGCATCACTAATGGCATAATTTCAATGGCAAAAAGTCTTGTTAAGTAGTTTACCAAGCAGGAAAGGCAGAATCTTTCAAAAGTGAGCTAGCAACCAAGGAAAACAGTCAGAGATAAAATCCTATAAAGGGAATGATTAGCACAAAAACAATTGCCAATCATTGCCTCTTTCTCAAAAAAGCATTAAGCAGAGCAAGGGAATCCACATTTAATACAAATTAAAGCCAAATAAATTGCAGTGGTGAATGTAAGTTAGATGTGACTAAAGTTACAAAGTTTAAGTAACTGAGTATTCTAAAAAGTGAATAAGCAGCAAAGTATGGCTTTAGCTTGGCAGTAAGCAGAAGGAAGCTGTTCACATTACATTCTTCTCCCCTCTTTTTCTGAACCACAGTATGACAGCCACGTTAGATTGGTCTGGGCAACAGCTCTTGTTAAAACATTACTTTCCATCCGAAAGACAGCCACCAATTAGATCAAGACTATGAGATGTGAACTAAAGACAGCTTCTGTAATGTGGAGGTGTTGCTTATCTTCACCTGATCTTAAAAAATAACCAGTTTGTTTTCAAGACATTGACAACGTTTTTCAGCCATCCAAGTGAAGTAGCAAGTGTTTAACAGGTCTGCTCAGCTAAAAAAACCTGAAGACAAGGTAGCAAAATTATGTAGCAAAAATTCATTAACTGTTTCAGCTTCCTTGACAGTGTAACATCACAGACTGTTTCCAAACTCACAGCAGGAAAATTTTTACATTAATTTCAACTGAAAGACCTGCTTTAAAACAGTTGTATTGGAGTCAATTTGCAACTTTTCCAACAGTATCAATACTGACATGAAAGCCAAATTTGAGTTCCTATCAAGCTTTTTATTTTCACCAAAAAAAGGAGCAGCAACTCATATTTATAGGATGAGACTGAATGCATTTGTCTACTGCTATTTCAGAGTAAGCATTTTGTTTTGCTCTTAGCCAATAATAATGATTTTTTTTAGCTTCCTGTAAACTGACAGGCAACTCTATTCCTACCTGTAGCAAACAGCAAAATGGGCATAGGCAGCTACTATCCAGTTGTGGTGGCCAGCTACTATTAGGACTTTGCGTGGGTCCACAGGAAATCCTGAAAACAACAAAGCTGAAGTTAGGCAAGCGACAAGTATTAGAGGAGCAGAGACATCTCTAACAGGATAGAGCTCTCTGCTAGGATGTGCAACAGAAATTTTGATAATTAAGTTTTCAAGAATCATTTTCAGCAAGATTCTAATTCACAGTATTGCTCCTCACAGCTTTGGTATGCTACAGAACTAATGCTTGAAGAATGCACCTTTTACCTCCTTTTACGCAGGACTGCCTGCTTCCAAACCTCTAGCAGCTCACTAAGAATCAGCAATTCATATCCTTCTTTTATATTACATAGATTTGCCTTTAGCATAGTGTAGCTTTTCCTAACACTGCTATGATTTACAGGATTATGACAGAAATACGACGCTTCTAACAACATCATTTTGCTTGCAAAGTCAAAAGCTGGAAAATGACAGAATTCAGGTCTATCTCACTTACAATTTTTCTGTGCAGACTACCTTTACTCTAAAAACTTGACTCTTTCAGGGCAAGTGAGGCACCAAGAACAAGGAAGAGGTAGAAGAGCAGGAATTGGGCCCTGAAAAAAGACCAAAGAGACAGTGGCCACTCTGGTTTTTATTATGATTTTAGTACAGTATAAGGCATTTGTCTAAGGGACCATGCTAAGACTGCATGAAGAACTTTGATTTGCCTTTCTCTCAAGCCTTGCATCTGGACTGTGAAGCAGTGAGCCTTCAATACTGTATAGGGAGTAATCTTTAACTAAGTATTCAGTAATTTTGACCAGGCAAACACAGAATAACAGATTTAAACCAGATACAGCCACACAGTTATTATTTCCCAGAGAGAAACATCTTTGCAATTTGCTTTGGTTTTAAAACTGACACTCCTCACCTAGTCTGACTGTACCTTCCCCCGTACCACCAAGTGTAGGCTGGACACCACCTCCATGCATCTCACTCTCACTCTGACCCATTCTGATGTCAGTCGGTGGCCCAGTAGTATTATTTATCTTACGGCTGGGAATGCCTATTAGAAAAAAAATATATATTTTGTGTCCCTCCTTAAACTTCAGCAATATAACAGATATTAATTCACTTTAGAAATATAGGATTAATATTTGTGCATTTTGATGAAAATTTAATTTATCTGCTACAAGAAACAGGCAATACTGTAAGACTGAAACAGGAAATGCTTTTGCTGTCTATGTTGACATACACCATCTAAGGAATTATCTTCAGAAAACTTGTCAATAATTGGCAAGATATCCTTTAGACTTCAGGTTAATACATGAAATGCATTCATCCCTAGAGAGAATTCTAAAAGTCTAACAGGTACTCGTGTTGGTAAAGGAAAGCTCACTAATGGTGATTTGTCACTAGGCAATAGGACACCCAAGGTAACTCTACATTCAGAAAGAAGAAAGCATCTCATGCTGATGACATTAAACTGAAAGGCTCCTGAAGAACCTCTGCTCTAGTCTACAACCAAACACAGCCTGCCACACCCCCTGCCCAGTATTCTAAACATGCTGTTTGTTACAGCACAGAGATCACAAGTGACAGCAAGCAACATCAGACCGTGACTACAAGAATACCTGGAGGAGGTAGGTAGCCATGAAAAAGGACACTGCCACAAGATGAGCGCTCCAGTTCTTCACATAGTAGCAATCTTCTCACTAAGGAGGAAACCCAGATATGACCGCAGCTTTCACTTCCTTGAAAACATTACATTATCTCAAATATCCTTCCATTTTTAAAAACTTTTACTTTGAAAATCTTCAGGGTCACAACTGCCCAGGATTTGTCAGTAGACCATTACTACAATAATAAGATGAGCTCACATTAAGAAAAAAATGTTACCTAAAGGAGTGATTCCATAGAATTCAGCTTCATGCCTGAGAACATTAATACTCACTCCCCTAGAGAAATAGGAAAAAAACCAAAAACCATCAAGAACAAAGTGAGCCAATACTTTGAATATAATTGCTGGCATACAGCTGGATATTACAAATCTAAATATCAAGCCACCTAACAGTTTATAGAATTACCACAAAATGCATTCATCATGTTGATGTTTGAGATTTTAAAGTGATCTTAATTTGACTCAATTTTCATTAAAATACAGATACAGAAGTAATAAAGAAATACACTGCAAGAAGTGGTCTACATTACAAGAATCTACTAACAAAACAGAATGTCACCATTTCTGCCTCCACCACGACATCCATATACTCTAGGCCTGGACCAACATCTGTGAGGGTGCTGAGCAACATACCAGGCACCCAACTAGTTGAGTATTATGAAATATTCATCACTTGAAGACACACTTTGGATTGAAATTAACCTCTTACCGTAAGTCTAACTCCTTTGTGCGAAGAAAATTTAAAATGGGTGCAAATGCTGCTGGATCTCGATCAATAAATATCTGCAAAGAAAAATTTCTGTCCTTGAGTACTGTTATGGAGCAACCATAAGCTGAAGTCTATTTTATGCTGAATGTGGAAAAGAGGAGTTGAAGATGAGGGAGTGAGCAGATAAACAAAACTCAAAGTTTTTGAGCCTCTTCTTTGTTCTCATCATTCTACTGTCCACTAATTAATTCCTATAGGACATATATACAAACACTGTTGCAAACAGATGGCACTTAATAAATCTGTTTTTAGGTTCTAGTCTCCACAAAGGACAATGGATGTTTTCACTTTCTAGCATGTGTTCAATATGCAGTAACTGTAATAAGATCTCAAGACAGGTTTTGACTTTTTAAAATTAAATTACCATCAAAACTCTACAATTTTAGCAAAGTACTTGTGTGCCTTACTATTGCTCAACAAGATTACTGTAACTATAGTTTCCTGCTTAGGAATATCATACCCACAGACTGAAATGGCCATGACTACATGTTTTTGCCAAAAAAAAAAAGTAACATTTCCACATTGGATTACTCAACTACACATGCAATGCCTGTCTAATGAAAATCACACCTTGCTGCAATACAGCAGTTAATATTTGCTCCATTTAAGAAAAGCAGAGTTGCTGTTTCTGCATTACCTGTATAATGCATAATTAGCATAGAAGTATGAACATTGTCTCAAGCTAAGGGAAACTGAACAAAGATGAGAAGCAAGAAAGCCAGAGGTGTCACTCATTTTCAATGAAAGTTTAGCCTGACTCAGGCAGTGTAATTCCATTAGCACCCACAGTGAAAATGCTTTAGCAGAGAACCTAACCAAAAGCATAACACTGAATTAATGAGTTACAGCACGTTCATTACTCACAGCACCAGTTTCATCCTTTAGTGTTGAAATTCTTCCGCTCAGCAAACTGAAAAACAGGAAATCTTCATTAGACGTCCCCCAGAATTGTACTGACACAAACACAGGGTAGGAACACTCTGGGTCAGCTAGCTCTCCTTGGTTACTTTTTGGTAACACAGTTTATCAGAGTAAACAAAACAGCCAGAATGCTGGAGGAGTGAAATATCTCTCCTGGACAAAGGAGAAGTGTATGCACACCTAAGGAAAGTCTCAGAGCTGCATCATAATGACCTTCAGATTTCCAAAGAAAATAGGCATAAGGCCTAGCCTGAAAGGATGAAAAAGTTTTCCCAGGCCCTTAGAGGGCTGTGTAGTTTGTTAAAATCTAGTTAAATTGGTAAAAGCTGCTGAAGCAAAAATGATGAGTAAACAACCCAGTCTGTAAGGACTTACTGGACAAAAGTGGCATGAGTTTAATTTCACACAACTCGACTTCGAAGTTCTCCCATCAGATCAAAATACTTTTTCTCCAGACCCATTAAAACACAATGTCAAAATCTCATTTTACAGGTAAGATGTACACCAACACCCACAGCTTTCATTTGATTCTGGATGACAATTATCTGAGATTTTCTAGTATTGGATAACTTTCAGAACAACCTCCTTAGCATTATTTTGTGTTGAGGGACTGGGGAGCAGCATGAGACTTCCTCCTTGTTCCTTTCCTCGCATGCCTCAAAGAAGGTGACATTTCCCTGGCATTTCATTTATCTGAACATTTAAGTAAAATAGGAACAGGAAATGCTGCATATGTCAGCTGCTAGGCTTTTATTGGAAAAGACATCTAGAATATAAAAATTAAATGTAAGGAAGAAAAATTGCCAGCATTTAGGTCTTCCTCTGTGGGTTTAGGATTAACTGAGGTGATAGAGGTACAGCAGCTGCAGAACAAAATACAAATCTGCAGAACTAGTAATGGCACTGATGTAAATAGAGGATATTCAATAATTCAACAGCTTCTGCATCACAAGTTAAAACCCTCAAAACTTTGAGGTAACTCAGAGTAGAGCAATAACTCAAAAAAACCCCAACCCAAACCAAACAAAACCAAAAATGTTAAAGGCACTGCTAAAGCACATGGCCAGTAAGATCACAAGTGGAAACAGAGTCACAGCCAGTGGCATGTCCCTTTCCTGCAGAACTGGAGGTTATTTCCACAATACTCCATTTAAAAAGTGACAGCTCCTCAGCACATATGAGGAGCTGCCATGGCTACATTCAGGCAAGAAGATGCCTCTTGGTTAACAGCTTACTTCAAATTAATCTGTCCCATTGCTTGAGATGAGTGGAAAAGCATTAATACGATTTACAACATAAATTAAGAACTGAGAACATTTTTTTAATGACTGCTAATTTGTGTTTGTTGAATGTGATGATATATTAAAAATACCTGGAAAAAAATGAGTCTGGAATCCACATCAGTGTTTGTCTTGATGTGCTGAACCTATGAAAACAAAGTTACAAGTTCAGAATCAACTGTACAATTCGAAATAAGTCTGCTTTATCTAAAATTCCTTGATTTGTCCTACAAAGCTAATATCATACAGGCTTCGGAAGTTTGAGATGTTTAAAATACCTGCAACAAGTCAGAAGTTGCAGATTCTTTGCACAGATTGTCCTTAAGCATGAAGCAGGACCATCTGGAGATCACAAAAGTAACATTCTTTATATGTTTGTAACACACTGTCCCAAACATCCTGTATTTCCTGGTTCCGACACTTCAACATTAATGCTTGCAAAAAAACTTCCACAAAACCCCAACACTGCTCCACACACAAAACCCTAACAGTAAAAGATATATTTATCATCAGTGTGCTTTATTTGTCAATAACTGCACGCTACTCTGCTGCTCTTACTTAGGAGTGAAAGGGTGCTACATTATGCACTGCAAAAGACTGCCGTGAGCTTCAAGTTAATATTTTATAGGAACATGAATTATTTGCCATTTTGGTATTTGGGCCCCTCTTGGGGAGGAGAGAGGGGTAATAACAATAACAGTTAAAAGAAAAAACATTACTGACTCTGAATCATGTTGTGAAATAATACAAATTATAATATTACTTATGATGCCAGACAGTGCTTTACATAATAAATAACTATGGATTATCTTCTGGTCTTGATTTAACATGAAGGAAGACAACTGAACTGGCAGCTTGGACAATGAGCTCATGCTCTGCATTACTCTCTGGCTGTACATATCCTCTTACTAGTGCCATGACTAAGAAACCTCTGGTGACCTCTTCATTAATGGAAAACAAAAAGGATATGCAAAAGTAAAATTCCATTGCAACTTATCATTTAGTATACAGGTTTACAAAATACAAAATATTTTTGAATAAAAATACTTAGTCATAATTTATATAATTTTCACTGCTAGCATTTTCCAGGTTTGAAGGGGAGGGGGGAAGTACACAAACCCATTACTTTATGCTCCCTAAGAGGCAGAAACACAGAGGTTATGTGGAACTATATAAAACACGGATTGTGCATTTGCTCACTGCATATATAACAATGGCAAATTTGTTCTTAACAGAAAAGCTACAGCGTCAGTGTTCTGAGCACAAGCATGCACAAAGCCTTTTCTGAGAAAAAATAAAAAACACTTCTCTAATATACTTCTAAGTACTTTTGCTCAGCTTTTCTTATCAGTAATACAGGTCACTACCTCCGTCTAAGAGTAAGGGATGATTCATTTAAGTATATTATAGCATGTGAAAACAATGAATTACATTAATTTTATCCAGAATTAATCCAGATACTGCTTGTTACTATAGGGATTGATGCAGCATCACCATCATCCTCTTTCAATTTTATCAGTGTGTTCAGACAGCCCCAGGATTTCCTGTCTATAATTTAGCACTATGGTACCAGTTTAGTAAGCAACAGCTCATACTAACACATACTTTAGAACTTTTAATCCATAGGCATTAATCTGTGTAAACAACCAGACAGAGTCCTCCTTTCCAGATGCAGAAAGAAGCTCAGCCAGCAACATTTACGTGCATCAGTGTATCGGCAGCTCCATGCAGCAGTCAGAGTGGCCTCTTATAAGGAAAAATTGGCAAACCCAGGGCAAATCCTCAAAAGACCCTTAGCACATGCCTGTTTAAAGCAATTTGAAAGAAAATACAGGCAACTGAAAACAGACGTGACAAGTGAAAGCTACAAAACAACCATTTTCAAAGTCTATTTTCCTTGCAGGGTTACATTATAACCAGACAGAGATACAGAGTCAAAAGAATTCATCCAATTTGATACAGTAATTTCTGTGAACATTAACTCGCAAGAGACTTTTGTTCACAGTAAAGGAATCCACTGAAGTTGTGACCAGGAAGTGACAGAGCCATCACACACAACAGACAAGTTCTGACCGTCCCAGGGAGCAGTGGGGACCTCGTGTCTGAGCTTGGAAAAGCTGGGGTCTCTGTAGTACCTGCTCCACAGCATAACTTGTGTCATAAATAGAGGGGAGCGCTCATTTCCTCCTCTCAGACAATTCTACAATCAACACTAAGAGTTTCAGGTTTCTAGTGAGAGTAATGAGAACTACTGAAGAGGAGGAAACGTGTACAGTACCCTACTCTCACCCTCTCGCTGTGCACATCTTCCACTCCACTATCAGCTAAGACTCACCTGCCTTTGCAAACTGAAAAACATGGCTCAGGTGTAGTTTTCAAAGGACATGGGCACTACAAGGGAAGCTGAGCTCACAAAAGACCATCACTTCTCACACAGAAATACTACAGTACAGAGTCTCTCTATTAAAGGGGAAATATCCATGCACACATTTCCTATTGATTACATCCAAATGCTGACTAATTTGCCTCATTCTTCCCACCTCTCTGTGTAGGCAAGCCCTCTGAGGGTGTGTATTTCTTCCCTGATTAGTGCCTTTTCCATAATTCTCTCTTCTCTGCAGAAGCATTTAATAAGGAAAGCAGCTTTAAGATTCCACAGGTAATAAAATCCTAAAAGTGAAACTGGCCTGTAATTTCAGATACAGAGTTCACTGAAGAACCTTACACAGCATAACATGAAATCTGGTCCAAGCCTACATCAAAGTTATCCTGAAAGTATCATTACAGGTGAGTTTCGCCTGTGCAAGTTACAAGCAGTTTGTCTGGGCTAAACCAGGTTCTTAATGTCTTACTAAAGCAAAGGAATTCTGCATCGATTTCTACAGCACTCCTGTTTAAGAAAGGCTGCAGCACACAATTTAGTTATCAGATCAAGTCCGTGCTCTGAGTAATGCAAGAAAATTCTTAAAATAGCAGTAGTAGTTCTTACTACTTATAGCAGTCTCCACGTTGTGCACATTACTTGGGAAAACACATAACTTCAGTTTCCACGATCTACAGCGATCTGATTTCATGCCTGAGCATTTTGACAGGAATGTTTGCACTGTTTATCACGCAGATTCTGACTACAGCTGTCCCACAAGTCTCTGCCTCAGCCTGCCAAAACCTCTACATCTGCCAGCTTCCACACTTCCAGCGTACATTTGAAAACAATACAGCTCTTTATTCTCGTTGATACCAGCGGCATCGTATCAGCGATTTTAGCATTTTAGTCTCTGAGGCTGCTACACAGACTGTTCACTAGCAGCCTACGGATGTGACGGCAAAGCAAAGCTTCTATCCCTGAAGAAGCAGGATTCCCGGAGTCTCTAAGGTGTATGTAGAGCAGGCTGCCCTGGCATCGCGGGCAGACACCACGCGGAGCTGCCAACCCGCCCCGTGTCCGCCTCGGGTACCCCCGGCCCCGCAGAGCGCTGGGGGAAGGCTCATCCCGGCCGTGCCTCGCGGGGCAGAGCCAGGC
>NW_005054299.1:2904904-2998729 GCF_000277835.1 Geospiza fortis
GGGCCCTCCCTCCCCGGGAGCCGCGTCACGCCCGGGGCACGGGAGCCGCGGCACCGCGGGTGTCGTCTGGGGCGGTTCTAAAGGAACGGGGAGCCGCCAGCGACCCCCTCCTAAAATAGAGAGGAGGGCAACGGAGCTGGTGAAGGATCTGGTAGCGCAAGTCCTGTGAGGAGCAGCTGAGGGAGGGGGGCGGATTTAGCCTGGAGAAAAGGAGGCTCAGGGGTGACCTTATGGCTCTGTGCAAGCCCCTGAAAGGAGGGCTCAGCCAGGTCTCTTTCAGGCAACCATTCACCTTAGGATGAATTCCATCACAGAAAGGATGATCAGATTGGAATGGACTGTTCAGGGAGGTGGCGTAGTCCCCGTCCCCGAAGGTGTTTAAGGAAAGACTGGATGTGGCACTCAGTCATGAGTTGGACTTTAGAGGTCTTTTCCAGCCTAATTCTGTGAAAGCCATGACTAGAGTGAGGTCTTACTCGGCCTTGCATCCTCCCACCCACAGGCACCCCAGGCTTAGGAGCTCAGACCCGTGGTAAATGTCAATTCCGTATGAGAGAGGCATGGAAGAAGAAAGTTCCTTGAAAACTCAATGAGAAGGCGGTCAGCAGTGCTGTGGAGTTTAAAGCCTGGGTTGCAGCCTGCAATCGTTAATCAAATTCACCAATTAAAGGACAAAAATATTAGACATGACATATCCAAGCCCACAATGCAGGCTTTTCAGGAAAAAAATCCATCACATCACCTCATAAAGAAAAATTGAGGTGGAAATAAATGATAGTGCGGTTAGTAAAGGAAGTCATAAAATCATGGTTTATATTTTTGAGGGCAGGCTTTATGATCAATTCCTACACTCAAACAAGGAAAAGAACAAGCAAACATGAGCCTAAATTTTCAGTGAAATTTGCCCTAGACATTGAAAACCCACAGGGAGGATCCAGGCTCTGTTTAAACCTAATGTTTTTCCATGGGACGGAATGGATAGATTTCAAGCATGCTCAAAAACTGTGTTTTGAAAACACTGTGAGCCTAGGAGTACACTGCTTGGAGTTACCTGGCTGCTTCCTCACTTGCATACCTTGGAAATTAAAGGTTTGTTCCTCTAGTCATATTGTAAAGCCAAATTGACGAAGGCTATGAAGATGCCCTTGTCAGACCCTGAAGTTTTTTGGAGGAGTGACTTCTCTTTCCCAAGACCCCATTGCTGTCACAGAGAAACAAGCTGTTCTGGCTGTCTGGAGCTGTGTCTCAGCAGCATAGTGTGTAAAAGTCAAATACTTCTGTAATGTGTTCTGAATATGTTCTGAACATGTTAGCACAGCTGCTTCTGTGGTGTGTTTTGCCCTACAACCCAAGAGAGAAGGAAAATTAAAAAGCAGCTGAACGTGTCACCAAGCCCTAGGCCTTCATGCTTTCTGTATGCTTTGGAGTCTGGCTGTAGCTTGCATTTCTTCTTGAGCTCAAGAAGAGACATGCTTTCAGATTTCTGCTGAGTTGTCCTCTTCTTTCATGGAAATTATAATAATAGGAAGTAATAAATGTTCTGGTGTGCTATCAGGCACAGGAGATTGAACTTCTCTTATGTCCTGGTGGAGTCCTCTAACCATTAAAATACTGGATAAAAGAGTGGGATGGGATATTTCTTTTCTTGTTGAGAGAAAGACTGACACTCCCTACTTCAAGCCCTCAGCTTGGCTCCTAAACCATGTTTGCCTCACAGTGTCTAAATGCCATGAAATTTTAGTTTTGCTTATTCTTAAATAAAATTTAACCATCACTGATATTTGTCACTCAATTAATGAAAGTCCATTTGGGAGGAAGTAATGCAAGAAAATCAGCTGTGCATTGATGCATTCTCCTACAGCTGCAGTCCTCCAATGCTTCCACTAGATGCCTCTATTGTTATTAAACTTCCAAAATGTAATTCCTGTTTAGTGTAACCATTCAAGGCATGTTATCAAGACCTTTTCTCTTGATATCTCACCTCAAGTACATGATTTGCAATCACTAAAAAAATCCTCAAACCTCTTTTAAAGCACACATCACATCAACTTTATACAATATTAATATACAAAGCAACTGTGATCTTCTAATTAATTCATGACCCTCTCCCAGCAACCAGGCATAGAAGGGTCACACACAGACCCATATGCAAAAAGTAGAGATCAGAATAAAATATATGTACTTCTGAGTAATGACTGTACAGTTTTGGAAATAAGGAGGCCCATGCAATGGGTTATTGGCTCTGTGGTAGTGCACACTGAAATTCAATTACTTTCATTGCAATAATTCAAGCTAAGAGTACAAAGAAGGATTTCTTACCCTCTTTTTTCACTTGGGTATTAGTACAGTTTTCTTGTGGAGCATCCTGTATCCTGGCTAAGAAGCTAGTTATTCTGTTCAAAAGAGGGCAAATTCTGATGTATAAATTGGATTAAGACACACCTCTCCCAATGGTTCCCATGCCCTTAAAGCTCCTTAAAATAAAAGGCTAGGGAGGAATTGCTACTCTTTGGCAAGTTTGCCGTGTACCTGTTTTGCTAAGTTATTAACTGTCAAGCAATGTGGCTCCCCAAGAAGCCAAGGGAAATTTGGTAGTAAATTCCTTCTCTTCCTCCTAAGTAGGTCCATAGAGTGGGAGATATTCTCACGAAACCTGAGACCTTTGTGACAGGGATCCTGTCTCTATAGCTTCCTGTAAACGATCAGTCTTGATTGCTGGTGTTACACAATAACAATGCCAAATAAAAACATTTCTACCATCTGCTCTAAAGGGAGGAGCCTTGGAACCTCCCTAGCAGAGTCACTCTGGAAAATGATGCCATGAGTCACTAGGAACAATGGTTCATGCATGCTCAGTTTTTCCTCAGCTTTGCTTACAATCGCTTTGCTTGAAGGGCCTGAAATTTGAAGGTAATTCACTTAGTAGCTGCATCCAGTAAAGAGTGCTAGAATAACTTTAAATAGGCCACAGGGGAGAGAGGAACCTCATGGGATTAGGTGGAGTGTGCATTTCTTCATTCCTGAACATATGGTTGTTGTTGCAAATTAGGAAACAACCTTTATTGTCAGCGTCCAGATGCAGTGCTGCTCAGTGGGTGGCTACCAAGGACGGTCCCTTTGCCCAGAGCAGCTCCACCCCACAGCTGAATAAAAGGGATGTGAGCAGAAATGTCTGTAAAGGCCTCTTTTTCCCATCTTAAAATAGAATGAAAGGAAGGAGATGATCCAGAATTAGGTCAGAAGCAGCTTCCTAGAAGGGGAAGAAAGATTCATCAATGTTCTGTAAAGAACTATGTATCTGAGTGGCTGAATCCCTGGATAATTATTAAAACCTTCATTTTCAGAAAAAAACAAAATTAAAAAGACAATATATTTGTCTTCAGCAATTCTAGGGGAGGTTTTTATTTTGGCCCCACACAGCATTTGTTCTCAGTTACCAAGTGTGGGATGTCCAATACTCCTGCTACAGAGCACTACTGAGTTCTGCTCCCCATCTGGCTGCCAGGACCACATGCAATTCAACAGCTTTTCTGTATTTTATATGTTCCTCTGCTAAATTTAAAAAAAAATTCAAGTCTACCATCTTTTTGAAAAGTTCTTCTTTTTTATAGTAGTCTACAAAAGTTTAGTATGCAAGTAAGTGTTAAATTAATCACAACCTAATAATTTTCAGTATATTCTGGTGGGGCTGGGTGAGCTGAGACAGCTCAAGTACAGTGAATTCACAAGTGATTTTGCTAGTACATGCTGTGTCCACAGCGTGGGGCTGTTTGCTAGTACATATCTATTGTGGAAGCCCAGGCTTTTTTGCTTTCAGGGCAGTGGAAGAACACCTCTGCTGCAGACTCTGGTTTGATTTGAAAACCCCTTGAAGTTTGTGTGCAATGGATGCATTTGTGTTCATCATTTAAGTCATTCAGTTTAAGTTTTCTACATTTCTGTATGGAGCTGTATTCTGTTCGTGATCTGGATGTAGTTAGTAATCAAATATCTTCCCCCAGACTGCAATCTATCCTACACAAACAGGGTTAGATTGCAGTAAAAGAGCAGAGCTTCATTTATGTTGCTGTGCATTAAGCATCCTGGTTCTTCAGTCTGAGTTTGTAAGAGCCACAGAGAGGATTGAACAACATGAGACTTTCTAAAGAGCAAAACACAAATGTTGAATATATATATATCATACATATCTGTGAAAAACTTTGATAAACTCAGTTATGTTGTTCTCTTTATGCTCCTTCTGTCATTTTTCAGCCCATCAAGGTCGATTGAGCTCAAGTATTTTAACACTTGTTTTGTGGTTCCTTGTTTCAATCGCAACAGTTGAAGTGTTAGAGACAGACACTTCACATTCTGTATGTGAAGTTGATACTGGAACACCAAAAAGCTTTTTGCCTTCTGTGAGCTAAAAGAACTGCTGTCATTTGGTCTAAACTACCATCAAAATAACTCTATGTAACAGCTTCTTCCTCAATGTGACTCTTACCCTATGTTTGTAATAGATCTGGATGTCTTTCTGAAAGGCTGATGGCAGCCATTGGAATGCAAGCCACTGCATCAGCAGGTGCCCTATCTAGCATTTAATTACTTCTCCATGTGAAATTCATGCCATCTCTGCAATACCTTCTTGTCCACATTCATTTTACAGCCATCAGATTCCTCCTAGTGAAGAAATGTTGAAGTGGGTGTTCAGCTGGGTAGTTGTGGGCTGATCTACTCACCGCCATTTGAAAACCAAAGTCTCATACCATGCAACAGCACAAGAGGGCACGAGTTTTCAAAATATTTTCTTGTTGTTTGGTTTTCATTGCTGGCTTTGCCTGAAGGAATAGATACCTGCTAATTCCTAGAAGTCCTTCCAGCTTGATCCTCTGTATACTCATTGAGTTGATGGATACTTAAACCCAGATATCCAGAAAGCTCACCTGTGAGCAAGGTGCCCTGAACTTACCTTGCCTCATTTACTGCAAAGAGTTCAAAACTGTGCTGCCATTTTTACTCACTGGTTTTTTGAAATTACACATATCTGTGTGAACTCCTTGGTGAAGATTTTGGAGGTTCAAAATGCAAATTAAAACATCAATACCAATCTATTCTTCATCTCTGTTAATATTTTAAATGGTAAAACGTATAATGTCAGCACCTCACCTAAGTGGCTGTCAACCAACACTTAGCAAAACATATGTGAGTGTATGAATATATGTATGTGTGTATATATGTATATATATATATATATATATATATATACACTTAATGCTTCTTTCTAGATGGGTAAGAAAAAGTAATTTTACCAAATATTTTATTTACAATAATTTTAATAGCTAAGTTAGTGCCTGAAATTTTTGTCTCTAGAGTGGAAGACTGCTCTTGCTTGTTCTGCCCAAAATTGTTGGAGGAGGAGAATTGTTTTTACTCCCTGTACATCTCTTCATGAGAACTTTTTAATTATGTTGGCTGCCACCTGCATATTCTGCTTTCCCTTGAGTGAGTGAACAAATATAACTTAATTTCCTTTTTCAAAGGTGTGTTCAGTGACAGGTTCTTTGATTTACATCACTAGCAGAATAAACCTCTGAAAAAAAAGCAAATTAAGCCATGCTTATGGCTGTTGTACCAAAAAGAGTTTGAGTAGTCATTTGAGCAGAGCAGTGGAGCTGGAGCACACCAATGATCTCACACAGCACGACCATCCTTGCTGTTGACACATGAGCAGACAGGGAGGTGGACTGACAAGTGGCTGAACAGCCAAACCCAGGGGATGGTGATCAGCGGCATGAAGTCTAATAGAAGACCAATTCAAAAGATATTCGTATATGTCCCAGGGCAACCAGCCATAGCTGGCCCTGAACAAGGGGTCTGGACCAGATGATCTCCAGAGGTCGCTTCCAACCTCAACCACTCTGTGATTCTCTGAACATGGCTGTGTATTTTAAGAATGGCTTTGGCTTTTCAAACCACAGAGAAGTGTGGTTTCTGAGCTTCCTTTGGTGGCTAGTGGACTTCCTTACCATTCTTTATGACAATGCATCTTCCTAACACACATTTTAAAATCCTTTATCTTAAATAATGATGTTTAGGTAACGTTGAAACTAACAAAACCTTCCATGCAATTGAAAAGAGGATGTGGCTTTTTCTGTAGTAGCCAGCGCAGGTACAGCATCCCTAATTTCACCTTACCAGATTCTGTTCCTTGCAGGATGATGTTCTCTAGTTGCTTATCATATTGCTGGTCTTAAGGCATTTAGGCTGAAGTTTTCCAGGCTGTGTTTCTTCCATGGTCTCTGCTGGGAAACTGAGAACACTGAAAATTTTTCTGGATATCTAAAATAGGGAGGCAAGATCTCATTTTAGAGAGGCTAACAATTCTTGGGTTTACTTGAAATATTTAAGCATGACTTCAAATTCGGCAGGATAATCTTCTTTTAATACAGGGGAATATAATCTAATGAACAGCCACTGAAATTTGACCAAGGTAAAAACCTAAATCCAAGCTGTTCAAAAACCAACCTAAACTTTTAAGTCATACTCTGAGAAACATCACTTGGAAAGACTTGTCAAATTTAAAAATGTCCTTTGCACATTATTATTGGACCAATAGGCATTTCAATGCAATTTAAAAAAATCATTTATGAAGCAGCTATCCCTTTCTTCCTCCTGAAATAAAGTATAATTAAGAGTCTTCCAGGGAGGAAATGGGAAGCAGTGGTTAGGCCTATACATGCAGGTAGAGAGAACCTTGATCCCCTGTTGCTGTGCAACACAGCTGCTTCTTCTAAATTGGCCTGGGTGGTTGATATGTAGAAAGACCCAGAGTAAAGAGGGGGGGAAAGCCAAAATGTAGAGAGACCCAGAGTAAAGAGGGGGGAAAGCCAAACTTTTGCAGGTCATCTGGAACACTACTGACAATTTTATCTTTCCTTTATGTTTTCTCCCTATTCTTATCTTCATTGATGTTGATTTCCAATGGTGGGGTTATTTTGTTGTGTGATGTGATTTCCTTTGTCTCTCATATCTCAGATTTGCATGGCAGAAACCTCTGTTATTTTGGCATGGTTCATTAGCAGTATGTCAAACAACAAGAATGTAATACAAAATCCACTTCTAACAATATATAAAATAAAAGGCAAAACTGCATTACTTTCACACCTTGCCAGAACAATTTTTTCTTACCACAGAAGCAATTAGTGTTGCATCATCTTTCTTTTCATATTACAGTCACAGTGCTTGACTCAGGAAAGGTAATTTTCCATTTTCTGTGTTACCATTACATACACACATGAAGTCGTATTCATGGGAAAAAAATTCTAATTTTGAATAAAATGTCTTAAATTTCTTGAGAAGCTAGAAATGAATAATGAAGAAACCATTCATCGTTTCTTGAAATGGACTCATTGCAATGAAGATTGCCAATATTTTTTCCTTTCATGTTTCTGGAAAACATAAAATCCCTAGAAATGCTGCAAAGATAAAAAGAGTCTTCCACAGCGTATTTCAATTTTGCACAGCAGAACTAAGACTTCTGTTCAAAAATCTATTAAAACATTATCTTAGCTAATATTACTAGAGGGACAAAAAATATTAACTGTGGAAGGTTTTTCATTACACAGAAGTCTCCAGCCATGGCTCAGGCAGAGACCATTACTGTCATTTCACATTTATATCAATTAGTGTTCTATCCTTACCTTTCACACTGCTTTTCAACTTGTCATCAGACATTGAAATAGAAATGTGGAAGATTTCCTTGGGGGTATGGTTTAGGGAGGCAGAGAAAGTAATTTAAAGAAGATGTTTGAGGGAATGAGTTGTGAAAGAGTGGAAGCCACATTTGAGAGAAAGTATAACAGCTAATATTGAAAGCTCTTTGGTTTAAGTCAGTATTAAAAAAACAACTGAGGGGATCTCTCAAACTTTGGTGATAGCAACAAGAATACAAAGACATAAATTAGCAAATAGAAGAAAAGATGACTGTTCTCATTTGCAGTCTGTGACCCAAGTAAACAGAAGAAAATGCATCTGAAATATAACAAAAAATATAACATTCTTTTTTATGTTAGATTAATATATCCTGCTTTAAAAAAAAATTAGCCATGCATGGGCATGATGAAAATGCCCTTAGCTATACTACATGTTTATTATAAGCAAAATGTCACCTCATGGTGGTAAAGAAACACATCATTCTGTTCAATAGATTTCTGATACAGGATTTCTGAATTGTTCTATGATAGATTTAGTTTTGGACATTGGAAATCATTGAACTGGCTTAAAAGGGACTCACTTTCAACAGGTGGGAACCTTGCTGTTTCTAAATCTGGCTTGAAAATATCCCCATCTGAAAATCCAAGTATTTAGTTATGCAAATTGGTATGTTATTTTCAAAATCATGACCATAAAGTCCAATATCCTTTAGCAGTGCCCAAAGTCAGAGTTAAAAAAATTCCCGCTATGGATTTTTCACCCCCAGGTTGGCAGAGCAATGCTATATAATTACAGGTTACAAGCTGGTTGATGGTGATTTCATGAGTCACACAAAAGGATAATGAGACATTTCTTTTATAAAATGCATTTAATGAGTAATGTTTCTACTTATTCCTTTCTCATTTAAATGGATACTTTAACTTTATATCTCTGATTTCCTACATTTCCAGAAAAATGCTTCACATACTACAATGTACATGCCAGTTTATGAATCATGGGCTTTTCTGATTTTTGTTAAATTATCAGTTTAATAACACAAGATGTGAAAAGACAGTCAACACTATATCAGATAAAATGCCAGTAGCAGCTCACTGGGAGTAATAGCAGCAGTGTGGTTTCATTCCAAACTTCTTCATAGAACTGTGTTCCTTAATGCCATTCAGTAATCTATTCCTGTTTAAATGAAATTCATGCCTGATATGGAAAATATTTAAATTTAAAATGCTTTAATGTAATAATTTATAAATAAATAACACATAAACTATATCTTCACCTATTATCTGCATTTGTGTCTATTTGTTTTGATTCTTAATTCAGAGGATTATGAAATGTACTTTTGTTTTCAAAAGCTGGGGATGACATTTCTGGTTTGTAAATCTTCAAACTGATCAATTAAGCTCTTAATATATTACCATATTTCTAATACCAGAAATCTTTTAAACAACACTATATTTATATATATTTTAATATATATATTTTATATATTTTATATATCACTATATTTTAAACAACAGCAAAGAAAGTTCATTGCATTTCTCCAGGCTTGCACCTCTCCATTTACCCTGTGCTAGCCTAATTATCAGACCACTTCTTTCTCCAGCCACCCATCCAGCACAGGCTCCCCTCTCAGAAGGCAGCCAGCAACTACTCCAAACCTCTTACTGGCATATGCAACACACAAACATTCAAGTTACTGTTTCCCTTGGCCACCAGGTTGTATTCCAGAGAAAGAATCCAGTTTCCAACCAATAAAATAATACTCTCTTTCCTATTCAGGATCACAGAGCTGAACTGGGAGCCCAAACTGGAGAAAGGGGATACTGTTAAGTCTGATCTGGACTGAATGTCCTGGCTATAGAGGGTTTGCTAACAGCGCAGTGCAGGTGCTTTAATAATTTTCAGGCCTTCTTAAAGACCACAATATCTCCTTGTCACCCTGCTGATGACAATGGTCACTGTCATGGTCCTTCTTTATATCCAGGCTGTAGTGACCACAATTAAACAACAAAAATGTGTCTTCCTAAAGCTTGTCACTGACTGGATATCTTATGCCTGGAAGCCCAACCATACTTCATCCTATGTAAAATAAATGTTCTGTTTTGTTTTTTTTTTTTTTCTTCATGTCTAATTCCTGTGGAGCTTCCTTTTCTATGACTTACATAATTTAGTGGCATCAAGAGGTTTTTTCCTCTTTTTCAGTCAAGCCCAATGAAATGCATGCCAATTATTAAGGGAAGACTTAAAATTCTTCATCCTGTGTGTGGTAAATATGTGATAAATTGCTTCATGATAGAAGCAATATAAAGTTTAAGATATTATTTGTTTTTTAGTAAAGATCTGAACTTGATGCCTACTTAAAACACATTGTTTTAATTTCACTAACAACATTTTATGATGATGAATCATCTTACAGAAAACTTTCAGCTATTTCTTATTGTGCTAAAGTCTCTTAAAATTGAAAAGAAACTTAAAATTGGGAATTGTTTAAACCACAGTACATTAAAACCTTTACAGTATTAGTAATATGTGAAAAAATAAATTTATAATATATTTAAATTTTTATAGTATTTATAATAATATTTTTCTTTATTGAACATACAGCAAAAAAAGGTGAAAGTTACCTAACAATATTGAAATACTGCACACTTGCTGAATACTGATGTTACTCAAACCAAATCTTGTGAATTCATGGTTGAATTTTTTTATACTATGACAAATATATTGCCATTTAAGAGCTACTTTGTTCAAAGTAAAAAGGATATATACATAAAAGCAAAAAGGATGATCAACTTAAACCAGACAAAAGATAAACCCATTTTAATGGACTGGCTGTAGCATGAAAATAGGCAGCATTTATGATCCATCTAAATGGATATGGAGAGAATGATTAATTATTCATCCAAGAGCCATCTGACATTGAGGTGGGTTTTCTTTTTAGTTCCTAGGAAAAGAATTAAATCTAATGGAAAGTAAAAGCTCTACACGCTTTGAGTGCATTTTTTGGAAACCTGGAAAACAAAAGTGTTTAAGTCAAGAGGGTGATAAAAGAGGATATGGGGAGTTGACTGCACTTTTTTTCTATCTCCTTAGTTATATTGAGACTAGACAAAAACTGAATGACAGTTTTGCTTAAATTCTCTGATTTTCAGGGGCTTTGAGTATTTGCCTATAACATTAACTGTAATGTTTTTAATGTACTTCACTCTGACTAATAAAATATTAATACTGTTCTTTCCTTATTTTAAAAAGGAGAAAATGTCCTCATTAAGACATTGTATGAGACTGTAAACAAAATTACTGTTTGCTGGGTTTCCAAAAAAACTGCATACATTCTATTTAAATTGATTTTTCTGTCTACTTTTCAGGCACTTACCCTATTATTCTCTCATAAAACTGACAAATCATATAGCTGGTTTCAAAGTTTAAAAAGGGCTATTTTGCTACTGTTTATGTGGCATTTCATATCATTCCCCCTTAAAAAATTAATTAAAAGTGCTTGAGAATTGATACTTTAATATCCTGAGACCATGGAAACATATTCTCTATAGGAGCATCTGAAGGAAAAGATAGCTTCTCATTCTTTTTCTATATATAGATGGATATTTCCAGATTCCTAACACTGCTCCTTATCTAAGTCTTCATCAGGCACCTGTAGTGATTTATGTAAACATATTGCAGGTAGCAAGAGATATTGCAAAGTTATGTATTCAAACAGGAAAAAAAGCCCCCCACAACTAAACCCCAGAGACTGATAAGAATACAATAAGTGTAAAATTCAGGGAGTTTCCTTATTATTAGGTAGTATTTAGCCTATAATCTGAAATGCTTTTTTAAGGTATTTGTAATCCTAAAGGGATGATCATACTTGCTTCTCTCTGATGCCCTTCAAATGCAAATCCACAGAGATTCCAATTCACAGCTAACCAAGGGGGTATTTTAATTTACAAACCTTTCTTCAAAGTTCACCAGAAAGTGAGATCCTTTCCTGATCACAGTCCAGAGTAAACGAGAAAGCATTTTAAAATAAGTGACACTCAACTGTGATTGTCCGGGAGATTAGGGCAAATCATAGAAGTAGACAGTTCTAATTCACTCAACTTGTGTTTCCTCCTTCTCTTTCTCTTGTAGTGAAAATCAGCTGTGATTCTTTATAAAATATTAGGACAGTCTTAGAGAAGCCTCCCTTTCTTAGTTCTGGCAGCCAACAAGCAGTGAAATGCCCCTCCGTGAAGAGGAGTAGAGAAGCAAATCTCCTCTTTCAGTTTATTCACCATTGAAGAAAAATTATGTGCTTTGACTTCCAAATATTGCCAAAGTTTATATTCTTATACCAGCAATGATTAGACCTTTGGGCCATCGGTCTCAAATTGAAAGAGAAGCAAGCAGTTTAAAGTATTCCCACTAAAAAATGGGGAAGAAACTCTGCATTCTATTTCACTGGTTTAGAATATTAATAAATTTGGAATATTCAAAGATGTGTTTCTCCAGAAAGTGCTCTTTAAAAGCAAAAACATAAAACATGATGTTTCTTAAAAAGAAAAATAAAAGTCAGCTTGTAGTATTGAGCTCTCCAGGATCAGTTTAAGGTATCTATTCATAGGGAAAACTTTCCCCACTACAATCTATCCAGCATGGATTGCAGTTTACCTTTTAAAGGTCCAAAAGCTACCACTGTAAACCAAGCAAGGGCCACAGTATTTGATTTCTGTTAGAACAGCTCTTCAAGCTCAATGCAGATGGAAAGCAAAACGTGGACAAAAAGGCAGTGGTATTTCTATATCGATTCAGAGATAATCACATTTAAAGCATTGTATAAAAATAACCTTGTGTTTTAGAAGTGTTGGTCCCCATTCCCTACCTTTGCTTCAAGTAAACCATAACTTCAAACTTTGAATTTCATGCAACTTAGGATAAAATATCTGAATCTTTTACCTCTGAGTCACCTGAATATTAGTATTACTGAAAGTGATGCTGAACACATACCCCTGTTTTAAAACCCCCTTGGGTTTTAAAACAGAGTCTTTTACTTGTCCAACTAATGATTGAGTTTTCAGATCTCTTCTGGGGTTTTTAAATGAGTTAAAAGCATGGATCTTTCCTACCATTCTTTGCTTTTAGAAGGATTACGGTCTATGCTCCATAATGTTGATCCTAAGCAGGACAAACAATAACACAAAAAACATTAATAAAACCATAACCAAGCTTTTGAGAACATGTATTTAGCAATGGGGTAACCTCAAGAGAAACAGAGACACGTATTCTGAAACACTGAGAAGGAAATGCTAGCCTATAATGATCTTACACATCAAAGTTCTATATGGATTTACTAACCCACCATCTAGAGGCAGGATGTCCTTTATTCTCAATAGTCACAGCTCCATCAGCATTTGTATTAACAGCCTTGAGAAAAGGCCCTGAAGCTAAAGCATTTTTGATTTAGACTGTTACGCTTTGGAAGCACAATCAATTTTATACCTCCATGTAGACACCTACTCTGAGTTCTTATGGCCAAAATGATTAATTTAAAACCTCTTTTATGTAACATAAAATTCAGTAGAAAACTTCTGTGTTTGCTAAATTTTAGGGGCCTGAATGAACAAAATATCCTCTTTTTTTTGTTGCTATAAGACAAAAAGTTGCTAGTTTTAAACTCACTAATAGTTTGGGGGTTTTGTTCTTTTCAGATGAGCACAAAAACTTCTGGAGAAAAAAAATTATGAAAGCAAAACATTTTTGACTCTGGGAACAATTTTATAGAAGAAATAAGTCCTTTCAAGTCATATCTGCTGGTCATGGGCATTATACAATATGCAAAGAGAGACAGAATTAATTTAGCTTCTGTGCTATTGTTCTCAATGTTAGACATATATTTTAATGAAGTTACATAATTACACTTTGGTTGCAGGAACTTGCAACTTGTAGAAACTTTCTTAGATTGTCTGTTCAACTTTAAAATATTTAATAAAATTTTCCCATAGCAAAGAAATAAAGTAAGGCAGTGATACTTGATTACTCACATAAGTACTGTAACAATTAAATATTGACTTTGGGTGAATAACTTCAAAAGCAATATTTTGGTCCCAGGTAACTGGAGCCTAAGGTCTCTTTAACATTTGTATCCTTGGCTTATGGAAATAATTTCAGCAAACTTTTGTTTAGTGCTCTCCTTGGAAGGATGGAACAGGAAACACCATCTGTTCTGATCTAACACGGGCAATTCATATGCTGCCTTCTCACATAGTTGAATAACCATTCAAATAAAACATACCCCTTTTGAAAGTATTAATCACACATCTATGCACTTCTAACTACAGTGTACATTACTTACAATAAATTAGAAAATGCAGAATCAAACATCAAATCTACCATAGCCAAAATTAGTGACACATCTGTAAGATAAATCCTGTTACTTCAGGGATACCTGTACTCAAAGTGTTTTGGCCCACCCTTGATATCTGAAAATGCAAACTGGCAAGTAATATCAGAGGAAAAAACCAACCACTCTAATGCTTAATCATTTGGGTCTTTTTTAGTAAAAATATGTATTTATTTCTAATGTACACTTAGAATATTTTCTTCACTTTTCTATGTTCCTAACTTTCACAAGGACCTTAGTGTAGTATTATAATACATTTATATTTTTAATTAAAATAGGAGAAAAAAAGCAGCCCATGCAAGCAGATCCCAAAATATAGTACAGCTTCACAGCTCTTGATGTTGAAGCAGTATAAAATTCTAGTAATCAACTAGAATGTTGATTACTGTCAGTGCTGCAGTTTAAACTAAAGTTAAAGTTACGTACAAAAATGTGAAAAGAAAAAGGAAAGCACATCAGTATGGTATAGATTGTGATGAGAGAGTAGCCATTCTCTTATCCAAAGGGATTAATGACTTTGATATTAAAATAATATCAATTTTTCATAGTTATGAAATTTCTGAGGTATATATACAATTGTGTTTAAAAGAAAAATCTGTGAGATAATTTTATAAGCAAGCAATAAGGTTTCCTCAATGGCTTTCATGACACAGGCTTGGAAAGAGCAAGATGACAGTGACATTTGAGTGTACTGTGCATTGTCTTTTATTGTGTCAGATTTATTAAAATGTGAAGTAAGTAAAAGATTGGAAAATCCCAGTAGCCAATAGATAGCAGACCAGTGACTATAAGAAGAATCTCTTGTAATCCACTTCTCACTTCAAAGTTGTTATCAGAAAAGAGCTGACAAGAGTGAAACTTCTGCATGGTGTCTGTAAATCCAAGCCATAAGGTACCAGATCAAATTTTTCTTAATTAGCAAAAATCCTTCACCAGAAATGCCAACTGTCCTTATCCCAGTCAAGAATATTCTATTACACAATCAAAGGAAGCATTTTATTAAACATAGAGCAGCCAAAGTTTGTACTTTGTTTCAGTTTCTACTTTTGAGACTGTAACCAACAGATTGATCACCAAGACAAACTCACAGTAAGGAAAAGTATTTTGTTTTTTTTTTAATTGTTGTTAAACTATGAAAACATGCTTGAATCCACTGTAGCTTTAAAACCTTAAGCTCAGACCTTTCTGATATATAATGCAGTTCTTCTTTATACTGAATGCTCACTATTAATGACATCTGTCACATAAAATGTTAGATTTATAGATCAATATAGATAGATATTAATGATTCATCTGTTAGGAAAACAAGGATGTAACAATGAGTAGTTTTATTGAGTACATCATACTGCATTACAAATCATAAGAGAAAAACAGATTCCTGTTCTGTGACAGGATAAGGTATCATTGGCAGCACAGATACTACCCTGCCTGCATACCTTGCACTGAATGATTGCTTTGAAGTAAATTTATTATTTTCAATAGCTGGTATATCAGTAGCTAGAAAACACACCATTGCAAGTGTCATGCCAGCTGTGAAGCAAGTTGTGGCAGGTGCAGGAGGGCAGCCAATGCCATGAGCTACACAATGCCTCTTGATGACAAACAGTTGTCTCTTCGGTGCTGAAAAGGTGTAATGCCCCTACATCCATGTTGTTCAGCAGGTCAGGTATATTACTGTCACATTCAATCTTGTCCAGACATTCTGGATCCTCTAATCGGCGGTGGAAGTTTGTGAAAAATATTTTTATATGTGTATAAATAGGGAATGTCTTGAAAATCCTTACTGGGGTGAATAGCTCTTATTTATGGGGTAGACCATGGAAATCCATTCCTCTGTTAATTGTAGACTGAATTAGTGTGTGGCATACAGAAAAATGCTGTTTTGCTTTAAGTTATTTCCTAGTTTTACAATGCTGGAACAGAACAGCAAAATTGCAGGAGAAAAACCTGCTGGTTATAAACTCCTGACTACAGCTCATGGAGGAAGACAAGGAACATTGTGACAAAGCACAAAACTTAACTGAGGAAAATAAAGCAAAACGGCAAAGCACAAAAGGGTATTAAAGCTAAATTAATATAAACACCTCACCCTGAGGTCTTATTTCGTCAGCAAACCATGGATCACAGTAGTGCACACTAAAACATGCCAGCGATGTTTTATTATTTTGTTTTCCATCCCTTCATGTAATTTAAAACATACATCACAACGGCATTGTAATGCAGCCATATATCAAAGAAATAACTTTAAAACAGTCTGGCTTCTACCATCTCTTTCTGAAGAGAGCTTATTGTGGAAAGAGGGGAGAAACTTATAACATACATTTCTTCTTCCAAGGAGCAGCAGAAGCAGGACTGCTCTATGATGGGGGATGAGGCAGGAGTTGAGGGTGACCCTAGCAGGGCAGCAACCTCACCAACCACAGCAGGCTCTGCTGGACAAACAAAGCCATGTGCTGCAGACCCAGGCACATCTGGGGATGAATCAAGTCCAGGGATCATTCAGGGAGCCCAGGCACCCTAGGACTCTGCCAGCCAGAGGCAGCAAGGCTAAAAATAAGTGTAGCAATCACCTTAACCAAGAGGCAGGTCAGCAGCTCAGGGCTGGCTCAGGCAGAGGTACTTGGAGTCCATGGGCTCCAGGATTGAAGGGTCTCTAACAATAAATGTCCACAGGCATCAAAATAAACATCAACGAAAGATGCAGTCATGAGTGGCATGATGGAGAAACCCTGTAGCTTCAGACTCTTGCTGAGCAAAATGGCTTGTATTGAAGTACTGCTCTAGATTAAATGTGTCCCCAGCTCTGTGTGGCAAATTCATTCAGGACATCCTAGATTGGCTGACCTGTGGTGTGTGGCAGGTGAGGTCTCTGAAAAGAGCCTCCATGCTGAATGTTCAGAGTGAGAGCACCAGTCCTGTGGTGGAGGTCTTAGAGATTTGTCCTAAGAATGGAAAAAGCTATCTCGGCTGGGATGGAGAAGGTATAACAACAATACTCATTGAAAAACAGTATAGAGAAGTCTGATGTCTTTTTTGTTCAAAATCTGTGCCTTCAATGACATGGATATTGCAGCACAGGCGTTTCCAAAGTGCAAAATCAACTCTCAGTTTGCTCTTGTGCAGACCTCTAAAAGGTACATTCTTTCCTTGAGTATGTTGGCTTTCAAGGTATTAATCTCAGTTTATATGAATATGAAGACAGATAAGATTTAGGTCCTTAAATTTAATTTTCAGCTGTCTTGAGATTACTTATGATTAATACCTGTTTCTATCTAAGTAAGCCCAGTATTGCACAAGCACATGTATTTAAATATGCAGGGCACAGTGAAAGCTTCTTTGGCAGAGTGATAACTAACACAGAACAGCATTTGAGCTTTTTATAAGATCCAGTGACACTCCAGCTCCCATTAATATGGTGACCATAACACTAACAGAGAACCAATCACTAATGTCTAATTCCTCCTCTGTGAAGCTGACAGAACAAATAGAACAAAATTGCCTTTTCCAAAAGCCATAATTTTGCTACTAAACATGATGACCAAAAAATTTCTCATGAACATGAACCTAGTTTGGTTTTGTCCAATACTATTTGTGAATAAACACCATGGTTATTTGACTAATGCATATATGTGTACAACAGTGTAAATGCATAATTTCTACATTATAAAACCACAGTGATGCTCTTTGTCTTACATAAAAAATTCTGACTTGCTTACGACCTGAAAATGCCTTGGCTTTATCCTTTAGACAAGGTGAAGTATAAATTGTACCTCTTGTACTGTCATTTCACATCTCAGGCTTTTCTCTTCCATTATCACTTTTGTTGTAGCTCTTCACCCACTTTTTTGAAGATATTATGAGCAGTATGGTGGGAGGAATGTTACATAAATGATTCAGGTGACACTCTGTACTAACTAGATGTCACGTTTTTTCAAAGTTGCCTTTTGGGTAGAAGATTCTCAGAGAACTGCTGATCTGTTAAACTATCAGGTTTATCCTACTGTAAAAAAAAAGAGAGGTTTTAAAAAATTATGAAAAGCTTCAGCTCTATCCTGAAAGCTGTATCAGTCTTGATGACTGGAGTATAGGATTTACTGAATGTGGTTGAATCTGATTGCTAATGAATGGTCTTTTGACTCATCAAAGAAATCTTGGTTCTTACTTGTGACACCAATGCAAAACAATAATTAAAAGCTAAATACAAAATTAGCATGTAGATGAAACTGCCTTTTTTTTTTAAGACATGGTCTGCTCAATACAGACTTGCTGCCACAGCACAGCTATGACAAGAACTGAATTTCTCCTCAATGCTTTTCTAAGTCTTCTGTAAACATGTAAAAGGCTTCTGGCCAAATTCTCCAACATCCCTGCTTACTTTCATCCTTACAAATCAATAAGAATGAGGTGTTCAAATACCTTTCATTTAAAGTACTGTCTTCGGGAAAACAAGTGTAAAAGCAAATAAAAATTAAAGCAAATTACAGCAAAAGTGAATGACACTTGAAACATGAATATTTAAATGAAAGTCAATATTCTACTTAGATGCAATATCACATAAAGCTGACTATATTCTTAAAGACTTCTGTCAGTGAATTCTGGTAAGAAATAATGAGATTACAAAATGAAACAATAATGCTACAGTAATAAATATCTTACCCTGTATTGAATACCCACCCAAGTCTTGATTATCCCACACAGATTGCTGGGTTGCTCTTTGGATCATTCTGACTTGAGTTTATGGTCAAGATTTGGGCCATCCAGTTTGCTGAGACCTATGGGTACCTTTTGATTTTTGAATCATGAGTTGCAATCTGCTGCAGCTTTGTGATTACAGTGTAAATGAGTTATTCATAGATGATCAACTTCTTCTTTCTTGATGCTAATGAGGAAACACCTATCAATCCAAACATAAACAGGAAATTAAGAACCAAAGTAATGACTCTTTTGCTAGCAAACATTTTCCTTTCCAATTACACAGGCAAATAAAGGATTACCCCTTAAAGGAATATCCATTGCATAAAAGCATAAGAATATTTCTATAGAAGTATATAAATAAAAGCTCTAATAAAAATAATAGATGTAGTTTAAAACACCTGAGATTTTATTTTTACATTCAAAACCACTAATTCCTAAATGAGTTAACTGGTTCAAGTCTCCATGTCAAGCATACATGCATTCATACATATATTGGAGCCAGATTCCTTGACAAGTTACATTATAAAAATTTTCATTCAAAAGGGGATGAGGAGTAAAACTTAAACATTTATTCACTCTGGGCAAAGTAAGACTATGCCTATAAATACAATGAAGAGCATGCATTAATATTTGATCTAACTTTGATACATTTAGTAATTATTTTCCAGCAAAATGAAACCACTGTTGTAATAAGGTAGCTGCAGAATGCAAAGGAAGGAGAAAGAAGAGGCACAAATGTCTGTTTGCAGTAGAAGAATGAAATGCTGTGTCTCTTCTGAAGTGCCTCAACCATGGGCTGCTTTGGCAGAAACTGAAGGCATGGGACTGCTGGTTTTGGTGACTTTAGCACCTTCAGAAAGAGCTCTTATTTTCATGTATTCATCTGTCCATCCAAAAAGGCAATATTTTTACAAGAAGATATTCTGAAACATCTGCTTGAGCCTACAGGACTGTCAGTAGTTGTCAATCATTGACTATTTTTAACAATTTCTCTCTCATTGCCGGGTCTTGAATTTCTGTAGGAGCTTTTTCCCGTTAAAGTAGCCATTCCACCAAAAGATCTCATGCAATGTAGCATAAATGGTGACCTCAATAACTCAAAACATGAAAACATACTCTCCAAATAGCACAATTAATAAAATGAAAGTAATGTTTCTTTTTTATTGTGGCTCTTATTAGATTTATATCTACATAAATTCAGAAAATGGGAGCAGTTCTTTATGAATTTACCATGAGCTTTTCAGTCTGAGTGAAGATTCATAACAAAAAAAAACCAAAAACCAACATTATTCAAGATATTTGGGGAATCTAGAGGGAGTCTTTCATTATATATGAAGTGTTTTCAGTGCCATAAGAAATGCATGGCCCAGACCCTCAAAATGAAATGACCTGAGCTCCAGCAGAATAAATAAAACTTGTTTAGAAAATAATAGGGAACTGAATGGCAGAAATTTCTCCTTCCCTGACAGCTTTCCCCATTTTAACACTCCAGTCTAGAATATAATTTTTAGAAGCAATGAAACTAAACTTGACAGAAGCTTAGACTGTGAAAAGTTATAAATAATTTGAACCAATCTAGGAGTTCGCATGCTCATAATTTTTATCACACTTCCATCCTCAAAAATATCATTAGACTAGCTACTCTGTATTAAAGCAGTTCATCAGTTGAAGAAGCTGAGTTTAAGTAATATGTATGACATTCATGAGAAGCCATCTGGCTTTTGTAACATCAAGGCAGGATGCCTTTTTGCTGCCTGATCTTCAGAGTGACAGCCCATGTCCTTCTTGCTTCTCAGGGTATCTGCTTGATGTTATTTTAGATCCTGACTCTTCAATCCTCCCCTTCCCAGTTCCAAGTGATTCTTAGTGTTTTTGAGTACACTGGCACAGAAATTATCTTTAAAAACTCTATATTTCCTTCTTTTCTCTCACAGCTCTAGTGAAGGGACACCTGCTATAACAGACATCTCTTACACTTTGAAATGAAAAAGCCTGAGGAGAGGAAACACCAAATCTGGGGGAACAGCAGGGATTTACACCCAGCCAGGCCAGAATTTGCCATGAGCAGCACACCTAAGAGCCACCACGCACAAAAATCACATCCGTGCTGGCCACTGAGGAGCAGGGATCAGTGCACAGCTGCACAGGGAGATAGGTGCTAGATTGAGAGCAATGGAAGAAGGCAGGAAAGAGTACATTTCTGATGTGGCTTTGGAGTCCTCTACTCACCAAAGATTATCTGAATGCTTCAGGAATTTTTTGGCATAACACTGCACCGAGGCGAGAAGAAAAATCTGTGCTTCTGATTAAAAGCTCTCATCTCACCCTTGAGGCTGCTGACCACTACACATACAACCAAAGATCAGATGTCATCTTACATGATATTATGACTATTGTGATGGATTCTGCCTTTGGGACAGCAGGAATGAGCATACTTACTGCACTGGGAAGGGTAGGAAGACCTTGCTTCCAGTCTGCTACCTTGGGGTAGACAACTCCACCAGATAGCAGCACAAGCCTGGGAATCTCCTTGGCTTTAGCCTATATTCCTTTTAAACCCACTTGCTATGTCTACACAGACATGCCTTTTAGTAATTGAAGACAAAGTCTGTTTTGGCTTGAGGATAAAGCAATTTCTGTCTGCATCCATAGCTGGTCATGGGTTAAACTGCCCAAATGTCAGCTGACAACACACACTGTCAGTGTGCAAAAAAGTGCTCCCACTTTTCTCTCCACAGTGTGCTGGTCTGTAAAAATTCTGGTAGAATTTAAACATATACCAGCTATTTTGATAAGATACATCCTTAGAAAATAATGAAGGATTGCTGGTGTTACTGCAGAGGGTGGATTCACATTGTGGGAATTTGTTATTTACAAGTATTTTTACTTTTACTTGCCTCTGGTCTTCAGGAAGGAGAAAGGGAACTGAGAGGGAATTGGAGCCAAGAGGACATGCTGTTTGCAAGCCTTTGTTGTCTCTGAAAAATGCATTAAATACTTTGCTTGATAAGTTTCTCCCAGGCAAGGAATTACAACAAATGAAAAATGTAATTAATCCTGCCTGTGTCTCCTCTTTGCTTCACCTTTTTTCTTGTCATTCAGGAAAAGCACATGAACTGAAGCTAATTTTGGTCTTCAGGTCTTGCCCAGTAGTTTCAGAATGTCAAAACAAGACTTTATGTTTAGACACAAGAACAAAGATTAAGGACTTGTCCGTGAACTGTTCACTTAGGGTGGACTGGAACGCTTGCGTCTATTCTGGGTGGGAAGGGAGAGGTTACACTTGGGAAAAGATAGAGACAAAAAATTGTATCTCTGGCCACGCTGCCTCTTGTCCCACAGGATAAATTAGCAACAGCAGCCACTCCACAGCCTTTCTGTGCCTCTGGCCAAGCCCATACTGAAGGCCACACTCTTATTTCATGCACTAGACATCAAGTATTGTCACAAGAAATGCAGACAGGTGAACTGGTGGTTTTGATCCTCTTACAGTGGACACAATTCCTAATAAAATACTTGCTTTGGACAGGAGATTTAAAGAAAGAAATCCACTTCCAGACCTACAAAATGCATCATCTGTACTCATTTTGGTAAGTCCCTCTCTATAATTTCCAGCAATTGACCTGGCTTTAACAAGATGGAAAAGGATTGGAATTAAGGAATATTACTGTGGTGAGTGTTCCTCTGTAGACCAATTTATATGAATTGAGAAGAGACAGGCCCTTCAATAACTTTTGAAATTCTTATTTACTATTACTTTTCTTCCCCCTGACTCCACACACAGAACTAGACTGGTGCAACTTAAGACTTATATTTTATTGAAAATATTTTTATACATTTTTCAACTACATAGACGCTGAATACCACAGAATACCATGTACATAAGTTATGAAAATCAAAGGGCCTTTGGTCACATTTTGCTATGGGTTTCATTATTTAATATTTCAGTTCCAGAAAGAAATACCCTATTTTGCAATATCCATATTTTCCCCTCCTCTAGAGTCTTGTAGCTTGATAAAAACAAGAATTGAAAAATATGTTTTCAACTATTGGAGTACTTATGTTATTTTCAAAAAAACCCAAACCCAAACAAACCAACCCCCCACCCCCCCCAAACACACAAAAGAAACCACAACAAAAAAACTCACCCCAGGAAACCAAACCTAACCAAAACAGAAAAGATAAAGACCCAACAAAATACCAACTAACCAACCCCATATAATAGTAAATTTCTACATTTCCCCACCAACTTAAATAATTCTTATTTTAAGCACTCTCCTGGTAATATGTACATATTACAGACATATTACTATAGCCCAGCAATGGTGCATTGGAAGTATGGGGAGAACTCTGGCAGCCCCACACTGCCTGAAACTCTCAGCTTTGTCCTTGTTCCAACTCCAAACCCTAACAAACACCCTTGGCCTCGGTTTATCTCAGAACCCCCAGCCACGGTCCCCATGAACAGCTCCTGGGGTGAAATCCTTCTGTCACCTAAGCATTCTCTGGCAGCCCCTATTGCAGCCCAGCTCCCACAGCAGCGTGGCCGTCCCTGCACCCCAGCCACAACACAGCCCAAGCTCTAGGCTGTGTCAGAGGCTTTGCCAAGGCCACCCTTAGGGCACAAACAAGTCCTCAGTGAGCAAACATTGCAGCATTCTCTGTCTTTCAGCAGCCCCCAGCTGCCACCTGAAGTGCTCAGTGTCTCTTGGACAGCCTTGCCCCAAGACCCACAGCAGCGACAAGCAGAGGCCAGTGACAGGGGAGAGCTCTTACAGGAGCCTGTGCTCTCCTTTGCCAGGCTCCTTCAAGCCCTACACCACCTGAAGCTCTTGACTTTGCAGCTACCCAATTATTTCCTCAAAAACAAGGGCTAGGCTTTGATCAAGCCTTAGCCAAGGAACAGCATCATAGTCTGCACCAAGCTGCCTGAGGAGCATTGTTTTTGCAGTCCACAGCATCCTTTGTCACCCCTGTGTAATCCAGCACCACTTGGAGCTGTAGGTTTGCTCTCTCTTCCCAGCCTTAACCCTGACCCTGTTCTTCAACAGTGTCTCCCTGAAATACTCAGCAATGGACCATGGGAGCAAGTTCTAACAGGAGCAGGAGTGGTGCTGGTGAATGCAGTGGTGTTTGTTTTCATTAACAATATATTTCATTTAATGCACAGTGCTATAGATAAGTTATAACTGTATATTTTTAACCTAGGAAATTACCCTGGAAGAATATTTTAGCAGGTTTTTAATTTTTTTCTGAAGTGGCTTAAATTACAGGAGCTGCTTTGCCTTGGGGATGCTAATATTTCATACTTATATTAAAATATGTATAAGGTGAAATAGTATTTCATTGTTAAAACTGTATTTAATTTAGATTAAATTTAATAATTGGAGGAAAACATTAATTATTCTCATTTTATGTGCTGTTGCTTTATAGCATATTAATATACCAGAAGTACATCCACAGCCTACTACTGAAATCTAAGGTTGTACAAATACAAAATTACATTAAAGAATTAACACTATGAAATAGATGTAGAAAAGAATCCCTGTTACACTTATTTCACTAGTGTGTAAAGTAAGCAAAAAATATCAAAACTAGAGCTTAAAAAAGGAGAGGTAGGTGTTTAAACAGGGCATGAAGCAGATTTTAGACACAGTTGGAGTTACTGTCCTGCACTCTCCAGTCCACCTGGATATCTAACCTAGAATCATTCTGATCCTGCTGTTGTAGATATCTGGCCTTAAAATATCCTTAACACCTAAAAGTTTTACTTTCAGACACACTAAGAAGAATCATACTTCTAAGAGTCCTGTGGAGCTGAATGATCACTGCATGTCTAAACCAAGGCACAGAAAGCAGAAACCCCTCATGTAGAAAGCATTCAAGCTCCCATCTGGTCATTCATTAGGCATTTGACCCTACTACTCAAAAGACCACTCTTTTACTCTATCCCATGGATAATAGAACAGAATTGAATTGCTGGCATCTTCCACGCACTGAAGTGCTATTCTTCTTTCAAATCTGTTCCAAAGCTTGATGTTAGTAATGAAATTACTCTTTCAAGGCTGATTTAAATACCCAAATCTGAGATTGAGCTGCCAACATTTGATAACCTTCAGAAATAAAGGTTTTATGCAGAAGTTTTTGCTGTGATTTGCTGTAATTATTGTCAGCAGAAAATACCACAGATGTCTCAGTATTACATGTTTGGAAAAGAATTGTTGGAGAAAGTAAGTTTGGGATGAAGGTGTACACAGATTCAAAAGGTTTTTAGCAAAGTTATAGACTTGAGACTATAAAAATATACTCTTGAGAAGGGTTTATTCTTTCTAAATTCGTGTAGGAGACAATAGACAAGTTCTTTGTAGCAGGCATCAAGGCAAACAAGGGGATGACAATCTTCTGCTCTTTCCCACCATGAGGACACCTTTGTTAAAGAAAGTATTACTCCCTCAGTTCTGATTATTTTTTCTTCTTTTTTTAACACAGAGACTGACATACTTAATATAAAAGACATATTTCTCCAGATTAAATTATCAGTGCTCTGCCACTATCCTCTTGTTTGCTAGTGCTGCTTTTGATGCCCTTGTGGTCAGGGTCAGAGCCATCCAAACCGCCAGCTCTCTGCTCGGATCTCAGTTCTGCTTGTGAGTTCTTGGCAAGGCTTGGTTATTCTGCCATGAAGTAGAAGATGCACAAAATGGGATCTGACAGTTCAATGCGTTTGGAGTTCAAAATAATACACAGAGCTTGAAACAAACTATTTGCTTGTTTGAAAGAAAAAATTGTTACAGAAATTGTTAAAATGCACATTTCTGAATAAAACCCTATCTGGCATTGTTTAGTTGCAGTCAAAATTTCCCCATTAAGTGAGGAACATGCTTCACTTAATCAGCAATAAAATTTCCCAAAACATCCTCCATTTGGTGGCATCAGGGAACTTTCTTTAGGACTAAAACATTACTGCTGGTGAGCCCACATGCTGGCAGCCTTTTAACCAAGGAGAGATAAAACCAGCAGCCACTAAGGTTTGTAAGGATCACTACACTCAGCCAAATCATTGATGAAATGTCAAACCACGATGCAGGTCAGACCTGTGACTGGGTGCTCCCCCTTAGTTTTATTCCTTTCTGGAGAAGGGAGGTTGTGGTGACAAAACCAGCAAATGTGGCAGAAAAGGAGGGTCAATAATGGATCTGCACATATAAAACAAAAAGGAAGGCAATATTAGCAAAAGAAGTCAGTAATGAAAAGCAGAAGGACCAGTCATTTCCTGATATGCAAATGGTATTTTAAGTGATGGAAGATACATTTTATTTAAGTGGTTTCTTTTGATTAGTTTAGGTGGTTGCTGAGCATCCTGACTTTTAAAAAATAATGGTTTTGTTGCCTACTTTTCTTAATGAACCATGCAGGGACCCAAATATTGAGCACAAAGGTGCTGGTTCAACCTGAGGGTGAGGGAATCAGGTGTTCACAGCTTTAGCTCATTTCAAACCCTTGCAGGAATTGGTAACAAAGGACAGGTCTCCAGAGAGGTTTCAGCACATGATCCTAAAGAAATCTAGTGAGAATATTGGTGCCTATTATGTATTTTTGTATGTTGAGTTCTAAGTCACTCAGTGTCCTGGTTGTGGAGGTGAGGGAGGAGCTTAATGTGGTGTAGGTGCATCTAAACTGTTATTCCATTCCACCCTCAGCATCACTGGGGGCTATGGTTTTGAGATGAAGCTAAAGAAACTCCACAAAAAAATTTTGGGGTAGGGAAAATTTAGAGGTAACCACAACCTGGCATTGAAAAAAAAGAACCCCTTTTCTCCTTTTCTTCACCCACTAGAAAAATTCTCTGGAAAATTTTCAATTTTATCTTAAAATGCATGCCTTATGAAATAGTTTTCTCTTCCTTTCTCCAATAAAGTGTTACTATTCAATTTTCAGCATATAAATTCTCAAAGAAAACTTTGAATGCCTATTTTTCTATTAGACAAAAAGTGTCACTTTCCATTTGGATAATTTACTTGGGCATATTAGAATGATGGAGGAGAAGAGAAACTGTCTTGTATGTGGATAACAGAGGAAGAGAGAATAGCTATAGATGCAAAAATTTGGAGTCATGTAAATCATCAGGAATTTGGATTGTTACATAAACTGACAATATATGCTTTCTCTTGGCATAGATAATCATTAATCGTTATTATTCTTGCAAGATGAAAAGTCTGCAATAGAGTTGGTGTATGATACCAGCTGTGGGATTTTTTTCCACACTTAGCCAGTCAATACATCTCATCTGTTAAGCCAATCTTGATCATGATATTATCAAAAATATATGAAAATTCTTTGAAATATAATGTTTTAGAACTAAAGGGGCACAGGAAATTGAAGGATGCTTATGTGAAACAAGAAAATTGTATCAGGGGATCTTCATAAACTATATATTTGAGCCATTATTCATATCTTCTGAGAAACAAGACTGAGCAAGCAAGGCAAGCTAACTGGCCTTCCCCAATACTATTGGATATGCCATATATTTAAGACAGAGATACAAATTTTGATACACTAATACTGATAAAACTAATTTATATTCTCATTTCCTCCATCAGCCCCTCCAAAATTAAAGAAGGTAATTCTCAGCTTCTATCTGCCTTTTCATCCTCTCTGCTCAGCCTGCAGTAATGGAGCTCACCCTCATGTCTGCATTGGGGCAGGGATTTTAAATTGGCAGTTAATTCCTACTCTTTAAGTCAATTTATGGTTGGTTTCCTATTATTCTATATATCATGTGAGAGATGCCTATCATGATTAAACTGTTATTATTTCTGGTTTCCTTCATTATACTGGTGCTATGGTATCTGCATTTTTGCCTGAGCATCATGAAAAGTCAGGATTAAATTGCACATTATAAAGAGAAAAATAACAGAAAATCTGTAAATGAACTTTAAAGCACTCAAGAAAGGATGCTGCTTAGTATTATTCATGAGAAGATCAGTTTCTCTGCCAGAAGGATGCCTCATTCTTAGCCCATTCTCAGAACTCATTTTGTCTAAAGGGTTGCTATTATACCCTTGCATAGTAAATGCAACATTCCTATATGACTGAAAAGCATAATATCAATTCCTATAAAAATAAACAGTCAATTTGAAAAAAATATTAACTCAAGATTTGCAGCATTTCCATTTCAGAAGAACTTTAGATTTTCTGGATAAATGTCAGAAACACAGTTCTGTGTTTCTACAGCTCTACTTTATTCAATGCATTTTTGCTGAGGTATTGGCAAAGCAGCAGCCCGATTTTAGGCCAGTCAGGTCCAGAGAATGGTCCCGGTCTTGTATCCAAATCCCCTAAACCACAATCTCCCTCTGCAGGACAATCCTACATCTTACAGAGCCAAATTCATATTTATAATTAAACAAGAATTTTAGAGGGTCTGCATACAGTGAAGATGATATAATCAATCAAGATTTAAATCCAAGCAGTTACACAGTTACCATGACTCTGAAACTGGCAGAAATTTGCAAATGAGTTTTTTAAAGCAAATTTTAAAAATCAATAATCATCTAGTGGACCTGACAGAAGCTTATTTTTGCTTTACAGCAGATGTATAAACCATTCTGCTCATTACAAAGAAGTTCATCTTATTCTATTAGGTGGTAAGTGGGGTGTTAAAATTTATGTCAAAATATGCAGCAGTGTTCTATCTTTGAAACACCAGCCAAATTTACTCTGATTTAAGCTAATGCACGATCCTAAAAACCCATTGACTGCAAATAAGGCTAGAACTTGGCTTAGCACACTCTCTCTGCATTGATTACAGTTTTCATTGGTTTATTTCTTCCATTTTTTAATAGTGTTTGCCTATTATTGCTACAGTGGTTGACTTCAAAGTCCCAGAGAGTAAAATTATTTGTTTACTACAGAATTCCTCCTGCCTGTTATCCTAACAATATCTGTTAACTTTTATTGATTAGTGAGACACTAGTAACTTGGTCTGCTAAAACTGCTCACGGAGCTTGGATTCTCCTGTTTCTCTTTCCAAAGTGTTGCACACTCCCTGAAATTTTTACTCAGTTTGTGATCTCTTTCCTTAAATTTTACCAGAGATTCATGTGTCACCTCTACTTATACTAATAACCTACTGACAATTAGAAAATATAGTAAACCCTCACCCCAGAAAACCCAAACCCAATACAGCACCTGACACCAAGAACCAAATCTGTGAACAGCCTTAGGCCACCAGCTGACCTTTATTATGACCACCTTCACCTTGATCATCCTCCCAGCCAACTTCTCATGGTTTATTGGAGCTCAGGCCCCAGAACTGTGCCATAGGTGCACCCACACCTGGCCTTGTCCTTCACTGTCCTGACTTGCTGACTGGATTTCCTGGATTGACCTCAAACCCTATGTTGTGTGTCCAGCCCCATCTCCTGTTGCCTCTGATTAGCTTCCATCAATGGACACTGGAGTTATTTTGCTTATCTCACCATGACTGGAACTCTTAATAGACCCTAAGAGCAACCCATCCACGTCCCCTGATCTTTTGTGACTGCCTTCTTGTGCCACCCTTTGTTCCCACATCATTCTCTCTCTTGAAGCAGCCCTGCTCTTGCTGACATTTGGTATTTTGACCCAGGAACTGAGCACTTAATGGAGAGCATTTACAGAGGGCATCATGTTTGGGTAGAAGCTATCCCATGCAGACCACAGGGAATTATTAGGAAAAGTGACATAGAAAAGAGGTAGGTACTCCTGTAGTTCTTACTGCTTATGCCATATAGGAGGCATATTGGGACAGATCAGAGAGTCATCCCAGCCCATTATTTTGTCTCCTTCAGTGACAAACAATAGATGTTCAGAAAAGCATTCCAAAATCAGCACATATCAAAAGATTCTTTCTTTCTTCTGAAAGTATATAGATACAGAAACATCTGAGACAAGGTGACATCAAGTTTCTGCATATAATCACCCCGAGTGGACATACCCTCTGTAACCTTCTGAATGCATTGAGATGTTAGACCTCTACAACATCCCACAGCAATGAGTGCTACTGTGACATTGTCCATCGTGTGGAAAAGTGCATCCCTTCATGGCAAGCCCACTGCATGGATATTTTCTGCTTCTTGCACCAGCAGATCAGAAACCAAAACTCAAGCAAAGCCACAAGAAAACACAAGACAAAGCAGATCAAGGGGGAAAAAGGAACAGCAAGCGCAGGTGACAATTCTCAAGCTGCAAAGTAGACAAACAGTATAATGTGTGTCCTCTTCCACTTTTTATAACTGAGACAACCTGACAACACCTTCCAGAAAATGCACTGCACACAGCTCGAGAGCCTAAATAAGCCACAGTTCTGGGCACGAGCAGGCCCAAGCCCCTTGTTTTTTCCTTTTCGGCCGAATCCAAGTGACAAGAGTTCAAATGTGGATGTGCTTTATTTGGGCATGAGGTAAACACTGGAGCCAGGGAGGGTTCTTGGGTGAAGTCAGTATAAATGCAAGGCATGCCTTCCCACGGAGCACGCTTTTTTGTCAGAGCAGTAAAACAACAAACAGCGCCGCGAGAAATAACAAGAAATAAAATACTTTGTGTTCTAATCTACCACAAATGTTTATCTAGCAAATACATAGTTCAAGTGCCTGAACTATCCAGATTGATTTAATTTTTTTTTTTAAATCTGCTGGGCTGACCATGTTCTGGGTGGAGGGGGGGTGGGGGCAGGCTTATTATAATCCATGGCACGTCGCTTCCCTGGCTGCACAGCAGAGCTTTCAAAGAGAGCTTTAAAGACCCTGTTTCTCTGGGAGGAGCAGCCTGCTCACATTGCCCAGGCAGCAGAGCTCCCATCACGAAGCAAACAGGAGCGCCTGTCCTTCATGCAGGGCTTTAGTATTTATTTCTTTGGAGGTCTAATCATGAAGGTTACTGGAAAATGCTCACTCTGATGAAAAACATTTTCCCTGTTCAGCCATTTTCACTTCAGTTCACAGTCAAGATGTGACAGGCTCAAATAGCTTTAGAGAGTAGCTAGCGGCATTTCAGCAACTGCTGGCTGTCAGTCCATGCTCACCTATTGACACCTGCTTGCAGATTTACTTTGAAGTGAGCAGACAGGTTAAAATGACTATCAAACAGAAATCAAAACTTCTGCACTCTTAATTTTCAGGTTTTTCAGTGAAGCCTTCCCAAGCGTGCAAACAATATTTCTTCTTTAATCTAAAATATACAATATTTTTCTCTAATCTGAAGAATAGTCTTTCTGATGCTAAATGTCATTTAGCACATTAGTAATGGATTTTATCTGCATATATCTCATGCTTAACTATTTTCCTCTTAGTAAGTATTACCTAGTTAGCCAGAAGACTTGAAGACAACAGACTGTAGTCAAAAAATGCTTCACTAAAACCAATTGAATGCAAACGATTATAAAAGTATGAAGACATATCTCTCCCCACTTACAGCAATTTTTTTAGTTAAATAATTAATTCAAAAATACATTTGCCTCCATTTCCTCTTAAAAACTTAGCTATTTTCCCTTACAGGAGGGGAACTAAAGCCTTCATAATAACCCTGTGAATTGCTTACTCAGAATGCTGATGTTTTTATGTTCTGCATTTTTATAGGCCAAATTCCTGCTTTAGCTGTCTGTTACTGTGGCATTCTGTACAGTCAGGGCTGTTGAATTAGTTCAAGTTTGCAAGGAATAATAATGTCTTGGATTAGTGTTCTGCTGATATTTAACCTTAAAGGCTATGTCTCTGAGAAAACACTGATATCATCCTCCTCCCCCCCCCAAAACAGGGTGCTTCTTTTATTGGCATAACAAAGCAGTAGAAGATAAAACAACAGATAAAATCTGAAGTTTTTATATCTGACTTCTCTGCCTCAGCTCTGATTTCACCCACACAAGTCTACTGTCAGCACTATTTTGTCCTCTGGTAAGGCCTAACAGCACCCAGTTTTTTCCTACAGACTTGGGAAAAAAAACCCCAGACTGTTGACTTACTGTATATTAATATTTAAATGTTTTTGTCACTAAAAAAAAAAGCCATAAAAAATGGTAGTTTCTAGTTTTACTGATTTTTTAAAATTCTACTTGGCATTTTCTTCAGAGGCCAACAACATATACTAAAACATCTTAATGTATTTCATCACTGTAATCTCCAGATCAACAGGTAGGCCAGAATGATTTTATTTATTTCTCTGCTAGATTAAGAAGGCAACATCCTACCTTGAAATGCTAAAAGTTATGCAGTAAATCAAAGACCAAAATTATAATAATTGTAATTCAACTTCTCTGAAGATGAGAGGCATGAGCTGTCTGAAGTTCCTGACTGAAAGAATGGGATTCTTCTGTAACTTTGTGTTGTAGTGTAAGCACAGATGGCAACTAACTACCACACAGCTGCTCTCTCACCTCCCCTCACCCCCATGTAGGATGTGAGGGAGAACTGGGGGGAAAAAAGGTAAACAAGGTAAAAGAACAACTAAATTATGGAAATAAAGTAAAATAAACTCCTACTCATAACAACAACAACATGAATAATTGCAATGACAGGAGACAGAGAGAGGGAGAGAATTCACCCCCAAGACAAACAAGTGATGCACAGCACAGTTGTGCACACAACTCCCCCCAGTTTAGACACTGGGCATGATGTTCTGTGGAATATCCCTTTGTTCAGATCAAACAGATTCAGATCAGCTGTCCTGGCTGTGCTCCCTCCCAGCTTCTTGTGCACCTCTGCACTGGCAGAGCATGGGAAACTGAAAAGACCTTGACACAGAGCAAGCACTACTCAGCAAGAACCAAAACATCAGGGTGTTATCAACATTACTCTCATACTAAATCCAAACCACAGCAATGTACCAGCAAAATTGTCCCAGCTAAAATCAGGACACCTAGTTGAGTGCAATTCTAAATCTGGTCTTTCTCTGATTTTGTCCTACCTCAATGGTTTTATTTATGCTGAGAGTCTGCTTATATGTGAAATTAAGCAGCCTTATTACAAATAAGTCTCAATTTCAGCAGCCTCTGAGAGACAAAATCATGTATCAGCCATAACCCAGGTATGTCTGCAGAGCCATCAGGAAACATCCATCTCCTTTCTGTTCAAGCATACACCTCCATGCAGGCCTTTTTTTGCAGGGCTTCAGACCCCCGTGTATATTTATTCTTGGCTATTCCTAAAACCATTTCCCAGAATGTCCAAAAGATCACAGTAATTTGCTAATCCTGGCAGAAATTTGCACCCAGAGAGCACTACAGGGTCCTGAATTTTAACACTGATGTCTATCTGCAGTACCAGCAGGTATTCAGGAAAGCCTATGGAAGTTACAAGTCTCCTGATTTTTTTTGGCCAACTTTGTCAGCTTTACATATTAGTGTAATAATTTGTGAGATAAAATGTTTGCATGTACCACTCAGCTGGTAGTAAAAACAGGACAGATTGCCGGATGGACTTTGGAGCATCTCATGCTCAGGAGACACAGATTTGATGCTACAAGCATCAAACAGGATTCTACGTGCAGGACAAGCACTCTGGTCTGGAATATTTTCTAGTAGTCCTAAAGGATTAAAGCTGGATACACACCTGAAAAGAACAAAGGATTTTCTTCACGTTATCACCTGAAAATTAAAAGAGCTTTCTAGAGCTGAAGAGCTGGCAAATCTGCCATAAGTTACAGGTTTCATCTCACTCAAGACAAGCACAGAAAACACACCATTAAATCCTTATGAACAGTCATAAGTTAGGCTAGTTTCTGAATGTTGGCTCTTAGCAGATGCTATAAAACTTTCAAATACAGCTAATATGAAAGTTAATTTCAAGAATAATCCATGTTGAACAAGTTATTTTCATTGGTTGCTTTATCTTTGCATTTCATCAGCTGAGATAGCTAAGACAGGCAAAGTAATACAGCCAAAGTGATATAAAATTGGTATTTTCAGTTTCTAGAAGCCTGAAAATACCAATAATGTTTAATCTGCATCCCTTTAAATGGTAGAATCATGGAATGGTTTGTGTTGGGAGGAACCTTAAAGATCATCTAGATCTAAGCCCCCTGGCATGGGCAGAAACACCTTTCACTACACCCAAAGCTTCATCCAGCCTGCTCTTGAGCCATGGACAGGGCATCCACCATTTCTATGGGCAACCTGCTCCAGTGCCTCACCACCCTTCTCTACATCTAAACCTACTCTAGTCCAGTTTGAAGCCATTCCCCCTGGTCCTATCACTGCATGCCCTTAGAGAAAGTCCCTCTCCAGCTCAGCTGTAGCCCCCTTTAGGCACTGGAAGGTGCTGTAAGGTGTCCCCAGAGCCTTCTCTTCTCCAGGCTGAACAATCCCAAGAGTCTCAGCCTGTCTCCACAGGAGAGGTGCTCCAGTTCTTGTATCATCAAGACCGGGTAATATCACAGAGGAATTAATCTCAGATCAGAAGGATCAGCCCTTTGAAGCTTCACAAAGAGAAGTGTTGAATTTCGACAGAACTCTGTAAGCACTGGAGAAGCAGAGCTGCTCTCCAGGCAGGTGTTTGAGCTGCCCAGCTCTGGGGCACCCCAGGCTCACAGTGTTCCCTGCCATGTCAGTCTCCCATCATTGACCACCTCAGATTTGTTTTTCAGCCTAAACGCCACCAAAATCAGATCTCCTGAACTGGAGTTCTGCTAATTCTTCCTTTTCATATTTGTACATTTTCTGCGAGAATGTATGTAAAGCAACATTAAAAGTCTAGAGATTTTCTTTTATGTTTTAGAAGAGATCAGAGTCCATCAAAATAGAAGTCCATTTCCTCATGTTTTTTTAGAAGTTCAATAAATTTTCATTAGTTCAATATCACTTTGATATCTCTGAAGTGCCAAAAAAAACAAGATATTTGCAAATTGCTAGAATAATCAAGATTATTATTAAAGATTATGGGCGGTTTATGTAAACTATGTTTTATCACCTCAAAAAGATGATATGTATGTCTTCTGAATCTCCCAAATGTATAAAATAAGGTGATCAGATCTGCATAGATTCCAGACTAGTGAGAGGCCAGGAACTGAATCCCAGAGCAAAAACACACATTGTGCATTGACAGCTATTCATGATTGTTGTTATTTCCAGCTGGAAATAACTCTTGAAGAATCAGCATAGCATTCCCTTACAGGAATTGTTTGTGCCCAAATCATATTTGATCACAGAGACCAAAGAAGAGCAGATTTTTGTTTCTTTTCTCAGGCATTGAACCCAAATAAGTGTTGACAAATAGTTTTGTTTGTATTCCTAATAAATCTATACTTCAGGGCTGAAAAAAATACTGCAAACTACATTATATGGACACAAATGAAATAAAAATGCAGAGGGGTGACAGAAATAAAGACTTTGCTGAAATAATTTAAATATTCATTGGAAAGAGAAAGCAACAGATTTACCTTGTGTGCTTGTCCAGCTGTGGGTTCCCCAGGACACTGGATGGAGGGCAACAGAAAAGGCCACTAAGACAGGCTGGGGCCTCTGGGGCTCCAGAAGGGTCTGCAGGAGCTGGGTTTTATTTATACAAAGTGAAGCATCTCCTACAAGAAGACAGACAATGTATGCTTGGGTGTTCATGCTGTGCCCCAGCTTCTGCTTAAACTCTTGTCTCTGTCCTCTAGAACCAGCTGCACTTTTGCCAGCCAGGTCTCTGAGACACCCACCTGGCTCCAGACAGAAAAATCCAGGCACAATCCTTTATTGCATTTCCACCTGAAAATAATTAAAAGCTCAAGGGTGTTTTAATAAGAATGTGCATTTTTTAGGCCCTCAGAGACAGCCTTAATTAGTCTGATCTTTTGCAGACACTTTCAGTTAAAGCAAATTGAGCAACAACATCGTCTTAGCTTGCAGTTCACGCTAAGATTTTTCTATAGTTTCAGCAGATACAAAACTCAGCCCACAAACTTATCCTCATAGTCAGCACAATCTGTTTGCAAGGGTCTGGGTTTGCTAAACTGTTTCCACTTCAGTTAAAATATAAATCAATTAAAAAAACCAAAACAAACAAAAGGCCCCAACTAAAACAGTGCTAAACTCAGGGTCTGTTCACAGAATGGAACAAAATGGTATTTTAAATATCCTGGATCTAGATCTAAACAAGTTTATACACTTACATACACGACCATACTGCCACACAGAGCTACTGCAGCCTCCTCAAAAGTAACAGAGCTGAAAGTAGCACAGTTTGTGCCTTGGAGCTTTTCTCAATATACAGCACCTTCCCAGCACGTTTTACCAAATGCTTTAACTGCAGAAAATCATCTGCTACAACCATGTCAAGGGCACTGCCACACTTCAGACCCCCTCAGATTTCCTAAGCAGAGCTCCAGGAGGACCTTGGGAACAGATGGCACCATGGCATCTAAAGAAGTGTTAAAAACAAATAAAAATCTTCTCCGAATCTTTGCTCGGCTCTTAGGGGTGTCTGGGGAGACAGTTTGATCTTGGCCCTAAATCAGTTTAACCATGAACATACAAGCAAAAATCTAGCATGTGGTGCCACAAGAATGTGGGAACACCTTTTCCTTGTTTTATCTGTGGTGGGTCTACAGTAGTTCACAAAAAGTGAGCTGAATGCTGGATCAAGAGGAGAATGTTCTTCATGCACAACCATTCTCCCCCTACCTCCAAACAAGACCAGTTGTAAACAGAGGATTAGAATAATAAAAAAATAGTTAAAACAGTGTAATCTAGTGTCCTTACAATGAGGAAAGATAATTTTTTAGACACCATACTCCTATGTTGTTGCTACTTCCAAAATAATTTTATCTAACGCTAGCTTCAGGATTGGTTTATCTACAAGTAACCCGCAAAGCAGGGGTTTGCATAATTTTCTTGAGCCCTCTTAAAGTCTTCTACAGGATAAACACTCATGCAAAAGGTAGTGCCAGGGCAATTCACATGTGAAAAACCTTTCCAGGCCAAATATAAGACCAAAAAGCTCCCCTTTTTTCATGGTCCCTATATTAACAAGTACCCAGGGACTTATTTCCTGGCTGACACAAGATGCATTTTGCATGCTGTAGAGTTTAGCACATGTTAAGTTGGAAATTCCAATTTCTAAAGAAATAGCAAAAATGAAAAGCAGTTCTTAGCTCACAAAGCCACTGGGGAAACTTTCTGATTTTGCAAGCTAATGTCTTTCAGCACTCAGACTCTTGTGCATGTACTTCCCAATACATAATTTGTTTTTGAAGAAAAAAGGAAAGAAGAAAACCCCAAAATTTCTGCTTTCTTCCCTTATTTTGCATCTGTGCAATGTACAAGCCACAGCCATGATCAGCATCACACTGTACTATGAACTGCACTAATGGAATGAAAGATATTTTCTCTACCTTAAATAATTCATAATTTAAGCTTGTAGGGCAAATGATAGTGAATGTTGAAGTATCTGGCTAGACAAAAATATAAACAACTGCAAATATGTTCAGCTCCAAATCATCTTATGTTTTCACTCATTCCTCATTTGATGAGAAAAACACTCCTGTTGCCATCGCTGAGAACCCTTAACTAAATGAGGAGACAGTTAATTTGCCTTCCCTCAAATCCCATACAGCTTGTGAACAAAATCAGGGCCATTTGTCTTGCTTTTCTCTCATGTCTGCCTGCTTTTCAAGGCTCTTTGCCTCTTTCCACCAGCCTGTCAGAAGGAACTTTTCTTTAGGCACTAGAAACCAGTTTAACTAATTTTCACAGAAAATAAGTTGTTTATGTGCACCAAATCATAATCAGAATTGGCTCTATAACAAGAGCCAAGGTGGAAAATACTCCAGGAGACTAGAAAATAACTTGGAGCAAATGATGGAGGAGAAAGGACCCTTTATCCAAAATAAAATTAAAAAAAAAAAAAAGGGAGACAAAATGAGGTCAATGAGAAGTCAAGACTTGCTAGGAAACAGTGGTGTAAATATCCCTACGTGCAACATGTCAAGGGAAAACAAAGAGCTGCAGAGCAGGGGAGCTAATGAAGGCAGCTTTCTTATTGATTTCTGCCTCCTGCTTGCTGTCTTAGCTACAAGTTCTGACCAAACCTATCACTACCAGGGGGTTTTTATGAGGTCTCTCCTGTCTGGACTCCCTAATGAAGCTCCAACTAAGCAGTGAGAGAACCACAGTTAGTCTGCATCTTTATCTGCCTACCTGTTTTCATGGGCCTTAGAGAAACCTCGCTATTAAATTGTACTGAAAGTAACTGATGTACTGAAATTGCAACTGAATTGTACTGAAAGAAGCTAAAAAAGCTTCTCAGAAAGGAATGGAGGCACAGAGAAGTCTATCAGTCCTGCACAGCATGGGTAAGTCATAGATAAGCCTCCTACCTCTCAGAGTGGGGAAGATAAAAAAGAAAAAGGAAAGCAAAGAAAAAACCCTCAAGACTGGTAGAATAAAAATAACACAACATCAAATGAATTAGGTCATCTTCATCATATCATGTAGAAAAGCACCTAGAAATTTTTAAAGGCACAAACATCCTCTGCTGTCCTGTGTCCCACTTCACACCCCTTTGCTTCTGCCCCTGGTTATACCCAGGGGGACTTCAGTGCAGGATTCCCTAAGATCATATGACAATTTGGATCTGATGGCAATATGAGCTATCAAGCCTAAGCATTTGCTATGTAGATTATTTGAACTAAGCATTTTTACACAGATAAGCATTTTGTCTTTTTTAAAAGATAGCATGCTAAATCAATAAGTGCAAAATGTTATTACATTATAACAGCAGAAGGTATATGTAGGGCACTGTCTGGACTCTATTAGAAAGTTTAAATTGTCATATACTGGACATTATTAAAAAATATCTACTTGCAAAGAAGAGTCCTTCTGCCAATATGCTGAATTAAACAGCCCTATGAACTGGCATTAGTCCTGTACCAGCAAGCAGCACTTTTTTGCAAGCAGGAGTCTCCCCTCAACCCCCTTCTGCTGTCTCTGCCTCCTGCCTCACTGCTTGCTCTAACCATGGTAGAAATCACAGAGACAGGAAACACATACACATTCCCCTACATTTTATTTTAAAGGTACTGCTTTCTTTGTGTTTTGTCCTTTGCAATCACATAAATCTATCTCCTTGCACTGCTACAGTATATCTGCCTCTGCTTAGCCTGGGAAAGGCATTCTGGATTTCCTGCTCTCCGAGGGAAGGACAGAGCAAGCCAGCTGCCAGACTCCTGCAGGGACAGCAATGTTTATTTTGACACCGTGCTGGTGCAGCAGACACAGGGATGAGCTAATGCACACTCACTGTTTCTGTCCCATCCCACCTGAAATAAAGGACAGGCAGCTGCTGGCAGCTGCCCTCGGGATGTGCCCTGGCAAGCTCTGCAGGGCAGGGGGGTCAGCAGCAAGCTGGAGGGGCACCCCAGCATTGGAGAGACCTGGCACAGCTGCTGCCAGCATGCAAGAAAGCACCACCTCTCCAAATGTTCACTGCGATCAGAAACACCCACACACAGAAATTCCTGAGTCAAAATAAAATAATGGAGTTCAAATAACTCAGAGGGTTTGTTTTGTTTCGTGGGGATTTTTGTTCACTTGCTCTTAGCTTTTTTTTTCTTTTTTAAAGGACTTTGATCTAGCACCTCAACTTCACTCTATACCACCTTGGAGCTCTGTCATCTCCCCTTTGCCAAACGACAGCAGAACAGTAGCACAGAAGGATCTTCCAAAGAGCCAATTTCTTCTCAGGTTGTTTATGGATTTTTATTGAGACTTTCTCAAACATATGCTACCAGCAGAATATGCAGACAAGCATTCTAGCAACACAGCTGATGCATTTGAGGCAGAAAAGAAATATGTGGAAAATGTGAAATCAGCCCTGCAGCAGATCCATTCATAGAGAAGATTTTTATTTTTTTTTTCAGATTAAATAAATTCTAAAGTAATTACGTAACAAATATCTGAAATGTAGTGTGTTACCATTCAATTTTTGCAGCCAATTACCTGCCTCCTATGCTTGGGTTTAGGGATAAGAATTTAAGCATTTTGTTCCAGGGTCAAGAGGACTAGCTGGGAGCTGGCTTATAGCACTAAGCAACAGCCCTGTGTCTGCTTGCAGGGTTCTGGTTCTCTCCTCTGGCACAGGCTTACAAGCATTTTTGAGAAGCTATTCAAGCTTCAAACTCTGTACAATCATTGCTGAGGAGAGCTGTTTGTCACCTCCCTTACTGTGAGTTGTAAGCAAGTTGGTAGCATAAAGCACCTAGACAATTTTGAGTAGTTACAGACTCTGATCTCTGGCTCCTTTCCCAAGACATATATCAGTCACAATATTTTGTATAAGCTTGCAGTGATTTTTTCCACAACCTGTCAAATTCAGTCTATGTAAGAACAAAATCAGGAGAAGGAAGAAATCTCCTTTATTTTTCAATTTCAGATAGTGCTGCATGATGGACAGCTCATTTACATTGTTGCCCATTGGCAAATTGTTATTACACTATTTAGACGAAATTGTCTTTTTGGCAGCTGTTCATTAGTGGTAACTGCATTATGAACAAAATAATTTGGTTTAGAGCTTCTCATCTTATTTTTATAGGAATCAAGGAACAGAAATGGTTCCAAATGAATCAGAGTATGGATACCTAATTAGCAATAATCGAAGTTCAGCAGATTATCCAGTACTTCTTTGTCAGTAACCAAGAGTGCGAGGCCTCCTGGTAGCACACAAGGTGCTCACAGCTCACAGGAAACAGCATCTAACACAACTGCAGAGCTGCCAGTTCTCTGGACTGAGCAGAAAGGAAGGGGGTGAGAGCCCTCTGACTCTCCCCTCTGCTACAAATCATCAGTGGACACTGCCTTCAGCAGCCTGGGGCTGCTCGTTCCGCGGGCAGCCTCTGCAGCAGGTCCCATGTCCTACCCTCACCTTCTTCTGCCTCTGGCATTCCCAGCCCACCAGGAACTCCTGGTCTGCAGCTGTGCTCACTGAAAGGTGCTGCCAGGCATGTAGGCAGGCTCCTGACTGTGCCCTTCCACCCCTCTTAAATATGAAATAGGGTGGACTCATTCAGCTTTTACCTTTTGGAGAGGGAAATGCAGCAACCAAAGAAAACTTCACCTTACCCAAAAAAGTGGCCAAACAAAACCTCACTTCTCCATTTACATCAAGGCCTCATGTTACCAACATGGTTTCAGGAACTCACAGTACTAAAGGCTGGATTTTGCCCTGGACACAGTCCACTCATCTCTCAGGAATTCTTTTTTCCCAGTTCTCATCTGCTTTTGACCAACAGTGCTCAGTAACGAGCTGAGGGAAACTTCTTTGGGAGGTTTGTTACTATATTAGTTTTTTCTTCTATTTTTTTTTTCTTTTCCAGAGCTGCTTGCCTTGGTGACTAAGAGCTAGATATGGTCACACCTGATTTAAATCTCCACCAATTTCTCTTGTGCTTGTTTGGGCAAGGTTTCCTCACTAGTTTTCAGTTTTCTAGACTGGTACAAGCTGTATCTAACCACTTTGAATTTCTGTCTACAAAGTCCATGGCCCAAATTAAAGTAAAAGTAATTAAAATAAAAGTAAATTTTACCATAGAGAAGGTAGAAGCTGACAGAGGTGGCAAATTTGTTAGACTTTGTATTAGACAGAGCTGCAGTGCCAAAGGGGACTATTTGTAAAAGTATGATAAATTCTTGCCTCGAGGATGATCGATAGGTAAAAATATTGTTTTAGCACACTGTTTCTAATCTAGGACATCTGAAAGGGGGCATTATTAATGACATCTCTTGTGGTTCATTACTTCTGCAAGGAACAAAATTACTTTGTAATTTAAAGACAAGAAGATTCTGCACATATAGAGTAAGCCTGTCTAAAATGATAAATCTTATACATCTGCTCACATAGGAGCACAGTTTCAGTCAATGAAGGGCTTTCTGCAGCTCTGTCCCTACAATAAAGGTGAACACTACTTAACTAAAAAAACCCTGATATATTGTGTGTGTATGTACCACATGTGCTTCTTTCACAGAACATATAGAAATGTGGGATAATAAAGGGTCCTCTGTAAATCATCTGGTCCAACCCCTGCTCCCCAGGGCTTCCTCCAGAGTTTGATTAAGTTGCTTAGATCCTCAAACAGGCAAGTTCTGAGCATCTCCAGGTTCTGAGTCTCCTTGCCCTGCTCCCCAGCTTAGTGTCATTGGTGAGCTTGTAAAAGTTGGCTCTGTCCCATCGTCTAGAAACAAAGACAATGCACATTACTGCTGCTTCTGCTAAAACCTAGAGTATCACTTGTATCCAGGCAACAGCTGCAGACTATTCCTTCTGAAGTCCAGCAATCCAACCATTTGTCACTGGACTGGTTGTTCACCCACCCAGTCTGAGTACACTGAAACCACAGGAGATCATGCTGGAAGCTGGATTAAGGTGGAGCTTTGCCCACTGCTCCCACCTCACCCACTGGAACAGACACTTCATGATAGAAGGCAGTGGGGTTTGACAAGCAACATTTTCCCCAGGAAATCCACACAGGGTGTTCCCAGACACATTCTCCCTTAAAGAAGGGAGAGTTTGCTCTGTGATCTTCTCAAGGATCAACTGGTAGTTCCACAGTTCTTCCTTCTTCCTCTTTTTTTGAATATGGTTGTTCTTTTCCAGTGATGGGAAACCTCTCCTGACTGCTACAACCCATCTAGGACAATGGCAGTGGCCTCACAGTGACATTGGGCATTTCCCACGTGCTTTTCCCCACCTGTGCATCCTGCCTGCTGCCATGGCACTGAGCATGGCCACTGCCTCAGTGCTCCCTGACTGACCTTCCTGTCCTGCATCCCTCACCCAACACTGCCCCTGGGCAAAGGGACCAGACAAAAGCAGGGAGGATCCTTTTTGTCCCCTTTTATGTCTCCCATGTGATCCAGCAGCAGGGCCACCCACACAGAGCAGTTTCACATGCCCCAGATGATCAGGCATGTCAATATAAGGATATAATCTCGTGGTGTTGGGCATTCTCCAGCAGATTTCTGCTGACTGGCTGCAGCAGCTTGCTCACTAAATCACAGGGCCCCATAAAGCACAGGGAATAGCACAGCCCCTGCCTCGTTTGCCAGTGCTGCCCAAGAAGCCCCAAAAACTTCAATGAAATGAGGGCTTGAAGTGTAGCTTTATATAATATTTCATTTTGAGTGAAAGGAAAGATGATTTTTTTTCTCATTTTGATGTGATTTCTTCATAATTTGGAACTTACATTTTTGATGGAAGTCTTAAGGCCTAGAGGACTAAAAACAACCGCAACCACAGATTACATAGAGGTCAGAATCTATCCAAAATTGGAGTGAGAGAGCATGGAGTGATTTTACTGCTAATTTTTACCACTTATACTTCTTCCAGACTTTCATCTCAATGGACTGCAAACAGGTACTAGTACTTTGTATGCAATAATAGATCTTTCTTGGAGACCCTTGTGAATTTAAACTTTAAAGATGAAAAAAATTAAAATAATTCTGAACAGGTAATCTGGCACAACTCTTTTTTGTACCTGGTTTATACTAGCCTGCTTAACAATACGCAAAATTTGTGCATAATTACTTTATAAATTAATTAAAATGTTTGTGGAGATAAAGAGACACTAATGTCTAAATCATTACATAATTTGGACTTTGCCTTAGATGTAGAGAGGTTTAGGAGCAATCTGCTTCTGAATGGGAGCTATCAAGAAGGCAGAATTCCTCTTGGTGGCACAAAGAGAAAGAATGAGAGGCAATTTTTGAACAGTGCAGCAAGAGAAATTCCAGGTGGACATAAGAAGAAAAGGTTTTGGTTCAGCCTTGAAACAAAGTGCCTCATAGAGGCTGAGAATGCCCACTCCTGCAGACAACCATTTAAAGTTTATGGTAGTCTCTTGAGGACCACTTTATGGATAGTATTGTTGTCTGCCACATCTTTCCCTCAGCTCCGAGATACTGCATTCTTGAACCTGGACCTGCATAAACCTTCAAGGGGCACCATCACATCCAAATGGAATTTCACTCTAAATTATCCCCTGTTATCTGGGGAGAGATAGAGGCAGCCATTTGCAAACTGAACAAATGAAACACTGGAATTTTGAAGGAAATTGATGGCAAGAGACATTCAAGGAGAGTCTGTCTGACTCCCTTTAGGATGATGTTATCTTTCTGCGCTGATGGAAAGTGCTCTTCGCTTTCTCAACAGTCCATGGGAGTGAGACAATAAAAATATTTATATCACTGTTATGCTTAAAAATCTGAATTGCGAGTGTTGACAGGACTGATCCTCATTTACACTTGGACCCCATTTTTATTTCACTCACAAATAAAGATGATCAAGCATTAAGAGTTGGAATTTATACATTTTTGATACACACTGGTACAGAAGGCCAGAAAAGGCCAAATGAGGTATTCAGAACATCCCTCCCACAGTACTTCTGCCAGGATTAATCAGACTTTGGCCCTCTAAACATGGAATAGCAGCTAGCCTAAGGCTCAGAAAAGGGGCTAATTCTTCCTTTTACTGAGATTGCAGCTTGATCGGTACTTGAAATTGTATTGCTCTCCTTTTGTCTTCCATTTGGAATAGCTAAACTGAAAAGACACCACTCATTCATATTCTATGCTTCAAGGTTCTCCCAGCAATCAGGAGGATCAAAACTTGAAAGCAGTACATTTAAGGACATGGCTAAGGGTCCTGGATTTATTGCATTAAAACTCTCACATACTGCATCTTCTGTTACCTCTTGTGCTATCATTACAGCTATTTTCAGGTTGTAGGGGTTTGGGGGGTTTTTTGGTTGTATTTTAATTATAGTTATTCTCCTCCCTTCAAATAAATTATCATTATGTCTTGAAGTTCCTTCTAGCACATGGTCAGCCTCTCACACATCATTTTCTGTGAGACAAAATACATCAACAATGCAAATTGCTGCTGACAATTTATGGACACACTTGCCTCCAAAGATCTTACTCCTTTTTCTTTTAAACCTGTGAGAAAGAAGACTAATTAATCACTGTGGATAGAAAAGTCCTTTTCATTTCCAGGAAAGAATTAAAGAACAAGTGAAATATATTTTTCACCTTGTGCCTCAGCCATGCCTGGTACAGGCTTCTCCCAGTTTGATTTTATTCATCCCTGCCTGGTCAGAGAACTGTTAAAACTTTTCTGTTATTTGTCAAAGGTACAGTCACTTACTAAAATCTGGCTAAATATCAGCTTGTTTCCTATGTACCTGTACAGTAGGAAGTCCCAATATTATCCTAATTACACATTTGTAAACACAGAATAAAAGTTTAAATAAACAGAAGTACCTTCTGTGTTCCATCTGTAACAATGCAGATCCAACATCTGTTGTTGGATTCACAGCTTCTTAATCAGTATATGTAACTTAAGAGCAACAATCCACAAATACCACAGCATATATCAAAATAAAAAATCCTACTTCAGATAAAAGTGAACTCCAAATCAGAAACAGCGCACATTATTAACAGTAACATCCCATTTTTGCCCAAATTGCTTCTGCTCTGACCTGTTTCCTTAGTTTTGTCTTGGAGTGTTCTGGATTTGATTTCAAGGATTACAAAAGCAACATAATTTTATTTTATTCTCATCCAAATTTCAAAAATTTCATTATGTTTTTATTCTCCTTCATGCTTAATGTGAGGAGGATTTTTCCTGAAGAATGTCTGTGCGTTTTAATCTGCCCACATTTGCCGTCATATTCACCAGGGTTTTCTGGTAGACACGTTAATACAGAATTGGTTTAAAACTGCCCTCCAGATACAATCTCTGTTTTGTATTTGCTTTGTTTTGTCCTGCTGGTGCACGAAAACATCACAAAGTTTGTACTCTTTGCCCTCTCAAAAAATTAAGATTTTGCCCTGAATTCATCAGGTGTCTCTGAGGGATGCAGTGGTGCCCTGAAACTGCATAATATTTGTTAGATTTTAGTGCCACCTTCAAGATCAGAATAGAGTGGTGTTTCCTGGCTTGGACTTCCCATCTCTCTCCTTTCCCAACACAAAGTTGTGTGTGGTTGAGATGGAGATGGAGCACACCTCACCACACAAGGCAGCAGAACAGCACTGGATCCTCCCATCCCATCCTGGAGACTGATATCAAGCCAGGAAAATGTGCAAAATCACATGATGACTCAAAAGATGAATGTTTGCCACCGAAATACAGAGGAAGGTGATAGATTTTTATAATGCTACTGCCTTCATTCAGGCTCTAATGTGTGTTTTTAAGCCATCCACAGTGAAATGTGAGCAATACAAAGCCTTACTGATGAGTTATGGAAGTTTACCATCTACTAGTGACTGACTCATGAATTTTTTTCCTACATAAGAATGGGAAGTCTTGTATTTCACCTAGGGTTTCAGTTTTTCTTTTTAAAACTGCACACCAACTCAGCTGCACAAGCCTCCTTTTACTTTTCACATCAAGAACCTGGGAATATACACAAATGCCTTCATGCCTCCAGAAACCTTCTTTCACTGAAGAAAAAGGCATGCTGTACATTTTCCTGAAACAGGAATTCTCTGTGAATTTTTTCTACAGATTATCGATCCTCCAGATATCCTTCAGAGGCTCCAAAGTTTCCTACTTTCAGCCTCCAGGGATGTAAACCAGATGAGATCTTCAGACTGCCTTGCAACACTATTTTAAAAGAACCCAATGGTTTCTAGTTATAATGTGAAAGTCAGGCTGCTTACGGAAAATTAGCACAAAATTTTGGCTCATAAAATGCATATAAAATCCAAAGAAACCACTTTCATCTCTGAGATTCTTCCAACAGAAATGTATTTGTTCCTGTTGAATAACTTAATTTTGAAAACTGCAGTGTATGGCCTTTGAATATAGTTCTCTACCCAGCAGTTATTAATGAAACATATTTCATTATTGGCTTTGAGGCAGTCTGGTGGATGAATCGCTGTGATTGACTGCAAAACCTGCAACAGCCTCAGAAAGGTGAGGATTTCACTTGATATGCTGCAAGTGAATGGAATATTCTTGATTATACTGCAGTACACTTGGGGACACTTTCATGGCCTGTGCATCATTGCTGGTTATCACACTGAAAGACTGATTTCTTTTCTGGTAACTCCTTCCCAAACTCATAGAAACTGGGGCAGAACATTGATTTGGGGGTTAAGAATTTAAATATATTTAAATTCCATGTGATTACACTCTTTTATGCATGTAAAAGTAGAAATTCTGCTGCTGACTTAGAGCAAAGAGTTCATTATTTCAGATATTTCTACGTGGAGCTGGGGGCTTTGTCTGAGCTGACAGCCCCCTTTATACTTGATTGTTGGCACCAATTCTGTTCCCTTAGCACAATATGAAATATGAAAACACTTGAAAGTTAAGCAGCTAAGCCCAAGTAGTTCTCAGGGTTTGCTAAATCAGAAAGTAGAACTGTGCTGTTTTCATGGTAACAATACATGCACAGTATCTCAAGAACAGATGGGATTGCAAGGTGTCATCTGGGGACACTGTCCCCATTCTGGGACATTTACTGTGGAAGTTACAAATGGCCACCTCGTGGGCCAAGCATAGATGCTATGAATCCATCAATGGATGTTATTATGCACGACCATAGGTCATGTTTAATATTTAATAAGTGCACTGCAAGCTATCCTGGGCCACATCCAACTCATCCAACAATTGTTATGATTTACATTTTATTAATTGTAAAGAACTGCCAACACAACCGGGGCCAAGTATTAAGTGATGCATATATTGGCGCAAGGAGAGTAGTTAAGAAAATTATATTTTTGCTGGAACCCACATGAAAAATTAGAGGTTGAGAAGTAATCAAGTTTATTATCTTATCACCAATATACCCACACCATAATTTTATCAGCTAGAGTATTGTCAGCTGACTGCTCTTAGAGGGGTGCTGAGCATCCTTTAATTATAAGATTCATTATTTATTGCTACAAAGACTACACAAAGCATGCTTTATCATAGTTGTGTTTGCTTCCTATCAGAGTTAAGCCCCAGGTTTCTTAAGTGTTATAAAAAGGTGCCTGCATATCAGGACTACAAAGAACCACATTTATATGGATATAAAACAAAAACAATGCCAAAATAGAATACTCAAGGTCTAGGTGGATTTTAACTCAAGAAAACCCAGGTGGCTTCTCTCTCCTAAGGCTCAGTGAGACCACTGAGTTAAAAAGGAAGTGACTAAAAAGGTTCTGAACTTGTATGAATGTATTTTCATTGCTCTTATGTCCTATGCAGCTTCAATTCTGCATTGCAGATGTCCAATTAAATTAACACTGGATACACCACTTTACTAGGAATGCAAAATTGCTTGATCACCTATGAGCTTTTCTTACTGCTTTTAAAGACAGCAGCATGAGACATTAATAAACACCAGATAGCAAACACCAAAAAAACCCAACTTGCCAAAAGGGAATGTAATTGTCCTGATATATCCAAGCTGACCCACTGGCACTTCTGCTGTTTCCATACCAGGTGTTCTGGATGTCTAAACTGGATTAATGAGGACCGCCAATTACAAAATGGGAAAAAACCCCATCTGTTTATGAGCTCTCAATGTCCAGGTGCAACTCTTAGAGTGAAATACTCCCACATTTTTCTACTTTATCACTGAGGAGCTTGATAATGGTCAACAAGTCCCTTCCTGTTTGGAAAATTTCTGATAAAGCATTCATATCCTGGACCCTACAAGCTAAAGAGCAGAGTATCATGGATTACATTTCCTCCCAGTGAAGTAAGTGTTGGAAAAACACATTTTCCACTGAGCTCTCCCACAAGCAGTAACAGCAGTTTTAGGCCATAAAAGTTTTGAGGCAAGCAGGCAGTTCAATGATAGGGGTGCAGTTAAAAAGTTTTCCTGGGGTCCTCTTGGAAATTGTCACATACAAACATGGCAGACTGAGTCCCACAGGATTTCACAGCAGGTGCATCTACACTGATCCATCCACATTGTAAACATGTGATGTATTGGCTTTATCCAGCACATTTAAGGAAAAGAACTGATGAAATAGCTAAGCAATGGCTCTCAAAAATAGCACATGGGAAACATATTTCGAAGAAGCAGGATCTCACAAAGACAGGTTACATGAAATTAGTATTTCCCTAATCAGGCTTACCCTATTTTCAAGCATAAAAGAAAAATTTAGGCCCAAAATAAATAAAAAAAATTGGAAAGGAGTTAATTTTAAGCAAAGAAATAAGCCTCATTCAATATTTAGTATTAAGCAAGTGGTTATGTTCATTGCTACATCCATATGTTTTAACCAATGAATAGATTCATACTTTTACTCTTTCAGAGTTTTTTCAGTATTAATACAGGACTAAATAACATGATTTTGAGTGAGAAAAAACTTCCTTCCTGTTCATACACAGAAATACTTTCAAGGACTCTTGGTCCTTCAAAATGCTCAAGGTCTGGCAGAGAACCATGTGTCCAAAATATGTTTCCATCTTATACTTAATCAAAATTTGAAACTGTTTAGCTAGGGGATGGTCTATTGTTAGTAATCCACTTTCCCTTTTTCTTTGACCTCAGACAGAGCTGCTGGCAAGTTGGATTTTTTTTATTATTATTGCGTACAAGACAAAAAGGTCAGGAGATGTATGAAGAGATTGGCTTCTTGGAAAAATTCTTAGCAGGTCTCTTAGAGAGAGCATTAAACTAGATTTGAAGGGGGTTGGGGATGTAACCATGATGGAGACAAGTAACCAGACCTGACAGAGATAAATTGTGCAAAGGACAGAATCATAGCGAACACCCAAACAGCAAAAGGAGCCTTTAGAGGGGACACCTTCAGTCAGTACAAGCACCCAAAGCCACATGACAGGACTTCGGGACACCCCTTTGCAACCCTACTGGGAAACAGAAAGAGTCAAATGCTTCTGTGAAGCTCCTGTACACCAGCACATGTGTCATGTGGAACAAACAGGAGGAACAGGAGATCTCTTTGCAGTCACAGGGCTTTGACCTCAGGGCGATTTTGGAGATGTGGTGGGACAGCTCCCGTGACTGGAACGTTGTCATGAAGGGCTGCACATCCCTGAGGAGGGACAGACCAGGAACACACAGAGGGGGATTTGCCCCTTACATGAGGCAACACTTGGAGTGTGCTGAGCTCTGGCTCAGGGTGGGTGACGAGCGAGGTGAGAGCTTATGGGTCAGGACAAAAGAGCTGGCTTGGAAGGGTGACACTGGTGTGGGTGTTTGCTCCAGGCCACAAAAGTGCAAGGAGGAGGTGGGTGAGAACTTCTACAGGCAACTAGAAACAGCCTCACAGTCACAGACCCTGGTTCTTGTGGGGAAATTTCACTACACTGACATCCACTGGAAAAGCACAAACAGTCCAGGTCATTCATAGAAAGCACTGATGATAACTTCCTGACACCAGCAGGGAAGGATCCCTCAAGGAATGGTAGGCTCCTTGACTTCATATTCACAACACTGAGGGCCTTCTTGGAGATGTGAAGGCTGGGGGTGTCCTTGTCTGTAGTGACCAGGAGGTCGTGGAGATCTGCATTGGGTGAGGAGGAAGGAGGCTAATGATATTGTAGCTACGGATTTCAGGAGAGCTCTATTTAGCCTCTTCAGGAATCTTGGAGTAATCCCATCAGAAAAGGTCCTTCATAGAAGAAAGAGAGTTGGTTGATATTCAAGGATCACTTCCTTCGGAATCAAGAAGGATGCATCCTGATGAGCAAGAAATTGCATAAAGGGGACATGGATGAATAAAGAACTCCTGTTGTCAATCAAGGGCAAGAACTTCCACTCACCAGATCAGTCTGAATATAGAAACCCCTAAGGGAAAAGGAGAAAATCTTAGAAACTTTATCACTAGCACTTTGTTAACTTGCCATCTGTGTAGAAGACCAGAACAAGCCTAAGACTTCCATGAAGCCACAGCCTCAGAAAATAATTCCAACTTGAAGCAAGACTGACACTTTTATGTGTGAATACCATAAATTTTAAAGTTATTTTCAAATTTTAAATCACTGAAGCTGCCCATTTAAAGACAAGGTGGGAGAATCAGGACTTCTCAGAGTTGGTCCTTGGTCTCTGAAGCCCGTGGCTCATGTCCCTGTTGCCTAAGACCCATCTGCTCAGACAGCTTCCAGAGCCAACGGGAAGAGCTTGCTCAGCACCACTTATCCCACCCAGCATCTCTCTGTCAATCACAGCCCAAAGAACTTGGGCCCTCAGGACAGTAGAATGAAATTTTAACAAAATACACAAGCCAGGATGTGATTCCTGACTTCTGCAGCTTTCTAACTGGCAAATAATATTTCAATACTTTTTCATTATGATTTATTCTGCCAAAAAAAAATTTAAATGCTTGCCTGCTCTCTACTTCAATTTTCAGAACACCAAATGCTCTTCTATGACAGAAACTTTATTCATGTAAAGAAATAACATTAAAAAAAAGAAAACCCACAACAACTCAAAAAACACCCTTTGAACTTAAATATTTCACCCATTTAGGTAGCTCCTTATTGAGGAAAAGCTTCCTATGAATGGACTTTTGATTCAATTTTGAAAAATGCATCAGAAAACTGAAAGCAAACAATAATTTTCCTTTTGTCACCAAAATTGCTTACTTTCAAACTGCATTACTGTCTCCTGCTTCATTTAATAATTTTATCTCTCCACTTTTTACCAATGGAAACATAATTTTTTCATCTTTGTAGAAGAATAACAAATAATTTTCCTTGCCCTTTCTAGTCAGCTTGTCCTATATTCTTGTGGCATATTTTCCAAACCTGTTCAAACCTGCCCAAACACGCTTTGCACTGTATTTTCAATCCTCGATTATCACTCTATAAAAACCTAGCAAGTTCCCACAATTAGACCTGTCACACTAACTGATTAATTAATTAATTTTCTATAGCACAAGAGCCAGTTGAAGTACTCTAATAAAGAGCAGGAAAGCTTGAGTATTTCTTCCTTGTAGTAACAATTCATTGAAATAAGTGTCCTGTTTTTTGACAATAAATTGAAAGCCGAGTAGCTTCAAAGATATCCTTGGTGTTTTCATTATATTTTTCTCCATAGTGAATGATATGCTATTCTTTGCCCAATAATTTTTTTCTCAAATACTCACTTTTTGTTGTGAATAATCTACTGAGGACAGTGTTGCTCCTTATGGAGAGTAGCAAGTGTTATTTACTTTGGATATGCATCTGAGAATCTGGTCTGAATTCAGTTATTTCTGGACCTCTGACTTGTTTGATATCTCATGCAAAGATTATGTATCAACTAAACTCAGTGGCTACATCCCATACCAGTGGAAGCCTGTAATGTGCAGAAAACACCTTGAATTGTTCACAGGTGAAGATCACAACAGCAATACGTGAACATGGGAAATAGGGGGACACAAGCAGAGAAAACATGTGGAAGTCACAAACTGGGGTGGATTTGTGAGTGCCAGGAAGACCCCTAGATCTATGTTCTCCATGTTCTTGATCACATGCCAAAAACAAAACAAGATTTTTTATTTAGTTAATTCTCTGAACTTGAAATAAGGATGTTTTGGGCTCTAATTGCTGCTGCAGACAAGATTTGGACCAATTTTTTTTCCATTGCTCTTCACTTTAATTTCTTTCATGGAATAAATGTCATAGTTCGTCAGTTTCAGTTCAGATTATATATTCTCCCTGCATTTACAAGATGATCTTTCACAGCATGCTTCTGTGACTTCAGCCCGTTTCTTCAGAGCCAGCAATGCATGAGACGTTGCCAAGTGTTAGCTTAATTTCACTGTCATCCCTGTGATCTTTTGTGCTTGCTGTTTCACAGAGGGTTTGCAGAGGAATCTCAGTCCTCTCTCAAAGACTGTTCCAGCTTGCATTGCTATGGAGAAACAATCAAAGGAAAAGAAAGCTAAAAAAGAAAGACTGAATATTGAATGTTTTTTTCATTTAATGATTTACGAGCCAACCCAAAGGTGTTTAGCAGGTAGACACTACTGTCACCACCATCATCATCTCTCCTTGACCACCAGAGGCTGCCAATCAGCCAGCACATAAACAGAGGGGCTCAGGACCAGGATGTGCACAGCCAAGGTGGGGACCTTTCACACTTCCCATAGTGAGATTCAACAATGTGTGAGTATGATTGAGGATCCTCAAGGCTCCTTCTGCCCCTTTTCATGCATTGCCCCTGCAGCCTTAAAGTCATGCGGCTCTGCTCATAAAACAGCCACGATCGCCCTTAGGCAACTTGTTCTTTTGGAAATAATTGAGATAAGAATAACAGGAAATTGGTAGATATTGGCAATTAAGACATTTATTGTAATTGATTGTATAGCATGCCTTATGTTATTATAAGGTTTAATAATCAGAAGCCCATAACTAAGTCATCTCTGGCTGTGGAGAACCATGACCAATACATGCCATAAAAATAGGAGCATCTGTAGTCATTGATGTTCTCTGATCTTCTAAATGCATGCTGGAAATTATATTAACCAAGATAACAGAAAGGGAAATGTCTTGTTTCAGAAATAGTATGAACATAATCAGATTTGAGAAACCAAATGATTTTAGTAACATGGGGCACTGTGCACTGAAATCAGAGAAATGGGTTTGTGAATTGTAGTTTGCTACTCAGTAAATGACAGAAAATAAGCCACGCGGATTTCATCCTTCATTGTTAGTATGTTTGCTATTTTTGACAATTCAATAAAAATTCTGTTTTCTCAGGTACCACACATAGGAAATATGAAACGGGGAGACTGCTCAGAGTAACTCCAGAGTAGCCAGTTGCACTCTAAAGTTACTTTGGAGGAAAGAACTTAATGAAAATAAGTCAAGTCAGTGCGAGTCTGCTCCAGGAGTCATGCCTTCCCAATCTTCATTATGTTCCTGCATTGCTCATATGTGAATTCTTTGTGTATTTTAAGTGCTCTTTTCCCAGCTGTGGTTTTGTGTGTTGTGTGTGTCCCCACACATCACTGCAACTTACACCTGTCAATCAGAATCTCCTGCCTATCATTTATATAAATATCAAGCTTTCTGGAGCAGAAAAACCCTCTTTATTCGATGTTTACAAAGCTCCTATTGCAGCAAAGACCTGGTCCAGAACTGGTTCATATAGGTAATGTGGCAATTCAGATAATTAGCAATAAAAACAATACTTCACAAACACTGCATCTATAATCCAGTTGCAGTAGAAGGAATCAACCGCTTTTACATAAGGTAGATCAGTCATAGCTACTAAAGCTTGGAACTCCAAGCCCCAGGATAGCTATGGATTGTAATGATGTTATTTAATGATGTAAAGACAGAAGAAAACCCTTTTCTATAGTGGAACACCCTGCTTGGAAGTACGAAGCAATGGCCCATCACAGGGATGGCATGCAGGGCAAAACGGACCTTGAGTATTCTGACTACAAAATTACATAGAAGCAAAAGATTGCAACATGAACACAATTATAAGAGAAGACCAGGACATGCCCAGTAATGCTAAATATCCATGCCTTATGTTTTCACATCAGTCTAGTTTTGTAAAATATAGTTCTTACTAATTCCTTGTCCTTTTTGTTTAATAAAGCAGTGGTCTAATGTTCATGACACTGAACTATATTTTCTTTTCCCAAGGAAGACATTAATTTATAAGCCACAGTTTGGATCCTTAGCTGCTTGGAAGATTAACAATTATACATCTTGGTATATTATTCATAACTATGTTAAAATAATTGCAATATTAGAAAATTTGAAATAATCTGGAAGTTTATATAGTACTAATTTTACATTAGGTTGTTAAAAGATATTTTCAAAGACCTTTTAGAACAAAAGATGCTAAAATGATATTTGAGATAATTTTCTATCATAAAATGATAGAGACATTTAGTCTATCAATTATAACATTGATATTATTAAATAAGACTCCCTCTGAGTTAGATGAAATTAGTAGAGATATAGAATCAGATTTTAGACTTGGAGCCAGGAATTGCAGCATACTATTGTTTATGTTCATGGCACAGGAAGAAAAAAAAGCCATTTCTGCAGCAATGGACTTCTCCTGCTCTCCAGCTAAAGTATTTGCAGACTATTTAGCAAAGAACCCCTTGATCAAGGTGGAATGTAATTTAATATATTTTGCATTCCATTACAACACTTCACAGATTTTCTTATTTCAGTGAGACTTTCTACTGAGGGATTTAAGACAATAAATCCAGGGATTTGTATTTCTGTGTGGGTATATATTTTTAGCTACTTATTACAAGGTAACTTTTTATTTTGTGTTTAAAACTGAAACCCTGTGACAAATGGCCTTTCAAAAGATTATCTGGTTGAGAGACACTTAACACCCCCATGTGCTGATGTTTCACTAAGCAGGCTTTCAAAACAGCTTTTAAATTACATATTTTTCAACAAGCTGATTTTTATGAAGGAACAGCTGTTGAGTAAAGAGAAGAATGAGTAACAATGCGAAAATGTGGGAAAACTGGCAGCATGCAAAACTAAACACACTTTGGTGAATGCCACCATACCTCAAGGGACCCATTTGTTTGTAAACAAATGAGTACAACCTCTCTGTGTTATTTATGCATCAAAATATAGTTTCTCTAGATCATGCTTAAGTCATTTCAGATCAAAGTTTCAGCAGAAAAAGAATTAGACAAATGCAGCACAGTTTTCTGCTGAATTTATTACCTGGTTCAACTTGTCCAAGCAGCTTTAGGGAAAGCTCAGGTCCACAGAAAAGCACATGGATTGTGCATAGGGAGAACTGTTCTGAGGTCAGTTTGTGAAATCTCAGTCCAATTCAAAGGCTGCTGAAGTCTACAGACGACTTTGTCATAATTTTATATATAAGATTAGAGTATCATATTCACAAAGCATCAACAGGTAACTTGCAAAGTAGTCACTCTACTTTTCTCTAGGTGTACATGAACAAAATTCCCTTTGCAGTTATAGAAAGGGGACACAATAAATAGTTTGAATGGCTTTTAGCTCCCCTATATTGGTATTTTTGAATTCTAGCACCGCTAGTCCAAAAGGGTGGGAGGTTTTGTGACTGGTTTGGTGGGGGTATATGATTTGGGGGTTTGGGGAAGGGGAAGTGTTTGATTGTTGTTTGTGGACGTTTTGGGTTTTTTGTGATTCCAACTTGGTTCAAAGATTTTTATCACTAAATGAAATGACAGGATGGTGAAATCCATTAGGGAAGAGCAGCTGCTCAACCAGTTTTCTCACCATTCCCATTACCATGTGAGCAACCTGTTGTTTCCTACCATGGGTAACTGAGCAAGGGCAAACTGATTACAGGAACAGCAGCCATTTCTACAGACGGTCCAAAACACACCTCAGACTCCTTTCCCTCAAAGCCACTTTGTGTCTCAGGATGTGCAAGACTTTTTTGGTGCCAAAAGCCCCTCTGGGCAGGGGAAAAGAGGGCAGGGCATGTGTTTGCTACGCTGGAGCAACAGAGGAAAAAGTTCCATCTCCTCCCTCACCTTGCCCTGGCACAGCCACCATGCCAGGCAAGGGGCAGGTCACCATCTGGGGAGGAAGATTTAAAGACAATCAGCATTCCTGGCTCATTATTAACTTCATGGCAAGGGAAGAGGGAAGGTGAAGCTTGTCAACATCAATTAATGCCTGTTTTAAAAGCACTTTACCTTCCTTCCCTGGTGTGTGCTTCACAAAAGCCAAGAGCTGTTGTTGTTATTAACAACTTACAACATAAACACACTTGGCCTGATTTTCTCTGCCACACAAAAGGCTTCATGCTTGTTTAGGTCCCAGCTGGGATGGAACAAGGAGGCTTTCTATGGTCAGTGCTAGGGGAGAGCCCAAGAGGTGCCATACAAGAATCACCAGAAGAAAAGCCAACAGGAGTATAAAAAATTATCTTGGATAAGTGCTCCATTTCTTGAAGGCTGAGCATAGAATCAAAACAACATCAATTGTATAAACCTTTGCTTCTGTTAGCTTCTTACTTGGTTGAGTGAAAAATTGTCTTGTTTGGAAAATTATTTTTTCACAAAGGCTTTTTTCCTTTTGACTGTGTCAAACTGCTTATGATACAGCTAGAGCTAGGGAGACATCAAAGAAACTCTGCTGAGATGCTTTGATCAGGAAAAAAAATGAACCACAAAAAAAAAAAAAGGAAAGAAAAGAGACAGGAAGAGACAGGGCTCATCAGCTTGGATCCTGAAACACTTTTCTGTAAAGCATTAAGATATTTGGAGAGAAAAAAAATCTCCACCAAACTCTATCCTGTTCTCAGATCAGTCCCAGAGGTTATAAGTTTTAATGCTCTGCAGGTCATAGGAGGCTCTTTAGTTTGTCCTTGATCCTTTCAAGTATCTGGAAATGAAAACACGGCGCAGAAGCTGTGGCTTCAATTAGACATAATACCAAAAAAAGGTTAATAGCTCTTCCTTGCTAATGAGGAAAAAAAATAAGTGCTCTGGAAGAACACCACCCCACCCTGCCAGCTGACGTCAATAGAGCAATCACACACATCTAAATATCATAAGTCAGGGTAGCTCACAAAGACATTTTACACCTTTTTCCTTTACTGCCTGGCTCCTTCAGAATGAAGTTAAATCTGTCCCTTTTCTAAGTTTTTAATGTTTTCCTCTCATCTTTTTAGCACTTCAGAGAAAAAAAAAACAAATCAGCTAAGAAAGAAGGTACTGGTTCCTTCATTTTTTCCCCCTTCTCCTCTAATTTGCAAATTACAGCAAGGAACCAAAACAGCTACCTCTGAAATCACTGTTATTCTGACCAGTATGCCTTAACAGCAGAGAAGAGTTGTCTAAGCTTTTCCTGGAGAGATAATATTAATTTTGGAGAGGAGATGGTTGAGGGAGTTTAAACATCAGTTTCAGTCCTCATTCTGCTTGACATGGTTTGTTGTGTGTGCAGGTGTTTATGTGAGCACCTCTGCCCTTACTTGGTGCTTTTTTACATAACTCAGTTTATTGTTTGAAGAGCAGGAGGAGATCAGCATTAAAACCAAAATCAAACCAAACAAAGAAGCAATCAGAGGAGCTATAGAATTTGGAAGAAAATTAAATGATCCTTATACATTTAGACCAGATTTTAATACCACAACAGCTTTTACTCCTGAGTTAATACAATGAGCAAGGATCATGCCAGCTTGGATCTAGGGATGGTCAGCCTGCATATCCACAGGGTAAGAGGGCCTAAAAGCAAGGCTGATGCAATGAATGACTACTGAACCTCCTTATGAAACATCTAAATATTCTGGTCTGCAGCAAATACCTTGAAAATATCCCTCCACTATACAATGGAACTCAGAAAGGGACCAAGAATGTGAGCACATTTGTGAGGTTTTATAATGATTATTACTATAGCCCCAAGTAATCAAATATCTTTCAGTAAAAAGATATTACTTGTTCTACATTTAATGAGAGAGTGTTGGATTCAGTTCTTGCCCTTCTACATGTGCAAGAAGCAGTCTTTTCCTTTCATCAACACCTGGGAAGAAATAGTGTATTTGCTTGGGCACAATTTTACTTAGAGTTACTTGTAATTTAAATAATGCATCAGTTACTTTTACAGACTATTATTACTTAAAATATAATGTAAAATGTATAGAATACAGTGATACCTTCAAACAGTAGCTCACAGCCAGCATTTCACACATCAGTGTAGGGTGAAGGGCAATTTGGTACCAGGTGGAAACTGAGCTTAGACTTCCATCCCCACCTACCTTGAGAATTTCTCAAAGGTATGACTTGAATGAGTCAGGTCTGGTTTTTGGAAGGCAATAGCTTCAAGCCCAGCCCCACAGCAAGGCCTTGCTCCCCTCCAGCACCACCACTGCTGCTGTCTTCTCTGGTGACCAGTGACAGAAGCGAGGGATCAAAAAATGATTTATAATGAGGCAAAATAATGGCAATTTCCTCAACTGAGACTTAACTAAAATAAAACAAACAAACAATTTCTCAGAGCATTATATATTTTAACTTCTTCAAACAATTTTTTTCCAGAGTCTTTAGCACTGTAGTTTTTTTACAAGACTCCTAACTCAAATTGCTCATGGAATTGCATAGCTCCAGCTGTTATAATGGAAAGTATCAGAAAACCTTTCTAAGACCCTTCTTTTAGTTAGTTATGACTTTGCAAAGCCCTAATCACTCTATGGATTTTGTGTCAAGGAGGCAGGCTCCCTAGATCCTCTTAATAGTACCTTTGATAATCATTTGTTTGCTGGTAATTAGTAGAGAATTGCTGGCCCTTGACGGCCACGATGTTTATAAACCTTGCTGAGTGTAGAGCGACCATGGAGTCCTTCCTGTTGAAGAGCTCACACATTCATTAGGATAAAACCAAAGCTGAACATGCCCTAACCTTTTACAACCCCTTCATGTGCTCTTCCCAGAGCAGTGAAATGTTTGTGCAGTTTTCAGGCTTCTTAAATAAACTTTCACCATGCCTTGTCATGTAGATGTGCAATGAAAAACAAAAATAGGAAAACTGCTTCTGTGGAAATCTCCAAGCTCACAGCTTTCCAGGCACATGTATTCATCTCCATCTCCTCCCCTGCGCCCTCCAGAAGGGATTGTAAGCACAGCAGCTCAGACTCCCAAATGGCACAATTTACAGCACTTTTAATTGCTAAGGCTTTGAGGAAAAAGCCTTTTGCCCACAGAGCTCAGGCCCTCATTTTGTACCACTTGCACCAAACATCAGTTGTTGATTGGCACTTTCACAAATGAACATGAAATTCTAGCATTACAGCCACTCATTCAAGAAGCACCACTTCAGAAATATTAGTACACCACTATTAGTAATAATAACCTCCTTGCTTTTTATTCTTTTGCATAAGAAAGGTGGAGTGTTTCCAATCAGACATTTCAAAGTTTATAGGCACCACTGCTCTGATGGTTCTCTTTGGGATGGCCAATATCTACACAGGTATAGTGACTACTGACAATCCTTTTTAGCTTATTAAAAAAAAATAGGAACTGAATGGTAAGAAACCTGCTCCTAAGGCTAGTTTTCTTTGAGGAGGGAACATTTAATTTCCATTTTAATCTCAGATAGAATAACTGGAGCACTTCTATTGCTCCCTTTTCACTACTGCATGTGGCAGAAAAAGAGGACAATTATTAGGCATTCTATTCCAGGAAAAATTCTGAAATGAGTTGCTTGAAATTCCACCTTAACTTTTTACCCCTAAGGATAAGATCACCGCCATCTGTAAAATATCTACATATATGTGGGTGTAAAATTCTGTAAATGAGTTTTAAAAAGAAATCTGCTTTCAGAAATAATTAACTCTCCTTCATCATTCTTTCTCTTCTGGGTTAGAAGACAAAAAATAAGAAATGTTTTAGCTTCCCTCAAGCAAAGGTGTGGGGTTAGGCTGGTGGTATTCTTATGTTTTGATCTCAACTGAATGTCAGCAAACCTCAAAAAATTAGATTTTCAAGAACTGAAAATTACAGAAGACAGTAGGTTCATGAAGCCCTGGAGAGCTGCACATTCTCTGCTCGTATGCTAAAAAAGGCAAGAACAGAATGCCTTTTAGTAAATTCTTAATTGTTGAAGAACAACATAATATAAACAAAATATATAAATATAAATCTGCAGCTTTATTTATATCTTTTCTATCTAAACATGGTGTATTTGGTTCCTCAGATGACAATCAGCAGAAATTATGGATGACTGCAAAAGAGCTAGGCTTACTGGTTTGCAGTGAGCAGTCAGCAACTAAGTTAGTAAACTGTCTGGAGGGTTTTTGGCAATTCAACAAGGGAAATAACCAGCTTGATTAAGTGGTCATCCCTGAAGGACCTCAAGAAATACTACTTTAGCAAAAAAGCAGCCTGAGACAACCCAGGCCCAACATTAGAAATGCTTTAATTAGAAGCAGTTATTCAGCCTTTAAAAAATGTTTTGTAATTCAAGAAAAGCTCTAGAACTAGATCTGAAACACATTTTCCTATTTGTATTGTTTCAAAATTCAACAGAATTCAAATTTAAATCCAGACATATCCGGGTGAGTTATCTATCTAAACAAAGCATGACCTTTTCTCACAGAGCACCTGTAAAGGATAGGAATTTTAACTGTGTGAAGGCGAGAGAATTCTTCTCTTCTTGAGCAAAGTAGAAAGTCTTATGTTTTATTTCTGTGTACATTAGATTAGAATTATATGCTTTATTATAACTATGTAATGTATTGCATGTTGTGCATGTACTGTACTATTTTAAAAAACCCTAAATCACTGTTATAACATAAGGTATAGGTAAAATTTGCACCCAAGTCAATTTGATGGGTAATTCAAAATAAGCCTCTCCTCTCCAGCATTAAAAAAGAAAACCATATAACTTTAGATTAGTACAGTTAAGAGGTAAACTCCACCTGATATAATAAATACAGGCCAAATAAATGGCATTGTCTTCCTGAGTTTTTCCCTGCTTTCTTTCAGATTCTTTTCCCTCTGTGAAGAAGTGCACAAGGCTTTTTTAAGTCCTTACTTCAAAATACACAATAAATTCTCAAAAGCTTCATTTTTTATAGTTCCTCCATATAAGATTAATGGTGTAGCCTCATTTACTGTTAGATAAACCTTGATCTAATTTTAGAGAACTGCTGGGAAACATCTATCTTCATATGCACTCCTGAAAGTGAAGCCCTCTTTATGTCACAGATCCTTCAATGAGGTCCACAGCACACAAATGGCCTTAGCCAGCTCAGATACCAAAATCCTCTGATTCCTAAGAGGGTGGGACACTTGCCTCTTCCTCTTGCCATCTTCATCTCAAATCTCACATGGGCAGACTCTTGACATTATGTATCTATTCTCTAATTCTGTGCCACAAACAGTGATCGAAAATACAATTCCCACAAAATGAAACCCTTGCTAACTAAACTTCAACTTTCAGAAATAAACAGCTAAAAGTACACTTGCTTAAAATTATTTCTAGAAAGAGCTAAATCGTGTATCTAGGATCCATAGCACTGATTTAGAAAGTTTAGATCATCTACCACTCCAAAAAATGGCTGGAATAATTGGATTTCTTTGAAAGGCAAATAGGATATTTCCTTACTTGAAGAAAAATGAGAAAATGCCCAGTTTACTTGAAATTTATCTCCAGGAGACACACTTCTAGAATTCAAACCAATGTTTTAACAAACAGATATAAATTATTCTACTGGCTACTTATGAAAGCCAATAGAAGAAATAAGTCACATATAAAATTGTCAATACCCACTTTAATTTAGACTTAAAATGATGAAGAAAAGGCCAGCATATCCTTGGAGAATCCAACACTTAACATTATCAACTATAAATTTAAAAATAAATCCCCAATTTTAAATTGTTCTGCTTTTCCTACAATTAAATTTAAAGCAGAGTTAGACACTGAATTGGTAAATCCAATGACATAAAGTCCCTAAGTTTAGTCAGAGATGATCATTAGGAGGCAGCAAATTATTTCCCATCTCAATAGCAACAGAAATGTTCTCCAAACTTATATTTTAATTGTCAGGAAAAATACCCCAAGCAAAAAGAAAAAAAAAATTCAGGCATCAAAACTCTCTTAACCTTTCTAGAAGACCACATTTGTTCTGGGCTTTATCCTTGATTAAAACAGACATGCCACCCGTGCCACAGAGAAAAGCACATACTCTCAGCTGAACTTCTACCTCTTTGGTTCAAAGGATAATATCTTGACATTAATCAGGGAAATGCAAAAGCATAACCGGTCAACAACAGCAAAAACCCATTGTCACTTCAGCATGATTTTCAAATAAGACAAGTTTGGCTGGCTTAGACCAAGCCGTAGAAGGACATCTCCATCTGCAGCACAAGCACTGAGATTCTTTGCTACTGCAACATCAAACCAAACCCAGCTACGAAGGGATAGGGTGCTGCCACTTTGAAGATAGAACTATGAAAATATATTAAGGAGTACTGGTCATTAGAAAGGAAACAAAAAAATCCTAATTTTTTGCTGTTTTACCACAGAATTTGTTTTCTATTGCAAGATCTTTTGTGTTGTTTCACAAAAACCCAGGTTTTGCAAGGAAAGGATATACTTTTAGGCTGGCTATGCCCAGAAGCAGTGGGAACATGACTCAACTCAGGCTCACTTTCAGATCAAATAGGTGCCTACACACTAATATTACCATCCCCTCCTGGAAGGAGTTGAAGATTCAAAGAATAAAAAGCAAGTTTGAAGAATACCTTTATTTTTTACCCTGACAGAATACTGATACACAGAGAGATGAAAAGCCTCATTTTATCCAGAGGGCAAGAATAGCACAGACAGGTGCTGTAAGCTTCCTGTGTTGTCCTACCCCTCAGAAAATACTGAAACAGCAAACAACTTTGAAAAAAAAAATCCACATTGTTTATTACTTCCAATGGATTTCAACTTCATCTTCTCCCCACTCAAATTAATCTTGAGCGTCCAATATAACATTCCAAATAATGATGATGATGATAAAAATAATGTATCCTTCATTTCCAAAGCACTATAGACAGCAGTAGATCATAGAACTCCTGTTCCCAAACCCCCATGCCTTTGTCTTTCCTGTCTCAAAGATATCTTCTTAGTAAGGGACTAAGAAGGGTAGACACAGGTTTTATGGTCAATCACATCATTAAGCAAAATTTTGGTGGTGATTTCAGGGGTATGAAACTTTTGCTCAAAATGTTTGATATCCTCAGATCAGCTATACTAAACCTAAAGAATTTCCTGCATAGTCCTTAATTTTTAAGAAGTCTTCTCTTCAGGTAAGGAAGACTGAGAAAAGTAGTATAACAGTTAAATGTCTGTAATCAGTGTCCTGTATTCCAGTACTTCTGTGTTCAGAAATGTTTCATTGCTTTAGAAAACAGCTCCAAGAGCACTAAAGGACATGATAAGGTTTGACTTTAGTCTCTTTAGTCACTTGCTTCAGCTGTGGATGCCCCATGAACAGATTTGCTCTCTCATCTAGCTTCAAAAGTTTCTCTGACAGCTGTAAATGGTATCCAGAGGCCAAGCAGATTTCATAGAGCCACGAGCCTTCACCACAAAAAAAAATGACCAGTGTATCTAGATATTTTCACATCATTCAGAAACAACAAAATTAAGACCAGGTCAAGATAGAAGCGACTGTTCATAACCTTAGTTTGGGTTTCACTTCATCTAATCTATAATGGTAGGATGAAATGATCAGATATCTCTCTAGTTGGTGTCCCATCCAAGCATTTGTCATTTCAGACTGAGGAAAGTGGGTGAATAAATGTATGACTTGCAAGCAAATGGACTGCTGCTTTTCAAGAGTCCTTTTCTGGTACTGGCTAACCTAAAATAGCTCCAAATGAGGGTGCAGATTTCTCAAAGGCTTTGCAGATTTCCAAAGCTGATGTAAAGCTCACAGATCTGAAAGATGTCTGGCACCTATTGACATTTGACCCACATAATTCATAATAGATTTTATCAGCACTTTTGAATGCCCAGAAATGCATTATGTAACTGATCTCACATTTAATTCCTACTAACTTGTCTGCCTAAGCTAATAAAGACAAAAATTGGAAACCAGACTCAGCATGCCAGGACAGCAGCAAGCAGAGTAGGTTTTCAGTTTTCATCATTACCTGTAGTGAGTTTAACAGGATAATTATTCCAGAGCCAGTGTCACTGAGATTTGGATGAAACTCTGCCAAGCTCCAGGTTATACAAATTAATAATTAGCTAGATATAGTTTAGAAAATCAAGAGACCATAGAGGATGTTGTTTACCAAAAGCTTCAGTATTTCAGTCTTTAATACCCTCCTTGCTATTGGCAGAAATAGAACTATATAAAGCTGCATTTAGGGAGACTGTCTGCTCAACATCCAACGAGTACAATTACCCTCTTAGGTGGTTCAGTTACACTGAATTCTAGTTACTGTGAGAGTCTGTGCAAAGCAGATACACTTAACACAGCTGCAGCTCCTTTTGGAGCTGTACTGTTATTGAGACCATATGGCCATTTCGCTAGTGGTGTTTCCGCTTTTATTCTCTTCTCTCGACAAATATTATATCTTTAAATGTGCTAACATCCTTCAGAGCTGGCCTGAACATGGCTGTATTTTCATCCTGAGATGCTAACACTTATACATAATCAAAAACCAAGGGAAAAGTGCGCAGGTGTTCAAAATCCACCCCTCTTTTTCTTCATTAACATCAAGATTACAGCACAATTTGAAAATAAACTACCATCTTTTTTACAATGCACGTTTTAGTGCTAGAGCCTGTTGCTTGGAATCCCAAAATCATTAACTGCCAGAGTCATCAAATTCAAAAATTCAGGTTTTATTGTTTAACCTGACCCTGTTGAAGGATTTGCCAATCAGGCTGTGCAAGTAATATGCAGAAATTAAATTCACTTAATTCCAAAGCTAAGCTCTATATGACCACACAGTCTAAAAATATTTAACTACCTGATATAGGGTTGGGGGCAAAGCAGCCCTATGGATATCAGAAGGCTGAAGGTGGGGGTTTCCTCAGGTCGTTGCTACAGAAGGACAGAGCCAACATACAGTTTAATTTCTTTACAGAGTGCAGCTCTGCATAGCCTATCCTAAACAATCTTGATTTAATTTTGAAGTCCTGTTTGCCAGTAGTTTGACTACGTATTAAACCTAATATATGTGTCCTGCTTTCTGCTGGGATAGAGTTAATTTTCTTCTTAGTAGCTGGTGCAGTGCTGTGTTTTGGATTTAGGTTGCGAATAATCCTGGTAACACCCTGATGGTTTAGTTGTTGCTGAGTAATGCTAAAAAAGAGTTCCTAAAATAGTTGTAGAAATAGTCTAAATCAAGGCATTTTCAGTTCCCCATGCTCTGCCAGCAGCCCAAACTCACCAAGGGGATATTCCATTCCCTACAGTGTCACACTGTGGTGGTGCATCCTTCTCCCCATGCCTACAGCGCTACAGGAACCCTGGCAGGCCTTGACTGAACCATTGGGCACAGAAGTGCCCCTTTGCCAGAGCAGCAAGGCATCCCTGCCCGTTAGAAGGAGCTCCTGCAGGATACAGACAGTGCAGGAAACAGCCCTGACCATAACAGGAACATCAGCTGCCTGGCCAAGGTGGGGAACAAAGATAATCAGTGGTCCCCTGACAGCCTTGGGACATTCCCTACCCAAATCACAGCCCAAGTGAAACAGGACCATTGTTTCCAGTAGTTCCCAACTTGGGATATGGAAGGATGGAAACTTACTGATGACTGAAGCTAATCATCTTGAGATCTTATTAACAGCAGTCCCAAATGAGGCCCGTGGAGCTCTCCTGGACTGCAGCTGCTGTGCCAGCACCTCCCCCTGCCTGGAACACCTCTCAGAGCCCGGGAGCCCACACTCAAAGGACCACCACTGACAACAAGGCAGAGGCTGATACCCCTGCCACACAGAGACTGCTCCAAGTGCAGCTCATGCCTGGTGAGAAGCACCAAGGGATTGGATGTGAGTATTCCCTGAGCCCTAGGGGAGTTTTGGATAGGAGCCTTTATCTTTATACAGATGTATACACACCTCTCTGTCTAGGATTTGATTATGGTATGAGTGCTGTTATTGTGAATCTATAACGAAGTCAGGGTTATAACTGTAGCAAATCCTATAGAATTGCTTTTTAAAATGTTATATTTTCTGATGATTAAGTGCTGATAAACCCTTTTGAACCCTTATCTTTTTGTACCCATATTCTTTGCACCCTTTCCTTCTTGCATCCCTGGTCCTTGTGTAAATCATTCAAATCGATTCTAATTCCATTTTCCTATGTGTCCTTCCTCTATGTAGTAAGTAATAGAGTGAGCCTGGCCATGGATTCATAAATTCATATTAGAACCTGCTTTTTGCCAATACTTTTGATGGTGATTCTTTAAACAGTCTAACTACTCATCTGTGAGACAGTCCCAGTATATAAACTGGAGGGAGCTGGCCAGGAGCCATTGATTACTGTTTGGGGGCAGGCTGGGCATCAGTCAGGGGGTGGTGAGCAACTGGGTCATGCCCCACTTTTTTCTCTTGAACTTTATTACTCTCTTTATCTCCTTTTCATTATTATTATCATATTTTAGTTTATTTCAATCGTTAAGCTTTTCTAACCTCAACCCACTAGTTTTACCTTTTTTCCGTATTCAGTTGCTGGCTGGGAGTAGACCACAGGAGGAAGAAATGTAAATACATATATAATATATGATCAAGAAAATTGCCTGAAGGAGTATTGTAGACTAAGACCAACTAGCCAAAAACAACAATAACAAAAACCCTCAGATTTTTTACAATTTACCAGAGAAACACATAAACACCTGCTAAGTTTATAAATATTTTAAAAATATTTGCATATTTCTGGTAAGAAGTCTAGTTTAAGATGCTCTTGATTAAATGCAGAAGAGATTTTGGCATTTGACAGTGGGTCAGTGTTGCAGTCAAGAATTTTACATCTGCCCTGGAATGGTCCTCTCTGGAATGAGAGGAAAGTACCATGCCACAAAACCAGCAAAATTTACTGCTCAAGGGTTTTCCTGGTAAGAGGAAAGAGGGATACAGAAATGAATAAGAAAAAAAAGAAAAAAGAAAAAAGAAAAAAGAGGCAGCAAGGGTGGGGAAGTGCTTGTTTTATTGTTTAGCTGTCATGGAAAAGAATGCCACATGCCTCCTGTTGTTAGGATCTTTCACCAAGGAGTCATCTGTGCTGTCATCTTGCCAGCACAGTCGCAACATAAAAACCTCATTTCTAAATCTTACTTTTGGAAACAGCAACCTGGCAGCAGCATCCTTCTTTATGGGCACAAGTCATTCTTTTAGTCCTTGGTCTGATGCCTCTTCCAGCACTTTCAGAGACATGCTCCAAGTCTTATTTCATTAATGCCAAATTTATTACAAACCTCTACAGGCAGAGATTAGAACGTGGTCAGACAATCAGCAAGTAGTGACCCTAGAAATATTTTGCAGGTTGACATAAATGTGAAGTTGCCAGTGGGTGACACACAGAGAAAATAAATTCCCAGACTCTCCAAGGGCAATCCCACAACTCCTGGCTGCCTCTGCTCGTGCCAGGGATGAAGGTGGACAAGCTCAGTCATACACATGCCAGAGCAGACGGATTTGCACAGAGGGAGGCTCTCAGGGAGAGATCTGCCTGGGGCTAGGGGAGAGCATTTGCAGCCCCCAAAGCAACCACAAACTACAGTGAAGTCAGTACAAAGAGAGCACCAGAGTGGAAGCAGGCTGAGGCAGGATAGAATAAAGGGAAGAGGAAGTGTCTATTCCTCCCGAATGCAAAAAGGAAGATATTATAATCAAGCGGACGTGTCTGGCAGATGCAAACCAGAACCTAACAATGTTTGCTTTTTAATCCATTTCTCTGCAGAAAAAGTAAACAAGACATTTCTAACTCTATTTGCCCACAGTATCTCAGCTGACATTCCTGTGAGGCCATCCAAAAGCCCTTGCTTCCAGACACTGTGGTCTCCTGCACATGGCTCTCTGTGTGCTATTGCCATAGCTTGGCATCAATGTCAATAAACAGTCAATTCAAAGCCAGGACTGGAACCTTCATGCAAACATGAAAGTGAGAGCTGGAGGGCTCTGAGTGAGGAGGGAACACAGCCTTCCCCAGTGGGATGTGGGACAGAACCAGGGGATTAAAGCAGCACAGAAGCACAGTGATAAATAACAGTTGTTTGTGGGGAAGTATCAAAACTAAATCTATATATTGGTTTCTTACAACCAGGTATTGGGTTTTCAAGGCTGGGTTTTGGTGGCAGGGAGGCAGCAAGGGGTGGCTTCTGTGAGAAGTTTCTGAGAGCTTGCCTTGTGTCCCGTACAGCCAGGCAGCTCCAAGATGGACATACCACTGGCCAAGGCCGAGCCCATCAACAATGGCAGTGGCACCTTGGGGTTATGTATTTAGGAAGGGAGGGGAAAAAAACTGTGCAACAGCAAATGCAGCTGGAGAGAGGACTGAGAATAAATGGGAGGAACAGACCTGCCAACACTGAGGTCAGGTAAGGAGGGGGAGGAGGTGCTCCAGGCACCAGAGCAGAGATTCTGGTGATGAAGACCACAGTGAGGCAGCTGTGGCCCTGAGCCCATGAAGGTCCGTGGAGGAGGAGACCTCTACCCTGCCCATGCAGGAGTCCCACTCTGGAGCAGGTGGATGCCTGAAAGAAGGCTGTAACCCAGTAGGAAGCCTGTTTTAAAGCAGGTTTTCTGGCAGCACTTATGACTCTGTGGGAGACCCACAGAGGCACAGCCTGCTCCTGAAGGACTGGACCCTGTGGAAGGGACCCACACTGGAGCAGTTCACAGAGAGCTGTAGCCTGTGGGAATGACACATGCTGGAGAAGTTTGTGGAGCACTGTCTCTTGTGGAGCAGGGGAAGGGTGGGAGGAGTACTCAGTATTCCCCCTGAGGAGGAAAGTGCAACAGAGACTGGTGATGAACTGATCACAACCCCCATTCACCAGAGACCCTGGTGGGGAGAAGGTAAAGAAAATCAGAAGTAAGGTTGAGGCCAGTAAGAAGGGAGGTGTGGGATGAAAGTGTTTTAAGACTTATCTTTTATTTCTCATTATCCTGCTCCAATTTGATTGGCAATAAATTACATGAATTTTCCCTTGAGTCTGTTTTGTCTGGGACAGTAATTGCAGACTGATCCCTCCCTGCCCTTCCTTATCTTGACCCACAAGGCTTTCAACATTCTTTCTCTCCAGCTTAGGAGGAGCACAATAGAGTGAATTTGGTAGGCACTGGGCATCCAGCCAGAGCCAGCCCACCACAGTCCAAAAAGGGAGGCTTGCAGTGTGGTTTTTTTTGAGAGCCAGGGCAACAAGGCCATCTAATATTTTGGTTGTTTGTAGTGATTTTCCCTGAATTATCTCAGTATTGTTTCTGTATACCCAAACCTAGTGTCACTTTTTTCAGAACCACATTTAACTTTTCCTAGTTTGATAAATTCACCTGACAGCCCTACAGTTTTTATTTATTTAGAAAACAAACACACACACAAAACCATAAAAGAAATCTCCTCTGAAAACCCAAAATATGCAAACAGAGGCACAAAAATAAGACTGGGAATAATAATGTATTTTTAGGTATCATTCTTCACACTGCATCAGATTGATGAATTTGGATCAAAGACAAAAGAGAATAGAAAACAAAGGGCCATAGAGAGAACTTATAGAAAAGCCAACTCGTGTAGGACTTCTTCCTCTAGGAAAATGGACTAAAACTTGGACTGGCTTGACTCCTCTTCTGAGAAGCAGTAGCACACACTGATAATTACTTTGTTATTGCAATTATATCTGGCAAAACCCCACATTCATTAAGTAACCTTCAGCAATAAACTTGAAGAAGCATTTTTTTCAGCAAGCTATCAACATAAAAACCATGAAGAACTGTAACAGGCAACTCATCTGATTTTGCACAGCACATTTTCTTTTCCCCTAAGCATTTGATTAATGTGCTGCTTCTGCTCAATTTCTCTCTCTGCAGCAGCGTTGCTGCTGGATTCCCTACCATCTAGTTTACTTAATATCTTTGGGACATTTCCTATAGCTCTCCAGGAATGCATAATTGTAGGAAGAATATTAACTTGTCACCACCAGTCATAATATTTTCTGCAGCAGGCATCACTAACTTGGCTCAAGTACAAAGTAACATCAGACTGAACAAAATTCTCACTTCTAGGTTGGGGGAAAAGCAGCAACATGGTGTGTTAGAAAATATTGTTTTCTTGAATTGTGGAGCAGTGTAGCTCCCCACCACCTGTCCCTCGATTCCCCGCCTGGATACAGCTCACCTTGGCAGAGGCCCCTCTACTTGGCAGCCACATAAACCTACAGTCCCTCCAGCCATGGGCAATCTCAGTGGGAAGAAAAACAGCAGCAAACCCTCATCCATCTATTTAAAATAAAAGCAAGCAAGCAAGCAATCAAACAGGAAAACCAAAGAAAAACACCAACAGTCAAGACAGACCTTCCTCCCCTTTCTCCAACATGGCCTGAAGTCAGTCCCCTCTCAAAACAGGGGCAAGTGACCACAGACAGCCCTCCCCCTTAGTTTTAGCTCACTCACCACACTTTGTTGGGATGCACCAGTGGTGATCCAAGGGCATTTCAAATCCTCATGCTTCCCTGTGCAGGTTCAGGCTCTCCATAAAACACAGTGACCGAGGGACCTCACCACCAGAGCCACCCTCACTCCTGGATATCATCTCTAGCACCACAATCAGTTCCAGCACCACAATCAGTTCCAGCACCATGAACACCTGCACCAGCTGGTGCCACCTCCCCCACCACAGCTGCCAGAGCAGAGGCTGCCTTGCTGCAGGCCCCAATTCCACCATGTTTACCAGAAGACTTGGGTCGATCCTTTCCGTTCTGGACAACTGTATTTTTGGGATTAAGCTGTTTTCCAGCTGCAGCCTGACTCCTTAGGCTGGTACCCAGGGATGTCACCCAGGATGGAGACTCTGCCAATCTCTGTCCCAGGAGCTGGTTAACTCTGCATCACTTCACTTTACACGGGCAGTGAGTCAGCAATGGGGCTCAGCTGTGAGGGACTCACTACCCTGCACCTGAGCTGCAGGGCCTCCAACCTCTCAGCTCCATCCTCTGCCATCTTCCACTTCACTTCCAAGCAGAAGTAAATAATCCACTCCAGCTAATGAAGTTCAATCTCCCAGAGAGCTCCAGGGTAAGAGCTATTGTGTAAAAAGAGACAGTAGCAAAACCCACTTCAGCCTTCTCTGGCCGCACAGTAAAAAGTCCTGCCAAGTGCTTTGAGGGGGCAAAAGCCTCAGCAACACATTAGTTCAAGGACTGGGAAGAAGCATGTCCCAGCATCCTCAGACGTATCTTGCATACAAGGCTTCCTTCTGCTTTTCTGGCATCTCTGTTGTTTAAACCAGGTCTAGACACGAGGATTAAATGGGGAGCTAAAGGAGATGGCAATTTAGCAAGCCCTGATGTTTCTTATCCGAGGCGGGAGAGCTGAGTTGCTGCTCAGCCACCCCTCACTGCCACATCCCCACATCATCACTCCAGTCACGTTTAGCCTGGCTGATTGTGGGCAGGCTGAGGGCACCAAGCTTAGCTCCCATCTGATGATCTGAGACATTTTCCTGACTGCTTTGTTGCTCTAGGGCCTCAATAATATGCACAGGGTTCTGGGTCCCTATCTGGGGACCAAATGATGGAAAATTAGGTTCTGTATTTACTATTTTTAGGTACATAAATTCTTTATTGGACCTAAATCTCAGAGCTATACTGAATGAAGGCATCAATTATTAAGTCTCGCTTCAGTAATTAGTCTTTCATGTTAGCTGAAAAGCTTAGCGTTCCCTCATTTGATCAGAGGTCTCTGTCTCTGTCACTTCAGATTTATTTATGTCAAGCTTGATCTTTTAAACTTGAGGACTTATGAATTGTAATGAAAATGTTCTTTTAATATAATAAAAGTGAGGGCTAAAAGTTATTCTAATGTATGCTAATTAACTGTATATTTTATTCCACAAAAAAACCCAAACCAGTAGTTGACAGGTGTTTTTACATACTTCAAGAATTCAGCTGCACAGAGGTCACTCAAAAATGGGGCAAGACTAAATAGATCAGTCCCACCACATGATATTCCAGCCTCATCTCGTGCTCGTCATCTCCATGTGACTTGCAAAACAAAATTTAGACATACTGTGTCCTTTCCTTTATGAGTCTTAGATACATAAAGATTGCTTTAGAAAGTGTTTTCTCAGGGTGGGTGTTTTATTTTTTTCTTTTAGTCAAGTGATTCCATGACCTTTTCTTTCCCTCTATGGGCCTGAAGGCTTCGACAACATTTTCAGGTGGTGTGAGGAGTGACATTGGGGAAGGATGAAGATAAAGCTGAGTTCCTCCCCTTCATCCACTTCCTTTTCCTAGCTTAATTTATTAAAAAAAAAAACAAAACAAAACCAAAACCCTCATCTGTCAGCCCATCTATGCTCCTACATGTGGAATAAACCAAGAGTGACAAAGATTAGACAAGCACTCCCTTGGGTGGAAAAAGCATCTTTAGGTGGTTTGGCTGCTCTGCAGAATGAAGAACCTCAAAAGAACATTGAGGCAGTTGTTCCCTCACCTCCAGGCAGCTCAGGACACTCACTGTCACTCATTCAGAAATCTGCCAATCTCCCAGAAGCTCAGGTTATTGGAGGTGCCCCAGTAAGGTGACTTTTCTGCTCCCAGCCTGAATTCGTGTTTGTCACTGTGATACACAGGGTGCATCTTTCCAGCACAGAGCCGGCAGAAGAGGTCTGAAGGGAACAGAGGTTGCACAGCTCAGGACAGCTCCAGTTCAGTGCCCCTCATCACCACAGGGATGCTGTCCACAGCAGCTTTTGGCCCTTCTGCCACTCAGCCACAGGGACAGTGAGCTGAGGTGGCTGCAGGTCCCCCACCAACCTGAAAGTGACTTGGGTTTGTAGATTTGATTGCCAGGCTGAATGAACATTTGGGCAGATTAGTGATGTCATTACACTTAATTGCACCGGTGTTAAGCTCCCACTCACTGCATAAATTGTGCTTTTGCAATTATTAAGCCTTGTTGTTAGTTTAGAGCAAAGCCCTTCCTGCAATGTCCTCTCTCCCACATTTTTTCTGAGGACAATATCTCTCTGTGGGTTATTGGAGCAGAAGCAGTTGTGATATTTATATGCAAGGTTCAACTGCACAAACAAGAGAGAAGAAACTGCAAGAAAAGACTTTTGTTGGTATTGCCCTTATTCAAAAACTACACAATAGCATAATTTCAAAAACAAGATCAAAGAAAATGGTTGGAAAGACATTTTAAGAACACTTTTCATCCAAATTTTAGAACCCTGGAGAGGCATACAGCATTGAAATTCTCTCCACAATCGTTGTGTTCCTATTTTTTTGCCCAATCCTTCCATTCCTTTGGGTAGTAACCACCCTGTTTTAACCTACCCCAGGAGGGGACTGGGGGACAGGGTTAGTCAGAGAGATATAGAAATGAGACTGTGGCCTCACATTCTGCTCAGATGGACAGACATCTATTTAAATAACTGCTTCCTGTGAGAAGACTCTCATGTTGCCTTTAGTGACAGCTTATTTGACATGAAAAACAGGACTCTGCCTCCTGGGCTTTTGATTCTTGGAGGCAATGCTCAAAGCAAGACTCTCCTTTTATATTTTCTCTAGTACATTTTTTTTTATTTCATGTACCTGCCAATGGACTCAAATTTTTCCCCCCTGAAGCACTCCACCAATCTGGCTACCTCATGTATCAAAGCAGTTTCATGTCCAGCATTTAGCTGAAATTTGGCAGCACAGCTTTTAGCAAATTAATAATTGCTGTCATCTCCCATGAAAGGGAATACAGAGGTAACCATTGCTCCAGCCTAAAGCGTGGGGCCACAGTCTATTCCCCTTCATGCACTTTTCAGGAGTCTGTACTCAAAGGTTTGCCTATTCTGAAGAAAAATTAGGATGTTTAATGAGTGCTGGTTTCCAGCCTAACACTAGGAAGTTGCAGTGAGCCGGGAGTTCTCCTCAGGGGAAAAGTCCAAACCCCAAGTGCTGATTTTAATTTTACATGCCTGTCATTATGATGACTAGACAGATGTTTAGAGTGCTCTCAAATAAACCTTAAAAACAAAATTTACATAGTTATCTGTAGTTCCCATACTTCTCACTACTATTTATTTATTACATAGGCACAAATCTTTCCCAGTAAACTGCATTAGTGAAGAATTATAGGATCATCCTAAATCCATGAACACACAGCAATGATTTTTAATATTCTCATTCAAAAATATTTCTTCTAAGCAACAATTTTCCTTTCTTTAGAGTCACCCTGCACTTCACTAGATGTCCAAGGCAATAAACAAACCAAGGAATCAAGGGAATATGAGAAGTTCCTGGGAGTCTGCCTGGTGGGGGTATTCAAGATTACTCATTTGCCTTGCCACTAGAGAGAAATGAGACACTTGGGTATCTAAGCCAGTGAAAAGGTAACAACTGTGTGATCACATCATGAATCTGCATTTCCACAGTATGAACCAGCCATGAACAAAGAACCTCTTTGGGCAGGCCAGAGAGTGGAGCAGAGAGCAAAGAGATGACTCTTGTCTCCAAATCCCAGGACAAGAAAAGGATTCAGAAAGATATGGAATATCTCAGCACAATAGAAACAAAACAAAATGAACGACCCCAACAAATTTGCTCTGGGCAAGCCAGCAGCCATAAAGGACTCTTTCTTTTTACCACTCTAAAAGGGAATTTTTTGGAGATTGAAGAAAAGGGGATAAAATGCTTGTAGAGAATTTTTCTCAAGCACAGAGGGAAGAATGTACTGGAACTCAGGCCCTGAGATCAGCTCGGTTGGTTGGACCATGCTGCTAATAACACACACAGTAGGGGGCTCCATCCCCAGATGGAACACCCACTTAAGAGAGGACCTTGGTGGTCCTTGTGGCTCCCTTCCAACTCAGAATATGCTGTCATTCTATAATCTGCAACAATAAAAAGAAAACAAAAAAGCAAATCCAGAATGCTTTCCATGTTAGGTTTTTTTGTTTGGTTTGATTTTTTTTGGTTGTTTTTTTTTGGTTGTTTGTTTGGTTTTTTTTGTTTGTTTGTTTTTTTTTTTTTGTTTTGTTTTTTGGTTTTTGGTTTTTGGTTTTTTGGGTTTTTTTTAAGAGATATCCCAATGCAGTTGTTACCCATGCTAAAAAAAGTCAGTCTTTCTGCTCCCTGAGTAAGCTCCAAACTGGAATAGAGTACACAAACCTAGCTCTCAAATTCCTCTCTGACTGCTCAACAACACAAAAGAAGTAAAATAACATGGGGAAAAGGGAAAGATGGAAAAAAGTCACATTAGGGTGGGGGAATATTGCTGGAAAATACTGAGGAAAGAATGAACTTGCCATTGTTGGACTGTTTTGGTTTTGGGTTTTGTTGTTGGGGGATTTTTGTAAGGAATTTTTAGACTAGTGATTTTTAATTCTAGTTTTTATCATTACCTGTAAGATGTCAAAGAAATACAAAGTCAGGAGTAAATAACCTGACTTTATAGTACCCTGATTTTTCATGCCAATTTGTAATAATCCCTTACCTCAGGTATAGCTCAAATACAGACAGACCATCAAAAACTCCCAAGATAATAACTGTCTCCAAAAAATTGCTATTATTTCTTTGAAATCAATTTTAGTTTCTTTATTTCTGAGTTAGTGGAGGCTTACAGACAGTTTCAAACCCGAGCTATATATCTGCAGAGATGAGACAGCACTTCAGTTGTCAAGGTATGTCTCTCACACTGCTCCCAAATAGCACAGGTGGAGAAAAGGACACTTGAGAACTTGATATAATCACTACAGCTGCCCCCATTGTTCAGGTTAGTATCTCCTGTCTTCCTTTTCTTCTAACTGGCTTCATAAAAGGGGTTTTTTGCTGCTAAATTACCAAACTGACAGGCAGACAAGCTGGAAGAGGTAGGAGAGCAGCTTTATGCTTGTTGCATGCAATTCCAGTAGCTCCCTTAGGTACTGCAAGGGCTGGCAGCCCCATGCTGATCTGCGCGTGATCCATGCCATGGCCTCCACAATAACATATTTTATTTTCAAAATTTCTGGCATATTAATTGGGAAAACACTAGTCAGATGCTCATTCCTTCTTAAGCATTTCCCACACAAATAGCCCTTTTTCACCTACCCTGGAGAATTTTTTAACTTCTAATAGGACCAAAATGTGCAAACCAGAGGCAAACAGAACATAAATTTGCTTCAACTAGTCACATTTAATATGCTAGATGCCACATTAAAATGTATGAAGTCTTTTAACTCTAGCCCACAGACAAACAGAAACAACAAGGAAAATAATAAAAGAAAAATATTCTGCCTTATCTTTGTAGCTAGTGTTACATTTCTGCACTCTCCTTTTTCAGTGCAGGAAACTGTCTTTGGATTTGTAACAGAAAGGAAGAAAGATTTATGGTGTGCTCTATAGTTAAAGGCTTTACATGTTCTCCATTGTAATCCTTTACTTTTGGGGCAGGCAGCTCTGTTAAAGGACAGTAAGTATGGAGCAATGTGCAAATGCAGCCCTTCTATACTGACAATAAAAGTTTCTTTTCTAAACCTGATTCCATGATCACCAACCAGCAGTTTGACTTTGGAGGAATGTTTTCATTTCTAACTCTTAAGGAATGATTTTCTTGTAGTTTCTGCCTACACAAGCAGAAACCACTTCCAGTGCTAATGCTGTGCTAGTCTTGCTCATTTAGAGACAAGCCAAGCTCAAAAGAAGCATGCAGCTGCAGTGATAAAACAAAACTGCAGCCTCTGCTATGATCTCGATAGAGCAAATAGGAATCCATTTTTCCAAAAACATTTCTCTACATAAAACAGTTTCAAGGGTTTCATGTTAGTGAAAGTGAAATTGGTCCAGTGTTCAGGTGTGTCCTGCCTCTTTCCAAAGGACAAGAAGTTATTCCAACAACAGCCCAACCCATCTCTTCTTACTCTGCCTGTGCTACATGAGCAAGAGAAAGTGAACCCCTGTGAAGCTACCCCACCACTGCCAGCCAAGTGGCGCTCAGGAAGGTCCAGTGGGTACAGCGCCTCTACAGCTGGGGCACGTTCAGAGCTTGCAAAGAGGAAAAGCACAGTGATATAATGCAGGCTACACTCTGACTCTCTGCTGACAGTCCCTGAGGACACTGAGAAATGAAAAGGTCTTTGTGTCTGTACCACCTCCACTTTATGAAGTACAATGGTATGTGACATGTTACTCCCACTTTCACTTCTCACAGCAGAGCCTAATTTTTTGTGCTTCTTTTTGCTACAAGCCACTGTGGTATTCTCTATTAAAAAAGCATTCAGACTTTGTGACTTATCAGTCTGCAGTTCAGAAGGGCCCAGCCTGCAACTCTTGGGCTATTATGCTGTCCAAATGTGCAACATGATGCCTTCAAATCTGTAAATTCCTTCTCTTCTGTTACAGAACAAGCAAGGTGACAAATGGTTCTGAATGCCAATACATTACAGAGAAGGATATGCTAACTAAGGATAAACTGGGACAGTTAAAGCAGAACCTCTCTTTATCACATTTCATCCCAGATCTAGTGGGCTTTGCATGCTTGAGTGCATGAATACTGAATAACTATAATTTTGATATAAAAGTCAAAATCAGCAGTACAGCGACATATTCTCTCATGTTCCCATAAGAAAGTTCAATACTGAAAGTTATAATTTTGGTATAAAAGTCAAAATCAGCAGTATTCTCTCATGTCGTGTACAGCAACGTATTCTCTCATGTTCCCATAAGAAAGTTTTCAGTATATATGTTCACTTTTGTAGTCACTCAGCAAGGTTAGTCTCAGTAAGCCAAACAAGACTAAAATACATCTTTCACAGCAAGTGTATTGCTTCAGCAAAATTTCTCAGAACACCCTGTTTAATTTGAGGGATCAAATTAATAGTGAAAGAAAAAGAAATGGAGCCAACGCTAAACTGCCGTTTAAGGAGTCATTTCAGGCTGTTGATTATCTTCTGAAGAATATTGTTATTTATTGCTAAAAACGAATAGTATATTCCCATCAGGATCTCTATTATACAAGTGCTATATGCTTTTCTCTGGAGGATGAAGATCTGTCTGCATATAATTAGTCTTGAGAATTAGCTATTATTAACAATTGAATTAACACAGTCTTCTAAAGCACTTTCTCACTAAGTACATTGGTTTTCCAAAGTCAAACTAGAGAGCTCTATATAAACACTCTTGTGACATTCCCAGAAAAATCAGTGCACCCAGATAATTTAATGAATGCTACTACTAATAATTAGTAACAGCAGGCAGAACAGAATACTTTAGTTTTAACCACTAAGAATTCTCATACCAGCAACCCAGTCATAGCGTATTGATCACAAACCACGGAGATGAGTTGCTCTCTTCATAATTATCTGTCTGCAGCAACTATGGTAGGAAAACAGCTAATATTCAGAAATAACTAAAACAGGCAATCAATAAGATATTATTTATTACATCACCAGTGCTAATAGACTGTTATAATTCATAAAAAGTTGTGAAGTTTATTGATTTTCTAAGATACTGACTGAAAATTGAGCTATATTTTCAAATCACTGAGTTTACATGAAGTTATAGTCATTATACCAAAATGGGTTTTTTAGACAATTTAAGATGCAACAATGTCAATACATATTAAAGGCGCAAATATATCTGGGTCCAGAACATAAAGCTGCATATGCTACTATATCAGTTGTTATGCATGAAGGGGACTTCTTGTTCTACAATAAGTAATGTACTTGTTTACAAGCCTATTCAATATATTCCTCTGGAAGTTCATAAAAGCATGATAAACAATGGCCTAAAATTGAAAAACTCAACTTTTCCAAGTGCAATAAAACTATACCTATCGATTCTCACAAAGGCTCTTTACAATTGTAACAATAATTTGGCAAAGCAGAGAATGCTTGTTCAAATGAAAAAGCTGACATTTTTAATTTCCACATAGCTGAACAGCTTGTTATTTCCAATCACACTAAATCAGCATCTTGTCTACTTTTCCCAAAAGGGGCACTTTATTCACTATAAGGTTATGTTGTTAATTTAAATCTGCAGGGCAACAGAAATAAATAAAAAAAAAATTTAGTGATGAAATAATTAACTGTGGAAGTCATGCAAAATGTGTATTTCTCCATATGTATAAAATCCTTTCAAACAGTACTGCAGGGTAGGAAAGAAAAGTTAATTATCACAGAACTGTATGACAGGAATTTATTAGAAGCATTACTGCTGTATTTCAACACTGCAGGTAGTTTCCCTGTCAGGAAAATCTCCTTCCCAGGAATTAGTTATAAATGTGCATCCACTTTTGATGTGCATGTAGACCTGACTTTGCTTTTGAAAGTAGAGCAGCCTCCTTTCTTCTTCTGCAGGGTGTGCTCCTCTTCAGAGGTCATTGGTGTAGGAATAATGTTGGAGGAGGAAGAACTCCACACAAATGTCCAGATCTCCTATCTGCCATCCCTGGTCTCACAGTGTGACCTAAGGAAGGTCCATCTCATGTCAAGGATGGGAACTTTAGAGGTTTTGCTTTTCTGTGGGTTTCTCTTACACCCCAGGCTTTCCTTCCAGGGAATCAGGAAGAGGTAGAGAGAGACAGCGAGAGAGAGCCATGGTTGGGATGCTCATGAGATTCTGCAAGCTTCTGGGTTTGATCCTTCCAAGCTTTTCACTGCTCTGAGAGTCCCAACTCAAGGCTCCCAAAATATTAGAAAAAGGGGGAGAGGCAGCTTGGGGCTACAAAGCACATAGAGGGGATGCCAAAGAAAGTTTTTGCCAGGTACTCAAGCAAGAATGGGGCATGGTACAAATTCTCTGCAACTTGATCTCCTTGGCTTTCATGCAGGGCTACCCAAAAATTGAGGGTTTCATCAACACAGATACGTTATCAGGTACAGCACACCAAAAAATAGAAAGAAAAAAATTACAAGATTACCACAGGCAACAGTAAACTATACAGATCACCTCTAGCTACCACTTCAAGAGATTTCAAATTGTTTTTTTTAATGAAGTGTTTACTGTAATACTGAGAAATAAATTGTTCTGTTAGGTGGCACATGTGTCTTTATAGATCTTTATGTGCCACACTTTGTCTCTCATCCAGAAGATATTTTTCTAATGCCTTTTTTTTGGGTTTTTTTTCAGTATTAAAGAAAACAGCCCCTTACCATTTTCACAAGCTTGCTTAAGTACCAAGCATATTAGCAGTCTGAAATGTTTCCATGTATGGGTGACAGAAAAGAAGGTACAAATGGATCCTAATTCATGCTTAGGTAGCTCCATATTTGGAAGGGAAAATGAGCTTTGCAAAATTTCCTGAGGCAAGAAAGACAGAGTTTTTAATACAAAAATCCGCTCTTATGGGAATAAAGAGAAAAATCTTTGAGTTCATCAAGTGTTATAAATTAACTGAGCCATCCTCAGACTTTGTGGTCTATCACTGTATGTGGAGAGGAAAGAAAAGATTTTCCAATGACTTTAATGACACTGGACATGTTAGGATCATGATAAATCTACTTACCTATACCATCTGGACTGTGGTATCTTCTCTCCTTCATTTATCAAAATTCCAAATAAAGGATTTTATTTATTTATGCTTTGTTCCCTACAGGTAAATCAATTTTGATAAGGGAGGATAATTTGGGTCTGTTACAAAAGTGAAAAAATAAATATATATAAATTAACAGGGATTCTTTTTGCAGAGATCACATTCAAAAGTCAAAACAAATAAAACCTGAGTGGGTTTAAGTATCCATGATTGTATCTCAAACATTGCCACAGGATGTCCAAAAAATACAAACTTTTCAGCAGGTCCTGAGACTCTTTAAAATGAAAGAAACCACAAAGCCCAGCACTTTCATAGGCTGGTAACTGGAAACAAGCTGGTTAGAGATTGGTAACAGGAAGCAAGGCTTTAACCTAAGATATCTCAGGGAATCAAGGACAATAAACTTTGAAAATTACCTGTCCCTTTCTAAAAAATCAGTTCCAAAAGGCACTAAAACACACCCCACACACATCAGATGGAAACAACACAAAAACCCCGGTCTGCCTCACTTACCACCAGGCTGGTGTGGGCTCTCATTCCCTAATTAAAGAGGCCCCTGGAAAATACTGACCGTAGAGTAAAACTGCTGCAGTGTGAAAGGCTGCTGTCCTTAGAGGTGCTTGTTCACACCCTCTGCAGAAAGGCACCAGCAACCACAGGAGAGCCAGGAGCACAGAGGGGCAGAGCCCCTGCACCTCCCCCAGGACAAGGATGGAGCAACTGCCAGAAGCTCTGGAGCACATGATGGAAGAAACGGAATCCTGATGAGTCATTGAAACAAAATAGCAAGAAACACAACTTAAGGCATGGCAACCAAAGAGCATGTTTTTTAATATCAAGGAAAAAAAATAGTAATTTCTGTGCTGGGTAAGTCAAGCCTTTATTGCTAAACCAGCTTAAATTAAAGCAGGTGGCAAACTGCTATACTCTGTAACCAATAAAAGCATAAAAATCAGTTTCACAAATTATTCCTTAGCATTCCAGTTGTAGCAAGCAGGAGATTCAGGAAAACTTATTTTAATTAAAAACTTTATTTTTCATTACAATTCACAGTTTATACATGGCAAGAGGAACCCTTGCCATGTGGACATTCAGAACACTGTGCTGGGGAGACAAGGGTCTTTGTTATAAGAGCATTGCTCAGTGCTGTGTCATGGAACTTTCTTAGTTTTAAAAGCGTACTCTCTGTAAATGTTAATTGACTGATATTTACACTGAATGTACATATTAACTTATATTTATTAGAAAACAAGCTAAGCATCCAAAAAACATGAACATTCATATCTTGTATGTTATCTAATGGTCAGAGATGCTGTAAGATTTGCCACTTGAATCATGCCCAATCAGCAAAGTCCCATTCTTTTTTAATTTACAGAGCCTAAATTTTTCTTTAAGGCCTGTTCTATTCATTTTATGTACAGCCAGGTTACAATAGACTAAACATAAGGAAAAAAATGCAAAATTATCCATTCCATCCTGCATTTCTTCTGAATCTCATGTACAACCTATAAGCAAAACAGAAGGTACAAAATTAACGTGTTTTCTTAAAACCAATAAAGAAAACCCACAGTCTGGTTTAGAGCTGCTTCTTGTCAGCCTATCCTGTCTGAACAATCATCAGTATTCAGATTGTGCTATTTATCAGCTCTTCTTCATGCCTGCATTGATATTCAGAGCCATTTCTATTTGAAATGTAGAAAGTCACAGTGATACCAGTTTCAATTGCATTCCCACGTTAGCCACAGCTCTGGCACAGGCAGCCCACGTGACATTCAGGAAAGCACTCCACCAGGATTCCTGGGTAAAATATCATGGAGCCTCTGGGGTGACTTGGCTTAAAAAGGAAATTAAGAATCCTTTTCATACCAAATATCTGGCAGAAGGTTTGTGTTTATTAAAAATAGCTGTATTCTTCTGCATTGTTTTTTTGGATGTGATTATTAGAACACAGCAATTTAAAGCCTCCCCCTGCCTCTCATCAAAACAGTAATTTTTACTTGCTCTTGTCATCTACCAAATAATTTAGTGATAGATAAATTGCAGATTTTTTGGTACATCTGATGAAGAGAAAAACAACTGCTGAACACTGCTTGGAAAACTAAGACCTGAAAAGGGTCTGCAAAACCTACAAGTCAGCATGAACGAGTATCAGCTGGACCTGAGTAAAACAAAACGCTTCTGGGGGACAGGTTTGCAACTTTTGAAACTGCAGTGCCTTTAAATTTGGAGCTAACAACATCAATTGATGATTGTTGAGTTTTGGCATTCATTCATGCTGGTTGGTATCTTCACAACAGACACCTTTGAAACACCACCATTTCAAGAAGAACGAAAGGCTTAAATGAAATACACTTCTCATGCAAAAAACCCAAACAAACAAAAGTCATACAGGAACTGTAGAGGTTCTGGTTCTTCAAAAGATAAGGCACTGACCAAAATTTCTTAGGTAAAAGGCTGCATAAGAATTTCTTGCCATTTACAAATGTGTTGTAGTCCAGAAATTGTCCATTCCTAGGCTCAGTAAGGTAGACCCTGAAATTTTAAGGACTGATCCCTCAAAGCTACATTGTTACCATAAACAAGTGAGATTCATTCGTGAGGCCATATGGCACATTAGAAGTGAAAAACAGTCTGGGCAGATAAAGGCAGAAAACATTGCTTGTTCCAGCATCTTTTGGAAACAGCAGTGCCATTCATCTATGTGTCTCTGAAGAGATGCGATGGTAACTTGGGACTGGAGTTTTTCTGTGGAACTCATGCACACATATAAAATGCTGCTAGCACTGGTCATTGACAGGGTGGAAAAAAAAAGGTGTATGGCTAGTCTAAGCCAAGAGCTTCCCAAGGGCTGGGATCCAAAGTCATGGCTACTTAATGTTCTCAATCACGGCTATCTCTTCTGCTGCACAGTGCGGCGTCAAACCATTCATGTAAATGCTGTCTGTCTTTGTCAGAGCTGGCAAGAGGTCCTTCTCGCTGGTCAGGTGGTTCACTGACAGCGTTCTCTTGCAGGGGGTCAGGTCTTGGTTGTGGTTGACAGCAAGTTCTGCAGAGAGCTTCCTTTTGATGGAGGTGGCCCGCTGGAACTTGTCATAGATCTCCACGCTCAGGCGCCTCCGAGTCTCCTTGAACTCGGCGGTGACATTGGCTGTCCACTCTGCAGCGTGGGCTCTGAACTCCCCAACCTGCAGCAAAAATCAGCAATAAAAAGGAAGTATTATGGCACCAAGGACTTCAGACACTGTTCATTTCAGGAGCATGGGGAGAGTGCAGGGCTGCCAAAGAGCTGCCGCTGCCACTGGCACAAATTTCTCATGCCTAAGACTCACTCTTTTATTGACAGCAGCTAAAGAAGAAATGTTGCACTAGCAAGAGTTAACAACAGTTCCAAAACCACAAAAATATTCTCTGATTTTTTTTATTGTTATCATAGGCAGTCAGCAATACAGCGAAGCTGCAGAGGCTTGACAGCTGCACAATACCCAGCTGGTCAGGGGATGCTGAAATCCCAGCAATCCAGGCTGTGTTATGTATTGTTACTAGGGTGAGGGGTTATTTATGAGCACTTTCACTGTCTCTGGAAAGATCCTTGGGAGACTTGGCAAAGAATTTCCTAAATTTAGACAGAAAAGCTTTTTCAAAGGAAACCATTGGCTGTTTGCATCCTCTTTCCTGTACTTGCTCAAAGATAGCACCAACACAGCAACAGCTAAAAGTCACCTCAGTGGCATGTCTGCTTCCCAGCCTGAATCCCAAATCATCCTTATTTGTCCTCAGATATGGCATAAGGTAGACTAAGCAGATCTAGTCTGAGGTAGACCATGGTCTGTCATTTATTTATTGTTTATATTTTTGCACTTGTATTTCAGTCAAACCGCTGTTACATTAAATAAGTTATGTAGGTAACTAAAGGATGCACCCTTGTTGATATAATCTCATTGTAACTGTAAAGGAAATAGATTGTTTCTCTTCAAATCTCTTCTCCCTCAACAGTTTAATATTGGGAAGGTGCAGCACAGGGATTATAGACTACTCATAAGTACAACTCCAAAAGTGAAGCATTCCAGGACACTTTAACCCACAAAAATAGTCTAATTGGTACTGTTCTGTCCAGAATTTCAATCACTGGCAAGCAAACTTGACTTGGTAAGCACAGAAATGAACAATAATTTACACAGAGAAATATAGGGTGCAAACCATTAGAGAAAAAGCCACAAGGTTATTTATGCTTTGCAGTGCAGTGGAAAACAGGAATATGATGAAGGTAAAAATTAGTCAGCTCATCCAGGGGTGACAGAGTTTCAGGAAAACTTTCCCCCCTCCAGAAACAAAACAAGATGATCTCTTTACCCAAGGGTCATTTTATTACATTCATATCTACTTCAGTGAATTACACAGATGACAAATGTGGACAAAGGTCTGTTTTCTAAAACAAGGGTATTTATCTGCAATACACAGAGGACTCACCTAGCTGCATGATTATTAGTATTTAATTTGTGCAGCTAGGATCAGACACATTAAACTTCAGATCTGAAAATAATGAAATCTGCAATGCTGAAACATCTCAGCTGCTCCAATATTTTACTTGTAGCAAACAAGTAATAAAAAAATGATAAATACTATCAGTGCGCACCCTGGGGCAATTTTTTTCCTTTTCCTAAGCCCTACTAAAGGCAGGTTGCCAAGGTCCTGGAGAATGGCTCTGTCCAGGGGAGCAAAAAGCCAGTACACAGGTTTCCTTTTCATTGTATATATATATATACCCCTCACCAGTTGTGTAAGCATTTAACAGACCAGGTATTTTGCTCAGGCACACATATCTGGCATTGCATATGGTCACATTCAAGCAATACTATCTGGATTTAAAATTAATATTTCAATTTTTTATCTTTTTAAGTCCCCACGCAATTTCATATTTGTCCAGGACAGAAAATCAACTGGCCTTGCTTCTGAAGAAAGCAAGTTTATGTGATAAACTCTAGAATAGGCTCAGAATGTTCCTGGTGATGGCCTGTCTTGCACTGGGCAAGCTGTTCTTGGGCATTCAAGTTTTTCAGGAGAATCATAAAATTGTAGTTGTTGGGATAGCTGATGTCTGAATTCTAGTGAGATTTCTTTGGGGAAGCAAGTTTATGCAGCCAGCTGAAGAGCATCAATAAATGTGCCTTTGGAGATAGGCTCATGCCAATTAAGGTGGTGTGGAACACTGGCATGGTGGACACAACTCTACCTGTCCATACACCAAAGTTGTGATGTTGGTTTATATTAAAATTGTAGGAGAAAAACACAAATTGAAATATGGTGTTATTAATGCTATTGCTAAGTAGAATCAAGATGCAATAGTAGAAAAACAGAGAGAATTGAAACACATTAAGAACCAGGAGTTTAGTGTTGTTTGAAATATACATGCCCCAAATCACTGCTTTTGGCTCCTCTTTTTCATGTGCACTGAAATGCACTCCAAAATATTACCTCTTTGAAACAAAACTCTTAATTCCATAGCCCTTACAGACTCAAGCAGGATTGTAAGAAGAGGATTATAAGAAATGTGCCATTTTGACTACCAGTGCACATTAGTTACTTGCTTATATAATTTGATCCCTCCTTGATCCATAGGGACATATCTGTAATATGTTCAGGTTCTTTCTGTCCTTAGGTTATGACATTTTAACACACTGCATTGCAGCTCCTCTTCATCTGGGCTCTGACAACCAAAACATGTCTCATGCAGAGCAACTGAAATGCCAGTTGCCTGTGCTGCTCAAAAGTAATTAAATTCTTGGCATACCTACATACTGTAACAAAAATTTACTTTTCTCCAGATCTCTTGCCTCATTACAGCACAGCTCTGTAGACTCTGCAGCTGTCATAGTTGGGGGCAGTGTGACATGAGGACAAGGCCTCTTAGTCACAGAAATTATTGACAACTACATACTTAACATAAGGCTGAATGTCACAGAATATTTCAGAAGCAATAGGAAAAACATGTCACAGTGATAGCACCTGACTCAGCCATACAAGAAGCAGCACTAATTTGGTGATGCTTCTCACTTTAGCCTTCAGGGAAGGGAAATGCTACTAGTAATGGGGACATAGGTCCCTATCCCAGCTCCTGAACTGACTTCCTCCACATCAAAATCCAAATTAGACTGCAAGGTGTTAGACGTATTTCACAAGGAGTATCAACCTAGCTACGCTGAACATCAAGAGCAAGTAACTGCATTATGTATTTAAGAAGCAGGAAGCAGCACCCTACTGCCTTATGATTTCAGGGAAGACAGGTCTCAATAACAAGTTCTTGAGAGTTATGGTATATAGTAACACAACTAAGTATTCCACACAGCACACTTCACTACAAAACAAAACAAAATTAAAAGAAAAAGACACCAAAAAACCAAAACAACTTCCAAAACCCAACACCCACAGCTTTTCCAACGAATGAGCAGCATTGACCCAATTCCTTGCCCAGCCCAGGTCACCTGGCCTCCAGCTACCACTGCCAGGGTATCCCATATGATCTGCACCATATCCAACAACCCTATGAGGATGTCTCAAATACCACAGGTCATCTCCAGTAACACCTCCAAATGTCTGTGCCAATTTATGTGTCTACCTGTGGTGGAGATGTCACATTTACTAATTTAGGATATAACGAGAAACTGCCTCTGAACAATTTGTGGAGAGTGTTCTACTCATTCTTGTTAAAGTCATTACTGGGTTTTTGGGGGGGGTTTGTAGTGAAAAACAAGCAGACATCAGTGAAGTACTGCATGAACTTCCTGAATGACCAAACAGTTCCCAGGCTGCGTGATCACCAATATAACTTCAAGACAGATATACTGAATTTGACAGAACTAGAAAAAAAATACGGACATTAAGCCACCACTCCTTCACCTACCCCTGCCAAAATCCATCTAAATGAATAATGTCCTAGAACTGGCTCTCAGTCAATATCTCTAGTAAGGTCAAAAGTTCGTATGCAGTTTCATTGCTACTGTGTTTTAGCTTTCTGTCCAGCCGAGCTCTGCACTTGGGTAAAGGCCAACAGCATAAACCAGAATGTAAAAATGTCCAAGGGGATGCTACTGTTGAAACTAAAAAAACATTTCAACATCCTGAAGCACCTGCTTCATCCTTCAGTACATTTGCTCTAATTCCTTATACTTGTCAAGAGTTTGAGAATCTTTCCGGACATTCACAAAATTATCCAAATACTAATGCATGCAAAACTTCCCATCATTCAGGAAAACCACTCATCCTATTAAGTGTCTGGAAAGCACAAGCCATGTAGCCATATACAAGTAATCTGTACTTTGAATTAAGCCACATCTGTGCTCTAGCAGGAAAACAAACAATCAAAAGCATAATTAAGGACATCCTTAAATAGACCAAGACAAATGCACTTGACTAAATTAACTTTGCCTCAGTTTTGCTCCTCTGTCATGGGGATATTCTTGAAAAACCCCAACATCACAGTAAAATCAGTTAATCTACTTCTGCTTACAGAGGGGAAAGAAATATATCCTGCTTGGATGGAGCTCAAATATATGACATGAAAGTTATGATATACTCAGGAGGAGGTATACCACTGAGTAGAAAATAAGAAAAAAATAGCATTATATATATATGTCATGCAAGAAAATGGAAACATATATTTCAAAGTAATGTGTGCAGCTTTTTCTGTCACAGCTGAGCATTATGTTGTTTCCCTTTGGCATACAGGGCTCATACATTTTATGATGAGCATGTTAGTGCAAGCCAAAAAATTGAATTTAAAAAGCAAGTAGATGAGCTGGAGGTACCCATTTGACTACATTTTAGGGTGAAAAACAGGTGCCCTTCCTTACAGATATTCTTAATGGTCTAGATGTTGCCCAGTATATAATTTCTTGCATTTTTCCCTAATGCATTCCCAAAATTTTCATGGCTTCATTTTTCCTCTCCAGTGTACTTTATCCTGCTACTTAAAAATAACACATCCAATTAACCTCTCTATGATGTGCTACTCAGACAAAACTAGAAAGTGCATTACATGTCAAATTATGCAGGCAGCACAATACAGAGCACAAAATTTTGTCTTAGCTCTCAGGAAATTCAGCCAGTGTTCACAGAAATTGTCCACAAAGCTCCTTTAAAAAATGTAGGTACAGAGAGGGGTGATGGGTTTAACAAGTCAGCTGCTGGGTGGGTTTATCCCTGAGTGCATCAGAGGGGTTTCCTACCTGCCATCTCACTTTTCTGCAGTTCTGAGCAGACATATGCTGCCTTTTCCCATGCAAGTTGCTGCTTGACACAAATTTCTATTACCACCTCAGTTTCTATAGGCTAGAGAAGACCAGAGTGCAGAAGAGAAAAAGAGAAGCTTCACAAAAATTTTTAGTAAAACCTGTGCATTTGCTGCACATGAAGGGAATCTCATTTACATTCCACCTAAAATTCCCAACCAAATGATCTAGCTGTCAGTATTTCTGCTACTACAGTGTTATTAGTACATATCCAAAATACCTGTGGAGAGGTGTTTAGAGAAGAGTGTACTCTACTTGTCTTTAAAGGTAAACAGCCACAAAAAGCAAGAAATACCACAGGCAATAATGAGATACCTATGCTGAGCTTTCCCAGGTCCACCATGTTCTATGATGAACCACCCTCTTCTGTGCCTTCATCCTGTCAGGACCTCGGTTCTGTAGCAGGCAGCTCTCCTTCACCAGGCCTTCAAGGTACCAGACTTTGATTTCAAGAGGAATGGCACGCACGAAGCAGTAAGTGATGCCTTTTTGGGTTCCACTCACTGGTATACACATCCCTCTGTTTTTCAGATAAATATTAAAGGGGAAAAGATTCTCTTTTGTGAAATTGTCATCTTCTGGGGTAAGGCTTCAGTTACATAGACAATTGTATTTTTGTAGCCATGGTGGTCAGAAATTTTTGGGAGCAATGTTCTCCTGAAAGAAACTGGATTGTTGAGTCCCATAATAAGCAATAGTTGTGAGTTCATTCTGGTGAGCAATGATTGTTTGGTTTCACCCACATAAATTCCATGAACACATCTGATGTCTTGGATGAAATAAACCACATTCTCCAATGGGAATGCAGAGACCCCATGAATTTTGATTATTTTATTTGTGGAGGAACATTCATGGTGGCAGCTGTGGGAATATGTTTTGTGGAGATGTAACAGATGGCAGATGCAAGAAATGGCCTTTTCCTCTATCACGGTTTGATTCAACAAAATAAAAACAGCCTAAAAAAACATGCCTACAAAACAGAAGCAGATATACTAAGAGTCACCACAGTTATTTTGTTTCACCTTTTTTTTTTCCATAAATATGAAGACTGCTATGGTAGGTATTTCCAAAGAGATGTTACTGAATATTGCCCATCAGATATGTCTTTTTATAGATCTGCATGTGTGTAGTCTCAGTAGTGTAGACAAGTTATGGGCCTGACAATCTCACTCTCTCTTGTTCTGATTTATTATTAATTTCCAATGATAAAGATTAAAAAAAAAAAAAAGTTGAAATTTTCCTTTAAAAATCAGTTCTATTTAGTGGTTTCAGCTGCCCCAGAGAGCCATCCAACCCCTCTTTCAACCTGGTGAGAGTGAATGACATGCGCCTGTATTAGCCACAAGAAACTACTTAGGTTTGCATAAAGCTCTACCAGCTGAGCCTGAGGTGGTTCAGGGGAACAGTGTGTCTCCTCTGCCTGTGCTATACAGCCAATGACTTGGCTGCAGCCAGGAATAGCAAACATTTTAAGAACTGTACTAGAAGCATAATGAAACCCAAGCCACAGGCAGTTGAAAGACTGCCTAAATTTTCTCCCAGAGGAAAGAGACAACAATTGTTTCATAAACTCACTGGACTTTTTTTAGCTTATAAAGTTATGCTAAAAAAGAACAAACATAAAAAAGGACTTTTAATTTCCACTTGGTAATAAGGAATGATTATATTAACTACTTGGTCAAGTCCAAGAAAGAACTGTTTATTTCTTAACTTTCTAGTGTCAATATCTGGAGTGATAGTTGTGTGAAATATTAAAGCTCCACTTTGGCTGTTCAACGCTAGTATTACAACTGCACCTACTCCTTGTGAAAGGCAGTACTCTGTAGCTTTTTTGGTCCCTTTTATCTGCAATTGCAGAGCATTTTCCTCAACATCAACAAACCTACTTGCAAGGGCATTCTGCTGAACTTGCTTTGTCTGGGAATTCATCCTCAAGACAGCTATCAGATTCATACACTCAACATTAGTGACATGTTCTGGAGTATTTTCCTAACAACATCCAAGCACTGAGATTATCCTAAAAAAAAAAGTAAGGTTGTCAGGAATATTAATCATGAAGATACCAGTGATATTTAACCTGGAATATTTTCAGCCCACAATAAAGTAAACCACAGATATATTTTTTGCTGTAACAAAGGATCAATTACATCTTATCTCCAAAAATTAAGATTTCTCAATGTAGATCATCATAATATACATTCTGGGAATCTTCATGGGTAATTAACGCCAAGAAATGCCATTGTTACAACTGATCTCTCTTTAATCAATTTCTCTTATTATGAAGTATGAGTCTCTTGCTGTAAGTTTATTTTTTTGCAAAGTCAATAGTTCTTGCCTTCACTCCCTTGCTGCATGCAGCCTCCACTGGAGTAATTCTTCCCTGAACACTGTGGGAGAGCAGGGCCAGGCACAGGGGCTGCCATGAGAGACACTGACAGTGTCCCCATGCCCTGGGCCACGCTGCTCCTCATGGAAGTGTCCTTGGCAGCATATCTCCTCTAATCAGCACCCAGCAGGACCTGGTACTCAATATGCAGTAACAAAACAGCATTCTCTGAGTGCCTGGTATGCCCAGCTAAGAGGCATGATACAAATATAAATATAACCACAGCAAAACTGTGGAGATGTTATCTGTGTGTGTGTTGAATCTGAAGTGAAGCAAGCATCACATGTCCAAAGTACACAAAACTATGAGGAAAGACCTCAAAAAAGTGTCAAAAGCCATCAGCTGTTTAGTTTTCCTGGAATTCTCAGAACAAGATGTTCTTTCCTATCCATTATTGCACACATTGCCACAGCAGACTTTTAAAAGACTGATCAATATAGGAACTCAGTATTACAGACTGTTGCTAGGGCAGGTTCAGGAACATCACCAGGATAATCTAAACTCATAGAAAGGAAGAGAAAAAATTGCATTCAGAACCAGGCCAGTCATTTCCATCTCCTCCTTACACCAAAACCACTCTTTATGCATCCCTGAGACTCTGGGCTGCTAGAGAGAGACTGTACTCCCACCTTTTATTTTGGGTTTGTTTTGGTTGAATTTTTTGTCCTGTTGCTAGTCAAATTTGACTGGAGACATGCAGTTGTTTTGACTGTAGAAAGATTTTATACTTCTCCCCATCTCATAGAAATCATTAAAAACAATCACCTTTTCAAACATGGCTGTTCCTTCCCAAATAGACTTTTCTGCACATCTTGGATGTACTGGAAAAAAAACAACTCTTAATGCAAGACAGATTTCTCTTCAGATGCTTCCCTTGCATTTTTGTAGCTCTCTGCATTTTTGCTGAAGTTTAGACGAAAAATCTAGTGGCTGTTTTCCAGTACACCAGTATATACCATTTCCAGTATATACCTTTTAATAACATCTGCAGCAGTACCACCACTTTGCTACAGAAACTTGATTAATCCATGCTTGCACATCTTAGAATTGTTACCCTTATTAATCACTGCCTTGCAAAATTACTTTGCAAACCATGGCTTTGACACTGTATTTGTCTGCCATAAATATTTCCATTTCAGTGCTTTCTAGGAACAGACTTCCATCACATCACCCTTACCTTACCAATTCAGTGAACTTGTGGATATAAAATTTGCAAAACTGCTGCAGTTTGGTTTGGTTTTTTGGGTTTTGGTTGGTAAGGGTTTTGGGTTTTTGTTTTGTTGGGATTTGTTTTGAGGGTTTTTTATGTTTTTGCCTATTTTTCTTTTATGTTTTAGATTGTTTGTCTGTTTTCTTTTGCCAGGAGGTGGGAGGGTTGGTTGGTTGGGGGGAATGGACATATGAAAAGTCCAAATAGTTGTTTTCTTCAACAGAAGCTGACTCATCTCACTTGAAACAATGTAAAATGGACCAGCAAGTGACTCTGATCACCAGGTTGAAGAGTTACTCTCTACCATCTTCATCTCTAAGTGAACAGATTTTGTTTCTTGAAACAGGGAGAGCCAGGTCAAGAGTTCATTGAACAACTGAACAACTTCTTCCTCCTCTTTGGTCATACGCCTCACTACTCAGCCTCTGAGGACAAGTCTGTTTGCCTGGAGGGTGAAAACCCTTCAAAACTGTTTCTCACTTGAGTGCACTAATTTTTTTCTTTTTTTCATGCATACAAACCTAGATCTAGAGTCTCTCTTTGGGGGCTATGAGAAATGAGCTCAAGTTCTCTTTCTGCTGGGTCCCTTATGCTGGGTGAGCACCTTCAGCCTAAAGCTAATAAAAAGGCAACAAATAATATAGGGAGTGCAATAACCTCCACAGCATCATCATGACAAGCCTAATTCTGTTTTGACAGACTTGAGTGACAGCTCTGTCACTGGTGCCAAGAAGATTAAACTGAATGATGATTCAGATGAGTCAAATTTGTTGAATTTGTTTATAAATATCAAATATAGCAGCTGCCTCTTGAATTTCCACAAGAAGTGAATGTTCTACTTCTCATAACATTTTAGGCTTGGTCTTTAAAGCTGGCTGCATGTTGCTCAATTCAAAAGACAGGCAGCATGAAAAAATCATTTGTCCATACTGAGCTGATATCTAACATAAGTCTGTCACCTGGACTCCCGACACACAGTAAAGCGAACTGGCTCCTCCAGGATCTATAGCCCAAATGCCTAAGATTGTTGGTTGGGTAGGCATTTTTGCTGAAAATTCTGGAATTCAGAAGCTCTGCATACAAAAGTAAAAGAAAAAATATGACAAAGAAAAAAATCCTGCTGA